>NC_063359.1:37895087-37947615 GCF_021869965.1 Rhincodon typus | reverse complement strand
TGCTGCTTGGCCTGCTGTGTTCATCCAGCCTTGCACCTTGTTGTCTCACATTTGTCTTCATCCGCTGCACCTGCATGCTTACCTTCCAGTGGCTGGTGTTCAAACTTATTAACCAGCACCTATGGGACAGAGAGCGAGCCATTGATCAAAAGGTTCACATAATTAATGTGAAAACACACTAAGTAACAGAAATATAATGCAGGGGGATATACACACTTACAATTTACAGCATGAATCATTTACATAACAATGCAACTTTGCCTTAAAAGTTACCGGCAGACAGCCTTCCTACTTGCACCCTCAACTGACTGGACTTCACAATAATACAGTACACCTGTTATTTCTGCCAGTTAAAACAAAATTTGCTGTACAAGGACGGGTCTCATTGCCTGTCCCTTTCCCAACCTAAGCCTGTTCATATAATAATCTGCCTGTTTTTTGCACCAAAGTGGATAACATCACAAATGAACCACATTATACTTAATCTACCATGCATTTGCCCACTCACTTAACTTGTCCAAATCATACTAAAAACACCTCAGCGTCCTCCTCATAGGATACAGGAATCTGAGATTCTATAAATGGTATGACTGTTTAAAGGGTTAACTTTAAAGGTTAGATTGTTTAAACTTGGTTTGCATACCTTTGAGTTTGGAAGGTCAAATTATACAATTTTGCAGACCTAGCAACAGAAAAATAGTTGTTCTTATGTAAATATTGTTCCAGAATCATGTTTGTTCAATTCTGACTACACAACTTTCCTGATGTTAGAGTAAGGCCTGACAGGTGAACATGCAAGTGCTTTTGCTACCCTGAGAGTTGTGCTCTTAAGCAGTTAGACTAAAACGCTGAACTCAGTCACAGCCTTTTATTTCTACCCGATTGCCTATGGAGGAAGGCACATGCTGAGAATTAACTACCATTTACAGTGATGTTCTCCACTGCCATGTTAATGGGGTTCCAACTACAAACTTTACTGAACCACTGCTTCCAAGCCATATTGCAGTCAAACAAAAACACTCAAATCAAACATAACATGAACAATTTATTTCGAGATCAAAAAATCAAATACTATTTCTTAGTCAAACTAATACTTAATACTTTCTCCCTTTAGCATAAAGATTGAAACACTACCTAGATCAGCAATGCAATCACTCAATACAATCACTCAATACAATGAGCAAGGCTTTTAAAAAAAATTAACTACTCGCTTTAATGTATTTGTTAAATTGACTGTGACCCATCAATACCCATAACTCCTGCAAAAGTCTCAAAATAAACTGACAATAAAGATGTGATATTAAGATTTTAAAAACTTACTGTATTTGTTCATTACATTTCAGCAAAGCTAGACAGCAATTGAAATTTCAATTGCACAGCCCCCTACATCCCCACCTGAAGAAAGGCCTGTGTTTCTGAAACACACCAGGCCACATAACAAAAGATGCTTCCACACAAAAAAAAGGTGTTAAGAACGGGGTTCTGAGGGAATATCAATTACATCTCCAGGTCAGGGTAGTTTGTGACTTGGAGATGTAATTACGTTGTTCTTGTCTTTTTCAGAGGTGGAGCTCATAGAGCTAGCAGCATTGCTGAAACAGGGTCAATGAATTGCTACAATGCACCCACTGAGTGCACTGCAGATGCAGTACCCATTAGCAGAAAAAGAATTTACTGAGTAAGGAGACAAAAATAGTAAGTGTTTTGCAGATAGTGAAGTAACTTGTAGGAAACAAAACTATGGCTACTAAACAAGTACTCTGCTATGACTATAGGCCTGAAGCCTTCTGCACTAAACATGAGTTTTAACATCTCGTCATTTTCCTCACTAACTGATTAAAGAAAATGTGGCAAACACTGACTAAATCCTAGGTGAACACAACATGGACAGGATATTGCATCAACTAGCACACCACATTCATGAAATTGGTTCAACTAGTTAACTTGTTGCTTAAAATCAAGACGTTGGAACGTATGTATTCAAATGTACGCACACAATTCGTTGTCTGAAGTTGTCAGTGAGAAGTCAAAGACTGGACTAGGGACTCCACCAATGACTCATTGGATTAAATGCATTCCTTAGAGATCATGTTTGCTTCCTTGTTGATTATTCAACAGTCAGAACTGCAATGCCATTACATAATTGCCTATGTTCCAAGGCAAAATGTGGTTAGGAAGCAGCAGGCCACTAATTAGTGATCCTTCCAGACAGTGCACAGGTATGGATATGAAGTAAAACCTGGCTGCGTTTTTCCCACTCCTCTCAAATAGCATTCTCCACACAAAGGCTGGAAGGGAGGAAACCCGAAAAGGGCAATAAAGGAAATGAAAAAGATGGCTAGAGGACAACTGGTGATATTCTGCAAAGTTAAGTAACAGAATTTTGCAAGACAGAAGGAGGTCATTGAACGCACTGTATGAGTACTGACTCCTGGAAGAACTACTCAGCTAGTCCCATTCGCCAGTCTTATGTCCTCAATTCATCACTTTTCAAATATAAACCAGCTCTTTTGAAACCTCCACCACTCTCCCAGGCACCACATTCCAAATCCTGACAACCGAGTTAAAAGAAGTTTCCCCTCATCTCACTTCTGGGTCTTTTGCTGACAATCTTAATTTTGATCCCCCCATCCCTGGTTATTAAGACACCAGCTAGTGGAAACATAATATCACTTTTTATCCTGTTAAAAATTGATCAATCTTGGACACTTCAATCAGGTCACCTCAATCTTCAATGCTGCAAGGAGAATAAGCCCAATCTCTATTCTTTATTTGTCTCAAAAAATTCTGGTATCATTCCAGCAATCTCCTTTGAATTCTCCATGGCTTTAATAGCCTTCCTTAAATAAGATGCCTAAAAGTGAACACAATACTCCAAATGTAGTCTGACTACAGATGTGCAGAGGCGTTGCATCACTTCTTAGCTTTTATACTCTATGCCTCTATTTAATCCAAGGATCCTAAATCTCCTTACCAACTGTTTCAACATGCATAACAGCCTTCAGAAAACCACACCTGAACACAGGGGTCCCTCTGCTTGCGTTACTCTCCTCAAAGTTGTACCTTTGAGCCTGTATTGTGTTACTTCTACCAAAATGCATTAGCTCACACTTCTCTGCATTGAAATTCATCTGCTAAGTGTCCGCCCAGTTGGCCAACTTGTCAATGTCCCTCTGAAATTGCTCATCATCTTGTCAATTCACTATTCTCCTGAGCTGAGAATCATCTGCAAATTTAGGAGATTTTGTCCTCAACAGCCATCTCCAAAAACTGTTTACATAATCAGAAAAAGCAAGGGTTCCAATACCAATCCCTGGGGAACACCACTTCCAACTCGTCACTGATCTGAGAAATGCCCATGTATTCCCATTCTCTGTTTCTTGTCTTTTAATCAGCTTCCAATCCATGCTGCCAAGGACCTATCAACCCCAAACATTTCTAATTTGCTAGCCATCCTGCCATATAGCACCATAATAAATGCTTTCTGAAAAAGTTTAAATATAAAACATCCACAGCACTATCCTCATCCGCTGCCTACATCACCTCAAAAGAACTCTAAATACAACTCATACAATTTATTAGCAGCACAAAGCACTGATCAGAAAGGGGGTTGAGGCATCACCAGATATTACTGCAATGTCAAAACTGGTACAGTTCAACAGGACTGGAATTATCAAATCAATCTGTTGATGCCTCTAAGCAAAGTAAATAAATAATTCAAGTGACTGGCCAGATAAGACTTCAGCACTCAATTTCACCAAAATGAAAAACAAACTTTTGAAAAGCAGACTTTTCTTCTTTGATGATTTATTCATTGCTTCAAATGAAGGTTAGCTTATTTTAACTCTTTCCAACTTCTGAACAGAACTTTCTGAAGTTCTGAACCTCAAATCCCCACTAATCCCACAACCATCTAGTATTAGCCATGCCAGGAAGCCAGATGATTAAACAAGTACACTTCAATAACGGTGCAGTCACAAATTCTTTTCCTTACAAAACTTCCTTTCCCAACCACCATTTAACTCTATTGATCTAGGTTATCTTGTTACTCAAAGAAAATCTACACAACTCTGAACTTGTATTTATTTTAGAAACAGAACCTCAAACACCAATGTTAGTAAATCAAGACTAGACAGTAAATAGCAACAGGACCATTTGAATTCTTGGATAACAGTGTGGAGTTGGAGGAGCACAGCAGGCCAGGCAGCAGAGCGGGGAGGCAAGTTGATATTTTGGGTCAGCACCCTTCCTGGTTTCTCCAAACCTGCAATTAGCTCTTAAACGATAATATATTAAGTTTTTAATTCAGATTACCCTGCCAGATAGATCAGAAATACAGGCTTGTTACAATGTGATTCAGCTATTTAGATGTTAAATACATCAGCATCAGGAAGAGGAAATCAGGAGCCAGTCTTTCCATGTCTTCAACATTCCACAGCAGTGGCAACAATCCAAACTGAAAGCATTCAGGAAGACTCCTGGCTAAACGGTACCATCTGATCTTAAATCTTCCCACAGCTTTTCAGCTACTTCTTTCCAGCCTACCTTCATGAAGCAGGCAGTACTTAGCTGCTTTCTATAAAGTGTATAGATAGGATATGGGCACTTTTGGCAAGCCCAGCACTTTCTGCCCAAGAGAGAGCAGCTTTCTTAAATTTCTGCAGTCCACTTGGCGAAGATATACAGAGTTTTGTTAGAGAGGGCATTCTAGAATATTGAACTTGCAACCATGAACAATCAGCCTGTGATTTGCAAGCAGTAGTGTTCCCATCTACCAGCTGCCATTGTTCCTTTGGATGGCAGAGGTAGGTTTCAAAAGATGCTGCTGAGGAAACATTGGTGACTTGCTGCAGTGCCTCATATATGGTGCTCACTGCAGCCATGATGTACTTTTGGTGGAGGGAGTTAATATCTAAAAGGTGGTGGATGGGACACTGATTAAGCAACCTGGTGACTCTTGAAGGCATCCAGATCCTTGAGTGTTGCTGTACCTGTACTAATCCAGGAAGTAGAGAGAGAGTGGTCTATACACTGACTTGTTCCTTGTAGGGGAGACACTAAGTAGTTAGGTGAATTACTCATTGCACAATTCTCAGCCTCTGATCTGGTATTGTAGTCAAGAATATTAATGCCGTTGATTGAGTTATATTTCTGATCAGTGGTGATGTTCAAGATATTGAAGGCAAATTTAATGATGCCTTTATAATGCCATTCAATGTTGAGGGGCGGATTAGACTTGTTCATTGGAGATGGTGACAAATATCACAAATGACATATCACCTTCCATTGATCAGCCCAAGCTCAAGGGTCCATGGAATCTCGGAAATGCTACACAATGTAGAGTACACCATTCACCTGTAATGCCTGCATTAGATGTCTAAATGAGCATCGTGACCTAGTACTGTTGTCCTGCTCTTTTTCCACAACACCACACCTTACTTTTATTCCAATAATTATCTGATGGCCTTCTGAATGCCTTATTGAATCAGCTTACACCACATTTCCAGAGTGCAGTCCTGACCTGAACCACTCACTATATGCAAATGTTTTCTCAAGTTACATTAGTTTCTTTTGCAAAACTCTAAACCTGTGCCTTCTCATTCTTGATCCATTTGAACTTCTTAGGCTTTTCCTCTCCAAGCAATGTAGTTCTGGGAGGTGACGGCCTAACGGTATTGTCACTGGACAACTAATCCAGAGACCCAAGTAACATCTTGAATGCCCAGGTTCAAATTCTGCCATGGCAAATTGAGAAATTTTAATTCCAGATACTTACAATTGAGTGAAGAGTTTGACGATGACCATAAGACTCGTTGCTGATTATTGGAAAAACCTAATTGGCTTTAATGTCCTATAGGGAAGGAAGCTGCCAACCTTACCCACTATGGCCTACAAGTGACTCCAGAAATACAGCAATATGATTGACTCTTGACTGCCCTCTGGGCAATGGAGGGATGAGCAATAAATGCTGCCTAGCCAGCAATGCCCTCGGCCCCTGAATGAAATCAAAAAAGTTAAGTCCCAACTCAAAATGATACCAAGTTTACTCCTTTATAAAACAATCAGAACTCACCAAATATAACCGCATTCTTCAGCACTGAAATTACTGCAGAAGGCTTCTTTAGTGTCTATGACAAAAGCAGTTCTGCAAATCAATTTTCAGAAGAAATAATATTTCCAAAAGAATCTGTCTATATAATAGAGCACAAAAATGATGTAGGATACAACTTGAATTCATATTCTAGGATAGATGACCAAATGAAAATCCAACTTGTACTACAAAATGGTCAGATACTACAGTACAGAACAAACCCAACATTTGCATTCTTCTTACACCACAGAATATTACAATAAATGTGCCCCACGTGATGTAACTGCTTATTAGGCAATTGAAAATATAAGAACTAAAAGGGGTTAATTAACCAGAGCTCAAGCTCTTTTGTACAAAGGATTTTTCTGTATTGTGAGCCGAATGAGGATAAGACTGATAGTCTGCGCAGTGCTGGACATGTCTGGTGCCGCGTTAAGATAGACACCTTTTTATATTCACTCATGTACTGTTCAAAAGCTGCTGTTGACTAGACAAGAAAAGGATTCAATATTTTGGCTCCAACAACAGTCTTCATTGGTGACCAGACTGGCTAGTATAACTGAATTTGGAAAAAATGCAGTTCTGGCCTGTAAGGAAACTTTCTGCTTGGATCAGCATTTATGCAGTCTGCTTATTAACAACAAATGTGTAATATCTGTGTTGCAGTGTACTTAATCATTTGTGCTGCAATCAAATGAAAATTCAAACAATTACACAGAATAGATTTCAAAGGGTGCATATGAACAATGCACCATGTATGGTGATCATAGACCACAGAATCATGTAAAACAAAAAGGTAATAAATCATTTGTGCCAGATCAGGAACATGTATTTAATCAGTATGCTCAGAAAGGAATCCTTTACAAGGGTGAACAAGACTTTATAAAAGGGAGAGCCGCTTGAATTGAAAAATAGAGTCTCAAGTCGGCTTATTAAGACGACTAAGGCTCAGTCTGCTAAACGTGAAAATATTGAAGTGACTATACCACAAAAGCTAAATATCTACTCCACCATCTGAAGTTCTTTGAGAATCAGGAGAGTTGTTTAAGATTTAAATTTCATCTAAAATTGTGAGAATTTCAATATTAATTTTGCCCAGGTGAGGAAAAAAGATTAAGACTCTGCTAACCTGCAAATAATATAAACTTCAAGAAAGTAATATTGGAGATTCTTGGTCAGATCTAATCATTTTTCCCCTCCACAGGTGCTGAGCTAACAATTCAGGTTGGTGACCTGTCACTGGAGCAATTTCAAGATCACTACTGAGGAGCAAAACATCTGGCTATTGTATGGATTTTACATACCTTTGCACTGAAAAAAATAAATACCACCACAGGACAAATGTCAGAGTACGGCTGGTTTAAACTAACCAAAAATCGGTTCCATTTTGGGAAACGTCAACAGGTCTTATTCAGACGACAGTTTTGGACAGAATTTCCAGCAACGCAAGCTGCACTTCCAGCAAACAACTTACAAAAATTCTGATAAATAGAATGCTTGCATTATTGTATTAAAATTACATTTTATAAACCAAAATAAGCAGCCAATTCATGTGAAATGGAATGAACAGATTTGATTTGACGGGGAGGAACAAAGGGGTTCAGCTCCAAAATCCATGCTGCAATAGAGACAACTTATTTCTTCAAATAAAACTCACGGGATCCGAAAGCAGATTATCCAGCAATGAACAATTTAGGAAAGGGCTACAATACACATGTCAGCAGAATTTGCAAATTAATTTAAATACGTTTGTACAAAGAAAACAGGCTGTGATACAAAAGAATTTATCTTGCAGAGTCTGGTAATGTTATCACACAAGTAACCACAAATGTAAAGAGTTAATAAAAACATGGGTAACAATCTCTTCTGCCCAGGTGGTACAGTGCATAAGTAGTTCACAAATTATGCCGCTCTGCAACAAAGCTGCATGGCCGAGCTTCAAATCATACTGACTTATTATAATTCAATTACTGAAGTGGAAATTGCCATGCTGTAAGTTTACAGCACTTTTTAATGTTAAATGATACTTCTTAGTATTAAACAAATACATAACCATAATTTAAGAACTTAAAACTAAATACTATCCAGTAATTCAATGAGCTCTCAAAATGCATGGCATAACACCAATAATTGATCCTGCAGCAAGCAGTTCTCCTAAAATCATTAATGTACATAGATAACACATTGACCCAGGACTGCAGGAGGCTAAAACAGAAATAGATCCAGCACAAGAATCATGAACAGAAATCACTGAATACCGTCTGGCTATAGCAACACCATCTTAACCACAAACACACTAACCTTCGTATAAAACACCTTAAATATACCCTTCACAGTGCAGGCCAATTTTATTCTTGCATGGAATGTTGGTTTTTCTGGCAAGGCAAGCATTTGTTGTCCATTCCCAATTGTCTTTGAATTAATTGTATTTCTAGGCTCTTACAGAGGGCAATTAAAAGTCACCCATATTGGTGTGGCATGGTATCACATCAGGCAAGGATGAAGTAGAATCATAGAATCCCTACAGTGTGGAAGCAGGCCATTTGGCCCAGAGTCCACATCGATCCTCTGAACAGCATCCCACCAGATGCAGTCCCCTGCCCTATCCCTATAACCCCACATTCCACATGGCCAATCCACCTAGCCTGCACATCTTTGGACTGTGGGAGGAAACCCATGCAGGCATGAGAACGTGCAAACTCCACACAAACGGTTGCCCAAGGGTGGAATCGAAGCAGGTCCCTGGTGCTGAGGCAGCAGTGCTGACCACTGAGCCATAGTGCTGCCATATTTCCTTCCATAAAAAGTGTGCTTGTGAAGCAAATGCTTTCTTTTAAATGATAATTAAGAATGGTTACAGTAGCCATTAGTCTAGCTTTTTATTCCAGATTTGAGTGAATTTCATCATCTGCCATTCGAAACCACGTACTCAAAACTAGACTGGGATGCTCAATTGCCAGATTACATCAAGCAACCACCTACTTTCAAACATATCCATTAAAAAACACACATTCAGCAATCAAGGGGGAATAAAACAAACATTCTCAAATAAATCCAAAACTCATTTGTTTTGAAGTTTTACCATTTTACCAAATACAAATATTAAGGACCCAAGTATATGCTATTCAAATAACAATTGAGATCACATGCTGAACGACATGACCCAATAGGTATTCTTTAATTTATTAAATAAAAATATAATTCTTTACATCTGGAAATTTGTCACATGCTGACACACGGGACAACAAGATCATAAATAATAGGAGCAACAGATGATTTGGCCCCTCAGTACTGTTCTGCCATTCAATAGGATCATAACTGATCAGATACTTCAACTTTCCTGTATGTTCCTGACATCCTTCAGGATCAAAAATCAAATATACTCAATGGTGGAGAATCCACAATCTGCTGAGTGAAGAGGTTTCTCCTCATTTTACTGAAAGGAAGTTACATCTCTTCCAAAAAAATACGTGTTACTTTTTAATCAAATTGTGTAGCAAGGGGAGGTGGAAGCTACCTCTCCAAAATGACAATCTCTCACCATATGATTTGAGATTGAGAGCTATTGTGGGTTAGACTGACAGACTAATCATAACACAAGCCCTGGAGCTCAGGGTCCACAGATGCACATTTAATGTAATTTGCTCTGAATAGCTTCCCTGTTGTGAACAGTGCAAAGGCAGCGAGTGAAATTTTATTTAAGTACTCATTCAAACAGTTTTGCAGTCCCTTGGAGTAGAAACGTAAATGAATTACAGAAGAGAAGGGAAAACCAGGATTCATTCAAATAGGAGTAAGAAGCTGTGTTGATATATCTCAGCCTTGTGTTCAGTCACAAATTGAACAGTTGGAATCGAAATAGTGAAAAATAAAGCAAATAAACCAATATGGAATTTCTCAAGATGTGAAGGCCTTTAAAGATGTAGAGGGAGATTTATCTGAATAGTTCCGGGATGGTGGCACTTAAAGTTAGTTCGGAAAGGGTGGGGTTTTCTCCTTGAGCTAAAAAGGAGATCTGATAAAGATGTAGAAGGTTATGAACTTGGATAATGTAGACCAGAAAAAATTTACAATTAGTTAATAACACAAGTCCTTTGCACATAGATTTAAGACACTGGGCAGGAAATTCAGGAGACTGTCAGGAAGAACTACTTGCGTAGAAAGTTGAACTGACCTGGACTCCCAAGGGCAGTGGATGCCAAAACAATGATTTTGAAACGAATTTGGATGGACACTTGAAGGAAATAAACTTCCAGGGATACGAAGATTAGTGAGGGAGTGGGATTGGCTGGATATCCATGTGTGTAACTGGCATGTGATGGGCCAAATGGCTCCCCCTGTGCCATAAATGACTAAGTAGCCCAGTGCACTGGATAACAAGAACACAATTTCTTTTGGCATAAAAATTACAAAACAAACTCAGAATACTCAATGTTAAACAAATTTTGTGCAGACATTAAATATGGATTTTGAATTTAAATCCACAGCCATGCAAGGATGATCACTACTGAACCCCAGAAACAGAAATCAGTGTTTGCACTTTTACACAAGTACTTCAGATGCACAGAATTCTAACTGGCAATGTAATTTGGGGTGTTTAGTTCAGTTCAGAATAGCTGTGCAAATTCAGAAGATGTCGGCCTTTCCCCAAAAAATCAGGCAACAGTCCCAAATTGCTTAAAACTTTAGTTGTTCTTTCGTGTCAGTCTGCTTCAATTATACAACAACCATTAAAGTATTTTGTTTTACTGATAATGTGCTAAGATTCTACTCTGGGATATTAACAAAAACAGATTAGTCTTAAAGATCTCATACGAACATTATGCTATTAATGGCATGAGCACAGTACTTCCACCAGTAATCGCTTTGGATAATTACGATGAAGGCGACCTCCAGGTCTCAAATACAAGAAGTGGCTTTTTCTGGATTTGAACTGTGTTTGAAAGCATGGGAAACTATTTTTCTTCATGGCCTCAGAAACAAACAGTGCAATCAGCAGCACTATCTGCAACATTAAGGCAAACAGTGCTTGCCAGGTCACAAATCTGTCTCAACACCACTTCTTGCAATCATCATACATAAAAACTGCTCTAGATTCAGCTTGCAGTGCCATCTCTTCTCATCTGATTTGGCCATGAGCTACTTTTAAAACAAAAACATTTGCTTTGCTTGGTTTGAGTAAGGCAAGCTCAGGAGACCTAGCTTTGTACCTCCTCTTGGAATTTCTGTTACTTCAAAAAGCACAAAATCAAAAGGATTCTTTGTAATGCAACAAAGAAGCGGCAACAGAAGCAATTTTTTTTAAAATTCAGCAACTTTTCCTTTTCACTCTTTAGGTAGGGACTTGCTGTTAAAATGCAACTGACAGCACTTCTCACAAACCACTGAAGGCCAAACAGCAATTTGATCCAAGCACCACAGTAATTACGTACATCCACAAAACATCACTTGCTCCCAGATACAAGGATGGACGCAGACTGCGTTTTGCAGGTGCTTAAGCACGAGTTCAAATATTTTAAGCAAAACAAAAACACATTTAAAAAGGCACATGGATAAGTATTCTGCAATCTTAGCTCTGCAAATCCCAAGGCAAATATTTTATATCTAAGAAAAATAATTGCTCAAAAATGAACAGTAGCGGACTAGGGTAGTTCAGTTTAAACGGATGTTTTACAGAATGCATTTTTGAAACCAGTCTAATGAAACTAAAAACAGGTACTGGATCTTTTCCATGTAGAATACACTGGGATTCACGTGATCCAAAGCATTAAATTTAAAGTTAATTATACCTGACCCCATGACGACTCCTCTTTCAGAAGAAAGAAATGTGAGAAAGTAAGAAATAAAAGGAACAAATTACCACCAGTCGATACATTTTTCCTGAATCTCTGAACCATAAAAAACATGTCTCAGAACTGTTCAGCCACAGAAGTACAGACCATTGAATACAAGGTTGTGATCGGATTTAGGTCTTGAGACATTAAACAGGAAAAGGAAGGGTACATAAAGAAATTACTTCCACTAGTTGGGGATTCTAGAACTAGGGGCCGTACTCTCCAAAAATGTAGGGCCTGACTGTTGAGCAGAGAGGTTTGGAAACACTGGAGAAAAACGTGAAGGAACTTTGGAACTTCCACAAACAGGAGTCGATGCAAGATCAGTTATTAATTTTAAATCTGAGATAGGTACATTTTGGTTAAGAAAGGTATTAAGGCACATGGGTCAAAGCCAAGTATATGTAATTAGACCACAGATTATCCAAGCGAATGGCTGAAAGACTCAAGGGGCTGAATGGCCTATCTTGTTCTAATGTTCCTATATATGCACTTTCAAAGAGGAATTCAGTTAGTTCCACTCCCTAGAACTCTCCCCGTAATCTCTGCCGTTGTTTTTCTCCAAATGTTTATCCAATTATTTCTTAAAAGCTACAATGCGTGCACTCTCCCAAAAACTGGTTGCTGAAAATCAAAAAGTTGACTTTTTAAAATTGATCTTTACTTGCTTTAAAACAGTTTGCATTGAGGTAGGAAAGCATGAAATATTAAATTCAATGCGTGAAGAGCAAAGTGATAGCCAGTAACCTTAAGTGCTTAGAAGTCATAGCATATGATTTCCTTGCACCCTCTATTCACTCGATGCAGTAAGGTGCTCCCTTCACAATTAACACATCAATTTTCAGAAAAACAAATGCAAAGTTCCAAATGGCAGCACAGCCTCAGTCCGAAGGCCGCTCGAGTGGAGTGTACACTTGTACCGAATCTGGCCACTGTATCCTTACAGGAAGTGCACTCCAAATCCTGTACACTTGTTGCATAATCAAACAAAAAAAGTCTTCTCATGTCACGTCTAGTCAACCATGTAAATCTGCGCTCTTGGGTTAATCAGCCCTTCAGTCATTAGCAGTAGTTTTTTCTTCCTTTTAAGAAACACTGACTAATTTTAAACACCTCTATCAAATCTCTTGCCCTCCTCCACTCCAAGGAGAACAACCCCAGCTTCTCAAGTTTAATCAAATCACGTAGTCCTTCACACTCAAATCACTCAAATCTACTGTACATCCTGTAAAGCCTTCAAAACTTTCCACTGGATTTTAAACAAGTGCGTTCCTTAAAAAATAAAAAAATCACAAGGCGGCAATCTAAATGGGACAGGGAGAATGGGTCACATATTAGCCTTTAACCACTGGGACCTGGATTCAAACCCAAACTAATACAGAGAAATCCCCTTTGCTACCTTGCTTTGAAAAGATCTTGTGAAACGAGGGAGGTTTGTTTCAATCAACCTTGATGGAGATGAATTTAAGCAAAACGGTTGCCATTTCTGCACTAATTGGTAATCTTACCAAAGGTTGCTCCTTATTTTAACTGACATGGGAGAACTGGATGTGGAACCTGGAAACATTCAATTGCAGAAGCATAACACCTTAATTAGGATAAAATTTATACAAATTAGAGTTAGTGAATTATGTAACAAAGCAAGAAGCTTATTGACAATTGAAGGCAAACTCATTAGTGGAGCAACAGGCTGAAAACAGAATCATATTAAGTCACATATGATACAAGGTTCAGTAATACATCGCACAATTTCCATTGAAAATCCCAGACTCTGCTAAGGAGGCACTGGGATTCTGCCTGCTGCCACCCACAAATTCTGTCAGTCAGTAAATCAAACTTCAGTGTGGAAGCAGGCCATTCAGCCCATCAAGTCCACCTCAACCATCTGAAGAGCACCCCCATCTCTGTAACCCTACACTTACCATGACTAAACCAAGCCTGCAGACCTCTGAACAATACGGGGCAACATCCCATGACCAATCCACCTAACCTACACATCTGTGGACTGTGGGGGGGAAAACTGGAGCAGCCAGAAGAAACTCATGCAGACACGGGGAAGAATGTCTGTGTGGAGTTTGTACAGTCACTGAGGGTGGAATTAAACCTGGGTGAGGCAGCAGTGCTAACTACTGAGTCACGGTGCTGCAAATCAGCATTCCAAAATCCCAAATACTGAGCTCTTATTTCTGGTCACTACCAGGACGTCTGATGAAAATAAACAATGGAAATCAGCTGATATATCATCCACAAAAAGGGATATGACAGAAGTAGAACCTAGTCCCAAAGAAACACCAGCTGCAAATTGAACATGAATTGCCTGCACTGATTTGTAATTGACAGATTTACTGGTGCAATTCCATTTTCAAGCTCATGAAATGGCCATGAGTAAAAACAAGCAACATGGACAATAACCAGACATGAAAGTTACAGATTTAAAGGAAGAAACTAAGAAATAAATGCACACAGTATGGATTTTGTACATCAGGAGAAATGCATCCGTAGAAGTCAGCTAACAGGCTGAACTGTCAGCCCATGGAGTTGAAAACTATTTTACAGATTTCTATTAGCAATGTGCAAACATTTGTTTCAAAAACTCTCAATAGTCAAATAACGATGAGTGGCCACTTTGGAGTTATACAAGAGAGCTGCTAACATTTGAACTGTGCCTAGGTACCTGCATCATAATCAGGTTAGAAAATCTCACTTGATTTGACAAGACTGTAGGAGCATGTGACCTGTTCTCACAGAAAGCACTTCAACTTAGATTATGCTGTTGATATAAGTCATCAGTCTAAATATTGCAAAGATATGCTGGACAGTAACTTGAGAAAGCAATAATTCAACAAGTGGACAAATAGTTGGCAGTTTACATATTGGACATGATTGCATCAGTTTCCGTAACAATATATATTGGAATGACGGACAGTTTTTTCAGGAAATTTCATGGTTTTCTATTCATTTGCCTTTAACAGGGAGGCAGTGGCCTAGTGGCACTGTTGCTAGACTATTAATCCAGAAACTCAGCTAATATTCTGGGGACTTGGGTTCAAATCCCACCATGGCAGAGGATGGAACTTAAATTCAATAAAGAATCTGAAATTAAGAGTCCAATGATAACCATTAAGCCATTGGCAATTGGTGGAAAAATCCATCTGATTCACTTTAGAGAAGGAAATCTGTCTACCTTACCTGATTTGGTCTACATGACTCCAGAGCCACAGCAATGTGGTTGGCTCTCAACTGCTTTCTGGGCAATTAGGGATGGGCAAAACATGCTGGCACAGCCAGAGATGTCCACATCCCACGAGTGAAAACAAAACCATTCAAACCTAACTAGCACATATTGTAACTAATGAACACATGGATTTCTGAACTGTTAAATACACAGAACTTAGATGGTCGCAGGGTGACTTAGTGTCTCAAGAGCCTTCTGCAATGAAGGTGCTGTACTGAGTTTTAAAGATCAGGAAGATCACACATCCAATCCTTAGTCTGTGCTGAGTTAGATGCTGTCAGCCAGTACTTATGTTGTGAATTCTGAATTTAATCAGAACCAAGAAACCATTAGAGTGGGTAAATTACATGAAAGGCAGGAAAAAGCCAAATCTTTATTTTCATCTGCAAGAGACTTCCATCAGTTTTTTTATGGATTTCACCTGACTCAGAAGGTAGTGTAAACCCTAGTGAGAGACAGGAATTAGTAGCATGCACAGTGTAGTAGAAGGAACTTTGCATTTTGAAGATGCACAACAGCAGGTTGGCATTAAGCCAAGGTCATGCCTTAGTCACGTGGATGTTAAAAAAAATCTCAACGAGCACGAGATACCACCTAGTGACCTGGAAAACACTTCAACTATTAACAAAACTGACTAATTGATCATTCATTTCTATGCTTGCTGTGTGCAAACTAGTTATCGTTTACCTACGGCAACTACTTCTGACTGCAAAACATAAGCATTGAGTGGAATAATAGGAGCTATGCAAAACTTAGCTATCTTTTCTTTGTCTTTCTCAAAAATACATATTCTTAGGCAAGAACTTGGCAACGATCACCATGTCAAAAAGCTTGGACACCAACAGCCCAGACTCATGTGATGAGTGGCCACTTGGGAGTTATACAAGAGAGCTGCCAACATTTGAACTGCGCCCAGAATGAGTCATTGTCTTCAGGACAGTTGGGGCTGGGGGGGGTCGGAGAGAAATGAGGAGAAGGTAGGGGGTGCGGGAGGAGAGGGAGAACGATTTGATACACAGCAATTTAAACAAATCACACAAAACCGATGATTCTACATTTGGAATTTGATCTCTCGAGTTTAAAGGGATCTTGTCTTAAACCAAAGCTTCCCAACCCATTTGGTCACAGTCAGCTGTAATCCATTCGCTCAGTACCACAGCAACCACTGAACTGAACCACAAAAAAAATGTCAGTGATCCAGTAAATGTCCGTGTTCTGCATTGCGTTTCCCGTGTAACCCAATCTAACTACTCCCATTCCCCATGTCAGACTGCACTTTCATCTGACCCTCAATTGGTGTACATTCTCTCCTTTTCCCATACATTCCAGTGTAAAACCCTAAACCACTGCCATGCAACTTTTTCATTACTGTTTTATATAGAATTAAAAACATAAGTGTTTTCTTTTGCCTTCAGCTCTCAATTAATTAAAAAACTGCACATCTGGTACCAAAAGGAACATGTGTCTTTGATGTCATTTTAACCTGGAACTTTGTCAAGTCTGCACAAATCACTTCTGCACCATTTATCAATCTTGCCTACAGTACATACTGACTGACTGTCAGATCCAATCACCATTTTATGCTCCAGACTGAAAGTTTCCATTAGAAAACCTCATGCCCTTTATCCCAAAAGGGGATTACAACAGGGACTGTTTAGAATTGTTAACACTCAACACAAACCACACTGTACTGATGGCTACATCAATAACCATTTAAAGGCACGCAAGTGCATTCCACACCAATTTGGAGCATGTCACTTAGTGGACTTGGGATAATGTAACATGCTGTGAAAATAAACTAACCGTTAAGTGGGATAATTGATAAGAAATCATTTCCCAAAATTAGTAAAATATTTCCTTTCAGTCATCATTCCTTGTTATGTAAAGGCATCATACTAACAAGGCAGATTGCTCTATCGTTAACCCAGATTAGGTAATTTTCATTCTTAATGCAATAGACCAAGAGGTGATCTCAAATTATAGAATATTCTGGAGTTCTGTTTAAAGAAATAAAACAAACTTCACCCAAAGTACCTGATGTTCAGGCTCTTAAAAAAAAGAGAGACAGGAAGACAAGTGAGTGCAGAACCAAAAAGTAACTAGACTCTGGTATCAAGTGTCAGCAAGCGACAGACAGACAGTTATGGGTTCTGGGTGCAATTACAAAATGGAGCATTGCATCCAGGCTTAAAAAGCCTAACGCTGAGGGAGTAAGTGTGCTGCTTTGCAGATCAGATGTCACACCATTAGCCTAACAACTTGGGTATTTCAGAGAAGGTTGGGGAGTTAAAATTTATCCCTCAAAACGGATTATTTGGTTCCAAATTATTAATCGTGTACTATCTGTGGGAGCTTGCTATGCACAACCTGGTTGCCACATTACAACAGTAACTTCGCACCAAAAATACTTGATTGGGAAATGCTTTGAGATGTTTGGTGGTCTTAAAGCTCTATAAAACAAACTTATTAAATCCACTGACAACTCTAAAGGAACAGACACAGATGTCCAGGTCAAATATCTTGACTAACAGAAGAACTGCAGGCAAGTACGTTAACATCCATCTTGCACAGAATGCCTTCCCATTTTACACTACTTCATCCTAATTAAAAAAAACTGTCTACAGCCTCCAGTCTTTACACATTCAAGTAAACTACATAATTTGTCACTAGAAAGTTGTCACCAAAGAAAGCAATGCTTTCTGTCTGTGTAATCATAAAAATTGTTTACTCATTATCCCATGGTCTGCAGCTCATTGCCACATTCAAAATTCACTGCATCACTGACAACATTCTCTCAAAAGAAACACATGGCAGCCTTGTAAAAACAAAAGGAGAACTGTATGCGGTGTTATTGTGCATCATTCCTCCACTCTCCAACCAACAATAGCTCAAGTCTCAGCAGTCACACTGTACAAAGCACTGCAGAGCTCCAACTTTCATTGCAATTTAAAGGGCAGGCTGGGTGATGTATTTATCCTTTGTTTGGAAGGTCTCTTTTGAATGTACAAAGACAGGCACTACCATCAGCTGCCTGGTACAGCTGAATCCTGATGGATTTCCTTACATCAGAATTTGAATGTAGTTGAAGACAGCAGGACTGGGAACCTCCAGATGGGACAATGCGTGTATCCATTAGCCATTCAATTGTTTTGCTAGACTGCAAACATCTAACACCACCCATAGGAACGCTAGCATCTGCTGCCACTTGTCACCTTTGAACTATGACCTGAAGCAACACCTGCTCATCATTAACAAAGAAACAGCAAAGACAAAACAAGGCATGCAAAAGTACAAAGCTCGGTTACAATGAGTCTCACACCGGCCAGGAAACAGCATCATCTGGGAAGTCAGATTTTACAGTATGTGTAAAAGATTATTGTAGCATTAGAGAATTTCAATCTTTTTTGTAGATTTACAAACTTTGTTAGCAGAAACATACTGCCGATTTCTAGCGATTAAAAAGATTTTTACTGTACATCAGAACCACCCTAACATACTGTGCTGTGGCAAAACACACTTACCCATCAGACTTTGTAGAGGAAATTCAAAGTTTAGCTTAGGCATTGAATATTTACATTTGCCACATTTTTACAGTGACACCATCTTTCATGTTATGAGCTTTCCCAGGCACAGCCTGAAAACAATGCTAAGCTTGAGATGCCACAGTCTCTTGCTACTTTTCAGGCATCCCATCTGGTTATGGCAACTGTGCAGACAGTGTTGAACAGAAAGAGGCCGAGGAAGGAAACATCTGCTGCTACTGGTTTACAAGTATAGGGCAAACACACAAGATCACATCACCACCATTCCCTGGAGTACAACTCGGAAAAGGGCTGTCCTGCCTCTAAAACCCTAATGGGTCTGCACGTGCATGGGTCCTCACTGCCCAAATTTCTTAAAGTAAATCACACAATTGAAAAAAAGGTTTCAATTTAATGCGAATAGATTTTTTAGCTCATAACTCAAACCAACTGAATTTACAAATGGATAGTTAATAGGAGAGCTAAGTCTAAGAGGCAGCAAATGGTGTATCTTGAGCACATCTTGCTTCAAAAGAAAAAGGACAGCTTAAATATTTAAGATAACAAGGTGTAGAGCTGGATGAACACAGCAGGCCAAGAAGCAATATCAGAGGAGCAGGAAAGTTGACGTTTCGGGTCGAGACCCTTCTTCAGAAAAAAAATCAGATTCTCCCGCATCGGCAGTTCCTACTATCTCTATAACAAGCTTAAATATTTATGCTGTTTCTTCTAAACCACTTGCAGTTCTATGCAACAAAAGTGTTCTTGGATAATTAGTGACATGTTAAACAAAAGACAGCATATTGGAAACAAAAATAGTCAGCATTGGTGCAAACACATTTAGGGTGCAACCCATCATCAGAACTGATCTGACGAAAGCCTTTTGCCACAGTGGCAATTTGTACATTCTCCCCGTAAGTACGCACTGACTGACTAGAGTTGCGTTCCAGCACTTTGGGTTTTTGGTTTGCAGCACTAGCAGCTTTTCATATACTTTGATTTATTGCTACTTTTAAACAAAAATAAAAAAAAAAAAAAAAAAGGTGGGGGAAAATATTTTTCTGAAGAAAACACCCACACCAAAAGCAGCAAGAATAATTTGCATAAACAAACAATCACATAACACTGCACAATTTCAGCACGTAAATAGTTATACTGTGAAATAAATATACAGAACAAGGCTGACTGTACAGTTACAAATGTTCACCCAAAACATTGCAGGATCTGCACTCAATTTTCTGAAATATCTCTGGATACAAAAGTAAAGAACTGTGGGAAAGCAATTTCTTTTTACCCTAAATTTATGTGGCTCACTGCAAGTGAGGAGCCAAATGAAAACATCTGTGCATCAAACTCACCATCTTTATCTAAGTAAATGCCACGTTTTAAACTACTTATAAAAGCTACTTTTTTCCCTCCCATCCCCAAATCCTCTCAAGTGTTCATGCTGGAAAACAAACATCAGAAAGACTAATTACAACCAGAGTTTCACCAGATTGTGTTGTCAACTGACAGAACAAGTAGGACCTCAAGCCAGAATGAGATTAGTTACAGGATACTGTTCAGAAAAGCAAACATATAAAAAAAGTGAAGATCATGTATATTGCCATGAAACCAGGTAGCATGAATTCAAAATCAGGACAACTTTATTTCAAGGCAGAACTAGACCCTGCTTCACTTCAGATTCATATATCCTGACTCAGGATTTGAAATGCATTAGTATAAATGCAAACTGGTAAAGTAAAGTCTCTCAAAACACCTATATCTCATGACCATTTAGGCACTGAAACTCATTTTACATTGTAACAGTGTTCACTGATCTACACTTGCCCAGGGTCAAGCAATTTCTTGATTTTAAAATCCTTACCCTCGTTTACAAAATCCCAACGTGGCCTTGCCTTTCCCCATCTCTACAACCTCCTCCAGATTCACAGCTCTCAGACAACGGTGTTCTAATTCTGGCCTCTTGTGCATCCTGAAATTTTAATTGCTCAAGCAAAAGGTCATGTCTCAGGTGGTGTCCCAAGCTCTGGAATTACCTACCTACACCTCCATTTCTCATCATCCTCCTTTAATGCACTCCTTAAAACCTATCTCCGACTAAACTTTTAAATCATCTGATCTAATGTTATGTCTCTAGTATAATCTCACTGCTTCTCAATTCTCTCTACAAATGAAATTTCTTTGCTTGATTTAGAAAAGAGTCAAACTATTTTAGTATCCCTGTCAGTACTTCACTGATTTGTGACAAGCCATAGATGACAAAGGCCATCTATTTGCCAACAGCTATGTTGGCGGCTTCCTAGGTAGCTAACAGAGCTTGTGGATGCAGACGATACTGCCAGAAGGCTTCAGACCTCCAGAAAGTCCAGCATGTCTCCCAGTAGTAGAAAATACCTAATCTGAAGAAAGCCAGTTTACCTTCCCTTACCAGATGCTGCAAGCTGTTGCTTTTAAACCAAGTTAAATATTTTATAACCCGTGACATTAAAGTTTTAACTAGTAGAGTTAAACTTCTGACAATTCATAGTTTCTAGCTGAAGGTAAACAATTAACTAACTGTTCATAATAACAAAGAATCACTATTTTAAGTATGGAAACCTGGTCCATGCTCTGTAAACTTGGGTCTACAAACACACAGATTGGATTTTGCATGCTTTGATAAAATCTTTAACTAGTATGATGACACCAGGAGCCTGATTGCCAGCATGCTACTACCAGTGGTATTTGACCATAGATTATAGGCTATGCCAGAAATTAACAAATGCTTATATTTATAGAGCACTTTTAGTGAAATAAAATATTCCAAGGCATTTCACAGGAGCAGCATTAAACAAAACAAGGCACTGACCAAAAGCCAAGAGATAGGTGTCAAATTATGAAAGATTATCTGCTTGAAACATGACTACTGTTTTATTCTCTGCCAGTAGATGCTGCCTGACCTGCTCAGCATTTCCAGTACTTTGTCATTTCAGATGATTTTTAACAAATGCAGTATTCTGCTTTAAGTTTTAAGAGACACCTGAAAAGTAAGAATGGAAGGTAGCATGGCAGAGTGCTGTAGGGAGACAGTACAGCACCTAGATGGTTGACGAAACAACGAATTAGAGAAAAATAACACATGATATCTCAGTCTAGTACCACACACAAGCTTAAAAAACAAAATCAACATGAATTACACAAATGACTTTGAAATATTGAAGCAGCTATTTTCAAAGAGACCTTGGAGCTTTGATAGAAGTAGACTCAACTCCCCGAACTAATACAGAGCAAGAGCCAAGGAGAACATGAAGACACGAGTTTAAAATTCTGAAACACTAGGAGGCCAGGGCCCAATCTAGGTCAGTGAGAACATGAGCGATGACAAGCAGGATTAGGTAGGGCTTAGATTTGAGTGAGCTGCAGATTATGGAAGAGTGAATATGGGAAGTATTACCATAGCCATTTTAGAACAAATGTTGACCACAGCACAGGAGGCCTTTTGACCCACTGTCTACACCAGCTGAGTGAGCAGTTTACCCAGCACCAGTGCCCAACTTCTCTATTGTCTCGCACATTTTTCCCTTTCAGATAATAATGCTCAGGTTTTTCCACATCTACTTTTTCCCCCAAGGCCCTCATGATTTTGAATGCATTGATCAAATATGCCCTCAAAACTTGAGAACAGTCCAGTTTCTCCAATCTGTTATCTCTCAAGTCCATGAAAACAGATTACACAATCACGAATCTCACTGCTGATTGTAGGCATTTGCTGTGAACGAATTAGCTACTGTATTTTCCTATGAACAGTGACTATAAATGCCCAAAGTACCTCACTGGGTTTGAGCACTTTGGAACTTTGAGACTGGGCCTGAAATTCTTCCCTGTGTTCTTGCAAACAGGACAGATAAAATCTGAAGAATTATTTTCAGCCAAGTCAGAAATAGGAACACTGGTAAAGACAAAAACAAAAAGTGATATCACAGCTTTCTGTACAAGTACAACACCAAGACAGTTTGTTAAACATGAAACAGAAAATTAAAGCTGCACCTTTGAAGGAATTTCAACTCTGGCCTTACTTATTGATGAATAAAACAAACTTCAAGCCAAGCAAAAATACTGAGCATGCTCAAATAACCAGAAAATGCTGCCCACTGGGTCACAGTTAGTTGTCAAACAGGTAATGCTACTCGTGGGTATTCCATGAGACTTTGATTCTGGAGGACAAGTGGATTTACAGCAACCAGGAGAAAAATCACATGTAAAAATACAGCTGGATGTATACAAATATAACAAACACAGCTGGCTTCACAATGAAGCATTCAATACGATTTGAAAATTCCTACCTTAACATTTCAGACACTTTAACCTCGTGCACAGAAAAATCTGAACATTTCAACAACTCTTTAGGAATGGCTCAAGCTCAGTAACAGCAACGTAACAAAGCAAAGCAACGCAAGGTGAAAAGGTTATAACATACTTTAAACACTGCAAACAACTCCTACACAACATTTAAAAAACGTACAATACTACAAAAACCGCAAAGGGAAAACTAAATTTCTAAGATCCTACTGTCTATTCCTTCTGCCAAGGAGTGGAGATAACATAATAAAATGGAAAACAAATTAAATTTTAGAAACACAACTTGAATTAAGAAGTCAACTTGAAATTGAATGTGTTAATAAATGCAGTTGGAAAATAAGCAAACACATTTAGAGAATACTTTGAAGGCTAAACAGTCTGTCACTATTTCCTTCTGACATGTTATCTTTATTATGCACCTGCTGTTCTGCAAGATTAGATAATCAATTCCATACAATTTTGCTCAAACACCAATCTTGCTCTAATCCACTCATGTCCTAATAAGCACTACAAGCATAGAACTTACACACTGAAGAGACTTAAATATTCTGCACTGCCCCAAGCTATTTAAAAATGACCCAACTTACTGTTTTTTGTTGGGACTTTTGCAATCTGCTATCTACAATACAAGCATATGTTTAAACAAATAACTTTCAAACTATTGTTGCTATAGCAAAATTAAAAGACTAAGCAGCAATCTCACTAATGATTTTTTTTCCTCCCCAGATTTCCCATAACTAATTCTTTTGACGGAAATGAGACTGCAGATATCTTTATAAAAAAGTGGGAAAAAAGCTATTGAAATTACCAGACTCCAAGCATAGTAATATTATTCACAAATTCAACTATATGAAAACAAACCTTTCCCATCCTTCATCTTGAGCTATTTGTCCCAGCTGTAATCTTAAACTAAGATGAAAACTTTCGGGAGAAAAATATACACTTATCATATCTATGTTTAACTTCACACTCAATCCTATCTTTGGTAAGGTACCAAGTTTTGCCTACTGTTTATTTCAATATGGTGTCTCTTCTACCCACTACCCCAGCTTCATTCCCCAAATGCAGAAAAATGGGCAATATTTAAGTTTTTTTTTTAAATTTCACCCACACAATTCCTGTAAACATCTAATCGGCATGAACAAACACTATCAGAAATATAGAAGAATGGAATGCTACATGAATTGGGAATGAGAAGAAAGACAGTAGAAAGCAGAAATACAGCTTTAGAAAATGATTCACCTAGAGCAACTCCCTCACTGAAATCAAAAAAAAATCTAAAAACTGTATCCAACGCAAAATGTTTAATGTTTGATGCAAATTCTGACACTCAAAAAGCTGAGAGATAGCCATGCTGCGGATTGAATATTCTTTCCCCTGTAGGTATGTGATATTCCCACCACAGCCAGGTTAGCAGAGCATATTTAAGTGCAAAGTAAAGACCCAGCTGAAATCACAGCCAATCTTAAAAGCACCCCAGATTACAGTTTGACAATTTTCCACTTTTTGCTGTGACCCTTCGGATAAGGCAGTCAATCAGTGCCAATAACTACCAAGTGAAGGATAATTTGATGCATAGGCATTTTTAATCAACCCTGTTCCAATAGATTATGACACACCTCTGGAGGGAGAGAGATTTGAAACTGGACCTCCTGGCTCAGTGGTACGAGCCACTATCCCTACACCACAAGCACTAGGATTTTGTACATAGATATTGTTAACCAACATGTTCAGAGATAATATTACACAGCATTAGAGCAGGTGGGACTTGAATCTAGGTATTCTAGTTCAGAGGTAGGGACCACTGGGCCACTAAAGAATTTAAGGTTTGAAATCAAACAAAAACAAAAACAAAAACCAAACAAACAAACATGCTGAAGAAACACAGCAGGTCTAGGAACATTGAGTTCAGTGACCCTTCGTTGGAACAAAAGATAACTGGGAAAGGGGGGAGTTTTTAATGCTGAAGATAGGTTTGGGGTGAGGGTTGGGGTGTACTGAGCGCGAGCAAACGAGAGTGCACAAGAGTGAGACACGCAAGCAAAAAGAGAAAGCTGAGAGAGTGATAAATACTGGTGAGGATGCTAGCAAGAAGTATGAACAATGGAAAATGGGTTGGCCGTGGAGGGAACACCATACAAACACAGAATCTGTGGATAGGGAAGACAACCAACATGGAGGAGGATGATCATATTCTGCAATTGTCAAACTCAGCACAGAGTCCTGAAGCCTGTAAAGTGCCTAGGCAGATGAAGAAATGCAAGCTGGAGGAACTACATCAAGCCTGAACAGAGCAGGCAGCAGGCCTGAGACAAAAATGTTCACATGGAAAGAGTGGTGTACTAAAATAGCAGGCAACTGGAAGCTCAAGGTCATTTTTTGCCAACTGAGCGTAGGTGTTCGTCAAAGCAGTCACACTGTCAAAAAAGCTCTCGACTGCATCTCTTGCGTTTCCTGCATCTCTGCCCTCACATCCAATAAAAAACAAAGAATCCCCCTTGTCCTCATGTATACACCCCACTAACCTCCAGATTCAACGTATCATTCTCTGCCACTTCCGTCACCTACAATCTGACCCCAAAACCAAGGATATATTTCCCTCCTGACCCCTATCTGCCTTCCGTAGGGACCGCTCTCTCCACGACTTCCTCATCTGCTCCACACTCCCCACTAGGCCCACCACCCCCAGCACTTTTCCCTGCAACCACAGGAAGTGCTACACCTCCATCCAAGAACCCAAAGACAGATTCACCTGCACAGCCGCCAATGTGGCCTCCTCTGCATTGGTGAGGCCAGGCAGAGGCTTGGAGACTGCTTTGTAGAACGCCTGCGTTCTGTTCATGACAAAGGACAACATCTTCCAGTTGCAAACCATTTCAACTCCCATGGCGACATGTCCACCCTGGGCCTCCTCCAGTGTCTCAATGACACTACCCGGAAACTGGAGGAGCAGCACCTTATATTCTGCCTTGGGAGCCTACAACCCAATGGTCTTAATGTGGCCTTTACCAGTTTCAAAATCTCCCCAGCCTCAGCCTCAATCCATGACCAACCCTCCCTCTCATCCCCACCTATGACCTGACACAACCTGTCCATCTTCTCCCCCACCTATCCGCTCCTCTCACCTCACTGACCAATTCCCACCACTGCCTACCTGCACTCATCTATCACCACCCCACTTACCTTACCCAGCCCCACCCCTCTATTTATTTCAGATCTCCCTTCCCCCACCACCATTTCGGTCCCAACCCGAAACAGCAACTTTCCTGCTCTTGATGCTGCCTGGCCTGCTGTGCTTCTCCAGCTCAACACTGTCAACCCTGTCTGCATTTTGTCTCAGGCAATAACCTATGAAATCTTTCAACAAAACAAAGGTTTACAGCAGCACTTCCCAAAGACAGCGATGGAACCTCTGGTGGAGTGACAAGCTAGAAGTTTGGGTTTCAATCTGCAGCATTAATGTAGCTCTACACAGCAAAGCACCCCCCACCCCTCCACAACACAGTATGCACAGACATACATGTTTTAGAATGTCATCCTTCCAGTTAAATCAATAAACTTTTTACTGATTCAAGCTATTATAACTTACATGTGCATTTCATTTAAATGATTTATGTTACTCAAGTAAAAAGCTACAAACTTGCAGGTCAACAGGCTATAAATGAAATGGTCCATTTTACCAAATGAAATAATCCAAACAGTATGCACAAAAGTTACTATATTCTTCAACCCAATCCAACACACAATTCAGGAAATTATATTTGTATTTTCCTCCCTGCTTCCCATTTGTAAACTTAACCTCAATTATTTATAAGTGACCAGGTAATCCATTACCCCCACAACACCCCACACCCACCACACAAAATCTGGTTTTAAATGTCAACAGTAAAGTATTTGCTTTTTGATGAAACTTTTTAATTTGAAGTCATCTGGGACTGACACTCAGGACTTGTAATATTGGATTTTGTCCAGAATAATTTTTCTGTTAAGAGAATATATTGTTCCACTCCTGTTGCACAGTTCTCAAAAATACCTCCATTTTTTAAATTCAATTGTTTCCTCCACTACTGACAGAGAGATCCTTATTTGACAAACCAAACATGGATATATTGTAAAATAAACCAAATAGACAGTAATCCCCAAAGAACTTTCAAGCACACATGCTTTTTCCATGATTCTGAGTGGTTGAGCAATGACTAAACATTTCAAACTAACTCTTTTGGCTGCACAAATGAAAGTCAGGCATGAACTTAAAATATAATGGGAGAAATAAGGACTTATGGTGCAGTGGTAATGCCCAGTTCTCTGGGCCACTAGGCCTGGGATGAAGTCCCACCTGCTCTAGAGGTGAGTCATAACATGTCTGAACAGGTTGATAAATACCGACAGCAGTAAAAATACGCGCACTGCCTACCTCACCGCATTTGAGCTGCATGTTCATTTTATAAAAGAAATTCATTCACGGGATAAGTGAGTGGCTGGCCAGGCAGCATTTGTTGCCCATCCCTAACTGCCTCTCATGGGGCATTTGAGAGTCAACCACATTGCTGGGGGTCTGGAGTCACATGTAGGCCAGACCAGGTAAGGTAAGCAGCTTCCTTGCCTAAAGGGCATTAGTGAGCCAGATGGGTTTTTCCAACAATCGACAATGGATTCATGGTCATCATTAGATTCTTAATTCCAGATAGGTTATTGAATTCAAATTCCACCATCTGCCGTGGTGGAATTCAAACCCGGGTACCCAAAACAGTATCTGGGTCTCTGGATTAACAGTCCAGTGATAATACCACTAGGCCATTGCCTCCCCATTTGGCAGAGAGTGAAGCAGCACTGATGAAAGTCACAAGGCAGTGTAGTTCACCAACACCAAAATGACAGAAGGTTACAAAAGGGATGTGAAAAGAGAAAAATCTTAAAACATTTGTATGTTATCACAATTTGACCCATCATCCTATGGAGGTCTCAATACCATCTCCTGATTTGGGAGAAGTGAGCAATTATAATTATGAACACTCCCACTGTATGGTTAAGTGGTGCTTTGCAGATGGATAATGCTGGGGAAACTCAGCAGGTCTGGCAGCATGAGAGGAGAAAGCAGAATTAGTGTTTCAAATCTGGTGATTCTACATCAGAACTGTTCAACCAGTTCTTAGGAAACAGACTAGGCTGGGAATGGATTGAATATGCAGCCACAATCAAAATATTACTTTGGTGAAAACGCAAGACTTCTCTCCTAAATAAAGTTAAACTAATTAGAATTATATATAGAGATGGAAGATATATCCAATGCCAATTAAGTGCACAATTTCTTAAAGGAATTATCCAAAATAATCTTTGAGCTACTCAAGAATTAAAACTCTTAGCCCCCTGACAGATTACTATTGGAAGTTTAAACCTGTGTTCATCTTTACAGGCATATGCTGATTATTAACAAAGTGCAAAATGCCCTATAAAGCATATCACACTCCACAATCTTTTACAACAGATGGCTTCCCATTTCAATTCTAAAATATTATACAGATTGAAAACAAAACTGTAAATGAGAAGTACCTAAAATAAATTCAGAGCACAATCATTCATGCAGATTTTTTCCTATATACTTGCATCATGGTGAAACCATAAAACATGAATGCAAGCACTGGAATAAAACAATATAAATATCAGTGAATTTAAACTGTAGATTATTTAATTACTCAAGTATTTAGAAAGACCCTGGATAGATTCAGTTGTACATCAGTTAATTACAGTTCATCCAAGTAGTTTGAACTGAAAGACAAAAATTAAAATACATCAATAATTACAGCAATTATCTGAACTGTTAATCTTGAATCTGGATTTTGACAGATTAAATGGAGTGACATATTGCAGTTAATTAGTTGGATCCTTCACCACAATTCATTTGTGAACATTTACAAAATACACAACAGGAGTTCTAAAATTGAGTCACTGCACAAACTGTCCTTGCGTGCAAGTACAGCAAGAAGCTAGGTCACCCAAGCTAACATTTGTCAACATTTCAGATTGGAAAGTTTGCATGAGAATCCACTTAAAGCCACAGAACCCATATCACCTTTCCAACCGTTGCTCATAAGCTCTGTGGTTACAAAGATAACCTTGGCTTCCTCACAATGAAACAATGTGCAATGACTGAGCACGTACACTGAATCATGTTTTCAAGCAGATATACATGAATATAAACACCTATTCACAAAAGAATCTACACAGACCTCACTGGATGCCAAGTACCATGAAAAATCAGGTTCTTTTATCTTTTGATGATATTGGAGTTAGAAGCTACAACAGCTATTGTTTGTACCATGAGCAAATGACCTTGCTTCTATGATACAGTATCTCAGCTCAGGATATTAATTTGCCTGATCTTTCACCTGGAAGAGGGAGTTAATATCAGCAGCAAGAGTGCTGAAGATGCTTACCAGTATTTCCACGTCCTTGGGCAAGGGGCAGGAGATTAAACAGGCCTTACTTCAATTTCAATTTTCATTTATTGACTCTTGCCTGAGTGTGCTTACACATACACACCTTAAGGACGAGGATCAGCTCTCCTCACCTCCCCTCCAGCCAACCACCTGTACTCATTCTCTAGCCTCATGTATGGAGGCCAACATTTGGTGCCACTCACCAAGCATCACATCCTGGGAAAAGAAAACAATTTTTTGAAAAAGTTTAATAGATATATGTCATGTGTGAACAACAGCTTGCTATTGTGGACCAAATAGGTTTACCTGCCTAGTTTGTACAGTCCAATGAAAAGCAAGTTTGTTTTATCCATATACTTTACAGGAAATGCAAGGAACAGGAGACAGCAGCAAATGTCACTGGACTAGTAATACAGAACTCTAGGCTAATATGCTGATGACATGGGTTTAAAGTCCACCAAAACTGCAGTAAAAAGATCATCTAATTATAATGCAATACTGCCAATTGTCATAAAAACCCATCTGGTTCACTAATGCCCTTTAGGGAAGATGATTTGGCTTACCTGATCTGGCCTACATAGGACTCCAGGTTCACAGCAATGTGACTGACTCTTATCAGCTCTGTGGACAATTAGGGATGTGCAATAAATGCTGCCTAGCCAGCAGTGCCCACATCCTACTGACAAATCAATAAAATAGTGGGGTAGGATTTTGAAATGGACTCCATTAGGGCAGATAAATCTTTCTCCCTACGAAAGAAGGTATTAAGTGTTTTGACCTCCAGGAAAGGGGACCACTAATAATCTTTCACTTCAATGCCATGCTGTTACGTAAACAGTAGCAAGAAAGTACAACTCTTTCAAACTAATGCTTAAACAGATTTTATACAAGCAGGGAAATATTAAATTATGATGCAATACACAAACCAAGAGGAATAATCAGGAAATGTGCGTGTGACAAAGGCTGTGATCGACAAAGTTGCAACCAAAATAGCATTAAATCAATAATATGAAAACAGATCAAGGACTATTGATTACAAGTCCAAATAAGTTACTGTATGGTGCTCCATGGATTGTATAACTACTGTAAGAGTGGTATATCACTTGAAAGTATTAGGCTTTAACCAAGTTAAGACTTGGAACTACATTAACGCTAAACCGGTTGGAGATGGCAGGTACCTCTCCATGAAAGCAGATTTTCCTCTAGTATTGTAATGGAATGTAGGCTCTGGACTTGCATGTTTGATAATTCAGTATTGCAACACTCATCTTGTGTACGCATCTGTTCAGCATAGTTCAGAAACAAAGATTGAAAATACAAATTAAATCAAGGTCGTTGTACAGATATCATTAAAATAATAGAAATCTTAATTGATGTTAACTTAAAACAGATTGTGAGCAGAAAAATACAAGACAATGGTTTAAGAATCAAAACTCAATGTGACAAAAACAGACTTGTTCTTTTATAATGTCTGTCACAACCTCAAAGCATTTTACAACTGAACAAGTACTACAGTCTAGTCAGAGTTGTTTAAAATGTTTGTAAGAAATATTAACTCTGCTCCTCACAGAAATAAATTTACAGAACAGATTATCAACAAAGTTCCAAGAACAGATACAAAATAAACCATGGAAATTTAACCCATGCTGTTGGTATCATTCTGCATCACAAGCCAACTATCCAGTCAACTGAGACAACCAACCCAAAGTAACAGCAAAATGTGTATGGCATGCAGCTGCCACAACTATGGCATGAAGTGAGATGGTTCTCTCAACCAGGAGGAAACTGCACATGGAGCACCAGAGAGAATGGCATTAAAGTAACACTTCTATAAACATTATCAATACACACTTAACATGCAGCACTTTTACACACTGTCATTTCGATGAGTGAGTGCATGATTATCAATCCACATGAAAAGTGGCCTTTTAATCAAGTATTCAAAAGCCACAGCTCTGGAAAACTGCCTCAAAGTCTAATAAATAGGAAGTCCAATAGTGAAGGTTGATGAACTAGTGGTTTCAGCAGTATTGCACATACTAAAAACTTTGCTTTGCATTGAAACACACCCTTACGTTACTCAGCAAAATTTGCAAAACTAACAAGTGCAATCAAAGTAATTGATAATACACAAAATTAAAAGATTAAAGACACTATTGAAAAACGTTTTACAGAAGAACATGTTGTCCCAGCATCCGAGCATGCTGTGGTACAAGACAGTTCAGAGGTCAACATCCCTCTACCTCCAGAGGTTAAGAGCAAACATCAGCAGAGGTAGCAGCTGACCAATCTGTCAAGCAAGAGAACATTCAAGAGTGAGGGAGTTCACTAAAGAAACTTAAAGTACAGGTGAAAAAAAATAAAACAATGCAGCTCTACAGGAAGAAAATTAAAGGGGATGAATACAACAGTGCAGCCCTCCAATCTCCTTTTACAGCGTAATTCATTAACTGGAGATCAGTGCATAGAAATGTATCACAAAACAACCTGGCTAGCACACTCCATGTAGTTGGGAATGCAGATATTTTTAAAAAAAAACACTCTGCCAAAATCTGAAAAGCGCAAATGATATGAATTCAGAATTCCTTCACCTTGATTGCCAAGTTCTACTGTTCTAAGCTTTGACACTGAATCTAGGAGAAATTGCAGATCTGAGCCACTGACACAGCTGACTGCAATACTGTAAAAACACTGCACTGTTAAGAGCTGTTTCATTGACATTAAACCACAGTCCTTTTTGTACATTTACATGGCCATAAAAATTACATGGCACAACTGCAAGAGCATTACAGTCTTCTTGGGTGTCCTGATCAGTAATTATCCAATCATCATAGACACAGATCATTGGGTCATTCTTACTGTTCAAACTGGCTGCCACATTTCCTACATTATAGTAATGACCCTGCAAAAACATCTGTTTCAAAATACTTTACAAGCGAAGTTATAAAAGGCACTACATAAATGCAAGCTAGTCTTTAAAACAAAAGGGCAAGATATACCTCAGGGAATCTTCCTGCAGGACTTTAGTATTACAGCTTGTTAGGGACAATTGTTTTGCATCTAGTCACAATTGTTACAGGACAGAGGAAGCTGTTCAACCAATCTTGTTAATAACAGCTCTCTAAATGTCACTTGGTGATTCGTTCATTCTGCCACTTTCCCCACATAATCCTGCACATCTTTCCTTTTCAATTAACCATCTAATTCACTTGACTGCCTGGATTGAACCTGTCTCCACCAAATTTTCTGGAATGCACTGTCTGAGCTCTGTGGGAAAAGCCTTGCCTTATTGATGCTGGTGCTTCTTACACAAATATTTAAATCCCCTCATTCTTGATCCTCTCACTAGTGGGAATAGTTTCTCCTATCTACACTGTCTGTATCACTAACTCTTCAATTTGAGAGTCAGATCCCCCTCGTTTCTCCACAAGAAAAAGACCTAAAAACTTCTCCAATTTATCTTGGAGAACAGAATTTCAGACATGACACCACCTCACGCAAATAAAATTCCTCATTTTAGCCAGAATTAATCTGTACAATGAATGGCCTTTGACCTGAAGCAAGTTAACTGTTTCTCTGTACAGAGATGGATTTGGCCTACAAAAGGTGAAATCATTCTGCACTCCTTTCAGGTTGAGCATTCTGCTATTTGTCAACAAAAATTACTTCATGTATTTTTTCCACGATGATAACTTCCTTAAAAGCTTCACAACATTTGCAAGTGCAAATTGGGAAAAAGTGTTAGAAGAGACTAATGATGACCATTGCTGACTGTAGGAAAAAGTTATCTTGTTCACTAGTGTCCTTTAGGGAAGGAAATCTGTCCTTAACTGGTCTGGCCTACACGCAACTCCAGACCCACAGCAATGTGGTTGACTCTTAATTGCCCTCTGGGACAGGCAATAAATGCTGAACTAGCCAGCGATGCCCACATCCTGTGAATTAATTTAAAAAAGAAAGACTGGACCCAAAAGCTAAACTAAAGTACCCTGGAAGTGACTCAAAGAAGTCTGCAAGTTTGTGTTTTGTCAAAGTAAAATCCCATGAAACTGTTACAATACTGTTCTATAATTGCATGTGCAATGCAATCTCTGGAATGGTTTTACATTCCATACTTTAGTGCTCAAAATAGCGAGAGACAGCAGTCTACAACCACAATAAGAAACATATAGTTATGTGTTTTGATTAGAGCTCATCACTATCTATGACTTGCTGTCACACTGAATAGACACCACTTTCCTGATGCCCCATAGCTTTCCTGCCACCTCAGAAGCTCCATTGGCATCAAATACTTCATTACTGTTCTACCATTAGTCATCCAATGAAGACCAACAATGCCAACACCACTTGCCTGCAATTCTTTCCATTTACTGGGTCCTGGCAAAAGAACTGCATTATTTGTTGTAACCTATTTCATTTATTTAAAAATAAATGCTTGGTAGTTTAGAATTTAAACATAGCTAACACAAAGTTGAAGCTTTTTGTCTTGCACACTTCAGAATAAGGGCGCAAGAAAAAGTCGAACAGAGAGAAACGGTTTTATATAGACTAAAATATGCTGATTGGTTCAGCCATAATTGGCATGGAGTTACAGCAAGATGAGTTAACTGCCGATTTTAACTCCCAGATGAAGTAGATTCTGATTGGTCAGAGTATTATCATGGGGCTGCAATTGACTGACTATGATCCTGTTCTTTACAAAAAGTGCAAATACTTTTGCCTACATAAAGCAGGGTCCCAAGTACTTATTCATAATGCTTCAAGCATGTGCAAATGCACCACACTGCAGGACCAGCTAATGATCTTAAATCGGCTTCCCGTGTAACTCTTAGTCTGGATTATTTAGTGTAAAGGAGAGTCACTGGATTCGAAATGTTGACTGCTTTCTCTCCAGATGCTGCCAGACTTGCTGAGTTTCTCCAGATCTTCAGCATCCACAGTTCTTTATTTTATTTTACTGGATTTTTTTTTAATAACTAATATCCAGTTATTCATGTTATCAATGAAAACTCAGAACACAAATCACTTTCACTTAACAGGTTTAGCCAGAGAATTTCTGGCTAGTGAAACACTTTCTTCTCTGCATTTCTGCTAGGCAGAAAACATCAATGAGGTGAGTTCATTTCCAATATATCTCCAAGTCACTCAAAACCTTTCATTTTCTATAGCACAGCATTAAAAAAGTCTCAGGCAACTGCAAGAAAAATGCCATATAGCTCGGATATCCTAATAAATCGGAACAGAACATAAATCTGTCACAATCTGCTCTCAATGACCAACAATAAATAGACAAAAATGAGCTGTAACAAAATCAGGCAGTGACTGTACTTCCAAAGGAAGTAAGTACAAAATCTAATTCAAAAGATCAGACTTTATTAAGTATTAACAGGTTTAAGGACAAGGCATGCACGTAACCAGATGTCAGAGACAGCACGATCTGATAAATTGCTCAAAACCCATATGATCCTTCAAAACACAAGTAGTAACATTGTTACTCAATGAAAGCAACTTTTAATTTGTATAAGACAGCTTAAATATTCACAGAAACAGATCTTTTTGCACATGGTGCTGATTCGTTCTCTGAACTCCCTGACAGAGGGTGAATATTCGTGCAATATAGAGCCAAACAGATTAGAAGCCCAAGTTTAATTACATGCCAGCTGAAGTGGCAATGACATGTGCTATAAGCGGCTTCAGCAAGCCCAAGAATTGGCCAGGAAATTAAACTAGCTGGGAGAACTTGTGCACACAACGGATGTCAGGACTGAGCCGTCATGATGCATTCACAGACAATAATTCACACCTAGACACGCGGATAAAGGATGGTCACGAAAGAGCTTCCTACACTGAACAAAATGCATTACCTATTGCAAAAAAAAGGTTACCACCCTCAGGGAACAAATAGGAACAGAAATTAGATTTTGCCAAGTTAAAAAGTAAATAACAGTTTGAGGCAGTCCCAATCAACATTACATCATCTGCCAGTTGACAACAGTGACATAACGCCACAGTAAGAATGCAAATTTGTAAACAAAACCTCCAGATTTCTAATAAAGTCCACTTCACATTGAACATACAACACAGAAAAAAAGGGATTCAGCCCAACTCTTTCATTCTGCTGTATTTGCAGCATGCAAGCCTCCTCACAACCTCTCCCATCTAATCTGACAAGCACCACTTCCTATTCCTCTCTGGCCTCAAGCTTCCCCATAAATGCATCTAAACTATTTGCATCAACTACATGCCAATCATTCACTCATGGCATACAAACATTACTGGTTGGGCCAGCATTGATCTGCCATCCCTAGCTGTCCTGGAGAAGGTGATGATGAGCTACATACTTAAACTTCAACAGTCGATTTGGTGTAGGCACCCTCACAATGTCATTAGGGAGGGTGTGAAGAAGATTTTTCCCAAATTCCCTACTGAACTATTAGTGGACCCCAGTTTTAGTCTCTCCCAGAAGCAGGAACATCCTCTGTGTCTGCCCTATCAAGCACTTCAGTCATGAGATCCTTCCCTTTATTGGTATGTTGGCTCAGTGATTAGTACTGCTGCTTCACAATGCCAGGGACCCAGCTTCAACTCCAGTCTCAGGCGACTGTGTGGAGTTTGCACACTCTCCCACTTCTGCGTGGGTTTCCACTAGGTGCTCCAGTTTCCTCCCACAGTCCAAAGATGTGCAGGTTAGGTGGACTGGCTACGTTAAATTGCCCATATTGTCCAGGCTAGGTAGATTAGCCATTGGAAATGCAGGGTTCCAGGAATAAGGTAGGGTGTGGATCTGGGTGGGATGCTCTTCAAAAGGGTCAGTGTAGACTGGAGATGATCTACATTATCCTTAAACATTCAGGTAAAATGACCAACTACAAGCAGATCGTCACAATTTTGTTTCAGAGATCTTACTGAGCATAGATGGGCCACTATGTTTTCCACTCAAATTGTTGTCATACTTCAAAAGTACTCAGTTTTTAAAAAAGAGTTTTTGGAACATCTTTGAGTGTATAATCCTAAGCTTTTGGCTGTGCTACACTACTTGAGACAGTGCACCAATCTGCTGCAAGGTCACTGGCCTGAACTGTTAACCCCCTTCACTCTTCATAGATGCCGAGTAACCCCAGCATTTTGCCAGCTTTGAAAAACTGCCGTCATCTTAAACTGGCCTTTCATGAGTTTGACCTTGGGTCCTGCTTCTGCTCCTACAGTTAAATTAAATCATTTGCAGATTTACCTTTTACCACTTTACATCGCTTTACAGATATTTCCTGCCCAGAAAGAAAATCCCAACTTTGACCATCCCTCACTTTCAGCTTTGCCCTGTGGGCATTAACCCACTGATTTTATGGCCCCTTTTGTCTGGCCTGCTTCTATATCTCACAAGTGTTGGATTTCAAACAGCATACCCCAACCGCACAGCCCAGTGTTAAAAGTGAACTAAACAGTTCCAGGCTGAAGAATTCAGTGTGTTTTGCTGCACAATGAATCAACACACCGGCATCAAGGCCACACCAAAAGTTAAGTTGCAAAAGAAAACAACACTGTCACATTCCTGTATGGCCACATCTGGGGATAAACCAATACAACACAAAGCAGGGTTTAAAAGCTCACAATGACACAATCTTCTTTTACAACTTACAATTAAGGATATTGTCACAATCATGCCCCAATTAGAGTCAAAATGGAGGTCAGGTGGCAGCCAATTGCCCCTACACATTATTTCTCTAGACAAAGTAATTCTCATCAAAAATTAATTTTCTGGATTTGCACAAACTCAAACACAAAAAGATAACATTGTTTGGGAATTCATGTACAATTCTGTGCACCCAAAAGTTATGGTCAGGAGGACAGGGTGTCAGCAAGAGAGAAGGTCATTACAAAGGGGTGGGCGGTGGGACACCAGGGCAGAATGACAAGTAATCCAAGTGGGGTGGATCAATAGGGGGGGGAAGATTAGGGCTGTTGGCAGGAGGGGAACCTGCAACAGGACACTGAAGGGTAACAGAACATCCAAGCTTGGGTGCGGAGGTGGGGTGGAGGAGACGGATGCGTGATGGAACAGACATCCAGAGCACATTAGGTATAGAGTCAATGGAAGCAAGGCAGCATTGGGCAAAGGGTGGGGGTTCAACAGGGCATCCAGACAAGGGGCACAGGGGGGGGGGGGGGAGTTCAACAGGGCATCCAGACAAGGGGGCACAGGGGTAGGGGGAAGTCCAACAGGGCATGGAGACAAGGGGGGGGGGGGGGGGAAGAGACACCTGGGTGGGTGGGAGGTGAGTGGAGTGTTTATTTTATTTTACCTGGTTGAGAGCTGGGTGAAATCCCCACCATCCAGGAGGCGGATTTTGCAGAACAGCACCCCGTTGACGAAGGGCACGGCGGCCAGCTCCTCCAGGCTGAAGAAGGTCTGGAACTTGAACTTCTTCTTCTTCATGATGAAAGCCATGGGCCCGGGCAGAGAGCGGGTGGGGGGTAAAAGGAGAGAGAGTGACTGAGCACCGCTTCCCCTCCTCCTCAACCTCAAGATTTTCTCCCGCAGGAGCCCCCGGGGCTGAGGGTAGCAGCACAGGGGAGGGAGGAATGGGGTTTGTGTTGGGGGGGTGAGGGGGGAGAAAAGAAAGAGATTGAGCAGCAGCGCGGAGGCCCCCCCGGGTGGAGGGGGGGAAGAATGAGGGAAGAGAGACAGAGGCCGGCGCCACTCAGTCAGCCCGGGGCCGCCGACTCGGTGCGGGACTCAGGCCCGGGAACGCAGGGCTCGGCACTCGGGCCGCATCCGTTGCCCCCGGAGCTGGGCATGGGCGCCGTGCGGGGCGGACTGACTCCTCATGGGCCACACGGCGGTAGCGGTGGGGGTGTGGGGTGGGCCTTCCCTCCGGCTTGACCGCCTCCCGGGGCTCGGAGTTGGAGGCGGGGGGGGGCTCTCTAACCGCACCCCCCTGACAGACAGACTGACTGCCCGCCCTCTCCTTCTCCTCACAAGCGGTGAGTAAGCGGCACTGCAGCCCGGCCCTGGCTCCCCGCCGTGGGGGTGGGGGGGGGGAACCCACCTCCTCCTGTCAGCGGCGGACTCCCCCGCCAACCCGCCCACAGCTCCCTCCGCGCAAACCGCGACGCCCATTGGCCGGACCGCCTCACCGGCCGGCTCTCCTATTGGCCGCCCCCGGACCCGCCCGTCACAACAACCGACGAATCACGATGCTGATTGGTCCGCCGCGCGGCAGCCCTGCGATGACACGGACCTTTCCATTGGCCCGCGCCGACACATCCTGTTCAAATACTTCTTGTCGATTGGTGAATTCACCCTCCGTCTCTGATAGGACGTCGCCGAACGCTTTGACACGTATGATTGGCTGACGTTGGACATATATCTGAAGGTCGTTGCGGATTGGCTCATTGTTGGTTTCCTTGTATTTACAGTTATCAGTTATTGTTGGTAACTTATTGGAAAAGGAATGATGTTCCATTAGCCTCCAGTTTATTATATACTTAGCATTTCTAATGTCTCACCGCGAACTTAAATTGATCAAATTCACTGACCTGTTGGGGAGGAGGCCATTCTGCCCACGATATCTGTGTTAGCCCTCCAAAAGACCTTCCAATCTACTGTACCCCTCCATATCATCTCAGAAATGTTGCCTTGCAGGAGGCTCGTTGTGTCTACACCAACGCTTCAAACGAGCAGCATTGGCTTGACTGCTGGTTAGCAATGCAGAATGATGCCAACAGTGTGGTTCAAGTGAACTAGTATGTATCACCTGTGGGAAAAAATTGTAAAGAAAATCACCTTTGATCACAAGTCCATCCGGAACTGGTCAGTGCATAGTGACATCAAGACCCTGCAGGTAAAGGAGATTGTGAATCCTGTCCCATGGCGCTGTCAAAATAGAGTCATAGAGACGTACAGCACAGAAACAGACCCTTCAGGCCAACTCATCCGCACCCACCAGACATCCCAATCTGACCTAGTCCCATTTGCCAGAATTTGGCTCTTATCCCTTTAACCCTTCCTATTCATATACCCATCCAGATACCTTTTAAATGTTGTAATTGTACCTGTACCTGCAAATCATTCCATACATGCACCACCCTCTGTGTGAAAAAGTTATCCCTCAAGTCCTTTTTAAATCTTGCTCCTCTCACCTTAAACATATATCGTCCAGTTTTTGACTCCCCTACCTAGGAAAAAGACATTGGCTATTCACCCTATCCATGCCCCTCATAATTTTATAAACCTCCATAAGGTCACTTCTCAGCCTCCGACACTCCAGAAGGAAAAGACTCCAGCTTATTGAGACTCTCCCTATAACTCAGACCCTCCAGTGCCAGCAACATCCTTTTAAATATTTTCTGGTCCCTCTTAAGTTCGACAACATCCTTCCCATAGAAGTGCAACTAGAACTCTATGCAGTATTCTAAAAGTGGCCTCACCAATGTCCTGTAGAGCTGCAGCATGACATCCCAACTCCTATACTCAATGTTCTGACCAACAAAGGTAACATGGCACACACCTTCTTCACCATCCTGTCTACCTGCGAATTCACTTTTAAGGGTATCATTTAGCAGAATGCCTCATCGCCAGAACTTTCTAGCAAGCTCCAAGATGTTGCTTGGCTGGTGGTGAGAACACTGCCAGTCAGATTGTAGAATCATAGAATCTCTACAGTGTGGAAACAGGCCCTTTGGCCCAACAAGTCCACACCGACCCTCAGAGCATCCCAACCAGACCCATCCCAACCCCCATCATCCACCTAATCTCCACATCCCTGAACACTATGGGCAATTTAGCATGGCCAATCCATCTTGCCTGCACATCTTTGGATTGTGGAGGAAACCGGAGTACCCGGAGGAAACTCACACGGACATGGGCAGAGTGTGCAAACTCCACACAGACAGTCACTCGAGGGTGGGATTGAACCCAGGTCCCTGGTGCTGTGAGGCAGCAGTGCTAAACACTGAGCCACCATGCTGCCCCTTAATGTAAGGTGCAGAACTAAACATCATGCGCCTGTAGCAAATAGCAGGGGATGGTATTTTCATGCACGCCTGGTCTCTGTGCATCACTGCGTGCTGCCCTCAAAGCAGCTGTGCTGGTGAACAGACTGTCACACATCTCTTTCTGGAATGGGCCTTTGCAAAGGAAGTTTGGAGAGATTTCCAGTGGTTTTTGTCGAGGTTTGTCCTGAACAGCTCCATGACGCAGGACTCTGTGTTCTTCAGTCTGTTCCCCAGGACACACATTGGGACAAAAATTCACTGCACCTGTCAGACCATCAGCTTGGTGAAGGTTGCTCTTTGGTCTGCCCAAAACCTGTTGGTCTCCCAGTGCAAGGAGTTGACCTTGACTGAGTGTTGCAGACTGGCACATTCCGAGGTCCATGACAAAGTGCTGAGGGATGCACTAGAGCTTGAGGCAGTTGCAACGAAGGCGCAGTGGGGAAAGACCACCATCTAAGATCCTTCTGCTGAAGTATAATGAGGATCTGTTCAGTTATTTGACCCTCTCATTGCCTCAATGTATATAGATACTCTCCTGCATGAGTAAGAAATGCCTTTGGTTTTTGCAACTGTAGGGAATGTCAAATTCCACGGTTTGTTTATTCTTGATATGCAAAGACTGTACAGAACTGCTTTAGTGCCTGTGAATGTAGATAAAGATTTTTTGTGAATAAAGTATATTTTCACATTTTAAAAAAACCCAGTGCGGTTTCAATTCCTGCAGCTGTGAAGGGGCACCACGAATGACTCTCCTTCTCAGCCTCTCCCCTTAGGCGTGGTGCCTAGTTGTCTCTTTCTAATGAGACAGCAGCCCTATGGTCTGGTAGGACTACAGCGACCTTTTCTGTTTTTATTATCCCGTACCCATCGTCCACTTTCTCACCAAACCCTTGTACACCATTTCTATCCAAACAATCATTCAATGCCCTTTTTAAATGCCTCAAATTGAACCTGCCTCCACCACATTTCCAGGCAACGTATTTCCTACCCCAACTACTCACTGAATTAAAAAGCTTTTCCTCACTTCATCCTTGCTGCTCTTTCATTTTAAATCAACACCCTCTTGTTTTTGGAGAGGATCTGGTTGTTTCGGGCCTAGACCCTTCATCAGAAATGGGGGAGGGGAAGGGGGTTCTGAAATAAACAGGGAGAGAGGGGGAGGCGGATAGAAGATGGATAAAGGAGAAGGTAGGTGGAGAGGAAACAAACAGGTCGGAGAGGTGGGAATGGAGCCTCTTGTTCTTGTTCCTTTTACAAGTGGGAATAGTTTCTCCCTATCTACTCTATGATTTTGAAATCCTCTGTCAAATCTCCTCTCATGCTTCTTCTTTCCAATAAGAACAGTTTCAACTTCTTATCCTCATAACGGAAGTTCCTTATTCCTGAAACCATTTGTAAACCTGCTTCTGCGTGCTCTCCAATGCATTCCAATAACGTGGCACTGACAACTATATACAATACTCCTACTGGGGTCTAACAAGCGTCTTTATACAAATTCTTTGCTCTTGTACTCTATTACTTCTCCTGATATCCTGGTTGGAATTAATTTGTAAAGAGATGAACCCAAGGACTTCCCCATTCTGAGTGGCTAATACGAACACACAGATTAGGTGCAGGAGTCAGACATTTGGCTCCTGAACTATGTTCTGCTGTTCATAAGATAGTGACTGACCTGATTACACCATATTCCATCCCTCCTGATAATTTTTCACCCCCTTGTTATTCAAGAATCTTTCTAGATCTGACTCAAAAACATTCAAAATATTGCCTGTGATAGAGCAATTCAGCTACGAAGAGAGACTAAAGAGGCTGGTGCTGTTTTCTTTAGAGCAGAGAAGGCTGAGGAGAGACCTGATTAGGGATTACAAAGCTATGAACGGCACAGATAGGGTAGGTAGGTAGAGAGGAACTTCTCCCCTTAGGAGAGGGCTCAATTAGCAAGGGGCACAGTTTTAAGGGAAGGCGCAGGATAGTTAGAGGGCATTTGAGGAAAAATAGTCACCCTGGGTGATAGGTAGCAGGAACCAACTGTCTTAAAAAGGTGGTGGAGGCTGAAACCCTCCAGGTATTTTGGAATTATTTTAATAATGTCTTGAAACGCCATGGCATATAAGGTTACTGGCCATTGCTGGCAAACGAGATTAGAATAGATAGAAGCTTCTGAGGAAGGCTCACGCAACACAAAACGTTAACTCTGATTTCTCTCCACAGATGCTGCCAGACCCACTGAGCTTTTCCAGCAATTTCTGTTTTTGTTGTTTTTAATAGATACAAGTTTGATGATAGCATGGACATGAAGGGCAGAAGGGCCTTTACCTGTGCTATGAAAACTCTATGACTCTAAATACCTGTTTCCATCACCTTTTGAGGGTCAGAATTCCAAACACTTATGATCGACCGTGAGAAATAAATAATTCTTATCTTTTTTTTATGGTTGACCCCCTTATTTTTTAAACCATGACCCCTCATTCAGAATTGTCACAGCACGGAAGAAAACTATTTGTCTGTTATGGTTATAGAGGCTAGTTCGTGAATGGAAGTTCCTCCTGTACAGCTGGTTCAGATGAGCAGTTTGGCTTGAGGTAAAGTTATTTTTTTTCCATTCTGAAAGGGAGAGCTCTCTTTAACACAAAGTGTTTAAATCTAAATTGGGTTCAGGAGCAGCGGGATCTTGAGGTATAAATGTACAAATCATTGAAGGTGGCAAACTAGGTCGAGACATCAGTTAAAAAAGAGGTAAATGGAATCATGGGCTTTATAAGTAGTGGCACAGGGTACGAAGGCAAGGAAGTTATGATAATAACTGGAGTGTGTGTTCCCAATGCATTCAAGATTACCTCTTGGGACATCTGCACAATGTGCGAATAGCTTCCATGATGCTGTGCATGCCTCATTCTGGCTTCTCCTTCAAATTTCTGCGGAATTCTATGCTCCAGGTCAATCTGTTTCTGTTTCTCTGCCTACAGATGCTGCCAGACCTGCTGAGCTCTCCAGAACTTTCTGTTTTTGTTTCAGATTCCAGATTCCGCAGTTAGACCGTAAGAAATAGGAACAGGAGTAGGCCATTCGGCCCATCGAGCCTGCTCTGCCATTCAATAGGATCATGGCTGATCTGACATTCCTCACATCCACTTTCCTGTCCTTTCCCATAATCCTGATTCCCCAACTGATCAAGGATCTATCTGCCTCAGCCTTAAATAATACACAAGAACTCTGCCCTCACAGCTTTCTGTGGCAAGGAGTTCCAATGTTTCACAACCCTCTGAGGGAAGAAATTCTTCCTCATCTAAGTCTTAAATTGCCCCCTTCATTCTGAGACTGTGCCCTCCGGTTCTTGGCTCCTCCACGAGGGAAACATCTTCTCAGCGTTTGCCTTATTTTAGTGAATGTATCTGTGTTGGTTTCATTTGGTTTAGATGCAGTCCTTTACAGATGCACAAACTAGCTTATGTGTTGTTGCATCATCACTTAAATGTGAAACACAAATGCATATCACTGGAGAAACTCAGCAAATCTGGCAGCATCTGTGGAGAGAGAAACAGAGTTAATGTTTGCTGTTAGACCTGCTGGGTTTCTCCAGCAATTTCTGTTTGTGTGTCAGATCTTCGGCATCCATAAATCTTTGCCTTATTCTAATTAAATGTGTGTCTGACACAGAGATATCCCTGACAACAAGGTGCAGGGCTGGACGAACACAGCAGGCCAAGCAGCATCACAAGAGCAGAGAGGCTGACGTTTCGGGCCTAGACCCTTGATGCTGCTTGGCCTGCTGTGTTCGTCCAGCCCTGCACCTTGTTGTCTCGGATTCTCCAGTATCTGCAGTTGCTACTATCACAGAGATATCCCTGTTTTCTTTCACGATTCCCTTGTGCCACCTTAAACTGAGTGATAAATGTTGGATATATGTTATTTCTGGCAAGGTCCTGTTTTAATGGTCCCCATTGTAACTATAAAGCCCCTGAAGAAGAACTGAATGGTTTTTTTAGACACATAATGGCATTGGGTAGAAAATTGTTAACAGTCAACTTGAAGACTGATGTCTGGGATTCTGCGTAATTAATATCCGGATGGATCTGAACAAAGGGGTCAATACAGTTCTCATTGGCATGGTTTTGTGCATTTCTGCATGGTGTTCCACACAGCTATGGCACTGGTCACAAACAGGCCAACAATGACAACAGCAGGTGAGTGGTGTGGTAGCTCAGTGATTAGCACAGCTGTCTTACAGTGCCAGGGACCTGAGTTTGCTTCCACCTTCAGGTGACTGTCTGCGTAAGAGTTTGTATGCTCCCCCCATGTCTGTGTGCGTTTCCTCCCACAGTCCAAAGCTGTGCAGGTTAGGTGGATTGGCTGTGTTAAATTACCCCAAAGATATGCTAGGTGGTTTAACAATGGGCAAATGCAGGGTTAAGGGGCTTGGAGTGAGTCTGGGTGGCATGCTCTTCGAACAGTCAGTGTGGACTTGATGCCTGAATGGCCTGCTTCCACACTGTAGGGATTCTACATTTCAAAGTACTGGAGAAACTCTACAGGTCTGGCAGCATCTGCTTAAATGTGAAACACAAATGCATATCACTGGAGAAACTCAGCAAATCTGGCAGCATCTGTGGAGAGAGAAACAGAGTTAATGTTTGCTGTTAGACCTGCTGGGTTTCTCCAGCAATTTCTGTTTGTGTGTCAGATCTTCGGCATCCATAAATCTTTGCCTTATTCTAATTAAATGTGTGTCTGACACAGAGATATCCTTGTGAGGAGAGGCAGAGTCAATGTTTTGAGTTAAATATGAGATCACCCATTCTGTACTTTGTCTCCCCGGTCTCCAAGGGTGTCCATTGATGTTCTGGTAATGGTTTAGTTACCAATTGTAAAGTCCAGCTGAAGCAGATGGACAGAATCAGTTTAGCTCCCAGTGCACTCCACATTTACAGCCGAGATGCAACATACTGAGTTAAACTGAGAGGCAGAGGTGGGGTGAGAGCAGGAAGTTGGACAGATACAGTTGAGGCTGTGGTCAACCACAGTGGAGAGGAATTCACAATCAAGCAACAGGGATGATACGTCAGAAGCACAGGTATAGAAGACAGCATGGTCACAACAAACGCCAGGGTGAAACCATGTGAACAGAGCAGGCTCCTTACAATTGGTGGGTTCAGATGTTGTATTATCAAGGTAGCTATGAGAGTCAGAGAGCTTCTAGCAGAAATAAAAACACAAAACAAAATGGGGTTAACCATTAAAAACAGAAATAAGTTTTTTTTCTCATAGAGGATCATAAGTCTTTGCAATTCTGTCCCTCACAGAAGCCAACTACTTAGAACCATACAGCTTTTATGGCATGGGGAAAGGCACTTCGGCCCATCATGTCCATGCTGGTCATCAAACATCTATCGGCTGCGGAAGGAACATCCACCCACTGCAGAAACTCAGCATGTGTGAAAAGAGAAACAGAGCTAATCTTTCAAGTCCAGTATATCTCTTCTTTGGATCTTAGCTTATGGTATATACTGATTGACATTCTCTAGTCCCCAGAGAAATCAAGGAAGTGATGGGGAGAATTTATGTGGGCATGGGAGGGGTGGAAATTGTAAGCAACCTTAATGACATTTTCTCATTTGGAGTGAGAGCTGAACGTAGGATCAATACAGTCATCAATACATCAGAAAAAGGGATGAAGGAGGAGAGCTGACGGGACTGGAATAAAGAACATTCCATGTAACCTGAATCAGACATATTGCAGGAACCAGTGCAGATAGAGGACATTTGGTCCCTCAACATATATTTGGAAAGGCAAGGACTGATTGGGGACAGTCAACATAGCTTTGTACGTGGGAAATCATGTCTCGCTAATTTGATTGAGTTTTTTGAAGAAGTAACAAAGAGGATTGATGAAGGCAGAGCAGTGGATGTGATCTATATGGACTTCAGTAAAGTGTTCAACAAGGTTCTGCATGGTAGACTGGTTAGCAAGATTAGATCCCACGGAATACAGGGAGAACTAGCCATTTGGATATAGAACTGGCTTGAAGGTAGGAGACAGAGGGTGGTGGGGAGTTGCTTTTCAGACTGGAGGCCTGTGACCAGTGGTGTGCCACAAGGATCGGTGCTGGGTCTACTGCTTTTCATCATTTATATAGATGATTTGGATGTGAACATAGGAGGTATGCTTAGTAAATATGCAGATGACACCAAAATTGGAAGTGTAGTGCATCGCGAAGAAGTACAACAGGATCTTGTTCAGATGGGCCAATGGGCTGAGGAGTGGCAGATGGAGTTTAATTTAGATGAATGTGAAGTGCTGTATTTTGGAAAGGCAAATCAGGGCAGGGCTTATACACTTAATGGTAAGGTCCTGGGGAGTGTTACTGAACAAAGAGACCTTGGAGTGCAGGTTCATAGTTCCTGCATATTGGAGTTGCAGGTAAATAGGATAGTGAAGAAGGTGTTTGGTACGCTTGCCTTTATTGGTCAGTGCATCGAGTATAGGAGTTGGGATGTCATGTTTTGGTTGTACAGGACACTGGTTAGGCAACTTTCAGAATACTGTGTTCAATTCTCATCTCCCTGCTATAGGAAGAATGTTGTGAAACTAGAAAGCGTGCAGAAAAGATTTGCCAGGGTTAGAGGGATTGAGCTTTAAGGAGAGGCTGTATAGATTGGGGCTATTTTCCCTGGAGCATCACAGGCTGAGAGGTGATCTTATAGAAGTTTGCAAAATTATGAGGGGCATGGATAGGATGAATAGACAAGGCCTTTTCCCCAGGGTGGGGGAAGTCCAAAACTAGAGGGGCATAGGCTTAAGGTGAGAGGGGAAAGATTTAAAAGGGACGTGAGGGGCAACTTTTTTCACACAGAGGATGGTGCATGGATGGAATGAGCTGCCAGCAGAAGTGGTGGAGGTTGGTACAATTACTACATTTAAAGAGTATCTGGATGGGTTTAGAGGGGTATGGGCCAAACACTGGCAAATGGGACTAGATTAATTTAGGATGCCTGGTTGGCATGGACAAGGGTCTGTTTCCCATGCTGTACATCTCTATAACCCTAAGTCTACACTAACCGTCCAAAGAACATTCCACCTAGACCCACCCTATCCCCATAACCCCACATAACCCCACATTAACCATGGCTAATCTACCCAGCCTGCACATCCCAGGACACTACAGGCAATCTTAACATGGCCTATCCTGCACATCTTTGGACAGTGGGAGGAAACCCACACAGACACAGGGAGAACATGCAAGGCTGGAATTGAACACAGATCCCTAGTGCTGTGAGGCAGCAGTGCTAACCACTGAGCCACCGTCACCATCGAGAGGCCCACCTTTTATTCAGAGGAAGTGAGTGGAGTTGAAGGGATCTATTGTTCAGAATAAGAAGGCGTTCAGTCAGGTGGAGGAAGGTGTTGGCTGATGGACCCCTGTTGAAGGAAGAATCGGAAGGCATGTTCCAACTCCCCTGGGTGATGGGTGGGGTGGGTGGAGGTGGAGAGGTTTTTGTTCTTTTTGGGTGTATTCCATCACACTCTTGAGGAGTGACATTCAGAGAATCCAAGTGACTCCTCAGAGAGCACAGCACTGTGAGCCGAAAGCAAGTGATCTCGTCAAATAAAGTCAGCTCAGTGATGGCACCCAATGAGTAACCAAATTCCACAATGTGTGGCCCCTCCCTTCAGGGTTGGCCCCTTGCCATTTCAAAATAGTGACTAAATCATTGGTACTTTGCCAAATAACTGCTCTAAATGTGAAGATTAGACAATAGGTTTTTAATTTATGGATTGGAGGATGTATATGAGTATACATTGTATAACTTGTCTGTGTTTGCTTCACGTTTTGGACTGATTGACATATCAACATTGGCCATTCTTGCCTTTAGGCAGATGACGTTGTGTTTTGGAAATTGTCGGCCACCGCAGAAGTTGGATTTTCATCGGCTCAGTGACTTTATTCTCTTCTGCGTTGTGGGTGTCTATGGCCAGGCCGTTACTTGTTGCCCATCCCTAACTGCCCTTGAACTGAGCCGTTTGATAGCCATTCAAGAGGGTTGCTAAGATTCAGTCACATTGCAGAGACTCTGGAATCACACGTAGGTGAGACGGTGGCAGATTTCTTTCCTAGAGGGGCATTGCTGAACTGGATGAATTTTTATGACCCAAAAAAGTTGGAAGGGTCCCGACCCAAAATGTCAGCTTTCCTGCTCCTCTGATGCTGCCTGGCCTGCTGTGTTCATCCAGCTCCACACTGTGTTATCTCTGACTCCAGCATCTGCAGTTCTTACTATCTCTGGGTGGCTACTTAGGTTAACTTTATGTTCCAGATTGTGTATTTGGTCAGTTGTATTTAAATTCTATCAGAGGCCACTGTGGGATTTGAATCCCTATTCTCGGGACATTAGTCTGAGTCTCTGAATTACACAGCACATTGACATTATCACTATGCCACCAGTTCCCTGCATGCATAGCAGCTTTCATTGCATGGTGACTGGGATGAGGACCCTAAGCTTACTTTATCTCCTTCAGTCTAGCAGAAATGAATATCTTACAATCCAGCAAAAGTACCTGAGAATGTCTTACTGTTATTTCTCATCCCCTCACTCTGCAGTGGGACAGTTAAAGCCCATTTATATCTCTCCATAAATGACCAGGCTTCTGCATGTCTCAGCAGGACTCAGTGGGTAATGCCCTTCCTTCTAAAGGTCTACACAAAAGGTTGTAGCCGGCCTCAGAACCTCACAACAGAATCTTAAGTAATCCAGGCTAGTACAACCCATGCCAATATTGAGGCAATGTTTCTGCTTTGTTGTGACAACATAAGTGTAGGAGCAAATGCAGGCCAATCAGCCCACTGAGTCTGCCCTGCTGTTCAATGAGATCATGGCTGATCTGATCATCACCAACTTCACTTTCCTACCTTTTCCCCATAACCCTTGATTCCCCTTACCGATTAAAAATCTGTCTATTTCAGTCTTGAATATACTTAATGACCCAGCCTCACCAGCCCTCTGCAGTAAAGAATTCCACAGATGCACTACCCTCTGCGAGAGGAAATTGCTCATCATCTCTGCCGTAAATAGGTGACCCCTTACTCTGAGATGATACATTCTGGTCCTAATCTCTCCCACAAGGGACAACAATCTCTCCACATCGGCCCTGTCAAGTCCTCTAAGAGTCTTGTATGTTCAATAAGGTCACCTCTCATTTTCTAAACTCTAATGAGTACAGGCCCAAGCTACTGCACGCAACCTCTCCTCACAAGAGAGTTCCCTCCATATCTGTACTTCACCATTGTTTTATGGATAGTGCTGGCTAACCAGGGAGGCAATGGCCCAGTAGTATTAGCGGTGAACTGCAAATCCAGAGACCCTGATAATATTTTGGGGACTCAAGTTTGAGTCCTACCATGGCAGATGGTGGCGTTTGAATTCAATAAAAAAAAGTCTGGAATTAAGTGTCTAATGATGACCGTGAATCCAGTGTCAATTGTTGGAAAAAAAACCACCCATCTTGTTCATTAATGTCCTTTAGGGAGGGTGACTCCCAGATGGGAATTTGAACGCAACATAGAACATAGAATCCCTACAGTGTGGAAGCAGGCCCTTCGGCCCATAAAGTCCACACTGACACAAAGAGAATCCCACCCAGACCTATCCCCCTAATCCACACATCCCTGGACACTATGGGCAATTTCCCACAGCCAATCCACCCTAACCTGCATATCTTTGGACTGTGGGAGGAAACCCACGCAGACACGGGGAGAACGTGCAAACTCCACACAGACAGTCGCCTGAGGGTGGAATTGAACCCAGGTCCCTGGCGCTGTGAGGCAGCAGTGCTAACCACTGAGCCACCATGCTGCCCCAGTACAGCACAGTACAGGCCTTTCAACCCATGATGTTGTGCTGACCTATTATCCTACTAAGATCAAACTACCCTGCATACCCTACATTTTACTATCCTCCATGTGCCTATCCAAGAGTCGCTTAAATATCCCTAATGTATCTGACTCCACTACCACCGCCGGCAGCGCATTCCACATACCAACCACTCTCTGTGTGAAGAACCTACCTCTGATATCTCCCCTATACCTTCCTCCAATCACTAACAAATGCCTGGGATTAAAATGGTCTAATGATGAACATCACTGATTATTGTAAAAACACATCAGGTTCACCCTTTAGGATCGAGGGAGAAAGTGACAGAGGGAAGCCAACTGCCATCCTACATGTGACTCCAGACCCACAGCAATGTGGTTGACTCTTAACTGCCCTCTGAGCAGTAAGGGATGGGCAATAAATAGCCATGAATGAATTTTTAAAATGCCAGACATGTCCTGCGGGGATTATCGTTCTGATAATGAAAACTTTTAAGTGGAAGTAATCCAAGGATGGGTCAGAGACTGCTCAGACAGCTTCCACTACAAGATTGTCCTGGGGAAGAAAGGTTGCTGAGACCCTGTCCTGGAAATAATTCATCTCGCCAGTTTGTGTGGATAAGTGCCTGTGTGTTGTCATTATTGAGAGGAACAAGGCACTTGTTTCTGTCTATTCCTACCACTCCATTCCACATCTTGTCTAGTCTACATTGTCTCTTCCTTCAGTGTTAAGATTCCAATTTCCAAGAGAAAGCATATAATGTGGTGAAGGGCAGTGGGAAACCAGAGGACTGGGAAGCTTACAAAGATCAACAGAAGGCAACAAAAAAAGAAATAAGGAGGGAGAAGATTAAATATGAGGGTAAGCTAGCCAGTAATATAAATGAAGACTGTAGGAGTTTCTTTAGGTGTATAAAGGGCAAAAGAGAGGCAAAAGTGGACATTGGACCGCTGGAAAATGACAGTGAAGAGATAGTAGTTTGGAACAAGGAAATGGCTGAGAAACTGAATAATTACTTCGCGTCAGTCTTCACAGTGGAAGACATGAGAAATATCCCAAAAATTCAAGGGAGTCAGGGGGCAGAGCTGAGTATGGTGGCCATCACCAAGGAAAAGGTGCTAGTAAAACTGATTGGCCTGAAGGTGGACAAATCACCTGGACCAGATGGACTACACCCCAGAGTTCTAAAGGAGATACCTGAAGAGATAGTGGAAGCATTAGTGGTGATCTTTCAGGAATCACTAGAGTCAGGGAGGGTCCCAGAGGACTGGAAAATCGCTAACGTGACACCCCTGTTTAAAAAGGGAGTAAGGCAAAAGACGGAAAATTACAGGCCGATTAGCCTAACCTCGGTCGTGGGTAAGATTTTGGAGTCCATTGTAAAGGATGAGATTTCTGAATATTTGGAAGTGTATAGTAAAATAGAGCAAAGTCAGCTTGGTTTCATCAAGGGGAGGTCATGCCTGACAAATCTGCTAGAATTCTTTGAGGAAGTAACAAGCAGGGTAGACCGAGGAGAGCCAATGGATGTTATCTACCTGGACTTCAAGAAGGCCTTTGACAAGGTGCCACACAGGAGACTGCTGAGTAAGATAAGGGCCCATGGTGTTAGAGGCAAGGTGTTAGCATGGATAGAAGATTGACTGTCTGGCAGAAAGCAGAGAGTGGGGATAAAAGGGTCTTTCTCAGGATGGCAGCCGGTGACAAGTGGTGTTCCGCAAGGGTCAGTGTTGGGACCACAACTTTTCACTTTGTAAATTAATGATCTAGATGAAGGAACTGTGGGCATTCTGGCTAAGTTTGCAGATGATACAAAGATAGGTGGAGGGACAGGTAGTATTGAGGAGGTGGCGAGGCTGCAGAAGGATTTGGACAGATTAGGAGAGTGGACAAAGAAGTGGCAGATGGAGTACAACGTGGGAAAGTGTGAGGTCATACACTTTGGTAAGAAGAATAAAAGCATGGACTATTTTCTAAATGGGGAGAAAATTCAGAAGTCTGAAGTGCAAAGATACTTGGGAGTTCTTCTCCAGGATTCTCTCAAGGTAAACTTGCAGGTTGAGTCAGTAGTTAGGAAGGCAAATGTAACTTTGGCATTTATTTTGAGAGGATTGAATATAAAAGCAGGGATGTACTACTGAGATAGTAGGAACTGCAGATGCTGGAGAATCCGAGACAACAAGGTGCAGGGCTGGATGAACACAGCA
>NC_063359.1:37873118-37890087 GCF_021869965.1 Rhincodon typus | reverse complement strand
ATTATGAACAAAAACAGAAGTTGCTGGAAAAGCTCAGCAGGTCTGGCAGCATCTGTGAAGAAAATATCAGAGTTAACGTTTTGGGTCCGGTGACCCTTCCTCAGAACCTCTGTTTTTGTTCCTGATTTACAGAATTCACAGTTCTTTTGGTTTTTATTTCGAATATCATGAGCAGTTTTGGGCCCCATATCTAAGGAATGATGTGTTAGCAATGGAGAGGGTCCAGAGGAGGTTCACAAGACGAGGAATGGTCGAGGATTCTCGGTCTGTACTTGATAAAGTTTGGAAGGATGAGGGGAGATCTGATTGAAACTTACAGAATACTGAGAGCTCTGGATAGAGTGGGCCTGGAGAAGATGTTTCCACTAGTGGGAGAGACGAGGACTTGATGGCACAGTGTCAGAGTGAAGATAATTCTTTAGAAGCGACATGAGGAGGAATTTGTTCATCACAGCAAATCTGTGGAACTCATTACCGCAGAGGGCTGTGGAGATCAAGTCATTGAATGCCTTTAGGACAGAGATTGATAGGTTCTTGATGAGTAAGAGGATCAAGGGTTACAGGGAGAAGGCAAGAATGGGGTTGAGAAAATATCAGCCATCATCGAATGGTGGAGCAGACTCAATGGGCTGAATGGCCTAATTCTGCTCCTATCTCTTATGGTCTTAGAGTCATAGTCATACAGCACAGAAACAGACCCTTCAGTCTAACCACACATTCTAATCTGACCTAGTCCCATTTGCCAGCATTTGGCCCATATCCCTCTAAACCCTTGCTATTCATGTACCCATCCAGATGCCTTTTAAATGTTGTAATTGTATCAGCCTTCACCACTTCCTCTGGCAATTCGTTCCATACACGCACCATACTCTATATAAAAAAGTTGTCTCTCAGGTCCTTTTTAAGTCTTTCCCCTCTTACCTTAAACCTACACCTTCTAGTTTTGGACTCCCCTACCCTGGGGAAAAGACCTTGGCTATTCACTCTATCCATGCTCCTCATGATTTTATGAACATCTATAAGGTCACCTCTCAGGTTCCAATACTCCAGGGAAAATAGCCCCAGCCTATTCAGCCTCTCGCTATAGCTCAGACTCTCCAGACCTGGCAACATCCTTGTAAATCTTTTCTGCACACTCTTGAGTTTAACAATATCCTTCCTATAGAAGGGTGACTAGAAGTGTACGTAGTATTCTAACAACGGCCTCACCAACGGCCACAACATGATATCCCAACTCCTATGCTCAATGTTATGACCAATGAAGACAAGCATACCAAATGCCTTTCACCACACTGTCTACCTGTGACTCCACTTTCAAGGACCTATGCATCTACTGCCCAAGGTCTCTCTGTTTGGCAACACTCCCCAGGGCCCTACCATTAGTCTTATGTGGACTCTTTGTTGGAAATTGATGGTTTTGATGTTGTTGACAAAGGGGGAGGAATTGCAATTGGTACAGATGATGAGGTGCGCACAGCAAACTGTAAAGGGAATGCTAATGACAATAGAGAAGTGATATAGATACCAAATAGTTGTTAATTGTCAGTGTGACTATATTCTATTCCTCCTGCAATAAACACCTAAAGAGAAAAAAGTCAAAGTAGACCAGTTGGAATTGGAGGAGCACAAGGACCTCAGAGGACTTTTGGCCAGGAGGACGTTACAAAGACAAGGAGGAGTGAGGTCATGAACAGATCAGAACACAAAGAAGGGGATTGTAAAATGGGGATGTTGCTGAACTGTGAGTAGCTCAGGGAGTAGATGATAGGGAGTGGTGAAGGATACTCGCTAGGAGTTAGGATTCAATTTTGGATGAATTCAAGCTGAAGAAAGCCCCGTTTAAGTGGAGCGGCTGGTGCAGCATTTGATAGGAAGCTGTGCCTTTTTATAACCTGCTTGTGTTTTCTGTTACATGCAGCAAAAGTGCTTAAGCACTTCACTCCTGCAGCAAAACATTTCCTTTGCCCATTATTCCACTTCAGTGGAAGGATTGGAGGCTGTGTATTGACTCTAATGCCCAATTACTGAAGAGTCCTAAAGCTGGCCAGCATTGACAAATAACGTTGAGAGTGACTTCTCACTGGATGTTATAAAGGATATTGGGGTCATAAAACTTCTCAGATAGTCAGACTGCTCGGTCAAAATGCATTCACATGGATTTAGTTAAAAACCCGACCATTCTTCTCCATGGATCCATGGAATCCTATGGCTACCTGTGCAGATATCAAAAAATCTGGAATAGGTTGGACTTGAACCTACATCTTCTGCCTCAGAGGCAGGGACACTACTACTGCACCACAAGAGCTCGAATGGACACTGGTGTTTGTTCATATTCTCAGGACGGAGTGGCCTGTATGGATTCTCATGCTTTTGGGCTGTTTGAAAGAATGCAGGCCGGGATGAGGAGACAGAGATGGGGGGGGGCGTGGGTGAAGGGAGATCTTGTGACGCAGTTGGCAGTGCCCCTGCCTCTAGGCCAGCGGTTCCAGGTTTAACTCCCATCCGGGATGTGATGACCAAGGAAAGGCTGTGGGTTGTCAAATGGCCAAACCAGTTGAGCGTTGGGTCTTTCTGACACACATTAATCGCAGGCAGTGGGAGAAGGAGAGATTCCTGGTCAAGTGTGTGATGGGGAGAAATCGGACCGTCTCCCATCACATAGAAAATAGGAGCGGGAGTAGGCCATTCAGCCCTTCAAGACAGAACCTGGGGACTCCATTCCCTGGAACTTAGAAGATTGAATGCAGTTTGATCAAATTTCAAAATATTGAGGGGACTGATAAGGTGAATAAAAACAGCCACTTCAGTTGCTTGGGGAATCCAGGATCAGGCAACATTGTCTAGAAATCTAAGACTCATATCATTAAGATTGAAATTATACATAACACAAAGACAGACCAATCAGTCCATTGTATTGATACCAATAGAGCAATCAGGTTAATCCCATTCCCTCTCTCTCTCTGAGATAGTAGGAACTGCCGATGCTGGAGAATCTGAGATAACAAGGTGCAGGGCTGGATGAACACTGCAGGCCAAGCAGCATCAGAGGAGCAGAAAAGCCATTTCTGAAGAAGGGTCCAGACCCGAAATGTCAGCTTTCCTGCTCCTCTGATGCTGCTTGGCCTACTGTGTTCATCCAGCTCTACACCTTGGTATCTCTCTCTCTCTCTGCACTCCTCTGGAGCAGGTAGGGCTTAAAAACATATCTCCTGTCCCAGAGGCAGGGGCATTACCACAGCAATACAAGGTCTCTGTTCCAGTGGCCCCGCAAGTTTATTTCCCTGAGGTGCCAATTTCCTGTTGAAATCATTCATCACCTGCAGTTCCAAATCTCCCCCCCCCACCCCCCCCACAACCCCCACAACAACTGCAGCAGGTTCCATCTCATTAAGACTCCTTAGTGAGTCACAGAGTCACACAGCACAGAAACAGACCCTTCGGTCCAACCAGCCCATGCCAACCATAATCCCAAACTAAACTAGTCCCACCTGCCTGCTTGTGGCCCATATCCCTCCAAACGTTTCCTAATCATGTACTTATCCAAATGTCTTTTAAACGTTGTAACTGTATCTGCAATGACCATTTCCTCTGGATGTTTATTCCACACACTAACCACTCCCTGTGTAAAGAAATTTACTCCTCATGTCTTTTTTAAATCTTTCTCCACTCACCTTAAAAATGTACCCCCTAGTTTTGAAATCCCCCACCCTAGGGAAAAGACACCTGCCATTCACCTTAGCTGTATCCCTTATGGCTTTATAAACCTCTATAAGGTGACCCTCCAGTGAAAAAAGTCCCAGTCTATCTTTATAACTCAACTCCTCCATTCATAGGTCATAGAATCCCTACAGTGTGGAAACAGGCCCTTCGGCCCAACTAGTCCTCACTGACTCTCAGAGCATCCCACCCACACCCATGCCCTTATAACCCCACTAATCTCCACATCCCTGAACACTGCAGGGCAAGTTAACATGGCCAATCCACCTAACCTGCACACCTTTGGACTGTGGGAGGAAACCGGAGCACCTGGAGGAAACCCACGCAGACACAGGGAGAATGTGCAAACTCCACACAGACAGTTGCCTGAGGGTGGAATCGAACCTGGGCCCCTGGCGCTGTGAGGCAGATGTGCTAATCATTGAGCCACCATGCTACCCTTCCTAAATCACTTCTGAACCCTCTCCAGCTTAATAATATCCTTCCTATAACAGGGAAAGAGGTTGTTCTTCACAATCCCACTGTATCTCTCATCCAAATCCTCACACCTGTGTCCTGTAGACTTGAATCACCTGATAATGGCGACAGCTTTCAAGATCTACCCTATCCCAACCAATCAGAATCTTGTCTGCCTGTACTTGATCGACTCTGCTCCAAGCAGAACAAAACTGACCTCTCCAAATGAACATTGGTGCTAAAATCCCTCAGCGCTGGAACCATTCTGGTAAATCTTTCTCCGCCCTTTCTCAGTGAGCCTCAATTCCTTCTGAAAACGAGGTGAGCAGAACTGGAGAAGAAACATTGGAAGACACAAAGTTTGTCTACAGGATTCTGAGGGGCATAGACAGGGTAGAGAGAGAGAGAAACCTTTCCCCTCAGCGGAAGGCTCAGTAAACAGGGGCTGTGGATTGAAGGTAGAGAGGGGCTTTTGAAGAATAATTCTTTCCCCCCTAGAGGGTGATGGGAATCTATTTGTCAGAGTGGTGAAGGTAGAAACTCTCTTAACATTTTGTGTTTAGGAGTGTACCTGAAACTAGAAATAGCATACAAGATTACGAGCCAGGTGCTGGAAAATGGGACTAAAATAGATAGATGCTTGATGACCAATGGTGGATCTCGGTGCAATTGCAACACTTGAAGGGCATTTGGAGTGGTGGGGTTGGGGGCATTCTGGAGGGATGTGGACCAGGTGCGGGCAGGTGGGACTGGTTTGGTTTGGGAACATGGTTGGTGTGCACTGGTTTGACTGAAGGGTCTGTTTTCATGCTGTACAACTCTACGACTCAATGACCAGCATGGACACAATGGGCTGAAGGGCCTTTTTCTGAGCTGAATATCTCTATGACTCCATAACTCTATGAAACAAAAACAGAAGTTGCTGGAAAAGCTCAGCAGGTCTGTGGAGAGAAGTCAGAGTTAACGTTACGGGTCCAGTGACCCTTCCTCAGATGCCGCCAGACCCCCTGAGCTTTTCCAGCAATGTCTGTTTTTGTTTCTGATTCACAGCATCCGCAGTTGTTTCGGTTCCTATAACTCTATGACTTTTGCACACAAAGGCTGCCTGAAGATCGGAACTCTTTTCCTTAAAAGCCATTTAATACTAAGTCAATTCTTAATTTGAAATTCAGGATGGATCTACGTTTGTTCTCTGGGTAAAAGAGTGAATTAGTTTGCAGAGCAGTGGGGGATCTCATCGAATGGTGAAACAGGGGCTGAATGGCCTCCTCTATTTCCTTTGCTGTCCTTAAGCTTTGGAGTTGACGGAACCCACCAGGGCCCTCAGAACGTCAACCTAGCTGGCTGGTATTTGACAGTCACAGTACAGAGGCTATCACTTGGCACACAGAGAGACAGGGCAACGTCCTGCACCAACCGGATAATTAAACAACCCACACTTAATATTCAAGAAGACTAGCGAGCTAATTTACACATCCAGTGCCTGGTTACTGCCAGCATAACAGACCACCCAGTTAAATTAGCGTGTGTGTGTGTGTTTAGGAAAGGTTAATGAGGACAAACTATAATTTTGCCTCAATGAACGTTCCTGTCTCCCTCTCCCTCTCTCCCTCCCCCCCTCTCTCCCTCTCTCTCTCTCCCCCCCTCTCTCTCCTCTCCCTCTCTCTCTCTCTCCACCTCTCTCTCTCTTCCCCCCTCCCTCTTTCCCACTGTCCCTCTCTCTCTCCACGCTCCCTCTCTCTCTCCCTCTCCCACTCTCCCACTGTCCCTCTCTCTCTCTCTCCACGCTCTCTCTCTCTCCCCCTCTCTCCCTCTCTCTCCCTCTCTCCCTCTCTCTCCCCCTCTCTCCCCCTCTCCCTCTCTCCCACTCCCTCTCTCACTTGCTCCTGGTCATGCGTACTGAATGGCTCCTTCCCACACCAGCCACAAACTATGTGCGGGAGCAGCTGATGAAGAAGTTAACGCTTGTGTCCAGGAGAATTTGATGTTGGCCATTACTAGAAGGAGTAGTAACAGAAACAAAAGTTGCTGGAAAAGATCAGTAGGTCTGGCAGTGTCTGTGAAGAAAAATTCAGAGTTAACGTTCTGAGCCCAGTGACCCTTCCTCAGAACTGCAAGGAACTGTGTCGCCTGTGTAACGTAAGGTTGATACTTACTCAGCTCAAACTTCCAGAGGGACTGAGGTTCCCTAAGAGCAGCACAGTGGCTCAGTGGTTAGCACTGCTGCCTCACAGGGACCCAGGTTCAATTCCACCCTCGGGCGACTTTCGGGCGATGGAGTTTGTACATTCTCCCCGTGTCAGTGTGGGTTTCCTCCGGGTGCTCCGGTTTCCTCCCACAGTCCAAAGATGTGCAGGTTAGGGTGGATTGGCCATGGGAAATACAGGGATGGGGTAGGAGGTGGGTGTAGGGGTGCTGGTTGGGATGGGCTGAATGACCTGCTTTTATACTGTAGGGAGTCTAAGATTCTGGGAAATCAGTGTCTGGCCGTTCACTGCAAAGCTGTTCCATTTAAATCCTGTCAGCTGGAGGCGGGAGAATCAGCCCTGTAGCAGAGTTATAAAAATCAGCAAGTGTCGGTGTGACTGACAGATCCACTGATGGCTCACTTGATTTGATGGTGATCCTCAGCTCTGAGTCCAAATCCTGCTGCAGAGACCTGTGTGCAACAAGCAAGGCTCCTTTTATTTAAAAACAGAAAAATACACCTTTGTGAGTAGGAATCGAATCAGAAATAGTAGGAACTGCAGATGCTGGAGAATCCGAGACAACAAGGTGTACAGCTGGATGAACACAACAGGCCAAGCGGCATCAGAGGAGCAGGAAGGCTGACGTTTCGGGCCTAGACCCTTCATCAGAAGTAGGGTGTTTTGTAATAGTGAGGTTTTAATGCTTCTTTATATTTAATGTATTTTGCTAATTACTTGTTCAGTGATGTAATGACACACGTCTTGCGCAGGTGGGACTTGTACACAGGCCTCTTAGTCCACAGCTAGGGACACTACCACTGAGCCACAAGAGGGCCCTAATAAAGAAGCCAAGGTTGAACCTATGAAGGTTTCTTTACCAGCTGGAAAACAAGGAGGCAGAGTACCTGAGTATTTCTGGAATTCTCTGTCTTGTTTGCACATTCCTAGATTCACTGTATTCAGCTTCTTGTGTCTAATTGATGCTGTTGTGTTGGCTGCTGTTTCTCCCTCTCACACCAGATGGCAGTGTTGCCTTCTTTCCTGAACCTCAGATAGAACAGAGAACAGCGCAGCATAGGAACAGGCCCTTCGGCCCACCGTGTCTGTGTTGACCACGACACCATTCTAAACTAATCCGCCTTTATCACAGCAGGTTCCTCGTTTTCGGAGCAGAAAGAGACAACAATCAGTTTGATATGATGCCTTCAGGTGCAGTATAGGCCCAAACTGTGCTCATCTGAACCAAGGATTGTGTTTTAGTGTGGAAATGTCCAATACAAAATCTCTTAGAGATGTTTCTGCATTTGTTTACTCACCTACTCCTGTCCTCCTGGCTAGCCACCTGGTGTCCATTCTAACGCATCCCGCACACTGGAGGAATGAGTCAGCCACATTGCTGTGGGTCTGGAGTCACATGTAGGCCAGACCAGGTTAATTGCCTGCTTACATTTCTATAGCATTTCTGAAGAAGGGTCCCAACCGGAAACATCAGCTTTCCTGCTCCTCTGATGTTGCCTGGCCTGCTGTGTTCCTCCAGCTTCACACTATGTTATATCTATTTATAACACTCTGCCACTGCCTCAGGCAACTTTGAGCCACCAAGGGAGTGATTATGTGTCCACTCCTGTTTATGGTTTGCAATACTTTTTTTACTGGAAGAATTGTTAAATTAGGTTTTACATGGAAGTACAAAGGGTTTTTCTTAGAATTCAATCAGAGGATATGGGCATCCCTGGCAAGGCCAGCATTCTCTGTAGCTGTTACACTATATTCTGCATTCTGTTCTATGATTTGTCTGGATAGCATGTAAAACAGTGCTTTTCACTGTACCTCGGTACGTGACAATAATAAATAAAAATCATTTATTGCCTAGAGGATAGTTACAAATCAAACACATTGCTGTGGGTCTGGAGTCACATGTAGACCATGTAAGGATTGCAGATTTCCTCCTCTTAAAGGCATTAATAGACCAGGTGGGGTTTTATAGCAATGGTTGCTATTAGACCAGATTTTTTAATTGAATTCAAATTTCGCCGCATGCTATGGTTGGATTCAAACCCACATTTCCAGCATGTTAACTGTTTCTGTATTACTAGGCCAGTGACATTGCCACAATACCACTGCTGACCCTGTCAACACCTCACGATCAGGCGATTCGGTCCAACAGGATGTTGCTAGTTGTGTATTTTGGAACATATGTTGGACTGTTACTTTAAGGGTCTGATCACATGACATGTCTACCATTTTGGAGGGAAACAGCTCTTGTCTAACCTTGGCGCCATGTAGTGTGAACATCTCTACGATAAAGCTCCTGCTGCTGTTAAACACTTCAACTCTCCTATCCTTCTTGAGATGTAACACAGGAATAAAACTGAGGAGGAGGCCAAAGTGTTTAAACTACAGCAGGAGCTTTATTATACGAGGTGTCCATTCTACATGGAACCAAGCTTAGACAGAGCTGTTTCCCTCCAAATGGCCGACATGTCCAGTGATACGACTCTTAAAGTGACAGTCCAACATACTTCTATCAATGCACAACATAGTGTTTCTGCATTAAACGAGTCTCCTTTTGCCCCCATTTTCCCCTCAGCCCATCACCAGCTCCTTTCTATTCCATTATGGTTTCTCGATCTTCACCTTATATACATCCGTTTTATTCACCTCAGCCTCTCCTTGCGTTAGCGGGTTCCATGTTCACGAAGGTGTTTGGTCAAGAGCTTTCTCTTGAATTCCCGTTAGGGGTGGATCGGGACTGTCTTTTATTCATGGCCATCAGTTTTGGTCTCCCCTGTGAGGTGGAGAAAACGTCTCCGTGTCCTTCCTTTTCAGAATCTCAATCCTCCCCCGGATCCAGTCACTCTTCTGAGATCATCCTTGCAAAGCTCAGCCTACTGTCTGTGGACACGATCCTGGCGAAGCGGTATTAATTCGACAAAGTGATTGGTCCCACTGTGCCTGAACTGGCTCACGAGGGCAGGAATTAAAATAAGAAACGGCTGAGCCTCATGAGGATTACTCGGGGCATGAACACACCTGGGAAAATTCCATGGGGCACCAAACACTTTCGACAGTGTTTGCACATTGCACACAGGGACTGAAGCCCAATAGATTTATTACCAAACTGATTAGGACCAAGTTAGATAGCACCAGAATTTAGCAAGACTTGGTGAATTGCTACATTCTGGAGGCAAAGGTTATTGAAGTATACACACACACACACAAACCCCCCAAATAAAAGACTCCGCGAGGTCTAAATGATTAAGCATAATCTCTTCTGCAGACTCAGACCACACAGAAACAAAATGCCAGTTGAGTTATTTGTGAAAAGCAACAAGATGGATGGAAATATTAATGAATTTTTTTTTGTCACTTGCATTTTACAGTAAAAGATTCCAACTGTCTCCACACCCCAGCTTCACTTTGAATAGTTTAAGAATAAAAAGAGTGAAAAGGTATAACCGAAGGAGAGTCTATCTTTGTTCTATCGCCCCCACCATGAGTTCTGCACTGCCACCCCTCCACCATCACCTGGTCGCCGTCTCCGAGGTCCCACCAATGTAGGAGTTGGGACACTTCAGGTGCCATCCTTTGGGCACTGGGCCCACCTCCTGCCCATCTGGAGTCCTTGGCTCAGTTGCTGCCACCACTTTGCTGATAACCAGGACTCCCTGCTCCAGGCCTACCGTGACGACCGCGGCCAGGGGTCCCTGGCTTTGGTGCCAAGGCCAGGCTGTAGCTGCTCCCAGAGTCCCAGCTCAGGTCAGGGCCACCCTGCTCCGATGTCTCGAAAAGTGCACTGCCGCCACCTCTGATTGCTTGAGGAGCTTTGCCCGCTGTCCCTGAGCAAGGACGTCACCATTGCTGGGAGGTGCGGGATCTGCTGCCATCACACGACGCAAGGCCTCGCTCTCGCCGCCGTGCCGGTGCTGCCGACTGACCCGCCTTAAGGAAAGAAAAACGAAAAGAGAAAGGCCAGATGTACAAAGAGAAAAAAACAAAACAAAGCAGACGGGAGGCGGGTGATCCCCAAGGAATGGGCCGCACGCAGTCTTGCCAGCCTGCCGCCATCTTGGAAGGGACACCTCTTTATAAATATAACCCCCTGATCTGTGTGATTTCAGGAGCGGAGTTTCCAGACACGCAGAAGTGAGTCTGTCCCCTCTTTCAGAGATTCCACAAGTCATGTGAAAAAAAAGAACTTGTATTTATAGAACGGTTTTCATTATCAGGCCAACACAAAGGACTTTACAGCCAATGAATCACAAAATTATTACAGTGTAGAAAGAGACCATTCAGCCCATTCAAGTGGGCATCATCGCCTCGTGCCAATCTCCTGCTTGGTCCTCATGCTCTTGCACATTATTTCTATCTAAATAACTGCCCAGTGCCCCTCTTGAAAGCCTCATTCAGACCTGCTTCCACCACATTTCCGAGCAGAGCATTCCACAGCCTCATTCTTCGCTGCGTGAATAAAAACCTTCTCACCTCGCATTTGCTGTTTCTGCAAATGGATTTAAATCTACGCCCAATCATTACTAATCCATTTATGAGCAGGAACACTTTCTCCCTACTTACTCCGTCCAGAGCCCTCATAATTTTGAAAACCTCTATCAGATCTCCTCTCAACCACCTTCTGTCCAAAGACAACAGACCCAGCTTCTTCGATTTATCCTCATCACTGAAGTTCCTCATCCCCAGTCACTATGAAGAAAATGCAGCAGCTAATTTGCACACAGCAAGCTCCCACCGATATCAATAGAACAATATTTTATATATTTGCAAGTGATTAATTTAGAGGGCCACAGAAACAGGGCTGGAGAATGGGACTAGCTGGGTAGCTCTTTTGGGAGCCAGTACAGACACAACGTGTCAAATGACCTCCCTCTGCACTGTCACATTCCATAATGATCAGGCAAATGATTAAATGATGTTACTTTAGGGATAAATATTGGCCGTGTGATATTATAAACTACAGAACTTTAATAACTGTTCAGGGATTGAAAGAATCAACAAAGATAAATGGTTACATGTGAAGGGATCAGCAATAACTCTGAGATAGCAAGAACTACAGAGTCAGATTCAATATAGTGTGGAGCTGGGGGAACACACAGGTCAGGCAGCATCAGAGGAACAGGAAAGCTGACGTTTCGGGTTTACACCCTTCATCAGGACTCATGATCCAAAGAATAAAACTGCAAGGATCGAACTCTGGACACCTCCAGAGACAGAAACTGTTTTTCTTCATGCATTCATGAGGGAGTCTTTGGTTATTTACCCAGAGAACACTTTAAGAGCCAACCACATTGCTGTGTGTATGGAGTTACATGTAGGCCTAAATGGATGGGTTTCCTTCCCTGAAGGTCATTTATGAATCAGATAGGTTTTTTCCAACAATCAATTCATGGTCATCATCAGACTTTTAATTCCAGATTTGGTATTGGATTCAAATTCCATCATCTGCCATGGTGAGATTTTTTTTCCTTTATTCATTCACGGGATGAGGGCATCACTGGCTAGGCAGCATTTATTGCCTGTACCTAATTGCCCAGAGGGCAGTTCAGAATCAACCACATTGCTGTTGGTCTGGAGTCACATGTAGGCCAGACCAGGTAAGGATGGCAGTTTCCTTCCCTAAAGGACATTAGTGAACCAGGCGGGTTTTTCCGACAATCAACAATGGATTCATGGTTATCGTTAAACTCTTAATACCAGGTATTTTATTGAATTCAAATTCCACCATCTGCCATGGCAGGATTCATACACGGGTCCCCAGAACATTACTTGGGTCTCTGGATTAATAGTCTAATGATAATACCACTAGGTCATTGCCTCACCTCAAATTAGAATCCTAGCTAAATTCCACCATTAATTGGGTAATAGCTAAGTTGGGTTGAGAGGCTTAACTTGCTTACTTGTGGGGTCTTACTTTGGTTGCTACGTACAATAAAGTTTAAATTAATGTTTCAGTGCTTGATTGTCCGAGATTTCTTGATAAGTAGCTGAATTAAAGGTAAATTATAGGTGAGGTTACCCACAACAGCCAGAACATCAGGTGAACTCCCCTGCCCTTCTTGTTGGCATGGGATCTTTTGCATCCAGAAATCAGACAGGGTCCTGGCTTGTCAATTCACCCAAAAAGACAAACCCTGTGAGAGAGTGGCACTCCCTCAACAGAGCGGCACACTCAGTCCTCTGGAGCGGGATATGAAACTACGACCTCTGTCATGAACACCACAGAGCTGGACGAAGAGAGTGATAGGATTGGGAGAAGGAGTTACACCAAACCTTGTGAAGAACGTTGGTCAGACCACGTCTGAAATATTGTCACCACTTTAGATCTCCGTATAATAATACAGGGGCACTGGGGAAGGTGCAAAACTGATTGACAAGGATGATCCTAGAACTGAGAGGCTCTCAAATTATCAGCAAAGACTGAATAGGGTGGGACTTTTATTTAGAAAGGACACCGAGGAGTGACCTAACAGTAGGCTTTAAATGGCGATAGGGTCAACATAGAGATTACATTCCCACTGGAAGGGAAGGTCAAACTTGGGGATATAAATGTAAGGGAGTTATGAAGAAATCCAGTCAGGGTTTTATGCTTTATGAGATTTTGTACCTTTTCGCCTCGTCATTGGCATTTCTAGGGAGGAGTCTATTTCCCATTGCTTGGCTCCTGTGACACTCCAGTGCCCTCACCTTTTCAACACAACGTACTCGCTCCCTTAGCCACATGGTCTGTTGGGGTGGGGGTGGTGGAGCTGGAGGCAGGTGGGTGGGTAGCAGTGGGAGTGGGCAGAGAATGGGTGTCTCTGAACCATTCCTGGCCCAGAGCTGTGGACTGGGCTCACAAACCGGCAAGGACAGGTCATTGACCTGAAACCCTGTCTCTGTGTCTCTCTATTGATGCTGCCACACCTGCTGGACATTGTCCATTTTTCTTTTCATTCTGTAAGTTTGGAGATAATGTGTATCACTAGGTAGGATTTCAGAAGGCAGCTTAGTGAAATAGGGCACAGAGTGATGACAGGAGGATTATTTCAGCAACTAATCTATTTATGTTATTCTATTTTTGAACTAGTCTCAGTGAGACTCCTGGCAGCAGGAATTTATTTCATCCTTTCACAGATTAAGGGCATCATATGTGTACCATTAGATGAACCGTTTGTAACATTCAGTGGATCCACCTACAGAATCCTACAAAACTGGTTCAAGAACAGCTTCTTCCCCATTGTTATCAGACTTATGATTATGATCTCTCAAATATTAGAGCTGATCTTTCTCTGCACCTTCTCTGTAGCTGTAACACTATTTCTGCCTTCTGTTCTAATACCCTGATGTACTTATGTAAGTTATGATTGTCTGGTTAGTGCTCATGTAATACAATACAATCTCCCAATTATAGGAAGGATATTATTAAGCTGGAGAGGGTTCAGAAGAGATTTGCGAGGATGTTGCCGGGAATGTACGGTTTGAGTTATAGGGAGGGGCTGGATAGGCTGGGACTTCTTTCACTGGACCATAGGGGTTTGAAAGGTGACCTTATAGAGGTTTATAAGATATTGAGGGGCTTAGAAAAAGTGAATGGCAGGTGTCTTTTCCCTAGGGTGGGGGAATTTCAAGACTTGGGGGCATATTTTTAAGGTGAGGGGAGAAAGACTTAGAAAAGAAATGAGAGGCATTTTCTTTACACAGAGAGTGGTTTGTGTGTGGAATGAATTTCCAGAGGAAGTAGTGGATGCGGGTACAGTTACAAGGTTTAAAAGACATTTAGATAGGTTGATGAGTAAGAAAGGTTTGGAAGGGTATGGGCCATGCGCAGGCAGGTGGGATAGTTTAGTTTGGGATTACGATCGGCACAGGTTGCTTGGACCTAAGGGTCGATTCCATGCTGCATGATTCTATGACGTCTGGACTTTTCACCATATCTCGGTATATGTGAGAATAATAAATCAAATCAAATCAAGACTCAAATCAAGTGCCTGCACATCACTCTACCCTGACCAGCTTGACATTGCCATTTGAACGCATGAGTTCACAAGAAACAATAGGCTGGTAAATTGTTGCACAAAATATATCAGATTGCGATAATGTGTCACTCAACACTTTTTAACATCACCATCACCTTAACTTTCTTTGCAATGACTGAGTAATGCTGCACCCGAAAAGGCTGTGAGCCGCAAACACAGCTATCAAATACAGAGCAAACATTCTTGTTTTCCAAAGTGTTTTCTGGAAGGTGCTCAGAGGTTTGCAAAAGAGGAAGAAACTTTAATAAGGGGAAGAAGTATAAACTGTGATAAGAATCGTGGATCTTTGTGGTTTTGGAACTGACTTGTCTTTTGTTTAACTCGCATTAAAAAGGTACTCGAAACAAAAGGATTGCGTACTGGGCACCCAGGTGATGGTGACAGCAGAGTCATAGAGTCATAGAGACATACAGCACGGAAACAGTTCGGACCTCTTTGCAAACGACTTTGTTTTGGCCATCGCAAACACAGCTTTCCAGCATGGGCATGTATGGACTAGATGACAGGTGGGGTCAGTATTATAAAGTATCATTGTCCTGTACACGGTAGTCGGATCACCACTCCTCTACCCACACAGTTCTCTCCATTCATGCCAAGTTGCCAGGATACATAATGTCAAACAGAAAATCAATTCCACAACACTGGATGGTTCTCATGGACACTTGATTTTGTTAAACAGGTCAATTGGCTCATTCTCACTTTCTCTCAGCAATCCGGGTGTAAATCGCACTGTAGATGTTTGGTACTTATATCCCACATTTGGATTCTGAACCTGGTTTAATACAATGGAAGCCTTTCGATGTTTTTGAAGAGAGGTGGGCACTGCAGGATAGGGAGTGCTTTATCTGTCCTTCCAACTCCATTTTGATTTAGCAGGTTATGGGAAAGAGCAGGAAAGTGGACGTGAGGAATGTCAGATCAGCCATGATCCTATTGATTGGTGGAACAGGCTCAAGGGGCCAAATGGCCTACTCCTGCTCCTATTTCTTATGGCCCTATGGTTACTGGAGCAGAAGGAGGCCAAGTGAATATCTGCTGCCTTTCCAAATGAGTATTATAGCTTGGTATCGTTCCCTGGACATCTCCCCGTTAAGTCTACCCATTATTTCTCTTCAAATAATAATTTAATGTCCTCGTTAAGGCCAGGTTTGGAAAAGAATAATATACAGGGTTACATGTGGGGAGAATGGCACTTAAATAAACATTGACAGTGAGGACAGACACGATGGGCCAAATGATCTCCTATTTCACTCTAATAATTCTCCTATATTGGAACGCCTAAGGCTTCTTCATTGGCCAACGCATATTGGATGAAATGGTTATCAATCATTGGGATAACCTCCACTCGATTGGTTAGTTTGACCAGCCCCACGGCAGCGTCAATCCTATTGGTAAATATTGCTATCACTCAAAGCTGCAGCCATCTAGTTGAATGTTATTGGCTCAAAGGGCAGAGCTCTGAATGCGGATTGGTGGTCACTGCATATGCCAGATCATCCCGCCTTATGAGGGGGAACGGGCACGGCCGCCGGACTTCTCGCAATTCAATTGGCCAGTATTACAGTCAATCTCCTTCCTGTCATCCCCTCTCCACTAACCACCACGTTTCGTTGGCTACTCCTGTGTTTCTATTGGTAAAAGTGTCCGTCGATCAAGTCAATCCCGCACTCATTCTTCTCAATTGGTTGCTTTGGCGCAATACCGCAGCTCTATTGGTGAATGGGGCTGCCAGTCAGACGTATCTCCCGCCTCACAGTAACACCCATTCCCTCAGTGTAACTGGCTGCCCCGCGAAGTTTGGTGAACGGAGCTATCCTAACGTCACACGCCCACGACCCACCCCTCCCTTTAATTGGCTGTCTGGGCGAAACCCCCGCGGCCCTATTGATGGACCGGGCTGTCAGATAAAGGGTGTGCGACCAACCCTGCAGTTTAATTGGCTACTGCGGGGAGATCTGTGTCTCTATTGGTGACTGCTGCTGCCAGACACCGATTAACCCCGCCTCCCTAACTTTAATTGGTTGTTTAGGCGCAGCCCCCGGAACCCCATTGGTGGATGGCGCTGTCCGTCATGGCTTCCAGGTAATCCCGCCCCCCCTCCTGGTTTGCCATCACCTCAGGAGCGGAGAGCCGGCCCCACGAGTGCTTCCCGCCAGCGGTTACCGGGCGCTCAGACACCGCTCCGTGTGCAGCCGTTCACCGATCCGTCCCCGTCTCCACCCGGCGATGAAAGGAGGGCCTGTTGCCTGCTGTTGTTCCGGCGGCCCGTGGTGTGAGTGTGAGCCGGCCGACACTGTGGGCCATCAGCAGCAGCAGCAGGCGGCTCGGCTGGAGCAGGAGCGCCGGCTGCAGCTCCTCTTCCAGCAGCTCGATGTTAACCAGGACGGCGGGCTCTGCGTCAACGACCTGGCGGCCGGCCTCCAGCGGCTCGGCGTCTACCGGACCGAGTCCGAGCTGAGGGTGAGTGTGCCACTCGGGGCTGGAGGAGGGCAGGCTTCAAAACGCCGGTCCCGCTAGGCCGCAGGTCGGGGGGAGGGGGCAGCGCCTGCTGTGGGCGGGGGGTGTGTGTGAGGGGTC
>NC_063359.1:37846476-37872718 GCF_021869965.1 Rhincodon typus | reverse complement strand
TGAGGGGGGTGTGTGAGGGGTCTGATCCTGCTGTGAGGTGGGGTGGTGTGTGAGGGGAGTGTGTGAGTGGTCAGATCGTGCTGTGAGGGGCCACTTTGTGCTGTGGGGGTGGAATATGGCGGCAGATCCTGCTGTGACAGGGGTGGGGATGCAGTGTCTGCTGTGGGCTGATCCTGCTGCTGGGCAGCAGCGGGAATGAAGGGGCAGTGCTTGTTGGGGCTGAAGGGGCAGTGTCCACTGGGGGTGACCTCATGGAAAGACACTCGTCCTTTAGAGGGTCAACACAGACACAATGGGCCTTATGACTACCTTCAGTGCTGTAGCCGTTCTACAATACTATAGTCACCTGGTAATCACTCAGATGATCGGACTGGTGACCAAAAACCTGGCTCATTTTCAGTAGCATCTTGAAGCTGGATGTTTAAAGATTTACGGACTAAGTTCTGGACTTTAAGCCAGTGGATGGTTGAATTCTCAAATTTTCTCTTAACTTTCAGCTTCTGGCCCCCCTGTCTCTTTTAGAGATCCTCTTTGAATCTCCCTCTTTCCTTTCAGTCACCCATCCTAATGTTTCTGTTTGTGTCTTGGTTATAGCTGGATGACTGTACATCTGTGTTTTAAATGCAATTCTAAGAAATAAGTGGTCAGTTTCTTCATGCTCCTGTGATGTGCCACATGATATTATTCTAAGCTAAAGATGCTGTATCAATGCAATCTCATCCAGTCTAGGACTTTGGATTGGTACCATGGGAGGTTTTAATGTATCACCTGAAAGATAACATTTGTGATAATAAAGCACACCCTGGGGTATTGTCAGCAGTTCTGGGTGCTGCAAATTCAAAGGGATATATTAATACAGAAGCAAAGTACGATGCATGCTGGAAATCAGAAACAAAAAAAATTCTAGAAATACTGAGCAAGTCAAGCCTCCAAATCCTGTATGTTGCTGTCCAGTGAGGTCACAAACTCTGTTTCTCTCTCTGTGGATCTTACCTAGCGGCTCAGCATTAAGTGTCCACGTTGTGTTTTTTTTTGTGGTGCCCAGAATGGCTTGGTGTTCCAGAGTGTGTTAACTTTAAAATATCCTGTCTAAAACACATGTTCTGTCAGATGAACATAAAAGACCTGAGATGCCACTCCAAGTAGCTAAGGGCTTATGACAATCAACTGCATCAGTATTGTGCCTTTACTATAGGAGAGTGTCCCATGACGCTTCATAAGGCTGTTATGAAGGAAAAAATAGTCACTTGAGTCACGATTGGAAACATTAGTTTAGGAGAGTTTGGCATGAGGGCTCTTTTTAAAGAGTGAGAGAATTAGAGAGGAAATTTTCGAGCTGAGCTGATTGCACTTCTTCACATGTGCAATTTCCTCCTAACTCTCTCAACCTTTAGGATTCTCTTTAAAATAAACCCATTGGACCAAGTAAAACAAAAAAAAACTTGTGGATGCTGGAAATCTGAAACAAAAATAGAAAGTGCTGGAGAAATTCAGCAGTTCTGCCAGCATCTGTGGAATGAAAAACAGTTAATGTTTCAAAGGATCGCTGGACTCGAATCGGTAACTCTATTTTTCTCTGTGATTGGAGGAGTTGCAAAGGCAGGGGAGAAGAAGGCTGTGATTGTGGCAAAGTTGTAGTGTGTTCTGGCCCAATGACAGTGATCATTCAGTGACCCAGCCTGAGAGGAGTCTGGTGCTCAGAAAGTGCTCTGGGAAATGCATTGTGCTCAGTGTTATAGACCTAGATTCTTGGCTGTACTGGGAGGTTTGTTTGAGGTATCCTGAAGTTGTACAAAACACTGAATAAGAAAGGCTGGCTGCTTGGAGCCAGTTATATATCAAACCTTTGTCAGTCTTTAGCTCAAGTTTGTAATGTGCCTTAGAAACTTTGTAATAAGATTGTACCATAGCACTGGGATCCATGTCTGTACAAAATTGGGCCAGAGCTGTTATTGTATGTGACTGATTTAAGTGCAGTTATAACTCGTCTTTTGAGTATTTTTTTTGCTTGCTTATTTATTTAATTTGATTTAGCCGTGAGATCTGGAAGGATTGATTCTCTGTTGAACTAAGGATCAAGGCCTGGAGACTGTGCCTCTGAATTTCCAACTATTTTATAATAGTGTTCCTACATCAGAAAATGAGTGTAGAATAATCTCATAAAGGAACTGGTGAGGAGAAAGGAGCCCTGAAAATAACAAAGTAGACCTTGAGACTGTGTCTCAAAAAGCCTGGGATTTGGTGGGGGCAGGGAGCGATTGACTGAAGGAAATATCTTGAGCCCTGGTCAACCTATATTCAAGCATATAATCTATGACTTATAGGATAGAATATATTTTTTAAAGCCCATCAAAATCTTAGCATTTTCTAATTTAAAACTTTCACGCAGGCGTGTTTGTTCAGGAATAAGATTGCTGAATTAAATGAACAGTCAGCTACTCATAGAACTAATAGCAAAACCCAAAAGCAACAGGATAAGTGGTATTGTTACAGTAAATTTACTTTATATTATTGTCTGAATCTGAAACTTTATAATGTGACCTTTATTCTTAGATTTTCCTTTGACACAGATGTTGAGGCTACTGAATTGATTTCTGTTTTCAGTAGATTGCTTTTGTTTTTGTTTTTAAGTGTTAATGAAAAATTTGATAACTTTATCCCAGATTTGTTTTTAAGGCTGTTCTTGTGGCTTTTGTTTTGTGTAGCATTGGTATTTTATTAGTTCTATTATTTGCTTTATTTGTGCAGAAGCTCCGAAAATGAAATATAACCAACCATCCTGCTACGTGAATGGATATAAATTTTAAACCTGTAATTTCATTCGAGGGTTGAAATGATGTTTATGAAGTGCTTTAGCTTTGTTTGATTGTTGTCATGACGTATTGAATAAAGATTAGTGTTGTGGTCTGTTGTGGCTATCTATCACGTTAGTGACTAGCATGAGGTTTACACTTACGGAGTCACTTTGTAAAGTTAGAGCTAGTGTTTTGTGCTGTTTGTAGCATGTCAAAATATGATTTTTTTTAAATCTCGAGTGAAAAAAGTGCAGCTTTTATCACCTGGTATACAATGTGAAGCATACAGCCTACGTGCAATCACTTGTGCCTCTGTCATGCAGATGCATAAAAATGAAGTTAAAATGTTTCAGTATTCAGTATAAAGAAAAAAAAGCTTTGAGTCCTCTTGGGTGTCCTTGAGGTTTTAATCCATCTTACAACATGTCACTAGGTATATTTCATGTGCGCTAGGAAATAGGTTATGTGTAATTAATTGAAAATGCTATAACATTGCGAGATTCTTAGTTCATCCCAATATTGCTGCTAGCAGGCTTGCTACCATTACTTCACTCCAGTGTTCTCTCCAAATGCAGCTGAGGTTTAGTCCTTCCAGAATTGTCGTGGTATTTTTAGACCAAGTTATTTAATTAGGCACAAACAAAAAACTGCCTTGCATGTGAAGCAGTAGGGAGAAATTACACAGAACATAGGTTTAGATCCATATGTAAAGTCAGAATCATAGAGTTGTACAGCACAGAAACAGACCCTTTGGTCCAACTTGTCCATGCTGACCAGATATCCTAATTCAGTCTAGTCCCATTTGCCGTGTATTTGCACACGTTCTGACTATTATACAAAAGCAGGTGTATTCCCAAATAACCCTGTCTTGGCACTTACTGTACTGTCTCATGCGCCTCTTATTAACTGCTGCACTTGTTTTCAGTCAGCTGTTTTGTAGAAGGTCCTATTTCATTGTTGCGCATTTTACTGATGTTTATTAAATGATATTGCTGTTTGTATCAATTTTGATTTGAACTGGGGCAGTAATTTGCATTGTTTGTCCCACTTCTAAGACCCTTTGTTATTTTAAGAGACTTTAAATTATAAAAGTGCTGAACCAATTGTGTGGGATTTTCAGGGAATCAACCATGGGAGTTGTATATCTACTGAAAGAAAGAATAGCACTAGTTTTTTAATCTTGCAAGTGCTGATGCCACAAGCACACTTAAGCAGTTGAGTTATGGTTCAGAAGGATTAGTCCTCATTTAGATTAGCATGCAGAATTTTTTTGTCCCTTTTCAGAAATCTTGTTTAGCACAATTTGTCATGTCATGTCACTTTTTGACCTGCAATGCAGGGAGATGCCCCTTCTTGCACCAGGCCTGGGAGATTCCACCTTTGTTCTTTGTACTTGTTCTAACTGCCCTGTAGTCCTATATGGATGCCAACAGTGTGGGTTCAAAAATGGACTGTCCTCTTCTTCTCAACCTTTCCCTTGCCTGAGGTGTGGTGACCCTCAATTGGGCATCACGGTGGCTCAGTGGTTAGCATTGCTGCCTCACCGCGCTGGGGACCCGGGTTCAGTTCCACGCTTGGGCAACTCTCTGCGTGGAGTTTGCATGTTGTCCCCATGTTTGCATGGGTTTCCTCGCACAGTGCAAAGATGTGCACATTGAGTGGTTTGGTCATGCTAAATTGCCTGTAATGTTCAGGGATGTGCAGGATAGGTGGATTAGCCATGGGAAATGCAGGGTTATGGGGATAAGGTTGGGGTGTGGGGTACGTCTGGGTAGAGTGCTCTTTGGAATCAGCGCGGAATTGATGGTCCGAATGGCCTGTTTCCACACTGTAGGGATTCTATGATGCTGAGTTGTCTTAGTATCGCTAATGAGAGAGCTGCCATGATTCAGTAGGACAATGGCAACTTTATCCCTCTGTTATTAGTCCTCCATCTCCTCCCATAAACATAGTTCTGTTCCATACATAGTTGTGCATATTTCATAGTGAAAGATAGTGTCAGAAAATGCCACATTTCAAACTGAATTTTGCATTTCCTAATGTGAAAGGATGAGCCTTAATACAGACTAAAACTTGTGGCTGCTTACTGAACATTGGATGCTGTAACAAGTTTTGCCACAGCTGTTCCTCTGCAATGTAAGCTGAAGGTGGGCCCTAATTTATCTAAACTAACATAATAATAAAATGATGACAGAAGAAAATACTTGACTATCACCAATGTCACCTGCCATCTTGATTCAGGTATACCATTATTCCATCATCAACATTCTATAAAATTCTGAAACTCAAAACTTAACACAACCTTCACAACGTGGATTGCAGTTGTTCTGACAAGGTAGCCGTCTGTGATCACCTCCAGGGCGTCAAGATATGGTCAGGAAATGCTAAGTCTGCCACTTATGTTCACATCATGTTGCTTTAAACAAAGCACCTCAGTTAACTATCTAAGCGTAAGTGCTTTGCCCCAATTGTTGAGGCATTTTATTTTATAGTTATTTCTAATTTTGAATCTTGTTCAATCATTTAGGATATGGTGGGAACATGGGACTGGGATATCATAGTAATTACAGAGATCGACAGGACTAGCAGTTTAATGTTCCAGGGTATGGATGCAATAGGAAGGACAGAAAGGGGGGCAAGAGAGGAGGGGGTGTGGCATTTTTGATTAGGAATAACATTACGGCTGTACTTAGGGAGGGTATTCCTGGGAATATATCCAGGGAAATTATTTGGGTGGAACTGAGAAATAAGAAAGGGGTGGTCATGTTATTGGGATTGTACTATAGACCCCCAAGTAGTCAGCGGGAAATTGAGAAACACATTTGTAAGGGGATCTCAGTTATCTGTAAGAATAATAGGGTGGTTATGGTAGGGGATTTTAACTTCCTAAACATAGACTGGGACTGCCACAGTGATAAGAGCTTGGATAGAGAGGAATTTAAGTGTGTACAAAACCATTTTCTGATTCAGTATGTGTATGTACGTCCTAGAGAAGGTACAAAACTTGACCTAGTCACAGAAACTAAGCTGGGACATGTGACTGAAGTGTAATTTAGGAGCACTTTGGGGCCATTGACCATAATTCTATTAGTTTTAAAATAGTGAAGGAAAGGGATAGACCGTATCTAAAAGTTAAAATTCTAAATTGGAGGAAGGCCAGTTTTGACGGTATTAGGCAAGAACTTTCAAAAGTTGATTGGGGACGGTTGTTTGCAGGTAAAGGGACGGCTGGAAGATGGGAAGCCTTCAAACATGAAATAGCGAGAGTCCAGAGACAATATGTTCCTGTTAAGGTGAAGGGCAAGGCTGACGGGTGTAGGGATTGCTGGATGACTAGAGAAATTGACATTTTTGTCAAGAAAAAGAAGGAAGCATATGTCAGGTATAGACAGCAGAGATTGAATGAATCCCTAGAAGAGTATAAAGGCAGTAGGAATATACTTAAGAGGGAAATCAGGGCAAAATGGGGACATGAGAGAGCTTTAGCAAATAGGGTTAAGGAGAATCCAAAGGAATTCTACAAATGCATTAAAGATAAAAGGGTATTTAGGTGAAGAATAGGGTCCCTTCAAGATCAACAAGGCCCACCTATGTGTGGAACCGCAGGAGATGGAGGAGATACTAAATGAGTAGTTTACTGTGGTGAAGGATATGGATAATAGAGAACTTGGGGAAGTAAATAGTGACATCTTGAAAAATGTCCATATTAGAGAGGAGGAGGTGCTGGATGTCTTAAAATGCATAAAGATGAATAAATCCCCAGGACCTGATCAGGTATATCTTAGAACTACTTGGGAAGCTAAGGAAGTGATTGCTGGGCCCTCTTGCTGGGATATTTGTATCATCGATAGCCACGGGTGAGATGCTGGAAGTCTGGAGGTTGGTTAACGTGGTGCCACTATTTAAGAAAGGTGGAAAGGAAAAACCAAAGAACTATAGACCGGCCAGCCTGACACTGGTGGTGGGCAGGTTGTTGGAGGGAATCCTGAGGGACAGGATATACATGTATTTGGAAAGGCAAGGACTGATTAGGGATAGTCAACATGGCTTTGTGCTTGGGAAATTGTGTCTGTCAAACTTGATTCAGTTTTTTTAAGAATTAACAAAGCGGTTGGTGAGGGCAGAGCAGTGGACATCGTGTGTATGGACTTTGGTAAGGCATTCGACAAGGTTCCTCGTGATAGATTGGTTAGCAAGGTTAGATCACACAGAATACAGGGAGAGCTATTTGGATGCAGAACTGGCTTGAAGGTAGAAGACAGAGGGTGGTGGTGGAGGATTGCTTTTCAGACTGGAGGCCTGTGACCAGTGGTGTGCCACGAGGATCGGTGCTGGGTCCACTGCTTTTTGTCATTTACATAAATGGTTTGGATGTTGACATAGGAGGTATGGTTAGTAAGTTTGCAGATGACACTAAAATTGGAGGTGTAGTGGAAGAAGGTTACTTCAGAGTACAACAGCATCTCAATCAGATGGGCCAATGAGTCGAGGTGTGGCAGATGGTGTTTAATTTAGATAATGTGAGGTGCTGCGTTTCTGAAAGGCAAATCAGGGCAGGACTTATACACATCATAGTAAGGTCCTGGAGAATGATGCAGAACGAAGAGACCTTGGACTGCAGGGTCATAGTTCCTTGAAAGTGGAGTCGCAGGTAGATAGGATAGTGAAGAAGGCATTTGGTATGCTTGCCTTTATTGGTCAGTGCATTGAGTATAGAAGTTGGGAGGTCATGTTGCACCTGTACAGGACAATGGTTGGGCCACTTTTGGAATACTGCGTGCAATTCTGGTCTCCCTGCTACAGGAAGGATGTTGTGAAACTTGGAAAGGTTCAGAAAAGATTTATGAAGATATTGCCAGGATTGGCGGTTTTGAGGTATAGGGAGAGGCTGCATAGATTGAGGCTATTTTCCCTAGAGCATGGGAGGTTGAGGGGTGACCTTATACAGGTTTGTAAAATCATGAGGGACATAGATAGAGTAAACAGGCAGGGTCTTTTTTCTGGGGTGGGGGAGTCCAAAACTAGAGGGCATAGGCTTAAGGTATGAAGGGAAAGATTTAAAAGGAACCTAAGGGGCAAATTTTTCATGCAGAGGGTGGTGCTTGTGTGGAGTGAGCTGCCAGAGGAAGTGGTGGAGGCTGGTACAATTACAACATTTAAAAGGCATCTAGATGGGGATATGAATAGGAAGGTTTAGAGAGATATGGGCCAAATGCTGGCAAATGGGACTAGGTATATTTAAGATATCTGGTCAGCATGGACAAGTTGGATGAAGGGTCTGTTTCCGTGCTGTATATCTGTATGACTCTATAACTAGACAAATCCTAAAGTACGTGGATTTGGAAACCAAACTTATTCATATTTATTGTTTCAGTGTGTTAGTACCTGTACAAAAGATGGGGTTGGTGATTTGCAATGCAGAGTGATGGCGACAGTGTGTGTTTATTCTTGCACTGGCTGAAGCCACAATGAAGGACTCTTTTCTTTCATAACCTCTCCCCTCACTTGGGGTGTGGTGACCCTCTGGTTAAACCACCACCAGTCGTGCTTCTGTAATGAGAGAGCAGCATTATGGTCTAGTAAAACTATGACAATTTTACCTTTTTTACCCATTCGATAAAACTTTGCATTTTAATGTTGCTTCGCTGGTGTGAAATCTAGCCACCTAGGCAATATATTGATTATCTTATGTTTCATAGAGTCATGGAGATGTACAGCACGGAAACAGACCTTTCGGTCCAACTTGTCCATGCTGACCAGACGTCCTAGATAAATCTGGTCCCATTTGCCAGGATTTGGCCCATATCCCTCTTAAACCCTTCCAATGCATATATCCATCCAGATGCCTTTTAAATGTTGTAATTGTTTCAGCCTCCACCACTTCCTCTGGCAACTCATTCCATACATACAGTCCCCTCTACGTGAAAAAGTTGCCCCTTACGTCCCTTTGCAATCCTTCCCCTCTCACCGTAAACCTATGCCCTGTAGTTTTGGAAACCTTTTCCCCACCCAACCCAGCCTGGGGAAAAGACCTGGTCTATTTAGCCTATCCATGCCCCTCATGATTTTATAAACCTCTATAAGGTCACCCCTCAGCCTCCGAGGCTCCAGGGAAAATAGCCCCAGCCTATTCGCACTCTCTATACCTGAGAGCCTCCAAACCCAGCATCATTCTTCTAAATCTTTTTTGAATCTTTTCAAGTTTCACAACATGCGTTCTATAGCAGGGAGACCAGAATTGCATGCAGTATTCCAAAAGTGACCTAACCAATGTCCTGTACAGCTGCAACATAACCTCTCAACTCCTATACTCAGTGTGGTGACTAATAAAGGCAAGCATACCAAACGCCTTCTTCACTATCCTGTCTACCTGCGACTCCACTTTCAAGGAACTATGAACGTGCACTTGAAGTTCTTTTTGTTCAGCAACAGTCCCCAGGACCTTAATATTTAAGTGTATAAGTCCTGCCCTGATTTGCCTTTCCAAAACCGAGCACCTCACATTTATCTAAATTAAACTTCATCTGCCACTCTTCAGTCCATTGTCCCATCTGATCAAGATCCCACTGTACTCTGAGGTAACTTTCTTTGCTGTCCATGACACCTCCAATTTTGTTGTCATTTGCAAACTTACTAACCATACCTCCTATGTTTCATTTTAAAACAAACATGTATTTAATCTGTACCAGATTTAAAGTATTAAATTTGGGGTCATATTATTCAGAATTGGACTTTTATTGTCATATTCATTTTGTTTTATGCTAGTTTTGTATCATTGAGCCCTGGTTGCCTACATATTCAAAATAGAGGAATTAAATTATTTTGTAGTAAATGTAGGCTGAGAGTGATGATAAGTCATGTGGAAAACCTCTGATTAATTACTGTTTTTATACAATTATGTACTGAGTGGAGTCGGCATTCATTGAGCTCTTCCTGTTTTCATGGAATCGATAGAGGAAATAAAGGTGCTAGTTAATGTTGATTGTATTTTCCATGAGCTTGTCTGATACAGGTATTCTAATCTGACACATGAAAAATTACGTGGATTTACACAAACTACTCAGCAGCTTTTCATCAACAGTGACTCCAAAGATGCTTCAGGTCAAGATCAATAATTTGGTTGGCTAAAGGGTGGTTCTTTAATAAGGCATCTTAGTATCTTGTTCTGTGAATGGTTAGTAAAGTACTGCATTGAGTCTGCAGGTTTTGCGACACTGCAGGGAAAATGATTCTCCTCTGCATTAACTTTCACAACCTTTGTGGCCTGTTGTTCAGTTTATGTACCACAGTGTATCGTGCTGCAGCATTTCCCCATTAGGAGTACAGCAATTTTTTTTAGCTTTGAACTATTAAGATATAGGATGCTTAAAGCTATATATGAGTATCTGTATAATATATTTCTGAATGTGGTGTGTCAGAATGCAGGTATGGGGAGGGAACAGACCAGTAACTTGAACAATGCAACTGAAACACAGGGGAAACCCAGTGACAGAGAGGATGGGAGTGATGCTGACGGAAAGCGACATGGGCAGACACAGAAAAATGTGCAGGAGCCAGTAAAGGTAGTGTGAAGATTCTTGTGGTCCGAGAGCAATGCTGCTTTCTTTCAGAAAGTTTAGAGGGTATGTTGCATGTCTAGCACAATTGATGCTGCTTTAAAGCTTTGACAGAATACCATTTTAATTCCTTGAACAAACAGTCCTGCAGTTGTTAAATGTATTTATTAATGTGAAAAAAGTTCATAAAGTTAAAATAGCTGTTATAGAAAACTGTCTGCATTTAGTGCATTTTGAAAAATGAGTGTTGCTTTTCCCTTTTCTGTGGAAAAGGTTTTATAGAGCAATTTTAACAGTAAATGTAAAAGAATGAGTTGTCTGTGTGATATGATGTGCGATTTACCTCATTGCTTTCTACATTGTTCAATCAGTCACATTTTAAGGAGATTTTTTTCTTTTGCTGTCCTCCATAATGAGCAAATAGGCAAACTTATTCAGTTATTCGTTTAATAGGTAATGATGTATGCTTGCTGGTGAGCGTTACTCTTTGGAGTGAATGGCCATAATGCATCTAAAGCAAAAAAAAATTAACTTGTCCCAGTGCGGTGCTGATCAGTCTAACCCGCAAACATGTCCCCATTGTCAACTCAGTTTAAAATTTACATCATTTTAGCCATCTTGAAACAATTTCTGCATCTTTGCATGTAATTTTCATTACGTCAGCTATGACTATTCAGGGTCTGAGGCTTGATGACTTTGCAGAATGGAGAATTATTTGAGCAGGTTTTAGAGTTCATTCAAGGTTGCCTTCTTTGCCTGTTCGTATTAAGGTTCTATCAAAATATACATGATATGACAAGAAGAGACTTAGCAAACAACCTTGGCTTTTTGAGAAATCTTGCAAAGGCTGCTGAGCTGTATTTTCAACGTTAAAAGTTAATCCAGCTCTGGTGTTTCTCTTTTTTTGAGAATTTTTGAAAATTTGGAAATTGAAGGAACCAATTATCCTGCATCTTAACTAAAACCATATTACTTAAATCTTACAAAACTGACTAAAGTGTTCTGATTGATTTGATTGGTCCGTTTTATTCATGCTTGAGAGGTATGCAATGGTATTGTTTGAAAACTGGTTTGAACAAAGCTGAATGTCAAGAATTATTGTATAACTGCTAATATGCAGTTATTTCCTTCTGGTTGGTCCAAGCACATAGAATCCCTTCAGTTACCTTTGTTCTACTGCATTTTAGAAATAATTTAACATTTAATTTGCATTTAGTTGTGCAATGTAGTCATCCATTGTAGTTATATTGTTTGCAGAAATCTTGCCAGTTTTTATTAAACACTGTATTTAGCCAGAATGTTTTATGGCCTCTTGCTTGAATCATTGCATCTTATGCCATTAAGTAATTCTTTAGTTTGCTACTAACTACTTGCACTGTACAGAATAACTTCAGCATTGTGAAATATTATGCTTTTTGTTTTCCAGTTTTCTAATTCTGAGAGGTCTAGAGTAAACGGTTGGAAATACATTTTGAAATAACAACAGCCTTACAGAAGCTACATATTTGATCTGTAAATTGCCCTTATCTCAATTAAAGAGATACGCGCTGTAGCTTTTGATAATATTGCTGCTGGTTTGCCTAGCCTGCTACTTGAATTATTTTTTGACACTGAGTCCTGAGTAATTTCAGAAAGCTCCTTAATAAAACAAAGAACTACAGATACTGAGGATCTGAAACAAAAAAACAGAAATTGCTGGAGATACTCAGCAGCTTCTGTAAGAGGAGGCAGAGTTAACATTTGGTTTTGACGAAGAGTCACCAGACTCCATGTTAACTCTTTTTTTTCTGTATGGATGCTGCCAGACCTCCTCAGTTTCTCCATCAATTTCTATTTTTTATTTTGATTGTTTTTATGGTGAATTAATAAGTAGGACGGTTTGATTTTACTGAATTTGAGAACTAAGCTAAAACAAATATAGGTTTTTTTTGTTGCGTGTCTTTTTTTTTTGAAGAAGCATTGTATTTAATGTAATAATTGAGGAAGAATTTTATGTTGAGCTCTTGTACTTCTATATTACCATGTGAGAAAATCACAATTGAGAGCATACTCTTCAGTAAAATGAGAGCCAGGCTCAGAATTCTTCCTCATAATTGTTTAGTCTGTGTTACTTGGATGGGTGATGAAATGTGGGAAAACTGAAGGTGCAAAGTTATGTGAAAATAACACACAACCTCACTAAACTTCCATTAAGCAGAAAGCAAAGGAATTTGTTTTGTAACGCACAGCTAATAAAATTATATCCTTAAAAAATGTGGAATGTTTCAAAGATGTTTATTGGTGGGTTGTCAATCATGGAGAAAATTCTCCTTCTGGAAAATTTGTTGGTTAGGAAACAGCTGAAACTGCTGGGGGGAGAAAAAACTATATTGCACTTGTGAGCTATTGCTCTAATTACATTAATAAGTGGAAATAGACATCAGTTTTCTGATTTGTAACAAGAAAAATGGCATTTAGTGAGAGTTAGTTGCCATTGGCATGATGCTTGTAAAACCTGGTCCCTGGTATTGAGGCTGACTTGTGTCTAAATCAAAGATAGTTCATCAACAAAAACTGAGAAATTGCTACTTGCCTTTTGATATTTATAGCGGTTTGCAATGTCACTGTTGTGCCAGTTGTATAGAGGTCCAGTTCTGGCTTCTATATTAAGTAGCTTGCTTTCTTTCAACTCAAACTTGGAAGGAGGAGCCGTGTGGGGAGCAAGCTGAAGTTAAGAGAGATTTAATTAATCAAACGTTATTTCTGGCTGGGACTTGGGCTCAAGCAAATGAAATTCAGATTGGAAGGGGAGTTCAGGTTGCAGGATGTCATTGCTAGGACCTGATGCAAACAGTTCCTCATTGCTGCCTAAAATGATATTGGGATCGGTTCATTTACAGTCATGTAGGGGTTGCCCAGTATAAATAAGACCCAAGTTTTCTAGAGTAGTTGTTGTGGTCTTCCTGGCCCAAAAGAACTTGATATCCAAGGGCACAGCCTCAGTGAAGGGATGACCCTTTAGATGAGGAGGAATTCCCTCAGCCAGAGGGTGGTGAATCTTTGGAACTCGTCGCCACAGAAGACTGTGGAGGTCAAGTCGTTGAGTGTCTTTAAGAAATAATAGGTTCTTGATTTAGTAAGGGGATCAAGGGTTACAGGGAGAAGGCAAGAGAATGGGGTTGAGAAACGTCAACCATGATCAAGTGGTGGAGCAGACTTGGGCCATGTGACCTAATTCTGCTGCAGTGTCTTTTGGTCTAAATGTTTGACCACACCAAACCTCTTCTGGCCCTTTATCCATTACCTGGCACATTTAGCGTGCTGCAGTGTTTACCATTGCTTTATTGCTCAGACGCTGGTTGAATTTGTGGGTAAGGTGAAATGGACTAGACTGGATGGGCGAAGTTGCGACAACACCTGAAAAGCCCAAATCATCCAGACCGCAATTGATTGGTGCCCCCATCAATAGATCTATGCTTTCTCTCCAGTGCTGACTTACTGTCGCTGCAGAATGCACAGTAACAAGTCATCAAGTGAATTGAGTCATAGTCATACAGCACAGAAACAGACCTTTTAGTTCACCTTGTCTTTGCCCAAACTAAATTGGTCTGAATTTGGCCCATAGCCCTCTAAACCTTTCCCGTAACTGTACCCACATCTACCACTTCCTCTGGTAGTTCATTCCATATGCGCACCATCCTCTTTGGAAAAAGTTGTCCCTCAGGTCCCTTTTTAAATCTTCCTCGTCTCACCTTAAAAATGTGTTCCCTAGTTTTGAAATCCCCCTCCTTAAGGGGGGAAAACCTTCTGCTATTCACCTTATCTATGCCCCTCACAATTTTAAAAATCTCTATAATGTCACCCCTCAACCTCCTGTGCTCCAGTGGAAACAATCCCAGCTTCCCCCATAACTTAACCCTCCAGTCCTGGCAACAGCCTTGTCAATCTTTTCTGAACCCTCTCCAATTTAATAAGATTCTTCATTTGGCAGGACAACTAGAACTGTGCACATACTCCAAAAGTGGCCTTGTCAACGTCCTGTCCTACCTCAACATGTCGTCCCAACTCCTATACTCATTGGTCTGAGTAATGAAGGCAAGTGTGTTAAACGCTTTCTTACCCACCCTGTCTACCTGTGATAACACTTCCAATGAATTATGTACCTGAACCCTTAGGTCTCTCTGTTCGACAACACTACCTCGGTCCCTACCATTAATTGCATAAATCCTGCCTTTGTTTGTTTTACCAAAATGAAATACCTCATAATTAACCAAATTAAACTCCATCTTCCACTCCTCAGCCTATTGACCCAATTGACTACGATCTCTTTGTAAACTTAGATAAGCTTCTTCACTGGCCACTATACCACCAATTCTGGTGTCATCCACAACCTTACTAACCATGCCTCCTAAATTCTTCTTCAAACAATTTTTATAAATGATAGACAACAGTGGACCCAGCACCGATCCCTGTAGAACACTGCTGGTCACAGGCTTCCTGTCCGAAAACCAACCCTCCACCACTACCCTCTGTCTCTTACCGTCAAGCCAATTTTGTATCCAATGGGCAAGCTATCCCTGAATCTCATGTGATCTAACTGTATTAATCAGTCTACCATGTTGAACCTCGTCAACTGTAATTCACATGGCAACATCTACCGCTCTGCCTTCATCAATCTTTTTGGTTACATCCTCAAAAAAACTCAATCAAGTTTGTGACACATGATTTCCCATGCACAAAGCTATGCTGATGTCCCTAATCAGTTCATGTCTCTCCAAATACATGTAAATCTTATCTTTCAGAATCACCTTCCAACAACTACACAACACTGAAGTCAGACTCACTATCTATAATTCCCAGCCTTCTTCTTACAGCCTTTCTTAAATAAAGGCACTATATTAGCCACCCTCCAGTTCTCTGGCACCTCACTTGTAACTGTAGAAGATACAAATATCTCTGCAACGGGTCCCGTAATTTCTCCCCTAACTTCACCCAACCTCTTGGTATACACTTGATTAGGTCCCAGGGATTCATCCACCTTTGTGGCTTGTTTTATAGACCTTCAGCACTACCTGTTCTCTAATGTAGACTGTTTTCAAGACACCAATATTTATTTCGCCAAGTTCCTTAGTCTCCCTGTCTTTCTCCACAGTAAAACGTGATGCAAAGTACTCATATAGTATCTCTTCCCATCTCCTGTGGTTCCACATGTAGACAACCTTGTGAAGTGAAAGTTAAATCAACCTCCTTACACTATTAGAAAAGAGTTATAATGGCATGGCAATGCTGTCTATTTTAGGTTCCAGACTGTTCCAACTATTTTGAGGGTCCATGAACATATGACTTCTAAGAAACCATGATGAAGTGAAAAACAAGTAAAAATAATAGAATGCACTCTAGACCAAGTGCATTATTTAAAAGGTATTGAGCATGTTAGAGACCTCCTTATCTCTCACAACCAGGCATTTGTTTAGTTTCATATTAGTTCACTGACTAGCCACTCAATTACCCAAACCACTTCTTCAAAAAGAATGAAGGTGGTGATAAGGGAAATAAGACTACCAACTGTTTTGCTTGGACAGTGCCTTAATAGCAACAGTTGGTAGAAATAATTTTCTTTGTGTTTTTTGGTTTTTAAAAGGGCAGTGAATCAATGTTTGAACAATTTTTAAGAGATTGGGAAAAGGGCAAGAGAAAAGGGAAGGCGATGGCCTAATCGTATTATTGCTGAATTGTCACTCCAGAGATCCAGATAATATTCTGGGGACCCAGGTTCAAATCCCACCTTGACAAAAAAAAACTGTAATTGAAAGTCTAATGACAACCATGAACCATTGTCGATTGTCAGAAAAACCCATCTGATTCACTAATGCCCTTTACGGAGGGAAACTGCCATCCTTACCTGGTCTGACCTACATGTGACTCCAGAGCCACAGCAATGTGGTTGACTCTTAACTGCCCTCTGGGTAACTAGGGATGGACAATAAATGTTGGCCTAGCCAACAATGCCCTCATCCTATGAATGAATAAAGAAAAAAAATGGATTAAGTGGATACTTCCATAAAATATGCAAAAGGAAGTGCTCTATAAAATTATATTATTCTGTAATTTGTAATCTAACTATTGTTTGGTAAGATACAATGAAGTTTAAAATATAGTTGCATTTTTTTTTGGTGTAAGGGTACTAAAACTTACAAAAGATACCACACTGATCCTTACACGCACAAAATTAATTGTTTTAGTTCATGAAGATGGGTCAAGAGTTGAAAGCAAAATCAACGAGGATATTTTTCCAAAGGTAGCTTATTGATGTTGCTTGCATGACTTTCTGTATGATATTTTCTTCCGTGTCTTGTTTCCTGGAAACGTAATGGGCTGATTTTAATTACCTTAGTCTCAGGAATATCCAATTTGAGGTGCAAATGGGTCAAGAGAGATCAGTTTGCATTCCTATGGGATTTCTGGCTCTGTCTGATGCTGTGTAACTTTGTTTGTAGCAGGCTCTGGTCCCACAAGCTATACCTGCAGAACAGAATGGCAATTTATTGTCGCATGTATTTTCATAAAAAAAAATTCAGTGAAAATTTTTATAAGTCCCCATACCACGGTTCTGGTATTAATGACATAATTCATAGATAAGGAGAAAGGTTAGGTAGGTTGGCCATGCTAAATTGCCTATAGTGCCTGGGGATGTGTAGGTTAGGTGGATTAGCCATGGGGATTACAGGGATAGGGTAGAGGGGTGAGTCTGGATGGGATACTCCTCAGAGTTCATGTGGATTTTTTGGGCTGAATGGCCTCTTTCCACACCGTAGGGATTATATGATTCTATGAAAAAATAAAAATTAAGGCGAAGTTCATCTTGGGTCAGTTTCAGTTCGGGAAAAGCTGAATGAAGTGATGAATACCTAGAAGCTGCCACCAAAGAAGACCGCCAAACTGAGGGCAAGGCAGCTGCCATGCCAGGCCGAGATTGCCACACCAGGCTATTGGAATACCCAGATCAAGACCTCCATGCCAAAGAAGACCGCCAGGCCAGGACTCTGCAATACCCAGAAGCTGTAGCTGAAGAAGACCTCAATGCCAGTACATGACCTCCATGCTGGGACAAGACTGCTATATGAGACCGCCCCTCTGGAACGCAGCCACCATGCTGGGTCGTCATTCACTGAGACAGCTGTGCCGGCACAAAGCTTCCACCTTGCTGGGTATGGGCTGGGAGAAGACGCCTTCTATCGAAGCTGTTAAGAGGTAAGATGATAAACGAAAACATTTTAGAAAAAGAGAAATGGGACAAAAAAGGTGAAAAGTGGATGGAGTAGATGGACTCCGCTCCACCGCCATCTTGATACTAGGCAGTGCTGCAAAGGAATCTTCCTGGAATCCTGCCTCTGTCTAGAGAGGAAGGTAGAGGGTGTGAGAATTTTTCTAACTTCTCCAGTTTCATCCATGTAGAATCTCCAATTTGTCCAAGCATTAGTGTCAAGTGCTTTTGAGAGCTAATTTCTCCCTGGAGTACCCCCCCAACAAAAAAAACCACTACCACCAACTGAAGATAGAGACCAAGAAGGTTTTCATCTCTGTCATAGTGAATCTGTGAAATTTGTTCCCACAAAAAGACTGTCGATGCTAGGTAATAAGAATATTCAAGGCTGAGATGGACAGAGATTTTTAGCCAGTCAGGGAAATCCAGGATTATGGGAAAAGGGCAGTAGAGTTTGGAATAATTGGATCTGCCATGATCTCATCAAATGGCAGAGCAGTCTCGATGGGCTGAATGGCCTGCTTCTCCTCTATCCTACATAAAATGATTTACTTTAAGGTAAAGGCACTGGCACATGAAAATCTTGGGACGCCATCATTTAAACACTGTGTACAATGGTCTGTTTTGTGCCATTGTGTCCAGTCTCAACTGTTTTCTTTGTTGAACCCTGTTGCACAGGGGCAGGGAGCAGGAGAATAGCAGCTAGAATGAAGTTTGGAGCGTGAAAGGGTGAACCAGAGCTAAGGGGCTTGGTAGTGTGGTTCACAAGGATGACTTTGTGTCCACAATAAATTGAGTCTTTAGCTCTCCTTGAGGCATATATTTAGATCTCTGGCTAAGCTATCCTCAACCAATAATGTTGATGCACATGTAACTAAATTCAAATCAAGGGAACGTGAAATTTAAATTTGAGTAAAAACGTTACCGTGGTTTTGAAATAGTCTTGTTATTGGAATTGGACTGGAAATCCTGGCTGTAATGTAGAGCCTCTATTTGATCAGGAGACGTTCATAATCTGCCAGTAACTGCAGCATTGTGTGGCTCCTATGCACAGTGGGATATTTTGTCTTTCTTTTCTGTGTGTGTGTCTCTCTCTCTCTCTTTCTGTGTGTATGTCTCTGTCTCTGTGTGACAGAAATGCAAAAGTGACAGATACTTCTGGTTTCACCACTGATAATGGTGCACCAGAGATAAAATTCTCTCTCTCTCAGAATATGCTGTGTCGAAACAGGAATCACAATAATGCAGAAAGCAAGAATCTTCCAGTTATTACAAAAATTCAACATGTGGCTTTATGTTAAGGTATCTGAAGGTTACTGTGGTAATTCTCAGTCAGGGACAAGTGTTTATTTTTGTTACATTTGTGCACAGCAAAATTTCGAAATAGGGATGAGATGCAAGTCGTCTTTGGGATTTCCTTTCTAGGCAATAGTTGAAGTTGAGATAATTCACTGCAATTGAATTTTAATGAGCTGGTGCTAGTTAATTGTTAAGTTTGCATGTAGGGAGGACTAGAGAAATCTTAGTTCTGAAAACTTCAGTTGGTCCTTTTTTTGCTTCAATCTTACTATTCAACATAAGTCTTATATTGTACATACTTGGCTTGTGCTTAATTTACAAAATTTTACTTTATAGTTTATGGTACTGAATTATGGAACTATTTGTATCAGCAAAAAAATTCTATACTAGAATCACCAAGTACAGAATGTGAGAGGGTTTTTGGGCTTGGGTATGACCGTAGTACTGGATCATCAGCCCAGAGATTGTGGCAATGTTTGATAACGTGGGATGGTCATGCAAGCTGCTGGACTGATGTAAAATTATTTGATAAACCGCATGGAGCACGTGACACAGTGCCTGTTCTGGTCTGTATCTGATTCTAGTCCACTGTGTGGTTAATGTTAATGCATTCCAAACAACTCGGTGGTAAAAACACTTTCACTACTTAAAACACTGTCATCATTTCAAGCCACCTAAAGTTGAGCACGACATGTTGTTTTGTGAGATTTGCACACATCCTTGAGCTGATATTTAAAAGTAGCCATTCACTGTTGTAACACTAAAAATGCGGCAGCTAACATAAGGTCCCACAAAGAGCAATGAACGAATGACCAGGTAGTCTGTATTTAGGAGAAAGATAAATGTGTAAAAGATAGCAGAGAGGATCCTCTGTTCTTGAAATTGTGTCTTGGGATATTTTGCACCAAACCTTGAGGGAAAGATGGGGTTATAGTTTAATTTCTGTCTGAAAAATGGTGCAACTGACAATGTAGTACTGTTTCAGTTCTGCACTAGATTTCTCTGCTGCAGTCTCTGGTTATTGGTTCAAATTGAGGGAATTTCCAGGAGCTGGCACGTGGAATAGGTGGGATTCTTTTTACATTAGAAGTGCTGTAAAAATGGGTTGCAGCATGTCATATCAATGAAATGGATAATAACTTGCCCAAGGTCAATTTTTAGAGTCTGTCTTTTTTGGTCCAGTTGGTAGTGACTGACACAGGATTCCCCTTTATATTACCATCGTGTAAATGACAGTCCCTCAGGATCAAGGGTGGCTGCATCCACGCTGTCCAACATATTCACAGTGTAAGACAATAGCAGCAGACCAGAACTTCAAGAGAGTTGCGAGCAGAGGTGAGTGTAGAGGCCATCAAGAGAATGTGCTGGGGAAGGTGAATAAATCACCTGAACCGGATGGACTACACCCCAGAGTTCTGAAGGAGATAGCTGAGAGATTGTGGAGGCGTTGGTGGTGATGATCTTTCAGGAATCACTGGAATCTGGAAGGGTCCCAGAGGACTGAAAAATGGCTAATGTAACAGCCCTGTTAAAGAAGAGAGAGAGGCAGAAGATGGGAAACTATAGACCAGTTTGCCTGATCTTGTTAGTAGGATTTTGAAGCTCACTATCAAGAATGAGATTGAGGAGCACCTGGAAGTGCATGGTTTCATAGTTCAGGATTCTCTCCACGTTAACATGCTGGTTCAGTTGATGGTCAGGAAGGCAAATGCAATGTTAGCATTCATTTCAAGAATATGAGCGCAGAGATGTACTGCTGAAGCTGTACTCTGGTCAGACCACACTTGGAATATTGTGAGCAGTTTTGGCCCCGTATCTAAGGATGTGCTGACGTTGGAGGGGGTCCACTGTCATATGAGGAGTGGTTGTGGACTCTGGGTCTCTACTTGTTAGAGCATAGAAGGATGAGGGGGTATCCAAGTGAAACTTGCAGAATACTGAGAGGGCTGGATAGAGTGGGTATGGAGAAGATGTTTCCATTGGTCAGAGAGACTAGGACCCGAGGGCACAGCCTCCATGAAGGAACAGCCCTTTAAAACTGAGATGAGGAGGAATTTCTTCAGCCAGTGGGTGGTGAATCTGTGAAATTCATTGCTGGAGAAGGCTGTGGAGGCCAAATCACTTAGTATCTTTAAGACAGAGATAGGTTCTTCATTAGTAAGGGGATCAAGAGTTATGGGGAGAAGGCAGGAGAATGAGGATGAGAAACATATATCGAATGATAAAATGGCAGAGCAAACTTGTTAGGCTGAAGGGCTTTAATGCTCCTTTATCTTATGGTATAATTGTGTTCTGAGATGGTTGATAAGTCAGAATAATCTGCTATATTGTGGTGTTTGTGGTTGGTTAGATGAGTTCTTTGTAGGTTTGCACATGCTCTCCAACACCTTGATTTACCTTTGTGTGATCCTGACGAAAATCCTGGTGTTTAGTATGTTCTCAAATGAGTCATCTCCATTTTGGTCAGTCTCAAATCCAGGGTTTCCCATGAATTATGGAACTATTTGCCCTCTTCAGGGATGTTTTTGAGGACATCCTTAGAGCACTTCTGTATTCCTGAGAGCCTCCTGCAATGACCAAGTTCAGAATGGTTTGAGAGCTGCTTTGCTTTGGGAATCGGTCATTCATAAGCATGCTGAGTCCTGGTGAGTGATTAGCATCTCCAATGACCTTGGGAGAGGATTCGTTACAATGCTGAAAGGAATATAGCAGAATAGGATAAAGTGGGTTTTAGAATGTGAATCTTGGGAAATTGAAATCGTTTAAAGTATTTTCCCTTTCAGCTAATGTTTACTGAACAGAAAGATCCTTGTTGTAGTTTGGTCCATGTTTCAATGATTTTCACAAAGGGATTGCAGAATAATTAAAAATTTTCTCTTCAATGTTTCTAACAATTTACTGAATTAGTTTTTAATTGTAAAGAAAAGACTTGTGCTACAAAAATACATTTTCCAAGTCTTTGGATGTGTTTTTGATGTGTCGTCACTGTAGCAATAGAGAGAAGTGCTCCTAATTAACAGTCATGAGAGTGTTTCTCAGCAAGCTACCAGCACAGACTGACGAAAGTGATGGCATGAATTCTTCAATCCATGTAAGTAGTATAGCAGAATATTTGGGTCACAGCTGAGATATTTTAAGCGGCTTGGACCAATTAATTGTTTTCTTCCTGATTTATGACCTCCATTGAAATAGAGGTAGAAAACGGCCTCTGTACAAAATTGGAATGCCTGCGGCTTATTTTAGAAAGAAAAAGAATTCTGTTCCTGGGATAGAATGAACTAACTCGTAAACTGAATGATTTCTTAGTTGGGGCTGTCCTGTTTCCTTGATGCATGACAAATTGCAGAAACATTTATCTGTAACTCTCTCACTCCTGACCCAAAAGGTTTCCCCTATCTACTTCCTCTCTTGTCTCAATTCTCATCGTTTTGGAAAGTTTCTTCTCTTCAAGCAAGTGTTTAGTATTGACAATCCAGTGAGTGATCAGGAGCAAGTTTTGTTGAGGCCTGCACCCATTTTTCTTCCCTCTTATCCTGCAAGAGATCTTGTTGCAGTTATTACACGTTGGCCAAAAATATTTGTTTTAATAGATACACAGAGCTTGTCTGGAAAACTTGGTTGCTGCTTCATCCAGGCACTTGAATCCGCTGCATAGAAGGAAAGATTCCATAACACTTCCACAGTGCAGAGGGGGGAAAGGCAGTTAATTTTAATCATTTGTTTAATGTGAGTGATGTTTGGCTAAGAGTGCTAGATTTTGTTACAATCCTCAATGTACATATCAGTGGAGGGAAAACTACTGTTGTTTCCTGACTCTTAATTTAAACAATTTCAATATCTGACCATTTTATATTGATTCGTGTTCATGACCAGTGCAGTTTGGTTAAAATAAAATATTATTTTAATTATCTTCATTTTCCATTGTAAGCCAGACAGTCCATGTGGGAAATTGTTATTGATCTGTACCATGTGACTTCTCCGGTGGCCGGTCAGCTCAGTGCCTTGTTATGGGCAGCTTCTGTTGTTCTTCCATGTAAGTGATTTTGTCATTCACATTTCCGTCCATTGCAGGAATGTCTTTGCAAGCATTGGCAGAATGGTTACAGCACAGAAGGAGGCCATTGGCCTGTCATGTTTGTGTCAGCACTCCAAATTGATGCCAGGCATTGCATTTCCAAAAAAAAAATTCATTGTTAAAAATAAGCTCTGGAAACTCTAGGGTTTCAATTGATTTCTTAAATGCCATTAAAGTCCAGTAGCTTAGAAATTAATTAGGGTTTTAAGAGATGACTGCTTAATGCATTCATGACATTTTAATTTTTTTTTAGAAAAGGCATTAACCCATTTGAATTAAGCAGGTTAACATTGTAAAAAACCTGGGAAGAATGTAATTAGATTGCTAGCCAATATTTATTTTACAATCAACTCACCAAATAAATTATCTGCTGTTTGTGGTAGCTTTTCTAAATTGTTTCCACGCTTCCTCTGTTAAGACAGTGACTAAATTTCAAAAGGTATTCCACTGGCTGCAAAGTGCTTTGAGGTATTTGGTGATATATAAATGCAAGTCATCATTGTCTTCATTTGAGTCAATCTGTTGATATTACTAACATTAATATCTGAAATTGTTTATAAGCCACTGTACACTTATAAAAAGGTCAGAGATATCTGTTCTCGTTGGATGTGTTCTGTCCTTGTAACTGACCTTGACATCAAGGCAGCAGGCGTTTCTGTGCCAACAAGAGCTCATGTAAAACTGGTCACTAACCTAGATACTGCCTTTGGGGATTGGGGGAGAATTCTCCAGCGGCTGAACTGCACCTTTACAACAGAGGTTGGGTATGATCATTGGAAGCCAATCTTTGTGGCCATAAGTTGTAGTTTGGCCCATTGATTCTGTACCAACATTCAGTCATGGCTGATATGTTCCTTAACCCCATTTCCCTGCCTTCACCCTGTACCTTTTGATCCCCTTACTAATCAAGAACCTATGAATCCCTGTCTTAAAGGCACTCAGTGACTTGGCCTCCACAGCCTTCTAAGGCAATGAGTTTCACAGATTCACCGCCCTCTGACTGAAGAAATTTCTCCTCATCTCTGTTATAAAGGGTCATCCCTTCACTGTGAGGCTGTGCCCTTGGGCCCTAGTCTCTCCTACAAGTGGAAACATCTTCTCCATGTCAACTCTGTCCAGGCCTCTCAGTATTCTGTAACTTTCAATGAGATTCAAACTCCCTCGCCACCCCAATTCTTCTAAACTCCAATTGATTATGGCCCATAGTCCTTGACCACCCCTCATGTGAAGCAGAGGCCAGAGGAAGTGGTAGATGCATTTAATTAAACATTTTAAAAATGTTTGAAAAGTGACATGAAAAGGAAAGGTTTAGAGTGATGTGGGCCACATGCAGACAAATGGAACTAGTTTAGATTGAGAAACCTTATTGGCGTGGATGAGTTGGGCCGAAGTGATTCTATATGACAAGTCCTTCATCCCAGGGATCATTCTTGTAAACTTCCTCTGGACTCCCTCTCCAATGCCAGCCTATCCTTCCTCAGATACGGAAACCAAAACTGCTCACAATATTCCAAATGCCATCTGATCAGAGCCTTTCACAACCTTAACTGTATATCCCTGCACTTGTATTCTAGCCCTCTCAAAACGAATGCTAACATTGCATTTGCCTCCCTAAACGTCCATGGATGACTTTTTGTTTCCACTTGTTCATGGGATGTGGGTGTCACTGGCTAGGCCAGCATTTATGGCCTATTCTTAGTAGCAATTCAGAAGGTGGTGGTGAGCTGCTATCTTGAAGTGCTGCAGTACATTTGCTGTAGGTAGACCCACAATGCTGTTGGGGAGGGAGTTATAGGATTTTGACCCAGTGATAAGGAAGGAATAGCGACTATAGTTCCAAGCCAGGATGGTGTATGGTTTATAGGGGAACTTGCTGTTGGTGGTATTCCAATGTGTTTGTCGCCCATGTCCTTCTAGCTGGTCGTGGTTGTGGGTTTGGAAGGTGATGTCTGAGGAGCTTTGACTATTGATTATTGTATTCCTTAGGTGGGGCTACAACAGTTATGTAATGAATGGCCTCCTTCCAAAATAAAGTTGAATGTTGCGGCTGGTTGCAGTGTTGAGCTCCACTTTTCGGTTGCTTTGGTGATAGGACAGCCCATGCCTGCGTGCTCCAAGAATTGGGCAACCCCGCCTGATTGATAAGTGATGAGTAAGATTTACAATGAATATCTGCAGCAAGAAAGAATATGAGCACCTTCTCACAACATTCAGTGCCATTGCATATTGTTCCTCTCACCCCATAACATCCTAATGGTCACCTTGAGCAAGAACTGCAGCACCTCAGCTACCAAATGCTGTCACTGTGTAATATATAGCCCACTCCTCGCTTCCGGATTTCTCAGCCTCTCCAGCACCTACAAGTTGGGTGCATGATCTCTTACTTTGTATTTGTCAAATGGTGGACCTCAACGGTGCTCAAGAAAGTTTGACGCTATTCCAGGACAGAACAGTCCATGAGATCAACACCTTCTCTTCAGATTTGAATATTAACTCTCTCCTCCAGCACACAGAATATCTACCTTTGTGATATCTGTAGGATGCGCTGTTGCCAGCTTCTTCGAGAACACAACCCAAACCAGCAACCTCTGTTGCCTGAAGGACAAGGGCAGTAGATCCATGGAAGCTCAAGCACCATCTATGTCCATTCCAAGTCAAACGACATCCTGAGTTTTATATGTTTTGTACTTGTTGGGAGTTCCAGGATACTGTCCCAATCTATGCGTGCGCCAGAGCGCATGAACCTCAATAGTTAAGAAGGTCCATCACCTCAAAGCAGGGTGTCTAATGGTCAACTAAAGCTAACATTGAAGAACATTTGAACCAACTATTCCCAACCACGAAATCTGAGCTACTGTTTGGTTTTCTTCTTTTAAACTGGAATTTATTTTTAATTTCCTCTGTTTATCCTGTCCAAAAGTTTGTATCTTGATCCAAGACATAGCGTTGCAGGTGGTGCCATCCTGCTGGTATTTTTGCAGCTATTGACCTTCTGTGTTTCATTACCTGAGCAGCAGAATCAGAAGTTCAGTCTTTCAAAATGAGTTTACAACCAGGATGATGAAGTTGCATTAAACCCAAGGTGGCAGCTTATGACATTCAAATTAAAACAATACCAGCTTGAAACCAAGATAACAAGGTGCAGGGCTGGATGAACACAGCAGGCCAAGCAGCATCATAGGAGCAGAGAGGCTGACGTTTCGGACCTAGACCCTTCATCAGAAAAAGGGGAGGAGAAGGGGTTTCTGAAATAAATAGGGAGAGAGTGGGAGGC
>NC_063359.1:37829388-37846076 GCF_021869965.1 Rhincodon typus | reverse complement strand
CCGAAACGTCAGCCTCTCTGCTCCTATGATGCTGCTTGGCCTGCTGTGTTCATCCAGCCCTGCACCTTGTTATCTCGGATTCTCCAGCATCTGCAGTTCCTACTACCCCAGCTTGAAACCAACTCCACTTTTTTTGTTTATTTGGAACTGATTCATGGACAAATGTTGAAATAAAGAATTGATGCACTGAATTAAAAAAAAAAATCAGCCCTGTCCTATTTATTTTGCTCCTTCAGCTTATCTTTGTATAAATGTACTGTTCTGTATGAATATTACAAATGATGTGGATTTACCCTCAAAATCGTTGGCATACTTGTAAATTTTCTGCACATATAAAACTTCTGTCTGTTCCACTTGTGAACTCCACCACTGTGAAAGATGCAACTTGATCAGTGCCTAAATCTAGACAGGGATTACCTAACAGTCACTTGCTTCTTGTAATGAATGAAATGAACACGCACACCTCTTTTTTTTTTGCCTCTTGATGTGATATATGTTTGCAGCTTAGGTCCCATTTTTGTCCTAATTGGTACTATGGCAACGTCATTGCTCCTATGGAATTACCACATATGGCCTTTCAGTGCACAGTGTGATTACATCACCTTCTATGGTCAAACATTTTAACCTTGGTGGAGTTCAAGTAAATGTTTTGAAATAGAGTACACATGCTTGGTTATATGGAAATTCACAGAATCTTTTAAAATTGGGTATGTTGAACTATATGAACTTGTTGCAGCACTTTTGTTCATGAACTTTATTCATTTGCGTATGTTTTAACGTCAGTATGCCCCTTGCAAAATGCCAGAAAATTGCCAGACAATCCTTGATCAATAAGTAATCAATACTTTTCTGGCCAGCGTGCATAACTGAATCAGATGTTAGTGCAACATAAAGCAGCTGCATTTTTTTAATGAATGTTTGCCTCTGAATATAGTTTAGTTTTTTTTTAAGTGAGTTGAAAATCTTTAGCAAGCCTTAATTTGTGTGATGATATTAAATATGTAGATCTGTGTTCAAGTCCAGTGAGAAGAATGCAGAACACATGAGACTGCGTAGACAGGAAGGGCAGGAGAGGCCAATCTCTGCTATAAAAGTGACGTAAATGACTTTCAGTAATGTGATTCTCAGTCAGCCGGCATTTCAGCAGTGCCTCTGTGGTGGTTGACTGCTTGTAATTGTTTAATTTAACTTATTTATTTTATATATCTGAATTCATAAAGAATTATTTTTGGACAAACTAGATTCAGTATGTTATGTTTGTGTTTAACCGTGCCAGTCCTGGATAATTTGGAAAGGGAATTTGAATACTTTGAATCAGACCGGCTGCCTGCTAAGTTAAAATCTTTGTTCAGGCTTAGCCTTCTCATCCCTTCACAGGAGTTATCAACCTATCGCCAGTGGAGACAGGTAAATCCCAATGTTCTTGAAATGTTTCTTGTATGAGAATACTTTTATCATTTCAGGTGTTTTTAAGGATTTTAAGTGTTTTTTTTAGGAATACTGTGGTATTTGATGGCTGTTTGGTGGATACTTCCTTATAGTTCCACATGTTCCACTTCTCGGCAATTTCGGCTGCCTTCTGAATGAGTCACTGTGGAGTGGGACAGACTAAAACCTTCCTGCCTACAAGTTCCTGTTTAACAATATTAGTTAGTCCAGTTACTGAAAACTGAACTGACAATATCACAGCAAAGAGACTTTCACCTGTCTGTCCCCACAGGGGCACAATTCAAATGAGAATTCTTGAGTGGGTCATTGGTCTTCCAACTTACAATGCATGGTGCAATGCATTATTCAATTCTTGTGTTGTGTTTTCTCTTGTGGCTATGTTTCATTGTTACTGCTTTGCATATTTTATCAAGAAGTATTTTGTGGTCAAAGTGATGCTCAAAATTTAAAAAAAATTAAAATATAAATATTGAGAGAGGGCAGTAGGTCTCCCACAGAAAGTCACCTTTATGATGGAACCTTGCCTCAACGGAACTGTAGCATCTGTGAAAAACTTCCAAAATATCAATCACAGAAAAGTTCTGAGTGGCCAAAAGATAAGAATTTGTATTGCTCTTGCCTTAAGGGAGTTCCTATTAGATTATCATCTTTGGATAAGATGTTTTAATAAATGATTAGGATCTTTAATTTTTGGCACATTAAGGTACGTAAGTGATCCTAAAAGTATGTAAATGCTTTCCTGTGTATGTGACAGCCCAGACGACTTAGGATTCCAAGTAACGTGAAAGATTCTATCAATTAGGTAATACATAGGTTTGTTCTCAATGCTTCAATTGTTTTTCACTGCATCAATGCTACAGTTTACAGGGCTTTTTTTTTGATACTGCTGGTAGATATTGGCAGTTTTGCCAATTACTAACTTGATGAGAAACAATTTAGAGAAACGGTCTTCTCTTTCCAGTGTTCCATGCTGTTTCCTGACCAAGAAAAGCAAGCAGCCCTTACAGAGTATGTCTCATGCTCCAATGCAATGTTTGGAATTTGTGCTCAGCATGTTGCCTGAGTGGTTTTAAAGTTTGCAGTGCGAACAAAATGGAGAATTCCTTTTTGCTAACCCCATTGCACACTGAATGTAAGACTATACACAATTTTGGAGTCCTTGGACACTAAACTACCTTCCGTATTAATGTCTTCATGTATCTAAACCAGTTTGTAAATGTGTACCTGCCTTGAAATAAGGAACTACAAAAACTATAAATCTCACACCTGAACCATGCCTCAGTTAGTGGAGTCGTTTGGATTGCTGAGTGCTGATGAGACCGATCTGCTTACCATCAGTTGACATTGAATTTTGGTCCGTGAGGAACTTGATCCTCCAACTCAAAATTTATTGGACATTGACCTTTGGTGTTGGGTGCGGGTGTAATCTCAACCCTAACTATTTAAGTCATGCTCCAAAGTACATCTTGATAAACTGTATTCAGTGGTGAGAAGGAAATAAAAGCTATGCTATGAATCTTGAATTTTTACAGCAGAGAAGGAGGCTGTTTAGCTTATACTAGTCAATTGTGGATGAACCATTAAGCTAATCTTATGCTTATTGTTCCATTGTCATACTCAGCAAACATGTATAGTGTTGTGATGAAACCTAAACCTTAGCACTTTAGTGCCTTCCTTTTAAGTAAAACGTGATATGTTGCAGAAGATGTGTGTATAAATGGTTTGGATATGAGGTGATTTCATTAATGGTGAAATTAGCAATGTTGGGAAAGGGCAACTTGTTACATTTTATATTTTTTAGAAAACACATTACTCAGACAGAATGTTAACACTTTTTATTTTGGATTATAACCTCAAGCTTCTTCAATGCAAATAATTTTCAGATATAGGTAGAATTTGCAATGACAGAAGATACTATATATCTTTACAGTCTATTATTTTCATAGCTAGAATGATGGACCAGTACTTTTAATTTATCCAAGCTAGAATGATGGACCAGTACTTTTAATTTATCCAAGTTGTCATGGCAAATTACGGGAAAGCCTGTAATATGGATTATGTTTAGTCTCCAGTAAAAGGGAAATCTGCCATACCTCAGAAGCCTGAAACCAATCTGAATAAGGATACAGGACAAAATTATGAATGGTTACATAAATCCATTTTATATCTTATTTTCTTATAAAAAGGACTGCATTTAATCTTAAAAGGTGTCCTAAAATGGCAAAAACATAGACTTTGATCTTCACCTTTCAAGATTGAATTGCCCACCCAAAAAAGGCATGACGGTATTTTGGGTTTTTTTTTCTTGAACCATGTGAACCAAGTATCACATTTTTCTATTGTCTGTTAAAATAAAATGTTTATTTCATTTTTTTAAAAACAGAAAGTTGTAAAAGCTGGTGACAAAGACTGCGATGGCCAACTAGATTTTGAAGAATTTGTTCATTATTTAAAAGATCATGAGAAGAAACTCCGACTGGTTTTCAAAAGCCTAGACAAAAAAAATGATGGTAAGAACTCCTGTTGTTTACTTTCCAATGTGTACAGTTTGTAGTAATCAAATAATACATAAATTTAAACGAATTCCAAATTCTACCTTAAATCCGAAACACGAAAGTGTAGTATTGTCATGTGCGGCTTATAGCATAATGCAGGTGTCTTTATTGTCCAGTAAGAAGTATAATTGAAGATTTTGTTATATATTAAGAGTTCTTGGGTTTTTTTTTTCAGGTAAAATTGATGCACAAGAAATCATGCAGTCATTGCATGACCTTGGAGTGCATATTTCAGAGCAGCAAGCAGAAAAGATCCTGAAACGGTGAGTCATGTCACTGGGATAATGAATATTCAATTTTTTTCAGTCAGTTTGGCTTACGAACTTGACTTTATGCTTACCCGTGCATTTAAAAATGGAACTTTGTAAATTTTACAATCAAACTTGTAAGCCTTCGCTTAAGGTAGCTGGTACTCAAATGCAAAGCACTACTGCACAACCTTCAGTTGACTTTTATTTTGTAATATCTCCAACCTCTTACTCCAGAATACCTTTGGCCTTGTAATTATGCTGTAGCATACCAATGCACAAATGCTGATGCATTAATTTTAAATGGCATTCTAAAAAAAAGTATCATTTATTGTGTCCTCTCTTAAAAATCTTTTGACAAGATCAACATGTCAGTGAATGCGCTGAACTCCACTTTGCTGCTCACTCTGTCCCTTAGTGTAATGGAAATGTCTGTAATACTAATTGTTTGCCCAAAACCAATTCCTGGTCATTTATTCCTGAGATTATACTTTGCAGAATATCTATGAGCTTCTAGTTTAATGAATTCCTACAATGACTTGTGAGAAAACTGTCTCGTAGCTCTGCAGAAACAAGTTGCCCCACCGTACAGGTGATATTGGGGGAGGTGACAAAATAATATCAAAAACTAAATTGCTTTTCTTTTTTGTAAAAGAATATCAGTTTTAGTTTTTCCTAGGGATGGTGATGGGGATGAGGTAGTGCAGTGAAGTAATTGTTCAATGCTTTATTTTTAAATGTGCAAAATGCTTTATCTGTGCTGTTTTCTGCATCTTTTGCTTTCTGTCCTCAGAATTTGGAGAGGGCACCTCTGGGGCCCTATTGTATAGTAAGTACCCCTGTATGCCTGTCTGCTTTGTCTATTTTCCTCTCCTTCATAGAAATTGACCTAAGCACATTTTATTTCCATCTTGTTACAGCTTCACCCTTCCCTGATTTGTAAAATGAATTTGAATAACTGCCCCTGCACAACTCATGATCCTATAATGCTACTCAGTTACATGCTGATAAACCTTCCCCTCCTATTCCTGCAACAGTAGCTTATAATACACTATTTTAGCATTTTAAAATGTTGAATTTATGTAGATCATAACAATTCCATTAAATGGTGGAGTTTTAAACACAGCCACAATTTTAATTTTTTTTGTCTTGTTCTGCTTTTTTAATAGCATGGATAAAAATGGAACAATGACGATTGACTGGAATGAGTGGCGAGATTATCATCTTTTACATCCAGCAGACAACATTCCTGAAATAATCCTATACTGGAAGCACTCTACAGTAAGTCCAGAACATAATCTACTGAAAATGATTGACTACCTATGCATAACTAGCTATGGCTTAACATTTTTTCAGCTCACCCCTACCCAGTGTCATCTTGACTCCTGCATGTGTGCTTCAAATGAGCATGGCATTAGTCTATAATAAAACTTCACCAGGTAATCAGAGGTAGAATAACAAATACTTGACATGTCCATTCATGCTAACTCCATTCTTGGTTATAAGTTGTTACATCACCTTCACAGAACAGAAACTTATCCGCTGTGAATTTCATATTCCGAAATGATATTCTTGTGCTTTTGGAATTATGTAAAACCTTTATAAATCGTGTGATTAAAGATCTCATTTAGATGATTCACAAAGATGATCCAGGGAGGATATTGAGCCTTAGATACAAAGAAGTGTTTAAAGAAATTTGGTGTTGTTCATTGGAACAAAGATAATTAAGAGATGTGATAGAGATCATTAATTTTTTTGAGGTAAAAAGGGATTTTTTTTTCCAGTGATCAGTAATTTGATTAACTAGTCTGATTTTGAAGAGCAAAGGTATGACAAGTGTGTGATTCAGTTTATATGCTGAAGCATGTTAAGAGGAATGTCCCTGTGACAATGTTAGTGGAAGAAGAATCTTTAATAGAATATAACAGGGCTTCCCAAGGTAGGTTTGGGATCTCCAGTTGTGTTGCAGGCTCTGAGGTAGCAATGGCTGCGATGGAGTTCCCCTGCTCTTGCTGTCATCGATTTCCCCAATACAATTCTCACTTTCACCATGGAATCAGAACAGTTTTTATGCTTTAAATGGGGCCACAGCGGGAAAAAGTTTGGACAGCACTAGATTATAATGTGAAAATAATTGATTTGAAAAAGAAAATGTATGGGCCAAAGGCAAGTGACGAGAATGAAGCCAATAGGTATTTCAGAGAGCCAGCGCAGGTGCAATGGACTTATTGCTTTCTCTAACCTTGTATTTCAAGCTCTTGTGTAAATCAGTTGAACTTCTCTCTCTCAGACCAAGTAACTTAAACAGTATAGGCAGATTGTTCTGGATTTTCATTGGAATGAGTTGGTAATTCATTGAAATCATTAACTTTGAGTTTAGATTGATTTCTTTTGAGTTCATGAGCCTGATACTTGGCAACATGTCAATGTCAGATGTCACAATTTGACATTCTCATTTCTTTGCAACATGTTTGCATGTATGGTTGACCCCTATTGCTGTCAAAAGGAAGATAACTATTGACTTGTATAAATTGGCATAATGCAGGTTAGGTGGATTGGCCATGCTAAAATTGCCCGTAGTGTTTCAGGGATGTGCAGCTTAGGTGGGTTATAGGGGAATGGTTCTGGGTGGGATGCTCCAAGGGTCAGTGTGGACTTGTTGGGCTGAAGGGCCTAATTCCACATTGCAGGGATTCTATGACAATAATGCCTTAGCAATACTATCACAAGTTAAAAGGTAATTTTGGAAAAATCTATACTTATGTTTGTGGGGGAAAAAAGTAAATGGATCCTGGAATCCAGTGCTTCATGGAATTATTTTTATGAATGATTTCAAACTTGATTTTGATTTTGTGTATTCCGAATTATCTTTTGTTTGGAACAGAATTGGTTATTTCAGGTGTTTGTTGTCACTGAACTTGAGTGTGGATTTGATTCAATAAGGGGTGGGTTATCTGTAGAACGCAAGTTTTTATGAAAATAGAACTTTTGAGCATCTTTAAAGTGCTCAATTATGTTACAAGAAAATTGGGATCCAAGCATTGTCCATTGAAGTACGAAAGAATCAGATTAATTACTCATGAAGGAACCATTTCCATTGCTCAGCAGTTGAATTGAGCAACATCTGAATTTAGCTAACCTTTGGACTTAGAACATGAATTTATAGTTCGTATCAGAAAACTTTTGAGACCATTTTGCTTCATTTTCCTTTAAGTACAGCTATCTTGAGACAGTAAATGTAATTGTTCATTTTGGTGAAGATATCTCCATTACCTCAACTGAAAAAGATTGTTACGTTACTTGCTACTGTGGTTATATATGGGCTATTTTGTTAGAAGTGCTTAGCTCTAGGAAGTTAAAAGCCTCAAAAACAAACATAGAAATTGCTGGAAAAGCTCCGCAGGCCTGGTATCACGTGGAGAGAAAGCAGAGATAACGTTTCGGGTCAAGTGACCCTTTCTCAGGACCTGCTGAGCTTTTCCAGCAATTTCTATTTTTCTTTGATTTACAGCATCCAGAGTTCTTTTGGTTTTTTAGTTAAAAAGCCTCCTCACCTTGTGTTTCAGATCTTTGATGTAGGTGAGAGTTTGACAATCCCAGATGAGTTCACAGAGGAAGAAAAGCAAACCGGGATGTGGTGGCGGCAGTTGGTGGCAGGGGGAGGTGCGGGTGCTGTGTCCAGAACATGCACTGCTCCCCTTGACCGGCTGAAGGTGCTGATGCAAGTGAGTTTCCCATTTTGTTGTAAATGTCAGCAATATTTAATTAAAAATACCCGTGTCACTGGATCAGAAGCCTTTTGTTACCTCACTGCTGGCTCTTTGTGTGTTTAGTTTTGTGTGCAGTATCAACTGATGAATTTGTGCCCTCTCTGTCGCACTCTGTCACGCACATGCTCTCTCTCTCTCTCACGCACATGCACTCTCTCTCTCACGCACACACACTCCTGCATAGACACTGAGCATTTGGATCATTCAGGAACAGGACAATCTTTTATTGACTTTTTTTTCTCTTTCACACTCTTCCCACCTTGAGTGCACTTGATCTTGTGGTGTTCCCAACACCCACAAAATGTTAGTGTGTATGTGTGTTTGAGAACCTCAATAGCTGTGTGTCGGTAGACAGTTTGATCTCACAGCGTAAACCTGCTAAGGCTCCTGAGTAGTAACTGGGACTAGGAAGCAGGGCTGATGGATTTTCTGATCCCTATCCCTGAAGCACTGAAGTCAGTTGCTCTATCCTTGTCATGCTGGATGAGATCAACTAACTTAGCAAAAACAAGCCAGCTGCAGGAGAAATTGAAGAGTAAACCCTTAGTTTACCTGGATTACCTGCCTCAACAGTCAGACCAATAAGAAATATGGCTGTGACTGCAAGAAATGTAGTGTCAATATACATAACCCTTAGTGAGTTTGTGACTTGTGTGTTTTATGCCAAGTCGATTTAATTTTAGGGCCTGAGCACCTTGTCCCGTGTACTTACCCCTGATCCCACACCCCAAGACTTGTCATCACATGAGCTGCTACCACAACCCACTGTCAGCCACTGATGGTGCCAGTTTTTTATCCAGACTGACCTTTACAAATGCTTTATCTGGCCAACTGTCCACCTATTATTTACTCTCTTTCCTTTTTCTTCTTCCGCCTCCACTTCCCAACTTCAAGCATATATGCCGACCTTTTCCTAGCTACAGTCAGTTCTGAAGAACCATCACCTGACCTGATATGTTAACTCTGCTTTTTGTCCATGGATACTGCCAGACCTGCTGAGTTTTCCAAGCTGTTTCTGTTTTTGTTTCTGATTTCCAGCATCTGCAGTTCTTCGGAGTTTCTTTTTTTTGGATTAATTTAAATGTTGATGCTTATGGACATGACCACATCATCCGTTGTTTACCTGCTTTTAAAAATGAAAGGAAACATTTGATTCAAAGGAAATAAAAAAGTAAATTTTATTGCAGTTTTTGCCATCTTGAATAGCACTCTAGAGGCTTTCTTTCCCTAAATGAATTATACCTTCGCCTGCAGGATTTGAAGCAAAGAACTATGTCACATTGTTCAGAATTCACAAATCCATCTACCTCACTCAGGCATAAATAAATGGGTGGAATTCATTTTGATTTGGCTTCGTAATAGCCTTTCTGCTTTGCTGTGTTAACTCTTGAGCAGGGTGCTGAGCTCTGACTAATGGCCTAAATATTGCTCTGGAAACAAGGCTAGAGTAATATGGCTTTAATTTTAAGAAAATTGTGGTTGACTTGGCATTCTTCTGTCAATAATAAAGTAAGTTTAACTTGATTGCCTAACTTGTAAGGGATTCTTGGAATAAATGATTGCACAACTGATAAATATTCCGATCAGTAGTCTGTTCTTTTGTAACAGTCCACCTCAGTTATGTGCTTTCTCCATCAAAATTTAATTGTTAGTAAATGACTGAAAGGTTGAACATTGGAACAAAGTTAATTTTATACCAATTTGTTATGCTTCTGGAAACAGAGCCTTATTTAAAATGTTCATATGCTCTGTACAGCATTTACCTTGGCACTAAGGTCTTGCTGCATCTCTAGCATATTTACATAAGTGATTTTTCTATATATTTAAAGCATTGATTCCTGTTACAAAAGAAATCAACAGAGAATAAAATGCTCTTCAGCTCTCTCAAAACACTGATTCTTTGCAGTATCACTTTTTATTTAACTAAAGTAGAACTGGAGCCACAGGCATATGATGTCAAACAAACTGTTACTTGGTGCATTAGTTTGTTTAGCAAAATTTACTTAGCTAAAGGTTCAAAGCCCTTGGATGAATATTGATATGTTTCTGGCGAATTGTCCTTTAGAAAGCCATTTAGTTCCTTTTTGGTCCTATTGTCTTAGACTTTCAGTGGGGGCACATGATAGATATCTGTTGGGACCCTGGCTCTTTGTTCCATTGTCTGCAACTGGGGTGTTGAGATTATTGGAAAAGCTTCTTTTAGCATGGGCTGGAGAATCAAATTTCACACCCTTCTTGGTCTGTACAGTGATCACACTTGATCAACTTCATGAATGGAGGAGCTGTGTTGAATTAAGATTGAGCTTTTTTAGGAATTGTGGTTATTACAAGATTAGCAGTACTAATGTAATTGCTTGATTATGTGTTGGGGCAAAACAGGAGTGCTTTTCAATTATTTGCTGTTCATTTTATCCATGGCATTGAATCTTTAAAGCATACACAAAGCAAATTCAAATTCTTGCACTTTGTTTCTAATAGTCATAGCATATACACAGTTACATGGAACATGGTAACTGATAAGTTGCAATAATGTTTCAGAGATAGTAGGAACTGTAGATGCTGGAGAATCTGAGATAACAAGGTGTAGAGCTGGATGAACACAGCAGGCCAAGCAGCATCAGAGGAGCAGGAAAGCTGACGTTTCGGGCCTAGACCCTTCTTCAGAAATGGGGGAGGGGAAGGGGGTTCTGAAATAAATAGGGAGAGAGGGGGAGGCGGATGGAAGATGGATAGAGGAGAAGATAGGTGGGGAGGAGACAGACAGGTCAAAGAGGCAGGGATGGAGCCAGTAAAGGTGAGTGTAGGGGGCGAGGTAGGGAGGAGATAGGTCAGTCCAGGGAGGACGTACAGGTTAAGGGGGTGGGATGAGGTTAGTAGGTAGGAGAGGGGGGTGGGGCTTGAGGTGGGAGGAGGGGATAGGTGGGAGGAAGGACCGGTTAGGGAGGCGGGGACGAGCTGGGCTGGTTTTGGGATGCGATAGGGGGAGGGGAGATTTTGAAGCTTGTGAAGTCCACATTGATACCATTGGGCTGCAGGGTTCCCAAGTGGAATAGGAGTTGCTGTTCCTGCAACCTTCGGGTGGCATCGTTGTGGCACTGCAGGAGGCCCAGGATGTACATGTCGTCTGCGGAATGGGAGAGGGAGTTGAAATGGTTCGCGACTGGGAGGTGCAGTTGTTTAGCACGAAGCGAGCGTAGGTGTTCTGCAAAGTGGTCCCCAAGCCTCCGCTTGGTTTCCCCAATGTAGAGGAAGCCACAATGGGAACAGCGGATGCAGTATACCACATTAGCAGATGTGCAGGTGAACATCTGCTTGATGTGGAAAGTCTTCTTGGGGCCTGGTTTGGGGGTGAGGGGGGAGGTGTAGGGGCAGGTGTAGCACTTCCTATGGTTGCAGAGAAAAGTGCCGGGTGAGGTGGGGCTGAAGGGGCGTGTGGAGGTCAGTGGAGGGGGACTCGTCGGGCCTGCGGGACAGGAAGAAGCGGAGAGCCTTTAGGCCATCTGTATGGGGAATGCACCCTCAACAACTTCTCTTTCAATTCCTCCCACTTCCTACAGACAAAGGGGATGCCCATGGGTACCCGCATGGGCCCAAGCTATGCCTGCCTCTTTGTAGGTTAGGTGGAACAATCCCTCTTCCGTACCTACACTGGCCCTAAACCCCACCTCTTCCTCCGTTACATTGATGACTGTATCAGCGCTGCCTCGTGCTCCCACAAGGAGCTTGAATAGTTCATCCACTTCACCAACACCTTCCACCCCAACCTTAAGTTCACCGGGACTATCTCTAATACCTCTCTCTCCTTCCTGGACCTCTGTCTCCATCTCTGGCAACCACCTAGAAACCGATATCCATTTCAAGCCCACCGACTCCTACAGCTACCTAGAATACACCTCCTCCCACCCATCTTCCTGCAAAAATGCCATCCCCTATTCCCAATTCCTTTGCCTCTGCCACATCTGCTCCCAGGATGAGGCATTCCACTCCCGTACATCTCAGATGTCTTCGTTTTTCAAGGACCGCAACTTCCCCCCCTCAGTGGTCGAGAACGCCCTCGACCGTGTCTCCCGCATTTCCCGCAACTCATCCCTCACACCCCCTCCCCGCAATAACAACCAAAACAGAATCCCCCTCGTCCCCACTAACCTCCGGATCCAACGCATCATCTGCAATCCGACCCCACCACCAAAGACATTTTTCCCTCCCCACCCTTATCTGCTTTCCGGAGGGACCACTCTCTCCCTGACTCCCTTGTCCGCTCCACACTCCCCTCCAGCCCCACCTCACCCGGCACTTTTCCCTGCAACCGCAGGAGTGCTACACCTGCCCCTACACCTCCCTCCTCACCCCCATCCCAGGCCCCAAGAAGACTTTCCACATCAAGCGGATGTTCACCTGCACATCTGCTAATGTGGTATACTGCATCCGCTGTTCCCGTTGTGGCCTCCACTACATCGGGGAATCCAAGCGGAGGCTTGGGAACGACTTTGCAGAAACCTACGCTCAGTTCGCACTAAACAACTGCACCTCTCAGTCGCGAACCATTTCAACTCCCCCTTCTATTCCGCAGACAACATGTCCATCCTGGGCCTCTTGCAGTGCCACAACGATGCCACCCGAAGGTTGCAGGAACAGCAACTCCTATTCCACTTGGGAACCCTGCAGCCCAATGGTATCAATGTGGACTTCACAAGCTTCAAAATCTCCCCTCCCCCTACCGCATCCCAAAACCAGCCCAGCTCGTCCCCACCTCCCTAACCGGTCCTTCCTCCCACCTATCCCCTCCTCCCACCTCAAGCCGCACCCCCATCTCCTACCTACTAACCTCATCCCGCCCCCTTGACCTTTCCGTCCTCCCTGGACTGACCTATCTCCTCCCTACCTCCCCACCTACACTCACCTTTACTGGCTGCATCCCCGCCTCTTTGACCTGGCTGTCTCCTCTCCACCTATCTTCTCCTCTATCCATCTTCTATCCGCCTCCCCCTCTCTCCCTATTTATTTCAGAACCCCCTTCCCCTCCCCCATTTCTGAAGAAGGGTCTAGGCCCGAAATGTCAGCCTTCCTGCTCCTCTGATGCTACTTGGCCTGCTGTGTTCATCCAGCTCTACACCTTGTTATCTCAGTTGCAATAATGATTGTGTTCTTACTGAACAGGTTCATGCTTCCAAATCAAACAATATGTGCATCGCAGGAGGATTTAGCCATATGATTAAAGAAGGAGGATTGCGATCTTTGTGGAGAGGAAATGGAATCAATGCGATCAAAATTGCACCAGAGTCTGCTCTCAAATTCATGGCATATGAACAGGTGAGAGAATGGTGCACATAGCAGGGATCATGATCATAACCTCGGCTTCAGACAAAAGTGAAATCACCAATAGTTTTACTGACTTCATTTTTTGACTTATTGTAATAAAATGTAATCCTAATAATTGGTGATCCATTCAGACTGATGAGAAACATTAGAACAAAAATGTTGACAATGAGGAAATTTTAGTAAGCATTAACTGTCTGATATACAGTTCAATATGGCCATTACTTTAATTGCGAATGTTCTTTTGCAGATAAAAAGACTAATTGGTAGTGACCAGCAGCCGTTAGGAATTCAGGAGAGATTGATTGCAGGATCATTAGCTGGACTAATTGCACAGAGTACAATCTATCCAATGGAGGTAATGTAGTTTAATTTGGAGTTTAAATTGCTACAGAGATTATCACTACTTTCATATTTAAAAATGAACACTTAGTTGTGCTTCTGGCTATAACTCTGAGTATTGCTCATTTCAGGTATTAAAAACAAGATTGGCATTGCGGAAAACCGGACAGTATTCAGGAATGCTTGATTGTGCAAAACACGTATTTAAGAAAGAGGGGATTAGAGCATTCTACAAAGGCTATGTTCCCAATATGCTGGGCATCATCCCCTACGCTGGAATAGACCTGGCTATTTATGAGGTGAGTTTTTCAACTTGCAGAACTAAAAATCAGCTATTTACAGCTCTTGGTTTGTTGACTCTGTTTTCGGTTTTGTTGTCTGCTATAAGGCAGCTTTTGCCGTGCATTGTGCAGTTCGTACTCCTTTTAGTTGTGTATTTATGTTCAGTTGATCAGAACCGTTTTTGTTTCTCCGTAGACTTTGAAGAATTCCTGGTTGCAGCGCTATGCCACTGACAGTGTGGATCCTGGGGTCTTTGTTCTCTTAGCTTGTGGCACTGTTTCGAGCACCTGTGGACAGCTAGCTAGTTACCCATTAGCACTTGTCAGGACACGAATGCAGGCGCAAGGTAACTATTGTGCACTTTTAATTTTCCTCAAACAGTTGGGAGAAATTTACTTCCTCATTAGTAAGGCAGTTACCCTCAACACTGATCAATTAATAAACTGTTTGTCATTTGGAAACCCTCTTGTAGGGCTGAACGTTGAACTGTGTTCAGTCCATAAAGTCTGAATCTGGTTTACTGCATGCAGCGACGATTGGGCGTGCATTTCTTTAATCTGTTCCCAAGAGGTGACTTTGTAATTCTGCAAGAATGTGGATTTACTAAATGTCATTGTAAGTCACCTATGAACTAAACCAAACTTAGTTCTTAATTTGAGTTGCAGTTTCTTCTTTCTTACCTTTTGTTCTGAAGATAAAGACTTTTGATGGGGCACATATATAAAAATTGCAGCAGACCTGTTGCACTCTTACAAGTTACTATTCTCGTAGGAGCCTATTGAACGAATGTTTGTATTTGTAGCCAAGTCTAATTCTATCCTCATGCACAGAGGTAGAGAGAGCCAGCCAGAGTTCACAACTCTAGTAGTACTGATCTCTGGGAGCTGGAGGCTAATATTTTACTGCGAACTGCTGTTCCAGCTGACACAAGACCGTTCTGCTCAGAATAGGGTTTGCCTCTGGGATCTGCCCTGTTTTTTAGCTGAAAACCCAGTGTGTTTACCTAATTGGCAACAGGCGGAGACTAGGCAAGGTTTTTATTGGTATTTCTAGTATCAATGCATTAATATAAAGGTGGGAGATGTTTCATAGTGTTAGCTTTGAGGTTTAACTAATGAACAGCTACTTTTTGATTAGTTGTGTTTATGTTTCTGCAATTAATTTAATGCAGATATTTGCCTCAAATAAATAAATATCCATTTATTTTCCTTTTACTTTACAGCTACCGCTGAGGGAGCACCTCAGCCTACAATGCTTGGACTCTTCAGGCACATTCTGAGCACAGAAGGAGCAATTGGACTATACCGTGGCTTAGCACCAAATTTCATGAAAGTTATTCCAGCTGTGAGCATTAGCTACGTGGTGTATGAAAACCTGAAAATGACACTTGGAGTCACATCGCGATGAAACTCCAAAGGGACTTGAAGTTGATTAATCTTGGGTGATCATCCTGGGGTTTTAACCATCTCATTCTGTGAATGTCATAAAACACTAGTTAAGTAAGGACACCACTGGGGAAGAAGGTTAAAGGGCCCATTTCCCTGACACATTGTCAGCAGGTTTATTTTCTGATCAGCCTTTAATTTTGACAGAAGTTGAAAAATGCAGCCTGGGTCCTTGTTGGAGCTGATTTGTGTACAACTATCCCTACTGCAGCTGTCATCAGCCATTCAAATTGCCACTTGAAGCATTTTAAATGTTACATGACGCTGTATTACAAATACCCATGTGAAAAATACTCTCTTGCAACCATGTGAAATTCTTCATCTGCTGATTTTTAATAGTAGTGCTGCCCTAAATTTTAAAATTTAGTGCTGATTGGGTTGGTGCTGAGGTTAAAACAGCAAATAGAATATCATAGGAATGCATTGAAGTGTTAACCAATTAGCGTCACTGATCATCTTTGCTATTGAGGGAGAAAGAAAAGGTCAAGAATTAAACCTTTTTTTAATGAACAGGTTTGGGTCTGTGAAGAATTAGAATTTCTGCAATCAAATGTAATGTGGCTGTGGATTTCCCCTCTGATTTGTAACTTGACCTGCATAACTGGAAAGCTCCAGAAAGGATTCTGGTTTCCATTTTTTTAAATTCTGGAGACAAAAGTATTTTCATTCTTTTGTCACATTTGCACATTTCCTGAGTTTCATTACCAGCTGAGTTAATTTTATCATGGTATCTGGTTTTATCATGCACTTCAGAGGTAAGCTGGATATTTGTTATTTATTGTTTACAAGTTTGCAAAAGGCTTATAATCTGATAGTGGACACTTAATCACCTGGTGAAGGAACCAAATATTAGTTCCGTGTAAGGTTATGTTAGACTATCATGAGTGAAGTTAAACCCACCCTTTGCAGTTTCTTTTAAATCTCCTTCACTTTGTGCTGCGTGGGTCATCCGTCTTATGGAAATCTTAAATAATTGTCTCACATTTAGAAAGGGGGTTAAATTATTTATTTTTATACGCCTTGCTGTGCTAACCAGATATTTATTAATAAATGTGACTTAAATGAGGGCAGATTGTGTTGCTGTCTTTTGCATGTCCTATAATTTAACAGTTCACTTTGTATGGGTTTTAAATCCTCTTGAGCCCTTTCTAATGTGTGGAGGCATTGATTAACGTTATCAGTCATTTTGACTTTTTTTGTTAATTCCAGATTCTCTTTTTTTTGTTTTGGTTTGAATGAGCAATGAAAGGAATGAAAGCATGTATACAACACAGGCCAATT
>NC_063359.1:37815594-37828888 GCF_021869965.1 Rhincodon typus | reverse complement strand
TTCTCCTGTGAAGTATGACCATTTTCAGTGTAGCATATTTCTGCAGGAAACATTTAGGTCAAGTAGTTGACAGGTGATAAGTCACAAGGCACTAACTTCAGTCTGAAAGATATTCACGAAGGTGAGCTATGTTATTAGGAGCGTCCCAGTGATGACAAATGAAGGCAGTTGATATTGAGTATTTATAAAGAAAGTGGCAAATCTGATCCAGCAGGTGTTACTAGTTTCTAACAGCTACTGTGATTTTCATGTAAGCTACAAAATCAGAATAACTGTCTCTCACCAGAAAGGCGAGAGATTAGCAGTCTGGTGCTAGAAATGTGTTCTTGCATTTCTTTGGAATTTTAAGTCTTTAAAAGAAAGCAAGAAATCCCAGTCTGCTTACTGTTGGATCTGATCAGATAGTATCGGTTAGACAAGCTTTTTTTTTGTTTTAGGGAGGGTATGATACAAGGAAGGTGGTGTGGTTGACAAACCTGCAGCAGTGGTGAAAGACAGCGAGGTGGCTTGAAAGTATGGGAGGATGTTGTGAAGCTTGTGGGTACAGGAGCCCGTGACTCCTGATGAATGAAGAGTTTCATGAAGTCAAGTGGCACAGTGGGACTTGCAGAACTTTGGGACCAGATACCATATCTGTCTGGTGAGATGCAACTAGCGTCACACGTCTTGGGCTTCTTTAGCAAGATCAATCCTTGTCCATCTGCACACAAGCACAGTGGGTGCTGGTTAGGGTGTGGTTTGTGCTGCAGATAAACAAACGTTCTGTGTAGTTTTTACTGTTTTAATGTTTGAAAAGCAGCGTTGCCTATATTTGCAGCAGTTGAACGCCTTGTGTTGATTTTGTTTCTAAAGAGGGGCAGTTTTCTGAGCTAATTTGTTTTTCATTGACTGAACATCATTTTACAATTGCAAACTGAACCATGTGTATTGCAAGCTGAGTTTTCAGATGTGTTCCCCCCCCACCCCCACCTAATTTATGTATTTATTTTGGAAGTTTGTGGTAAGTAAATTGTGTGTAACTTTAGTTATAACTGTGATCACTAAACTTAAAGAAATTTGACTAAAAGCATGGCTTGATCTCTGCCTTGTCCGGACTGTGTTTCTGTTTTAGCTGTTTTATCTACAGAAGCTAACGGGATGTGAAAGCGCTGCTCTGTAATCTTCTGTAGGTAGAACAGAAAACGCCCTATTTATTTATTTATTGTTTGTGTTGTTAAAAGGACACTGACTTCCTGTTGGTATTGTTCTGCACTCTAAGTGTGCTCTAAGCTATTCTGCAGGCATTTGCAGACTATCTTTCTAATCTGACTTGCAAACCTGGAATCTGCACTGTTTACACTTTTTTGGGGATGAAGGGGAAGAGAGAGAGGGAGTGAAGTGGCTTTGTTTTACACGGATTTCCTTCACAGTCAGAATTTATAATTTTTTTAGTGGGACCAGAAGGTATTTTTCTGCCAGATGATGATTTTTCACGTTGTGAACCAGTTGATCACGGAAATGCACCTTTTTTAAAAATGTATGAATATTTACTTTTTTAAAAAAACTGTTTTAGTGAAACAGACGAGGGCCTGTAAACTGTGATTGTTGGTTTGTTCTCAAAGCCTGTCAGCATGAAGTGCCTCTGCAGATCCTGATTTTTCCCTCTTTTGAGGGCTGTGCTGTGAGTCCTCTTCTGTTGGTGCAGTATCTCCAGGAGAACAGATCCAAATGTCCTGCTACGCTGCCCTTTAGCTCAATCCTTTACTTGATAAATGAATCAAGGTCACTGTTTGTTTTGGGATTTTGCAGTGAAACCTGATTTGCCAAAGGCAGCCTGTAATTAAGTTTCTTAAATTATGAAGTACAAGTTGTGCAGAATCAATGCAAGCAAATGTTCCTGTGTTTTTTCTTTGTGTTCCTATTTGTGTTGTAGAGCAAGACTGATGATCGACCCTTTCATGTATTTGTGTTCAAATAGGGAACAGTCTTCTAATAAAGTTACTTCTGTGAATAAAATTTGTGGGTGTTACTCTTTTGTGTTTGGACATGATGTCTACTGGAGCATGCTGCAAAATTCAGGTCATGTGGCCAGAATGTCCCAGATTTCGTACCAAATCTGGCTGGTGGCTAAATTATCTTTTGCCCTTTGCTTTCTGCTTGTTCTAGAGCAGAAACACAATCTGCCAGAATTTCTTCTGAGTAAGAAATGGATGGATTTGTTCAGCAAAGAAGGGATAGGATCAGGCTCGCAAAGGTCTTGTAGAAAGAGTGGCACAGTGACTCAGTGGTTAGCACTGCTGCCTCACTGCGCCAGGGACCCGAGTCTGATTCCGGCCTCTGGTGACTGTCTCTGTGGAGTTTCCATGTTCCCTGCGCCTGCATGGGTTTCCCCCGGGTGCTCTGGTTTCCTCCCACAGTCCAAAGATGTGCAGGTTAGGTGGAGTGGCCATGCTAAACTGCCCCATAGTGTCCAGGGATGTGCAGGCTAGGTGGATTAGTCATGGCACATGCAGGGTTGCAGGGTAGAGGCGTGGCTCTGGGTGGGATGCTTTTTGGAGGGTCAGTGTGGACTGAATGGCCTGCTTGCACACTGTAGGGATTCCATGAAACCTACTGCTGATTCAGGATGTGAAGCATGACTGATTATTAGTGAATTCCTGAGGGCTGTAATGGTGTGGATCAGAGGGTAATAGTGTGGATCAATTGCCTTGGAGTCCAAAAGGTTGTGTCCAAGTTGCAGTTGTGAAATTTGAGCACATGGCCTGTGGTGACACACTAGGCCATTACTGAAGGAGTGTCACATGGTCAGTGGTTCTGTTTTGTTTTCAGGTTAGACCTTAAGGTGAGCTCCTATTGTGCCTCTTGGGGATGTAGAAGAGCAGTGGTGTGTTCCCTGCTTCCCATGCCAATAATTACACCTCAACCAACATCAATGAACAGATTATCTCGCAATTTAGACACATACCGCTCCACTTCCTACATAGTATCACTTCAAAAAGACCATAAGATGTAGGAGCAGATGGAAGACATTCGGCTCATTGAATCCGCTCTACCAATCAGAGACTACGTTCAATTCCTACACTCCCCATCAAAAAGCGTTATCAGTTCTGAGGGGGCTGACGGATACCCTCCACATACACAGACGGTGGTAATGGCTTGACACCACAACTGGTGTCCTGTCCTCCTCTCCTCCATTCCTCTGAAATCTAAGAGTACAAGTCCAAAAAAACATGTTTTGGGAGCTCCTGAGGTTGTGCGAAGTGCTATTGATTTTACTCCAAGTGTGCCGTAGCCTATGATTGTCTACAATTTTTTTTTTGCTGGCTCTCATTTTGTCCAACTGACTCCTGATCTGAGTTCAGTGCTGAGTTGGTTTCATTGCTTGTAGTTTAGAAGCAGTCACTGATGGTGCTCCTTTCGCTGCATTTGTTGCCAACGTGACCACTTGGTGGCTGGGTGGGGATGGGAGTGGGTGTAGTGTGAAAGCAGGTGACCTTAAGTGACAGTAACCAGCAGGATAGCGAGGAGGAGGGGGGAGAAGCTCAGTTGTGGTGTCAAGCCATTACCACCGTCTGTGTATGTGGAGGGTATCTGTCAGCCCCCTCAGAGTTGATATGCTTTTTGATGGGGAGCATAGGAATTGAGCATAGGTTTGTTGGTAGGGGGGCGGTTGGAATTAGTGGGGAGAGAAACAAAGTTCTAGTTCCCCTGGCACCTTGCCTATCTCTGACCAAACAATAGCATTGCTGACTAACCACAGCAATCGATTAGTCTGCCATAGCTGTGAGCCTGATGGTGGGTGTTTGCAAGCATTTGTCGCTAGTGTGTGGCAAATATCACATGTCAAGAGCCTAATTTTTGTGGAGTTGCCATTGAATCTTTTAAAAATGGCAAGCAGGGCCTAGGTTTGGAAGTCTGTCTCCCAATCCTGCTATCCCACACTCGATTGGTAGTGGGGGGAAAAGGGAGTGTGTACTCAGGTGAACCCAAACTCGGTGAAGCCATTTGAATTGAGTGGTGACTTCAAATATAGACATCATTTTAGCTGTAGCATAGGCATTAACCTAAAATGTGTGGCCATATACTTTCAGGTTGTAGGTGAATATTCATGGAGAACAGATAGGGGTCTCCAAAACTGTCTCCTCATGGTGGGTACTGGTTGAATTGACATGGAGGATATACGAGCAAAGGGCAGCAAGTGGAGGTCCATGAGTTGGCATTAAGGTTTTTAAGGGACAAAGGGTTGGGTGCAGAATGTGATTGGGCACGTTGATGAGTAGGTGGCAGGGTGAGGGGTTCAAGTGGGACAAAGTTCTAGAAAACAGCGGTGGACATTTTTACACACTTTTGGCTTGCAGGACCACTTTCTCCTGAGGTGGGTGAGGCATGTTGGGAATGTTCAGGTCTGCACTGAACAGCCAGGAAGTGCAGCAGTACTGTTGAGTGTTTAAGCGCTGACTGACGGGTCAAAGCACAAGGCGAGGCAAGGATGCATCTGGGTAAGTGCGCTAAGTGAGGAGGCGCTGAGCAAGCTGGACAGCAGTCCTGTGATTGGATCAGGCTCTATCTCGGAGCTGGGTGCCCGTCCCTGTGCGCACAGTCTTCTTGCCACAGCGTTTTCAATGACCACAAAGTGCAGTGATGGCGCAGGTGTAGCGGAGACGAGCTGCGATGGTGTAGAAGCACCGGCAAGTGTTTGAGGTCAGCATCCACGGACATGGGTATGAGTGCGGCCACTGCCTGGGCGAATGCACTGAGACATTGGTGTCACATGTCAAGATGGGCAGTCTGCAGGAGTGCGTGAGCCAGCTATAGCACCAGGTACCTGCTCCAACGTCAACAACGAGAATTCTCGGTGTCCAGTTTCATTGTGGCAGCGGCCAGTAGAGGAGGCTGCACATTAATGAGGCTGACATCAAGCAATAATCCCTCTGAATAGGCATCTCAGGAAATCCTGTCTTGACACCCAGAATGCTGCTGTAACTGCGACTTCCTGCTCCTGATGCCAAGGTGGGCTTTACGTGACCTTTGAAATGATTTGTCCCAGATTTCTCAGCATAACCCATGTTGTTAACATCCTGGCCAGATATCCCCCATCGTTCTTACAAGTTAGTTTTTAATTTCAGCTTTGTCCCCCTGCTTCCAAACAATAATTAGGAAGAAGGCAGAACAAGTATGGTAAATAAATACAAATAGAATAGCAATTCACATACTGAAGAAAAGTGCAGGCCTTTGTGTCAGGATACAAGTCAATGGAATGGGGAGTTTTAATATAAGTGTTATCTGGATCTTGCAGTCTGAGTAATTGCAATTTAGACAAAATATACAGAACAACTTTTGAAAATAAGGATGTTGTAAAAAAATATGGTGAGCTTGTCAGCATGATGGAAAAATCTGTCAATGGTTTTGACAGCATAGTGGTTTAGTGGTTGGCACTGTTGCCTCACAGCACCTCAGGTGACTGTGTGCAGTTTGCACCTTCTCCCCGCGTCTGCATGGGTTTCCTGCGGGTGCTCCGGTTTCCTCCCACAATCCAAAGATGTGCAGGTTAGGGTGGATTGGCCATGGGTAATTGCCCCTAATGTCCTTGGATATGTAGGTTAGGTGCATTAGCCATGGGATATGCAGGGATGGGGTGGATCTGGGTGGGATGCTCTTCGGAGGGTCCGTGTGGACTCAATGGGCCAAATGGCCTGCTTCCACACTGTAGGGATTCTATGAGATTGAAAACCTTTTCTACTAAGGCACAATTCTGATGAAACCCATCCAAAATGTTAAACCATCTTTTTCTGTTTGAATGTTGCCAAACGTGCGTGGCATCATGGTTTAGATTTCCTGCATTAACAGCTTTACAATTTGTCTTGGATCAGGTTTCAGCTGCACAAAACTGTGATCTTGAGCTCATTGGAAAACAGGAGTAATTCAAAACATTAACGGAGATGTGTTCAGACAGCATTTTTCCATTGGGAGTTTCGTGAGACTGTCAAAACTCTTAGCAAAACATCGACTTTTTCAAATGGTGAATCAAGTCAGCGGCCCAGGTGTAAGGTATATTCGATTCTGTCAAATCAAAACCATTCAATTTATTTTTAAATTAGTTCAAATTTTGAAGAAGAATATATTTTAAGAAGATGTGAGCATTGTAATTCAGTGTAGAAGGCCATTTGGACAAGCGTCCCCTGCCAAACTTTTAATAGCGTTGTCCAGTTAGTCCCACTGCCCTTTGCCTAGATCCCTGCAATTTGTTTTCCTTCATGTATATCACTGTTTAATCTGTTTTCAATATTATTTCAAGGCATGATTTCCAGATCATCATCTTTCCTCTTAATCTTTCAGCTTTTCCTGTGTTGAATTGAATTGAATTAGCTTTATTGTCACATACTCAAATGAATACAGAATAAAGTTTACAAGTTGCCACTTACGGCACCATCTTAGGTACAAAGATACCAAGGTACAGCTTCTTCAGTAACAAGATTAGTTACAGTGTAACCATGTCAACAACACATCTTAAGTGCAGAGTACTTAGGTTACAGAATAGAGAAATGAAGGGAAAAAAGTTACATTACAGCTATACACAGTATAAACATAGGTCAGAAAAAGCAAGAAATGTTATATGGGATCGGCACAATGCAGGTTGATCGCTTAAATTGCTTTCATATTTGGTAGGTCAGTATTACAGACGGATGCCTTCTTGCTACTAACCTTCCCCCCCCATTTATCCGGCCTTGAGACTGATAAGCACTAGCTTTCCAGCTCCAATGGTCCAGAGGCAGGAGAACTACAACTGGGTCACTCCATCTTTCCCCAGTCCAGATCTTCATAACGTGTATTAAATTAAAGATGTTTCTCATTTCATTCTTGGTCCTTTCACTAATTAAATCTGTTTCTTTGTATTACTGCCCCTGCTGCTGCTGGGATCTGTTAATATCTCACGCCTATTCTACTGGAATCCTTTGTGGTTTTGAATACCTTTGTCAGACCTCCCATGAAACTGAGATCATGCATTCTCATACCATTCTGATCAATCATCTCGCCTCCATTTCCAACACATTGATAATTTTTATATGAACCTATGAATAGTGTAATGGGAGCTGGCTGAATAACTCAATCTGTGGTTCTTGATTTATTTGACTGTGGCTAAAACCAGTTTGGTGAAATATGCCTTGAGGATGTTGTATTCTTGACAGTCTGACTCATGTGAGCTCCAAGACTAAATGGACAAATTTCTTCAACCCTGAAACCCACACCAGCCCTCAACATTTGTGAACCTGCAACTTATTTTAGTAAGCACCATGCATCACATTGTGCAGTGGCTTCCTGAGATTACAATTTGATATATCCTTAGCAGTACAGGACTTTGCTGCACTCATCAGGAGAAAAGGAAGAATGCCATGTTTCAAATTGTCATAACAATTTATACTGCAGGAGAAAAGGGTGCTGGTTGTTTGATGTTTGTAAAATGTAAAGCATAATGTCTACAGATAGGTGTGATTTCACAACTGAGCAACACTTGCAGAACAATCTCAGGTGTTCCAATATGTGCACCAACAAGCAATTTAAGATAATCAGTTAGGCTCATAACATGGCTTATTGACACTGCTTTGTACCATTCTGTACATGCAAATGAGTACATGCAATCTTTATGCCTTTTTTGAATTAACTGGAAGCTTGAGGAGCTTATAGTTTGCAGCTGCCATTATAATAATCATAGCTCATGGAACTACTGGACACGGTAATTCCAAGAATGTAATTTGCCTTGATAGATCATATTTTTTGTTTAGTTGATTAATGTGGTTGTTAGACACTGAAACATATTGAAACTGAAATGTTGATACAGGGGAGGTAATGGCCTAGTGGTATTATCACTGGACTGTTGATCCAGAGACCCAGGTAATGTTCTGGGGACCTGGGTTTGAATCCCACCATGGCAGATGGTGGAATTTACATTCAATAAATATCTAGAATTAAAGAGTCTAATGATGACCATGAATCCATCATCAGGGGAAAATCCGATGTGGTTCACCAATGTCCTTTAGGGAAGGAAACTGCCATCCTTACCTGGTCTGGCCTACATGTGACTCCAGACCCACAGCAATGTGGTTGACTCTGGGCAATTAGGGATGGGCAATGAATGCTGAACCAGCCAGCGATGTCCTCATCCTGTGAATGAATAAAAAATGAAACTGCAGATTTTCTTTCACAGAACTGAAGTTTATTACACAAGAGAAGAAACAAATTAAAACATGTTATCCAAATAGAGAAAACAATTAGCAAGATCTAAAACACAGAGTGAAACAAAGTTTCAACCAGTTTCCAGATCTTTGTTGTTGTAGAGACTCAACTCCAGAGAAATTGCATCCCTGTTTCAACTCTAGGGCTCTACATTACTGACTTCTGACGGTTTCTTTGCCAAGGACCGTGAAGACAATTTAATTTCCAAATCTGCCAACATGAACTTTTCACATATCTAGAGCCTAAACTATTTCAGTTCTAAAAACCTGCAGATTTGTAACCAAATTCTCCTGGCTTGGAGGGGTCACAAGCTAAACTCTTTCGCTGAGGTAACTTGTTCCCTGAAATGCCTTGATTTCTTCATGGACAGAAGCTAAATTTGCTTCTGCACCAAATTTTTAAAAAAACTTGCCCATTCAGGTTCTTCTGAACAGTAAACAAACCTAATCATCTTACGTTATTACTCCACTTGTCATAAGCATGGCAGTATAAACATCTTTCCAGTAATACCACAGGGGTTCCACAGTTCTTTGTCAAAATGCCAGATCTAAATCACTGTTTCAGAAGGACTCTCTGACCACATTTTCAAAACAAAAAGAAATCCCTTCATCAGAAGTAACCAACACTCACCCACATCTATTTCAACATTCAAATTCCAAAAATTATACTAACTTGCACAAATTATACACCTTTCATCAGACTATCTCCTTGGCAATCCTTCAACCAATCCAAGCTAAGTTGTCAACCAATTACAACCTTTGTCCCTGCAGTGTAATTTGTTGTCAATCACTTGAAATTTCTCATTCTTGTGTTTGCCTGTTGGGTACAGGCCAAAAAGTTTGAGGAAAATGTCTCTTTTTTCAGCAAACTAATATGTTAGAAATACCAAAGAGAGGCTGGGGGCTGTCTGAGGTAGCTGGAGATGTAACTGTTCAAAAATGGGTGTGAGGGAGCATGTTACGTGCTGACCTCCTCCAATACTGCCCTCTTGAGAATTCCTGATTCAATTGCTCCATCCTTGGTGTCTGAGCCTTCTGTTTGGACTCTCATCTTTGAAGTTCCCTCTGCAGATCTCTTAACCTCTCTCTCTTTCCCTCTCTCACCTTGATGAGGAGGCACTTTCTAAGTTAGCCCTCAGGAGAAGATTTTATCCATCTGTACCAATGCACCCTTACATCACTTGGTGTCACTTTAATTTATGTTGATCCATGAAGCAGTTTGTGATGTTCTATTACACAGTCATAGAATCATACAGCATGGAAACAGACCCTTCGGTCCAACCAGTCCATGTTGAACATAATCCCAAACTAAACTAGTCCCACCTGCCTGTTCCTGGTCCATAACCCTCTGAAGCCTTCCTATTCATGTACTTATTCAAATGTCTTTTAAATATTGCAACTGTATCCACATTCCCCACTTCCACAGAAAGTTCATTTCACACACAAACCACCTTCTGTATAAAAAAATTTGCCCCTCATGTCTTTTTTAAATCTCTCTTCTGTCACCTTAATAATGTGCCCCCACCCTAGGGGAAAGCCAACTACCATTAACCCTGTCTATACTCCTCATTATTTTATAAACTTCTATAAGGGTACCTCTCAACCTCCTACATTCCAGTGAAAAAAGTCCCAGTCTATCCAGCCTTTCTTGATAACTGAAAGCTTCCATATCTCTCTGAACTCTCTCCAGCTTAATAATATCTTTCCTGTAACTGGGCAACCAGAACTGGACATGTTAAATATGTGATATAAGTATATTTTACTGACTTTTTTTTAGAAACATTGGATTGTCACCTACCCAGTGCCTATTACAGGGAACACAGTACCAAGGAAGATCAGTAACTGCATTTTATAAAAACTGTAATAGAACCAGAGAGCTGTGTCACCTCTAAGAATTTAGAGACAGCAGTTTAGTGATAATGGGTTTAGTGCAGAGATTATGGGATTGTCATCATCAAACACAAATAACCTGGACTTTGTGATAGGAATAACGGCCAGGCATATGGAGCTCACTATTGTTATGGAATAAATCAGATAGCAACATCCGACATCCACACAAGTGCCATTAAAGGCAGAAATGCACAAAGTCCTGTCTGATTTATTCTGTACAGAGTTTACACCCACAACATCTCATTGATAGATTCTGAAATTAGATCAATGTAGGGGCATGGATTTGACTGAAAACAACCAATGCTGGAGATCACAGAGGGTCAGACAGCATCCACGGAGAGAGAGCAAGCTAACGTTTCAAGTCTAGACGTCTCTTGTTCCTAGGGACATGGATTTGTTGCGTTTATGTGCTAGTTACCCATCAAACATAGCAGAAAATTATAGGTATGGAGCTTTCAAATTTGATAATTTTTTTTAGTCATAGGAACATAGAAAATAGGAGCAGGAGTAGGCCATTTGGCCCTTCAAGCCTGCTGTGCCATTCAATAAGATCATGGTTGATCATCCAGCTCAGTTCCCTGTTCCTGCTTTCTCCCTCATACCCTTTAGCCCTATGAATGATATCTAACTCCTTCTTGAAAGCATTCAAAGTTTTGGCCTTACAAAACCTGAAAGAACTGCAGACGCTGTAAATCAGAAGCATAAATAGAAATTGCTGGAAAAGCTCCGCAGATCTGGCAGCATGTGGGGAAGTTCAAAGGAAGGGTCACTCAACCTGAAACGCTAACCCTGATTTCTCTCCACAGATGCTGCTAGACCTGCTGAGCTTTTCCAGCCATTTCTGTTAACGTTTTGGCCTCAATTGCTTTCTGTGGTAGTCATTTTTACTGCCAAACAATTTTTAATTTTACAAATCAGGAGATTTATTATTTCAGTATTTACTTATTGTTAGAATTCTTTTAAAAGTCAAGTTAAAGCTTTTCTTTTAACTTTTCCTTCCGAAGTCTCTTTTCTCTTTGCCCCAACCCCATACTTATTTTATTTTATTTTACTTTCTATATATAACTTTGCAATTAATTGGGTATTCAAATTGATACTTCCTGGTTTAGACTCTGTGTGGCTCAGTGATGACGCTTTAATTTGATTAGTTGAAAATCTATTCTGCTATTTGAATTTCCCATATGCCCCACGGTCTCTGACTCTTGATCAGATTCCCAATGGTAGCAAATTTACACGCAAAGAATTAGCACCACTCCTTTCAACACTAACAAGAAAATTTAAATTAACACCTTTGCATTCTGTTTGGAAAGTGAAATCTAAGTAGGTGAATTGAAGATTAATTTATTTATATCCTTCCTGAAAATTTCAAGCAAAAATGTAATTGTAAGTTTGAGAATGTGCTGTGAAGTTACAAGGCCTTTATGAATATGTTTGAGTTTGATTGGGTAGAAGTAAAGATATTTCCATTTTGGGGAAGAAAACTAGAGATCATAGATATTAGAAAGTAACTAAAAAATCCAATGTAGAATTCAGGAGAAATTCCATTACACAGAAAGTAGTGAGAATGTGGAGCTCCCCATCGCAGGGAGAGTTTGAAGGATTTTAGGGGAAACGGGATAAATACACAAGGGAGAAAGAAATAGAAGGATATTATATGAGCCTGTGAAATAAAAGTAGAAAATAGACCATTCACCCCCTTGTATCTACCCTGCCATTTAATAAGATCATTTATTCATCTATTTGTGTTTCACATTTCACATTGCCTCTCCTCCAATGACCCTCCCCTCTGCGGCTCAACAAGAATTTAAATACCTCTGCCTCCAAAAAATATTAAATGACACCCCACCTCCACCACCTTCTGAGGCTGAAAGACCCAAAATCCTCACCAGGTCTGACAGTTCAAAAACAAAACATTGGCAGTAACTAAGGCAAGAATCAGTAGGTAGCAGGCAGATTAATGTGAAATCTCACCTGGTTCATCACTGTCCTGTGAAGGAGGAAAGCTTGTGCCATTCCTGGTCTGACACTCCAGTCCCGCACCAATATGCTAAAGTTGTCAGTGCCCTCTGACATGGCTTAGTGAGTCACTCATTTCTACCAAGCAAGTAAATGTGGCTCTCTGCACCTCAGGATGAGAAACAGTGAGAATGTGGCTCTCTGCACCTCAGGATGAGAAACAGTGAGAATGTGGCTCTCTGCACCTCAGGATGAGAAACAGTGAGAATGTGGCTCTCTGCACCTCAGGATGAGAAACATTGAGAATGTGGCTCTCTGCACCTCAGGATGAGAAACAAATGCTGGTCTCACCAATGACATCCACACGTCCTATAAATAAATTCCACAGATCCCTAAAGCTGGCAGAACAGGTTAATAGGGTCGTTAGGAAGGCACGAGAGACACTAGCCTTTATCAGTCATGACACAGATTGTAAGAGCAGGGAAGTTACGTTGGAGCTGTACAGGACTTTGTTTAGGTCACAGCTGGAATTTCTGGCCATTTCTGGTCACCACACTACGGGAAGGATTTGATTGGAGGGGTGTGGAGGAGGATCACCACGATGTTGCCTGTGATGGAGCATTTCAGTGATGAAGAGAGGCTGAATAGTCTCGGGTTGTTGATAGAGCAGAGAAGGCTGAGACGGTCCCCCTGACTGAGATGTGTAAGATTGAGGGGGATGGACAGGGTGGATAGGAAGCAGCTGTTCCCCTTAGTTGAAGGGTCAAGAATGGGGTGGAGTGGCATCATTTTAAGGTGAAAGGCAGGAGGTTTAGAGGGGACTTGGAGGAAAACATTTTTCACCCAGAGGGTAGTGGGAATTTGGAATTGCTGCCTGAGAGTGGAGTTGAGGGGGGAAATCTCACAACCTTTAAAAGCTACGTGGATGACCACTTGAAATGTCATAACATTGAAGGCTACGGGCCTAGTGCTGGAAAACAGGATTAGTTTAGATGGGTTGGCACAGGCTCGATGGGCCAAAGGGCCTTATCTGTACTGTATGATCCTGTGACTATGAATAAATCAAAGGAAATTGACAGGTGGTTAAAATCTGGATCTTTAAATGATGAGATAGTAAGAACTGCAGATGTTGGAATCAGGGACAACACAGTGTGGAGCTGGAGGAACACAGCAGGCCAGGCAGCATCAGAGGAGCAGGAAAGCTGACATTTTGGGTCGGGACCCTTCTTCAGAAACAG
>NC_063359.1:37803888-37815194 GCF_021869965.1 Rhincodon typus | reverse complement strand
CTGTTTCTGAAGAAGGGTCCCGACCCAAAATGTCAGCTTTCCTGCTCCTCTGATGCTGCCTGGCCTGCTGTGTTCCTCCAGCTCCACACCATGTTATCTCATTAAAGGATGAAATTTTTTTCTTATTCATTCATGAGATGTGGGTGTCCCTGGCTGGGCCCAGCATTTATTGCCTGTCCCTAGTTGCCCCCTTGAGAAGGTGGGTGTGAGCTGCCTTCTTGAACCGCTGCAGTCCATGTGCTGTGGGTTGACCCACAATGCCCTTAGGGAGGGGATTCCATGATTCTGACCCAGCAACAGTGAAAGAACAGCGATTATATTTCCAAGTCAGGATGGTGAGTGGTTTGGAACTTGCAGGGGGTGATGTTCCTTTATATCTGCTGCCATTGTCCTTCAAGACGGTAGAGGTCATGGGTTTGGCATTTCATTTCTCTCATTTACGTTGTGTGTTGGTTTTAAACTGGAGTGACGTTATATAAACAGAGTAGTGTGTCATTGCATGGAGATTGATGCACGTCTATTGCCACAGCTCAAGCAGAACCTTGCTCACATTTCTTAAAAGCTTGTTCCCGCTTGCAAGTTTGAGACATTGCTAGTACTTTGCTTGGATCAAGCTTATGTCAGTTTGACTTTCACAATGCAAGCTTAAAATAGCTCAGATTCTCCAGCATCGGCAGTTCCTACTATCTCTTAAAATATCCTGTTGTGGAGTTATAAAATGATGCCTCCGAATGAGCCTCCTGTCCCTGAAAGGGCTCTCCGAGTAGTTCCACTCCCCTGATCTATCCGTGTTATCCCTCAATCCGCAAATAGATGGGCTCCACAATAAGGGACCAGTTTTTCACCCTCCCCCACCCAGTCACAAATGTAAATGTTTCACAGCGTTATTGAATTCCTTGCAAAATATTCTTTAAAATGGTTTTTGATGAAAAGCGTATGCATATGGATTGGTGAGGAGCTCAGTTGGCTGGACAGCTGGTTTGTGATGCAGGGTGATGCCAACAGCGTGGGCTCAGTTCCCACATCGGTTGACATTATTGTGAGGGATTCTCCTCCTGGGATGAGGGGGGTTTTCATATTATGGAGGGTAGACGGGTTGAGACAGTTCGACTGTAGAAGGAGAAGAGGTAATTTTATTGAAACAATAGTTGGGAATACAGGACACTGAGGGAGCTGGATGGAGTAAAGTCTGGCTGGTGTGACACAGTCCTGGGATGTTCAAATGCAATGTGACCAAGTCCAACTCCCCACCAGTCTTAAGTCTCTGCCTGATGTTTCTCCTCACTGACTATAAAGCTTACCATCCCAGGCAGACTAAAATTCTAGTTACTACATTTGTTGAATTAATGGTGGGATAACCAGGCGAGTTACAAGATCACTAGCTCACTCTCCGTCCTTTGCAACACCAGGAACAGAACTTTGGTGTTTTTGTGTAATTGTGTAACAAAGGGGTCTCTGCACAGCTGGAGGCACCTACATTTAAAGATGACCTTCAGGATAGGCGTAATGATGGGTCATTTTGCGAGCACAATTTTCTCGCCCTCTCAATGCCATGAGATTTGTACATTATGTCTGTGCGAATGGTGTCCATTTAGCGCTCCGGTTTCCTCCCACAGTCCAAAGATTGTGCAGATTAGGTGGACGCTAAATTGCTCTGTAGTGTTCAGGGATGTGCAGGCTGGGTGGGTTAGCCATGGGAAATGCAGGGTTACAGGGATGGGGGCGGTGGGGAGATGCTCTTTGAAGGGTTGGCATGAACTTGATGGGCCAAATGGCCTGTTTACACACTGTAGGGATTCTATGATCCTGATGATTTCTAATCTCAAGGCAGTACAGAACGTTGCTTGACTGAGCTCCACAGCGCAGGAGTTTGACATGGACCAGACTTGCATCATACAGTAACGCCAAGATGATGTCTTGCCTGATGAGTGGGTTCCTGCCTGCGATGGAGAAGGGTGTGTTGCTCTCATGTGGTCAGTTTCTGATTGCCATGACTACAAACACATTCCAGTTTTTGATGCACTTCCATCTCCCCACTCTGAACCAGCTCTCGAAAGCCTTCTGGAAAGGCCCTAGAATGGAAACGTTAGCTCGCTCTCACTCCATGAATGCTGCCTGACCCGCTGTGACCTCCAGCACTTTTTGTTTTCAGTATAGATCTCAGCGTCTGCAATAGTTTGCTCCTAATCGTAAACCCTCTGGTCATTTGACATGAGGCTGAAGGGGATAAAGGATAAGTTTATCCCATGACCAAAGAATGAAGTCTTTGCTCTTGCCATGATTTGTTTCGCTTCTTGAAGCCAGTTTGCTGACTGCAGATGTTAAAAGTTCAGCAAATATATCGCTGATCTGAGCAGGAGATTGCAACGTTGTTTTTCTCAGGGATGTCTTTGGACAGTGTGTCTCTCCTGCTTGGGATTGACACCTCTGGGGTATGCCTGAATCCTTCCCGATTCACGCAGCGAAATATGTGAGGGAACACCTGACTGAAAATAGGGGAGGGGCAGCCATGCCTGACCCCGGATTTAATCAGAAAACTTTCAGATTCACACTTGTTGATTTTAACCATCGATGCTGATGTACAGCAATTGGATCCAACTGTGGATTCCCTCTCCAAATCAAATTTTGGAAAGCATTGATCATGACTCATTGTCTCACAGCTCTAGGGACCCAGGTTCAATTTCACCCTCGGGTGACTGTCTGTATGGAGTTCACACATTCTCCCTGTGTCTGTGTGGGTTTTCTCTGGGTGCTCTGGTTACTTTCCACAGTTGAAAGATGTGCAGGTTAGGTGGATCAGCCATGGGTAAATTGCCCATAGTGCCCAGGGATGTGCAGGCTGTGTGGATCAGCCATGGGAAATGCAGGGTTACGGGAATAGGGTGAGAGGGTGGGTCTGGGTGGAATGCTTTTTGGAGGGTTGGTGTTGACTCAGTGGGCTGAATGGTCTGCTTCCACAATCTAGCGATTCTATGAAAGCCTATGAAATGTCAGTGTTCAGTATTCCGCCAAATGTCTTTTGCTGCAAGATGATGAGACATATAATCCACTGTCTTGTATCACATGTGGCCTCAGGGATAAGACTGCTAGTTGGATCTTCCCGACCAGTATACAGCATGCCTAGTCAGTGGGCCACCAGATCCACATCGGACGTGATCCAATTAATGATGACCTTGGACAGTAATTTGTAGTCCATATTGAGCAGTGAGTTGGGCCGCCAATTTTGACTTTCATCCCCCTCCATCCACTTACAAATGAGGGTGACAATGCCTTTCCTTGTGGATGATGTTTTGTATTGGCCAAAAGTGTACCTTTGTACATTCCCGGTAAGTCTGGGCTGACAGCGAGCTGACCTCAACACTGCTGGTAAACTATCACTTCCAGGAGCTTTACTCTTCTCAAAGGGCCTAATGGCCTTTGTCAACTCATCCTTGGAGTTCCCAATGGGAATTGTCATTATTTGCTATTTTTTGAAGATTTGATCTTTGAATACAGAGAGAAATTTAAAAATGTTCCAAATTTACTGGCAGATGGAGTTTATTTTGGATAAATGTGAAGTATTGCATTCTGGTAAAACAGACAAGGGCAGGTTTTATACAGTTAATAGTAGGGCCCCTGGGTAGTGTTGTCAAACAAAGAGACCTAAGGGTTCAGGTACACAGTTCTGTGAAATTTGCATCACAGGTAGACAGTTAAAAAGATGTTTGGCACGCATGCTTTCATTGTGCAGACCATTGCATATAGGGGTTGGGATATCATGTTGAGGTTGTACAGAACATTGGTGAAGCCTCTGTGGGAGCATTGTGTGCTGTTCTGGTCACCGTGCTCGTCCAATTAACGCCCCATCAGTCTCCTCTCGATCATCAGTAAAGTGATGGAAGATGTCATAGACAGTGCGATCGAGCGGCAGCTGCTCAGAAATAACCTGCTCAGTGACGCCCAGTTTGGGTTCCACCAGGGCCACTCAGCTCCTGACCTCATTACAGCCTTGTTTCAAACATGGACAAAAGAGCTGAATTCCAGAGGTGAGGTGAGAGTGACAGTCCTTGACATCAAGGCTGCATTCAACCGAGTGTGGCATCAAGGAGCCCTAGCAAAACTGGAATCAATGGGAATTGGGGGCAAACTCTCCAGTGGTTGGAGTCACACGGAGGAAGATGGTTGTGGTTGTTGGAGGTCAGTTATCCCAGCTCCAGGACATCTCTGCAGGAGTTCCTCAGGGTAGTGTCCCAGGCCGAACCATCTTCAGCTGCTTCATCAATGACCTTCCCTCCATCATAAGGTCAGAAATGGGATGTTCACCGATGATTGCACAACGTTCAGCACCAATCACGATTCCTCAGATACTGAAGCAGTCCATGTTCACATGCAACAAGATCTGGATAATATCCAGGCTTGGGCTGACAAGTGACATTCATGCCACAGAAATGCCAGGCTATGGCCATCATCAATAAGAGACAATCTAACCACCGCCCCTTAACATTCAATGGTATTACCATCACTGAATCCCCCACTATCACCATCCTGGGGGTTACCATTGACCAGAGACTCAACTGGGCTCATCACATAAACACAGTGGCTACAAGAGCAGGCCAGAAGCTGGGAATACTGCAGCGAGTAACTTCCCTCCTGACTCCCCAAAGCCTGTCCACCATCTACAAGGCACAAGTCAGGAGCGTGATGGAATACTCCCCATTTGCCTGGATGGGGTCAGCTCCAACAACACTCCAGAAGCTCAAAACTATCCAGGACAAAGCAGCCCCCGCTTGATTGGCACCACATCCACTCCCTCCACCACCGATGCTCAGTAACAGCAGTGTGTACTATCTACAAGATGCACTGCAGAAATTCACCAAAGATCCTCAGACAGCACCTTCCAAACCCACGACCACTTCCGTCTAGAAGGACAAGGACAGCAGATACATGGGAACACCACTCCCCTGCAAGTTCCCCTCCGAGCCACTCCCCATCCCGACTTGGAAATATATCACCGTTCCTGCTCAAAGGCAGATAGGGACGGGCAATAAATGTTGGCCCAGCCAGCAAACCCCACATTCCACAAATGAATAAAAAATAAGTGACATAAGTTTCAATTATAACTCAATCATCAGGAAATATCATTCAGCACTACAAACACGTCAGGCTAAAGTCTGCAAATATCAGTGTCCTGGTTAAACCTGTTAAAAAATCCTAAACAAAAGTCAGATTTCACAATCCCTGACTGATACATTAATGTCAATGGTGCATGTTGATGATAAGCGAATGAAAACAAATCATTTGGGTTTATTCCAGAGATCTAAAGTGCAAAAGCTGGGATGTCAAGTTAAATTTATATGGAAATCTCAAGTCAGAATGCTGTCTGGATATTGTCTGTAACTCTGCTCTCCAAACTTCAAGAAAGGATTTTGAAACACTGGAAAAGTGAGAGCAGGAAATATTTATAAAGATGTTCCTACCACAGTCCGAATGCACAGATCAGGAATGGTCGAATAGGCTGGAGTCTCAATACTCTGCTGGAGAGAGAGAAGACTGAGAGTGTCTGGATTGAGTCTTCAATGATGTGAACTAACTAATTAGGCCATTCAGCCCCTCGAGGTTGCTCCACCATTCATTAAGATCAAGGCTGATCTGATTCCTCCACCTTTGTGAACATGGCCCAGCCTCGACAGGCCTCTGTGGGAGAGAATTCCATTGAGGGAAGGAATTTCTCCTCACGTCTGCCTTAAATGGGTGACCCTTTACTCTGAAATGATGCCCCCTGGTCCTCGACTCCCCCACAAAGGGAAACAACCTCTCCGCATCTAACCTGTCAAGTCTCCTAAGAATCAGAGAATCCCCACAGTGCAGAAAGAGGCCATTCAGCCCATCAAGTCTGCACTGACCCTCCAAGGAGCATCCCACCCAGACCCAGTCCCCTACCCTAAACCCGTAAGCCCGCATTTACCATGGCCAATCCACCTAACATGGAAATCTTTGGACTTATATGCTACAATGTGGTCAACCTCTCATTCTTCTAAGGTCTAATGAGGACAGACCCAACCCTACTCAACCTCCTCTCCTAAGAACATCCCTTCATATCCACAATCAGCTCACTGTGATTGTACCTGGGCTCTATAATGTGTGCCCAGTGGGTGCTGTTACTGTACCATTCAGGACAGTGCAAAAGTTCTCGAAGCTGGGGGTGTGGGGGCTACAATAGGAGGCCCCTGACATGGAAGGAGATGCAGCCTGCCACTGTGAGTGAGTGAGACAGAAAGAGAGAGAGTGAGAGAGAGAGTGAGAGACATCTCCATTTTGATGTATCCTCCCAGCACTAATAACACTTTGAAATAAAAGAAAATAGCCCCAGCAACCAGGCTAACATTGTTGGGGAAGAATAGGGACTTCAAAGCTGGCCTGTGGGTGGAGATGTGCCAGGGCAGAGCCCAGGGAACAAGGGAAAGCTTTGGGATCTTTCCAGAATGTTGACTACCCTCCATCCTGATTGGCCGCATGGAGAGCCCCTTCTCAATCAATCTAATCACCCTCAGACAGATGACCCGAATTATCTTAGATTGTTTAGTGACTCAATGCTAGCTACTCTGGGCTGGGGGCAGGGGGCTTTTTTTTCCCTTGAACTGTCGTTTGGTTGAGGGGGGCATTGGGGTGTCCAGGGATGTGCAGGCTAGGTGGATTAGCCATGGGAAATGCGGGGTTACGGAGATAGGGGAGGAGTGGGGAGCTGGGTCTGGGTGGGATGCTCTTTGGAGAGTCAGTGTAGACTCAGTGGGCTGAATGGCCTCTTTCTGTACTGTAGGGATGACATGACTCTATGATGCAAAGCATCTACTTCTGCCCCTGCCCCTCATTATCACTTTTGGTGATTGAGAAACCAGTTCAAGTCACGTCAGAATTGAAATTATTTTTGGATGAATTCCCCACATCCTGGGCGTTACCGTTGAGCAGAAACTCAACTGGACTTGCATATAAACGCAGTGGCTACAACGGCAGGTCAGAACCGAGGAATACTGTGGTGAGTAACTCACCTCCCGACTCATCAAAGTCTGTCCATCATCAACAAGGCACAAGTCAGGAATATGATGGAATATTCCCCCCTTGCTCCAACAACACTCAAGAAGCTTGACACCATCCAGGACAAAGCAGCCCCCACTTGACTTGCACCATATCCACAGGCATCCACTCCCTCCACCCCCTGACGCTCAGTCGCAGCAGTGTGTACTATCTGCAAGATGCACTGTAGAAATTCACCAAAGATCCTCAGACAGCACCTTCCGAACACACGACCACTTCCATCTAGAAGGACAAGGGCAGCAGATACATGGGAACACTGCCCCCTCCAAGTCACTCACCATCCTGACTTGGAAATATATCGCCATTCCTTCAGTGTCACTGGGTCAGAATCCTGGAATTCCCTCCCTGAGGGCATTGTGGGTCAACCCACAGCAGGAGGACTGCAGCGGTTCAAGAAGGCAGCTCACCACCACCTTCTCAAGGGGGCAACTAGGGACGGGCAATAAATTCTGGGCCCAGCCAGCAACACCCATGTCCCACCAATGAATAAATAAAACCTGTTCTGTGATGTTGTGGCACATCTTCAGGAGCAGATGGGATCCAATCTTGAGCCTCCTGGCCAGAGGTTGGGATCATCACTACCACCGTGCCAGAGTACCTGATGTGTTTCCCCCTCATTTTGGTCAGTATTATTTTGGCTGCCACAGTTTGATTTGCTTTTGTCCCTCGTCTCTCTGAGAGCGTGGAGCGAGAGGGATGTGTTGCCTTTAAGGAAAATCCGATAGCATTTGCGTGACACAGCAACATTCAGGTAACTGGACAACACTGAGAGAAAAATATCACCTTATCACAAGGTTCTTGTTGCTGTCTTGTTAGGTAAATACAGAATATTTAAACAGAGATATTTGTGACTGAGATGTTGAAAGTTGCTTCAAGTGAAGATTGAGGCAAGAGGTTATATTAATCTGGTTTCCTTGTTTTTCAGTTGTCAGCCTGTTCTCTACGATTCTGATATTTTACTACTTGACTGTTGTCCCCTCTGTCTGTTCTTGAACAAGGTCAGCTACGTTGCTTTTGGACACATTTCAATGGGGGATCTCCCAGGAGCCTGCTTCATCCGGTTTGGTTTAGTTTCTGAAAAAAAGTATTTGCATTTAAATAGCACTTGTTTTTTTTTCAGTGTGACCGCCAGACACCCCAAAGCACTTTACAGCCAACGAAGGGCCTGAAGAAGGGTCCCGACCCGAAACGTCAGCTTTCCTGCTCCTCTGATGCTGCCTGGCCTGCTGTGTTCCTCCAGCTCTACACTGTGTTATCTCTTATTACGGCCAATGAAATTGTGTTTGTGAGCAATCCCCAACTAACAGCAGCAGAGGATTGGCCAGATCATCAATATTAGCAATGTTGTTTGAAGGATTGAAGATATGCTGGGATTCTGGGATGAAGTCGCTGTTCCTCTTCAAAACAGTGGCCAAAGGATTTTTTGGACCCACCAGAGAAGGCCTCAGTTTATTGTCCCCTCAGACAGTGTAGCACCAGCCCAATGGTAAAACTGGCACTACACAAACTTTCCAACGATATTGTGATCGTTCTTCACATAGTCTCTGCACCCCGTCTCAAAAATCATACCCTGGAGTGTCGGAGGCTGAGGGGGGGACCTTATTGAAGTTTATAAAATCATAGAATCCCTACAGTGTGGAAAGAGGCCATTCAGCCCAACAATGTCATAAATCATTGACCTTACCACATCTGGAATAGAAATTATAGAATATTTATGGCACAGAGAAAGGCCACTTGGCCTATGATGGCTGAGAAACAAGGCACCCACCCCACTGAAGAGCATCCCACACAGACCCATTCCCCATGTCTAACCCACACACTGCTGGACACTATGGGACAACTTAGCATGGCCAATCCACCTAGCCTGCACATCTTTGGACTGTGGGAGGAAACCACATGGGGAGAACATGCAAACTCCACACAGATAGTTACCTGAGGTTAGAATTGAACCCAGGTCCCTGGTGCTGTGAGGCAGCAGTGCTAACCACTGAGCCACTGTCCCACCCCTTAAGGGGCATGGATAGGGTGAATAGTCAAGGCTTTTTCTCCCCAGGGTAGGGGAGGGCATAGGTTTAAGGTGAGAGGGGAAAGATATAAAACGGACCTAAGGGGCAACATTTTCACGCAGAGGGTGGTGCATGTATGGAACGAGCTGCCAGAGGAAGTGGTGGAGGCTGGTACAATTACAACTTTCAAAAGGCATCTGGATGGGCTTGTGAATACAAAGGGTTTATAGGGATATGGACCAAATGCTGGCAAATGAGACAAGATTAATTTAGGATATCTGGTCGGCATGGACAACTTGGGCCAAAGGGTATGTTTCCATGCTGTACGGCTCTATGTCTGTGCGACTTTATCTGACTGTGAGACGTGAAATGGGGCCATACTGAGAGAAGTTTTGGAAAGGACTGGCACAGCAGCTCCAGCAGGGCAGTGCTCCCTTGGTCAGCTGTGACGTCTAGAGTTGAATCCCAGAAAGGGATTTGGAAAAAGAGACAAACAATGCTCCCCATTGAGCCAACTCTTTGGATCATCAGTGGGCTGCCTGACTATGTTGGCACTATTCTGATCCTCATTGTAGTGTGTGTCCCTGGGCTGTGCCTGGATGGAGAGCTCTTTGTTTCTGGAAGCTTCCGACTCAATTGTGTCGGGGGCATTGAGAAGGGGGAGGAGCATTGGGGGAGAAGAACTTTCCAGAACCTTTTCTTCCCACGTTGGCCCAGCACCTTTTTCTTCATGTACCTTGTGCCTCTCGCAAAGGAGATTACTTAGGGGGCAAGATGTGAGGGAGAGGGTACGGGATGTGTAAAAAGACAGTTGTCATGGTGATGTGACCAGACACAATGGCCCAGTTGACTGGTCAACATTGAGTGTGTGGTGATGTGTAATTCTCACAATGCTTAGAGAATCCCAGCTGGGTGTCCCCAACCCCTCCCCACTCTCTCCCTCCCCTCCATCCCCAGACACTCTGAAGGTACCTTTGTATAAAAAGGTAACCCTCCAAGGTTACGGACCAAATACTGGAGTTAGGCTGGGTGCCTTGTTTCTCAGCCATCATGGGCCAAGTGGCCTCTCTCTGTGCCATAAATATTCTATAATTTCTATTCCAGATGTGGTAAGGTCAATGATTTATGACGTGGTTGGGTCACCTTGGCTCAATATTGATCTTTTACTAAAAGGAATCATTGAATAACAGGATTGTTGCAGCTTTGGTGGAGGCTTTTCATTCCAACATGTCAGTTTTGGAACAACTCATGCTCTACCTCCAGCCTCTCCCTACAGCTCCCTCCGCTTCAGATGTTTCAAACATCCTAATATTTACACGTACACATGCTCTTTAGATAGATGTGCAAACAGTTGGAAGTTCAATGCTAATGAAGGTAAAGGCTTTATTGCAGGTTGAGCTATTGTCAGACTTGACGTTTTCTTCCCTTTATTCTTTCACAGAATGAAGGCATCACTGCCAAACCACTATTTATTGACAGTCTCTAATTGCCCTCAAACTGAATGGGTTGCGAGGGGCATTTCATTAAGAGTCAACCACATTGCTGTGGGTCTGGAGTCACATTTGGCCAAACCAGGTAAGGATAGCAGATTTCCTTCCCTAAAGTGGTTTAAATGTGTTATTAATAATAGTCCCATAGTGTTATCAGTGAGACTAACTTTCAATTCCAACTTTATTAATTGAATTTAAATTCCAGGGGATGTGTGTGGTGGGATTCGAACCATTGGCGTTCTCGGAATTACAAGCCCAGTGATATTACCAACATCTCCCCCTACTCAATGGTCAATATAATTGTGGCACATTGTGATCTGATGGAGGATAACTGCGACTTGTTCATACATTTCATGTATTTTATTAAGATTAGATCAATAACTGACAACAAATGGGATGACCATTTGGGATCCTACTATCCTTTTCCCAGCATCCCAGTTTCCCCCTTGAGTTCAGTTGGAGGATAAGTGATTACATCACCATGCGTTTTACGCTGTCATCCTTTACTCGAATCTCAGGCAGAAAACAGACATAAAGTAATTTAAGATAGCGAGGTGTAGAGCTGGATGAACACAGCAGGCCAAGCAGCATCAGAGGAGCAGGAAAGCTGACGTTTCGGGTCCGGGCCCTTCTTCCCCAGTGATGGTAAAGCATCAAGATAGTAAAACAGGCAGAATATCTTTCAGAGCAATTTTAGGTATTAGTGACGGAATCCATCCCTGAGAGCCCTGAGTTGCTT
>NC_063359.1:37791189-37803388 GCF_021869965.1 Rhincodon typus | reverse complement strand
TTTCTGAAGAAGGGTCCCGACCCGAAATGTCAGCTTTCCTGCTCCCTTGATGCTGCCTGGCCTGCTGTGTTCCTCCAGCTCCACACTGTGTTGTTACAGGCAACAAATGTTGGTTTTGCCAATGGTACCCTGATCCCATGAAAGGAAAGTGATTCCTCAGTTTGTCTCAGAAGCTGATGCGGAATTCAAATTGTTTGCATTGGACAGACTTTGGCAATGAGATGTGGGACGTGGACAGCTAGAGATAAATTGCATTCTGCCTTACTGTTGATGTAGTCAAGCTGGCGGAGGGAGGAGTGACCTGGGCAATTTTGGGGCTAACTGTTATCAAAAGCAAGGTTTTGAGAAATGGACTTGTTTTTTTTACTGAGACTAGATACATTTCTGATCTTTGAAATGTTACAGAAAGCACTGGGCAATGCAGATATCAACAGATTTATTTGACTTTAGCTGTAATCATGGAACTAAAGGACACAGGTTTGTTTCAACAAGCTACCAGAGAGATCGCATCTTCAAAAATAGAGTTCTCTGGCAAAGTACTTCAGGTAAAAGCAGTAAAGGCAGATTAATTTCTCTCAAAAAAAGGGTAGAGAAATGTTTACAGGTTTAAGCTTAGAAGAGATCAGAACAAGAAATCTACAGAAGAGAATGGAAGTGTGGAATGAAACTATCTATGTTGATATAATACATTAAAAATGCTGTATCATGTGCTTCCCAGAAACTCTTTCCATTATAAATTCCTTTGCCATAGAAACTGCCTGTGTAAGCTCGTCATGTTATAATTAAACCTCCCCCAGCTTTCATTATAAACGTGGACACTGGAATTTATAAAGGAAACATAAAAATAAGGGCCTGATGTAAGACTTAAAAACAGGACAGGGCTTTAGCTAAAGGCCTTAGTCGAATTATACTTCATTCTCTAACATCACTTCATCTGAAGGTTACACTTGTCTACACTCTCCATGTGTTAACAGGCCTCAAATAGTGATAGATGAAGATCTACAAACCCTTGTGTCCATGTTTATCACAGAAAGAACTTTCATGGACGTTTCCTACTATGGTTAAATTTCAGGACACAATGAGGTATTGAAGAGTTGGATAAATGGGAGTAAGGTTGCTGGTCAGCCAAGATCTCATTGACTGGTGGACCGGCATTGGGGGGGCCAAATGGCTTCCTCGTGTTCCCAAGTTCCAAACTCTGCATTTTGTATCTCCCAGCTCCAGCAACACATCCTCTGCTTCCAGGTGCAGTCGGTTTGCTGGTTAACAATATATAATGCACAGAAAATCTCATTAGCAAGCACTTGTCACTTTTCTCCCGCAAGATAAGCTCCTACAGTCACAGTTAACAAGGGGCACAATAAACTCATCAATTCATCCTCCAATATCCCAAGCCCAGTGAGGGGTACAGCTTCACTATTACTGAAAAGAGGGGGTCATTACTGTGGAGCTGGATGAACACAGCAGGCCAAGCAGCATCAGAGGAGCAGGAAAGCTGACGTTTCGGGTCTGGACCCTTCTTCAGAAAATATTTTCAGCAATATCTATAGGTTGGAGCCTGCAGTAGATGCAACACGAACCAAGTCTAGGCTTTTAGCATTGATCTTAATTATTAGGGAACACGACTGCACACTACTCTCCAGTCTCAATGACCGCTTCCTCACTTCTCTCAGCTTTCTGTCTCTTATTCAACTTTGTATCCACGCTACCAGTGTCTCTTCAATCCTAAGGGATTTTAACACTGCTAACAAATATGATGTGTTCACTCATTCTTCGCAGTGAACAAGACCATTTTAAACTGAATAAGATTCAGATGGGACTTGAAACATTAACAGCCAAGGAAATACGTCAGGCATGTTGTCAATGTTGCATTGTGGGTGACACAGAAACCAATTTATGCTGAGCACGCTGTCACACATGGACTGAGATGAACAATCGCATAACCTGCTATGGTGTTGTTTGGAGGATAATTATCTGATGCTGGGGATGGCTTTCTTTCACTCTTCTTCAAAATTGAGCTGTTGGATCTTTTTCATGCCCACCAGAGAGAGCAGACGGGGTCTCAGTTTAAAGTTTAATTTAAACGGGGTTACTTCTGATAGAGCAGCACTCCCTCACTGCTTCACCGGACTGTAATCTAGATTACGGGCCTTAACTCTGTAACATTTCTTTTCAAACATGGGATGTGGATGTCGCTGGCCAGGTAACATTATCCCTAATTTCCCAAAGGACAGTTAAGAGTTGCTGTGGATCTGGAGTCACATGTAGTCCAGACCAGGTAAGGATGGCAGTTTCCTTCCCTAAAGAACATTAGTGAACAAGATGCGTTTTTCCAACAATTGACAATGGATTCATGGTCTTCGTTAGACTTGTAATTCTGATTTTTTTTTAAATGAACTCAAATTCCACCATCTGCCTTGGCTGTATTCAAACCTTGGGTTCCCAGAATATAGCTTGGGTCTCTGGATTAACAGTCCAGGGATAATACCACTACGTCATCGCCTCCCCTTAATGTCCAAAGTTGTGCAGGCTAGGTGGGAAATGCAGGGTTACAGGGATAGGGTAGGAGGTAGGTCTGGGTGGGTTGCTCTTCAGAGGGTCGGTATAGACTCAATGAGCCAAATGGCCTCTTTCCCCACTGTAGGGATTCTGTGAATGGAATACAGCCCAAGTGCAGGAAGAAAGGACATTGAGAAGGCCAGCTGGGGAGAAAGACCGTCTTCACAAAATGTGTATGAATTTTGGTTTTGTTTTTAAGGCATGTCTTCAATTTGAATACAACAGGGCACTGAAGTCATATCAGTGGTTGCATTTTCTGTCAGCCATACGTGGAAATTCAGAATTCCAATATCTGCAGATTCTATGTTACTTTCTAAGCAGATTCATCAGGGAAAATCTGACCTTGAGCCCATCGATTCCAACTGGTCCATCATCTCCCACCAGACCAGGCTCTCCCTGAAAAAGAAAGGGAAGAATTCAGTGATCTTTGACTCTGATTGTTGACGGTGGCTCAGTGGTTAGCACTGGTGCCTCACATCACCAGGGACCCAGGTTCGATTCCACCCTCGGGTGTCTGTCTGTGAGGAGTTTGCATGTTCTCCCTGTGTGGGTTTCCTCCCACACTTGAAAGATGTGCATGTTAGGGTGGATAAGACATGGGAAATGCATGGGTTACAGACAGGGGCTGGGTAGGACACTCTTTGGAGGGTTGGTATGGACTCGATGGACCGAATGGCCTGCTTCACACACTGAAAGGATCCTAGGATTTGAGGAAGCCAGCTGCATCTAGTCGTTAGATTCTGGTGAGTAAGTTTAGAAGTAGCTTTGCATGTAACACAATAAACAGATAGGGAGCTCTCATTGCACAGAAGTAGTGTTCCTGCCTCTGGACCAGGAGGTCTGGATTCCAGTCTTATCTGCGAAAGGGTGATGATTAGGCTTCAGAGGGGGAGTAATTACATCCCTGAACAGGTTGATTGGGGAGGGGGAGGGGGATGGCAAAAAGATTTATAACTATCTTTAAAATCGATACAGTGAACTCACTCACCAATGCTGAGGCAATGTGTCATATCACCAGATTAATAAACAAGAGGCTCCTGACACTGCTTGGGTTTCAATCCCACCTGAGCAATTACTGAACTTAAATTCAAACTGTAGAGCTGGCTTTGAAAGCTCGTCTCTGTCATGGTGACAGCTCAAGTGTTATCAAATGTCATTAAAAACTAACTGCGCCCAGCACTTTATTGCTGAGGTTGGGCGATGGTGTCGGGGGTTGCGGGGGGGGAGTTGAATGTTTCTTCAGACCATACATGCTCCATCATTTCCCCTTCTCACCGCTCCCAGCACCTTCCACAACCGCTCTCGTGGCCTGTGGTTATGGGGCAAGTTAATCATCTCCTTCAAATCATTTCGCTTCACCCGGTGAAAGGTGCACATAATTTCGCACGGTGCTTCCAACAACCACTGGTCAGCTCAAAGTTGCTTTCCAGCCAGCAACGTACTTTTTGAAATGCAATGGAGGAATCTGCCGAGCTAGGCACAGCAAGATCCCATAAAGGGCCAGGCGATGAGGACCAGTTAATCCGCTTTTGTGGTGTTGACCGAGGGGGGGATATCGGCCGTGAAACCCAGTGGGAGAGCTCTTTCTCTGCAACATTCTTTCACATCACAAGGGAGAACAGGAATGCAAATGTAATCAACCACTTACCCTTTGGCCCATGAGCCCTGGCTCACCTCTGGCTCCGGGCTGTCCAATTGCACCCTGCAGGTCACACCAAAGGTGAGAGTTACAAAGTGAAAATCTGCACTCATGAAATCTAAATCACAAATACTTTGGTTAGAAATCACACAGCGCCAGGTTATAGTCCAACAGGTTTATTTGAAAACACAAGCTTTTGGAACGCTGCTCCTTCATCAGGTGAAGTCCAGGAGGATTGTGATTTCAAATAAACCTATAACCTGGAGCCATGTGATTTCTCACCTCGTCCAACACCAGCATCTCCATATCACAAATACTTTGAACGTCATTCATTTTGGGACAAATTGTGACTCACTTTTATTAATCATTTCTGGTGCATTGGCAACAAAATATATTTGAAAACATTTGATTATCTGACAGTGTTCTCAACAATACACTCACTGTGTACATTAATAATATGTTATTTCCCTGTGTTCTTACACTGTACATTAAAACTGGCAGTGTATATTAATCATTGGCAAATTCGGCCAATACCCCAAGGAACAGACAGAAACTGCATTGCTCGTAGAATCTTCTGGGAAGAGAGAATAGGATTAGTTGGACTGCTCTACAGGGGGCTGGTATGGATTCAGAGGGGCTGAATGGCCTACTCTTGGGCTGTAACTATTCAATGACTGGACGAGCTGTGTCATTCAAGGCTGCACGACGCAACATGGTAAAACCCAAGAGGTTGCAAGCAAATTATTCTCTGAAATCTATCCTTAACGGCAAAGAAAAACATCCAAATCTTTTTATATTTTCCTACGAAAAGTTCAACACAAGTTCTCGTAAGTGCCCAGTTTCAAAATGCATGAATATTACCCTCATGAACTGCAGCATGGACCTGGGGGAGGACGGAAATGTTTTGTCCGTGTCCTGGAGCCTCAGAAGCTGTGCGTAAAGTTTCAATCTAGTAAGTTGCCCAAATCCGAAGTTGTTCAAACTTTTATTGTGTTGATTTGATAGTGACAGATCCCAATTTGTGGAAGTGTAACGCTTGACATGGTGACACAGGTCCGCCTGTCCTGGGCTGACTACTTTAGCACAGGGAGAGTGGGAGTACCAGAGAAAGAACAAATATTAATGCCAAGCTCCTTTGTGAACCTACTGGTAGCCGGTTTCGGATTGCACCGGCCCAGCCAGAACCGTCAGCAAACCTAAAAAGGAGCTACATCCTCAATAAAAAGAGAAACAAACTACTCAGAACGTCACCCGGTAAATCTACATTTCAGCTTTTTTAAAGAGTGCAGTTGAGGAACAATCTCGAGTTGCAATGTAGGGGCTGTGTAACATTAGCTAACAGACAGTTTGCGGACATGCAAACCTGCAGCGTTTTGTGCCAAATCCAAACATAAACAAAACCTTGGAGATCACTGGGGTCACATTAACTTCATTTTTTTCACAGAGAGAGAAAAATTGAATTTATGATTTATTGTCTTTCCTTTCAACCACCGCAGTGTCAATATCTCGATGATTGCCAACAATGTCATTCTAAAGCATAGTGAGTGATCAGGTCACTCTGAGACAGACTCAATCCATGGGGGGTGGGCAGAGGTGCAGTGGTAATGTCCCTACCTCTGTGCTAGAAGCCCAATGTTCACATCCTACATGCTCCACAGAGTAACGTGGCTGACCCATTGACTAAAAATATCTGTAACAGTCTTTGCGGAAGGACAAAGTGGTCACTTCCATTGGGAAACCTAGGACATGCAGTCAATCATTCTAGACTAAGAATAGGACAAATCTTTTCACTCTGTAGGTTGGAGTTTTCTACCCTGGAGTGCTGTAGGTTTTCCATGATTCCACTAGATTCATGACTGGGGGGGTAGCTAGATTTTTGATCTCTTATTGAATTAAGGATTACAGAGAGCAGGCAGGAAAGTGTGATAAAGGCAGAATGACCACCACAGGCATGTTGAATGGGCAAACAATCATTTGGGACCACGAGCAGCCAAGGAAAGGGACACGCAAGAAATCAGCAGCAAATTCCTCGTGACAAACTCCCAGCTGTCAAGGGGTCAGCACTGAACTACCACAGAGAGAGTAGGCCACGTTTAACCACATTTCCCCCCCCCCTCACCCTTTATTCATTCATGGGATGAGGGTGTCACTGGCTAGGGCATCATTTATTGCCCATCCCTCACTGCCCAGAGGGCACTGAAGAGTCAACCACATTGCTGTGGGTCTGGAGTCACATGTAGGCCAGACCAGGTAAGGATGGCAGTTTCCTTCCCCCAAAGGGTATTAGTGAACCAGATGGGTTTTTCCAACAATTGGCAATGGATTCACAGTCACCATTAGACTCTTAATTCCAGATATTTTTATTGAATTCAAATTCCACCATCTGCTGTGGCAGGATTCAAACCCGGGTCCCCAGAACATTATCTGGGTCTCTGGATTAACAGTCCAGCGATAACACCACTAGGCCATCACCTCCCCAAGGTTTCAGGGATTGGATAAGACAAACCTGCACATCTTGGCTTGCTTGAGACCCAAAGCACAAACGGCACGTTTTTAAAATGATTCCCGTATTCGCGAAACACGAGACTTTGGGGAATTCTCAGTACATTATCACCTCTTCCCCTGTCGCAAACATAAATCTTGGCCGATGAGCTTCGATCCCCATTCAACAGGACTTTGGTGGTCTTTCTGCAGGTTAGTGTGGATTGGCCATGCTGAATTTCCCGCAGTGTCCGGGGATGTGCAGGTTGGGAGAGTTAGCCATTGGAAACATGGGGTTACAGGGATGGGGTGAGGGAGAGGGTTTGGGTGTGATGCTCTTTGGAGGGATGGTGCAGACTCGATGGGCTGAATGGCCTCTTTCTGCACTGTAAGGATTCGATAATTCTACGAGTGACATCAGGAAAGGTTGCTTTAATAAAAACAGAAAAAGCTGGAAATTTATCTTTTGGCTATTCGTAACCACATGCTTTCCATCAAGTCTGTGTTTTCAGATGGATTTAAGTTTCGGAGCTTTAGAGAATAATCAAGTATTTGAGAATTTGCCACGAGATGAACATTAATATAACGATCAAAGATGAGAATGCATTTAACATTTTATACAAAAATTTAAAACTGATACTAAGAAATGGTCACTTGGCCCAACCATTCAGAGCTGCTTAATAAGAAGGTCAGTAATCTAAGGTTAAAACACTAACTTAATTAACACCAAAACAATTACAATCTGTTGCAGGATTTACAGCAAATTATTTCAATTTCAATTTTCTTTATGCAACTTTGTCTACGTTCCAATCCACAAACATTGCAAACATAAGCCTTGAACAGTATTACTCTCATGTGTCCTCATAGTTTTCAACAAGTTTAAGTAAATAGCAACTAGGGTCTCTTCCAAAATAACTCTGGCTTACTGGCAGAATAGCTGTGTTTATTTTTGGAATTGGAGTACCTTAAAGGAATATCAACAGCCTCATAAATTTTGTAAAAGGGTTTGTGTTTTGCGTGGCAGTAAGTAACACACATTGCCATCGGTCAAAGAGATCCACTTTGTACGAGACGCAATGACAAAAATGATACGACTTGGCACTTCCTAAACCAAGCAATGAAAATTAATTTTCCCAAATCGGCCACATAACCTCCTTGAATTTCACAGAAAATAAAGCACAATCTGGTTAAAGTTTAGACTCTCGTCATGAATACAGGTTTAACTAGCATGGTGGATTGGGGAGCATCAGTGGGGTACTGTCTGGTTAGCTCAGTCGGCTGGACAGCTGGTTTGTGATGCAAAATGACACCAACAGTGGGGGTTCAATTCCTGCACAGGCTGAGGTTAACATGAAGGTTCCTCCTCCTGAACCTCTCCCCTTGCCTGAGACGAAGTGACCCTCAGGTTAAACCACCACTAGTTGTCTCTCTCCAATGAGAGAGCAGTCCCATGATCTGATAAGACTATGGAGGCTTTATAAACATTAGGTCAAATAAAATTGTCTAGCATTCCCTTCAGAACATGGAGAGTCATCTCATCAAGGTGTGTATATAATGATTAAAGGCTAAACACAACAAGGTGGCCCCACTCCTGGGAGGATTTGGTGCAAGACAGCATGCCCTTAAAATTAGGGCCACTATGTTCAGAGAATCCCTACAGTGTGGAAGCAGGCCATTCAGCCCATCTCAGTCCACACTGACCCTCTGAAGAGCATCCCATTCAGACCTACCCTATCCCTGCATTTCCCATGGCTAACCCACCTAGCCTGGGCAATTTAGCATGGCCAATCCACCCTAACCTGCAAAGTTTTGGGCTGTGGGAGGAAACCCACACAGACACAGGGAGAACGTGCAAACTCCACACAGACAGTCAGCCGAGGGCAGAATCGAAGGTCCCTGGCGCCGTGAAGCAGCAGTGCTAACCACTGAGCTCACTGTGAGAATTTCAGCGTAGGAATCTGGGTTAGAAATAACATTTCCACTAAACCACCATCTTCCTGGTTCAGGAATTAAACTAGAAACCACTTCTTAAAAAGGTCAGAGATCCCTTTTGCAAACAACGCTGAGTTAGTTGGAAGTTTCCAAATGTTATCAGAAGTATTTTACTCAGAGGATTATATGGATGGTGAGTGGTACGAGTGAGATAGAGATAAATGATAATCCAGTTGAACAATAGCACAACACCAAAGGGCCGAATGGCCTAGTGCTATTCATGCAATCCTGTGAGAATCCAAGGAAGCATATGGAACACACTAAGCTTTTGCAGAGTTCGAAGAGCATGCTCCCTTACACATGAGGGCTTGTATCACTTGCCACAGCTATCATGAATGAATTTGTTACAAGCGTATATTAAGAGTCGATTTGATGATAATGGTTATGCAGAAATTTCCGCTGCCGGAGATTCCCATCTGGCGTGATGTAAATTGTGCTGGCAGCTGGTACACAGACTGTGGAAACAGGAATTCTGCAGCTGGAAAACTGTAGCCGCCTCGTTCGTGTTGCTTACAGCCTATCCCTGATGAAGAAGGAGGCATAGTCTTCAGCTTTCTTGAACTTTGCTTCCTACCATTCAGAATTAAAGACTTCCTGAAGATCAAATTTTTTAAAGAAAGCGGTACAAATTCTCTCTCTCTCTCTCAAACACACACACACACACACACAGACACAGACACACACACAGCGACACAGACACAGACACACACGCGCACACACACATAGACACACGCACACACACACAGCGACACACACACACACAGGCACAGACACACACAGAGACACACACACACATACACACAGACACACACACAGACAGACACACACACGCAGACACACACACACACACATACACAGACACACACAGAGACACACACACACACTCACAGACACACACACACACACACACTCACACAGACACACAGACAAACACACACACACACACACATACACACGCGCTCTGCCACCATCTCTTCTTTGGAGGGAAGGGACCCTACACTGGCTTAGTCTGTCTGCTTGCCCAGTTGGACTGGGTTGTAATGAGGGAGCCAGGCTTCTAAACAAAAGCCCCTATTATCCTCAGAAAATCCATCAGGCAATGATTAGAAAGTTATACCTTCTCTCCAGGTTCACCTGGGAGTCCAGGTTCCCCAGTTGTGCCAGGAATCCCCTGAAATATAGAGGAAAAGAGAATTAGAATCAGTAAAAACAAAACTCCCACAGCATGACCTGAATGTAAATGAAATCTGCGGTAATTGGGCTCCATTTGGTGGGAATGACTGACAAAGGAAGATGCTGCACCAGCGCTGAAGCCTGTCAGTATAACATGTTGAAACACACCAACCTCTGCTCTGCTTGTTAATACCAAGATACAGAGGGGACCTTGGGTGTACCAGCTCCTGACAGAATTAAACAGTCTGGAAGGAACACATTTTCACCATTGTGTCTGCTTAGACCATTCCTCTGCCTTCTCTCCCTTTAGCTCTACACATAGAACATCCATCAGTACAGCACAGGAACAGGCCCTTCAGCCCAACCATATGTGCATTGACCATCTAAACTAATCCCATCTGCCTGCATTTGGTCCATGCCCCTCCATTCCCTGTCTGTTCATGTGTCTGTCCGAATGTCTCTTAAACATTGCTATCGTATCTGCTCCTACCACCTCCCACTGGCAGCTACCACCCTCTGTGTAAAAAAAACTTGCCTCGCACATCTCCTTCAAACTTTCCCCTCATCTTAAACCTCTGCCCCCTAGTATTTGACATTTCCACCCTGGGAAAAAGACTCCGACTATCTGCCCTACCTATGGCTCATATAATTTTATCTCCTTCTATCAGGTCACCTACCAGCCTCCAACACTCTGGTGATAACAATCCAAGTTTGTCCAACCTCTCCTTGCAGCTAATTCACTCCAATCCATGCAACATCCTGGTAAACCCCTTCTGCACCCTCTCCAAAGCTTCTAACATCCTATCTACAGTGTGGGGACCAGAACTGTAGACAATGCCCCAAATGCGGTCTGACTAAGGTTTCACATGCCTGCAAAATGGCTTGCCAACTTTCATACTCAATGCCTTGACTGATGAAGGCGAGCATGCCCGAATGCCTTCTTTACCATATAAAAACCGAAAGAACTGCGGAAGCTGTAAATCAGGAACAAAAACAGAAGTTGCTGGAAAAGCTCAGCAGGTCTGGCAGCATCTGTGAAGGAAAAAACAGAGTTAACGTTTCGGGTTCGGTGACCCTTCCTCAGAATGGATGGTGGCTGGGAAAATGTCAGTTTATACGCAGAAAATAGGGAGGTGGGTGGGGTAGGGATTAAATAACAGGATAGAGCCCAAAGAGAAAGAAAGACAGTTGGACAGACGAAGGAGTTGCTAACGATCAGGCTGGGAGGGTGAGTAGTTGTTAATGGGGACTGTTAGTGACTAACAACAGGGGGTGTTATCACACAGCCTGCCATTACACACCCCCTGTTGTTAGTCACTAACAGCCCCCATTAACCACTATTCCCCACAACTGTTGGGGTGGCACGGTGGCTCAGTGGCTCAGCGGTTAGCATTGCTGCTTCACAGCTCTAGGAACCCGGGTTCAATTCTCAGCCTCGGGTGACTGTCTGTGTGGAGTTTGCACGTTCTCCCTGTGTCTGTGTGGGTTTCCTCCCACAGTCCAAAGACATGCAGGTTAGGTGGATTGGCCATGCTAAATTGCCTATAGGGATGTGTAGATTAGGTGGGTTGTGGGGGGGTGGGTCTGGGTGGGATGCTCTGAGGTTCGGTGTGGATTTGTTGGGCCAAAGGGCCTGTTTCCACACTGTAGGGATTCTATGAAACTATTCACCCTCCCAACCTGGTCATTATCAACTCCTTCATCTGTCCAACTGTCTTTCTCTCTCTTTGGGCTCTATCCTGTCATTTACTCCCTACCCCACCCACCTCCCTATTTTCTGCGTATAAACTGACATTTTCCCAGCCACCATCAGTTCTGAGGAAGGGTCACCGGACCTGAAACGTTAACTCTGTTTTTACCTTCACAGAGGATGCCAGACCTGCTGAACTTTTCCAGCAACTTTGTTTTTGTGCCTTCTTTACCATCTCGTCCACTTGCGTTGCCACCTTCAGAGAGCTATGCACTTGCATTCCAAGACTCCACTGCATATTCTTGTGACATAATAAGCCAGTTCTGAATGTCTCAGTCTGGCCACACTTTCATGTAGGGCGTTCTAGACCCGAATCACTCATTACATAAGAAGGTTTCTCATCGTGTTTGGAGGGCCGTGGTTCCAACCATCAAAGAGAAATGGGAAAGGGATGCATGGTTAATGCTAGTGGCAGCTATTCCTGCCACTAACTGGGGGTCTATAAAGGAGCTGGAGAAAACATTTCCTAGATTGTTTCTTTCAGTTGAACGTTCCTTATTTCTTTCGTGAGATGTGGGCATCACTGGCAAAATAATGAGATAACAAGGTATGGAGCTGGATGAACACAGCAGGCCAGGCAGCATCAGAGGAGCAGGAAAGCTGAC
>NC_063359.1:37784525-37790689 GCF_021869965.1 Rhincodon typus | reverse complement strand
CCCCCCCCCACACACACACATACACCCACACAGACACACACACACATACACCCACCCACACACACACACCCACCCACCCACACACAAACGCCCTCACACATGCACACACATACACCCACCCACACACACACACACAGACACACACACACTCACACTCACACGCACGTACACACACACATGCGCGCGCGCGCACACACACACACGTACATACAGACTCACACACACACAGACTCACACACCCACAAGGATAGCTCTGTTGGCTGGATGGCTGGTTTGTGTTGCAGAGTGACACCAACAGCATTTGAGTTTAATTCCCACACTGGCTGAGGTTACCATCGGGGATTGTCCCCTTGCCCAAGGAGTGGTGACCCTCAGGTTAAACCACCACCAGTTGTCTCTTTCTAATGAGCGAGCAGCCCTGTGGTCAGCTGGGACTACGGCCCTTTACTTTCTCTTAAGGCAGTTAGTTGACTTCTGATTCTATTGCTGATTATATTGGATTTTTACAGCAACCCTTAACATATGACAAATACCTACTGGCTATCAACTTCCCACACAAATTCAGAATTCCTGGCCCATGCTGAGTTAGTAACTTTCTAACTCTCTTTCTCCTGTGATAAACGTTATCCTTTGACAAGTGGAAAGACGTCAGTCTGCATCCCTGATTTTATATCCCCTTTTGCAAGTCGCCTTTGCAGCATTTAACCCAAGTATGTGCACATAGGTCATCGTGACAAACAACTTTGAACCAAATTTTTGCAACTCTCAGCCAGTGGGAAGAGTGCTCCTGGTTTCCCTAAAACAATTGCATATTAGCCAGTTCTTCACCTGAAACATTAACCCGGTTTCTCTCTCCACAGATGCTGCCAGACCCGCTGAGTTTCTCGAGCAACTTCTGTCCTTGTTGAACATTAGCTTATGCACAATATTTACAACTGTTGACTAATGGGAATGGCATTGCTGGCTTCCCCACAACAGTTGAACCTTAATTTTACCCAATAGTTGCAATCTGTATCTACAGTGATTGGAACCATGGCTGGGTGAATCTCAGTGACTCTGAGCCCCCTGATTGGGATTGTTAACCCAGGCCAATCAGGGAGCCCTGGCTGATGGATAGAAACAGGAGATTGAGGGCCAGCTCGTGGTGTAGTGGTAGTGTCCCTACCCCTAGACCAGGAGGCTCAAGTTCACGTCCTGCCTGCTCCAGGGGTGTGCAATGACATCTCTATACAGATTGATTAGGAAAATAGACTAAGACAAAAACAGGAGGTTGAGAGAGTCTCCTCAGTCTAGGAACTGGCTCTAAGCTGGCTGATCAGAGCCCATGTACTGTGCTCAGGTAAATAAAGGGTGACAAGTTACTGGCCTCACAGTTATTTCAGTTTCCAATGGGGACAGTGTTCCTGACTTCCCAGGACAATCTAACCCTGACCTGTCTGCTTTTGACTAGAGACTGTGGTCAACCCTGGCCAATCCTTGAGCCTTGTCTTGCCGTCTTGGTTTCAGTCACTGTTGATGCTGGACTGACTGAAGCCTAAGTGTATAAAAGGATCCTCATTCCATGTACTCTTTCGTAAAACTATGTTGCTGTTCATGACTCTTAAAGAAATGCCAACAAAGATTTTTTTAAACAGCATTCTAACACAAATTAAGGCATTTCATTACTGTACTTATGTACCACGCAATTTGATAACTTAGGGGAGTCGATGGCTTAGTGGTATTATCACTGGACTGTTAATCCAGAGATCCAGATAATGTTCTGGGGACCCAGGTTCAAATTCCACCACAGCAGATGGAATTTGAATTCAATAAATATCTGGAATTAATAATGTAATGATGGCCACTGTTGATTGTTGGGGGGAAAACCCATCTGATTCACTAACGCCCTTCAGGGAAGGAAACTGCCATCTTTACCCAGTCTGGCCTACATGTGACTCCAGACCCACAGCAATGTGGTTGACTCTTAACTGCCCTCTGGGCAATTAGGGATGGACAGTAAATGCTGCCTGGCCAGCGACACCCTCATCCCGTGAATGAATAAAGGGGAAAAAAAGTCTTATTGGTTGCACACAGATGTGTAAGTCTAATGTAGTTCTTCAAATGTGTTTGAGGTTGATATGAATACTTTGAAAACTTGTTGCGAATTAAGTGAAACTAAGTCCTGACCAGCTCATCAGTAATTCTGTGCTGTTGTTTTCTTTGTCTGTGGCACAGTAAGTCATCAATGTCACTCTTCATCATCTCCCAGTCTCAGCTTCAGCTGAATCCAGCTTCTCATGATGTGATTGCCTGCCCATTGTGCGCAGGGCCCATAGTGGCTGTTCCATATGTGTCATCTTAAGCATTGCTTTGATGAGCAAAGTCAGTCTTTAGACTATAAGGCCATAGGAAATAGGAACAGGGGTAGGCCATTCGGCCCCTCAAGCCTGCTGTGCCATTCAATAGCAAAATGGCTGATCCAACGTTCCTCAAGACCATTTTCCTACATTTTCCTGTAACCCTTGATTCCTCGACAGATCGAGATTCTGTTTCTCTCAGCCTTAAATATACACAAGGACTCCCCCCCCCCCCCCCCCCCAGCTCTCTGTAGCGATGTTTTCCAAAGATACACAACCCTCGGAAGAAATTCCTCCCCATCTCAGTCATAAATTGGTGCCCTTTTATTCTGATACTGTGCCCTGTGGTCCTAGACTCTCCCATGAGGGGGAACATCTTCTCAGCATTTACCCTGTCAATCCCCTTAAGAATGCTGCATGTTTCAATGAGATCACCTCTCATTCTTCTAAACTCCAGTGAATAGAGTCCCAGCCTGTTTGCTCATGACTATGGATTATTTGAGTGAAATGTTGGGAGCATTGAGGTGTTATATTACAGCCTCACCCTGTTTTTGACCAACATCCCCTCTAAGTTACTTCCTCAACTGTGCCACCATACAAAAAAGACAAAAATTGAAATTGCTGGAAAAGTTCAGCAGGTCTGGCAGCGTCTGTCGAGAGAAATTAGAGCTAACATCCCGGGTCGAGTGAGCCTTCCTCAGAACACCGACTTGAACCAGGAGCTCTGAACTGTTTCCCAACACTTCTCAGTCCAGGAGTACTGGAAATGCAGACTGTGCTGGAATGGGTATGGGTTAGTCATTCCTGCGGAGCGCTGTGCTCAATTGATGCAAGAGTTGCAATGTGAAGACAGAGAATTAAGGAAGGGTAAGATTATATAAAATGTGGGTGTGGCAGAGGATGTTCAGAATGAGCTGGATGGCAAAAGTACAGATAAGTGGGTTAAAGGAGGTGTAGCAATTCACAAATCAAATGGGTTCATAGAATCCCTACAGTGTGGAAACAGGCCCTTTGGCCCAACAAGTCCACACCCTCAGAGCATCCCACCCAGACCCATCCCCCATAACCCACCGAATCTACACATCCCTGGACACTATGGGGCAATTTCCCAAGGCCAATCCACCTAGCCTACACATCTTTGGACTTTGGGAGGAAACCGGAGCACTCGGACGAAACCCACACAGACATGGGGAGAATGTGTAATCTCCACACAGACCAAGGGTGGAATTGAACCTCGGCCTCTGGCGCTGTGAGGCAGCAGTGCTAACCACTGTGCCACCCTGCTAAATAATAAGATGAGGAAAGATAGCCTAGTACAGCCAATAGCTGAGAGCCTTCACCCTGGCAACAATTGAAGGAGAAATTAAACGTTAAAACAGGGGAGAACAAAAAAAAATTGGAGGGTGGATAGTACTGAGGTCTGGACTGAGGCAGGGGGCTTGATAAAAAACAGATCTGAAACAAGATGGACCCGATGATCCCTCTAAAGCAATGGTGACCATAAACAAACAAATACACATGATTCATTACTATACTGGTCACCCATTGACCAAAAAGGAAAGGACCTTTGGAATTTTTGCCAAGTTCTTGTGATCAGGAGAGGATGAAGGTTCACAATGAAACCAACCCCATTGGCCTTGCATTGCTCACCACGACAGGATTAGAAAGCCACTCACCAATCAGATATCACCAAGGGCGATCATAATCCTGGAACTCCCTCCTGCACAGTGCTTGGGTCAATCTGCACCAACTGGAGTTTAAGAAGGTAGCTCACCACTACAGTCTCAAGGACAATTAGACATGGGCGTTAAATCCTGGCCCAGTCAGCCATTCCCAATTCTGATAAATTGATACAATAAAGAAAACAAATGAGAAGAAAGAATTGCATTTGTGTAGCTCCTCTCACGGACATCTTACAGTGCATTACAGCCAATGAAGTACTTTTAAAGTGTAGACGCTGTTGTAGGAAACACAGCAACCAATCTGTTCACAGCCAGCTCCCACAAAAGGCAATGTGACAATTACTCAATTTCTCATGATGTTGGTTGAGGGTCACATGTTGGCTAGGAGTCTGGGGAAGGCTCCCTTACTCTACTTGGTGTTGCATTTTCCTTTAGCATCCCCCTGAGCAGGCAGTTTGGGGCCCTTGGGTTAATACCCCGGCCCTGCACTGCAATATCAGGCTCGCTCTTTGCATTCCGATCCTGCAGTGGGACTTGAACCCAGGATGTTCTGACAGAGAGATGAGCATGGCTGACACAGAATAGCTAGCCCCAGTCCCTACCCGATTTAAGATTGCAGTCTCCCAGATAAAAGTTTGAACAAAGGAACTGATATAAGCCACCTCAAGCCTTGTCATTTCACACTTGTTGGGGTAGGAGTGACACATTTGGGATCTAACTGTTTATCCTCCACCAAGGATTCAAATTGAAGGAATATTTTTTCTTGAAAGTACCTAGTGGCCTTATTCAGTGTTGGAATGTTGTGCTGAGACAGTGTTTTTAAGCAATTTTCTCCATTTTCAATTGTAGAAATGCTTGTTATTGTTCTTCTGTGACAAACTGACTAATACGTATGTCCCTCTTTTTCAACTCAGGGACAGAAAGGTTACCCTGGACCCCCGGGCCATCCAGGAGACCCAGTAAGTGTTCACTTGTCTTCGCACCCACAGATATTCATTACAAATGTTCATCATCAAATCCCATTCAGTACCAAATAATGTCATTTCCCGCACCACACGTCCTCCCATGGGCCCTACAGATCCCGTTCAGTCTGTCCACTGCCTCCACTTAATTTTCACCAGTGTACCTTGATTCTCCTGTATTTGTTCAAGGCTGAGGTAGATTGTATGTGACCAGCTTTGTTTTAACCTAACCAAACCGTTCAGAGACATTATGACCTGAATCCAGGCCTCCCAACCCAGAGGTAAGGACATTACCAGTGCGCTACAAGAGCCCTATACCTGATTTATTTCGAAACGTCTCTGTAAATAGAAGTGGATAGACTGGCGATTAGGAGTACGTAAAAACGAAAAGCAAGAAAAGACCACTGGCCTAGATAAAGTGTCTCTTGTAGTTACAGAAACAAAAACAGAAATTGCTGGAAAATCTCGACAGGTCTGGCAGCATCTGTCAGAAGAAATCAGAGTTAACGGATCTCTGAAGAAGGGTAGTTAACTCTGATTTCTCTGCACAGATGTTTCCAGAGCTGCTGAGATTTTCCAGCAATTTCTGTTTGTGTTTCTGCTTTACAGCATCCACAGTTCTTTATTGTTTCTCATATCATTACAGCATTGGCTGCTTTGCAGGACATAAACACTCACCCTACCCAGAGCCTTAAAATCACCTGAGGGAGGCAGCTAAAACAGAAAAAAAATTATCATGTAGTATATTCGGTGGAAGAGTTAACAAACCCCTAATGAGTCCAATATAGTTTTCAATTACTTAACTATTAAACCATAGTCTGGTAAACACAGGAGATCATTTCCCCCAGAGGTGACTCCAGGCTAACTCATTCGCCACTTTGTCCAATCACTCACTCCCCATTCTCCCCTTCACTCACTCCCCATTCTCACCTTCACTCACTCCTAATTCTTCCCTTCACTCACTCCCCATTCTCACCTTCACTCACTCCTAATTCTCCCCCTTCACTCACTCCTAATTCTTCCCTTCACTCACTCCCCGTTCTCACCTTCACTCACTCCCCATTCTCCCCTTCACTCACTCCCATTCTCCCGTTCAGTCATTCCCCATTCTCCCCTTCACTCACTCCCATTCTCCCTTTCACTCACTCCCATTCTCCCTTTCACTCACTCCCCATTCTCCCCTT
>NC_063359.1:37778055-37784515 GCF_021869965.1 Rhincodon typus | reverse complement strand
ACTCCTAATTCCTCCCTTCACTCACTCCCCATTCTCACCTTCACTCATTCCCCATTCTCACCTTCGCTCACTCCCAATCTCCCGTTCAGTCACTCCCCATTCTCACCTTCACTAACAGCCTGTCTTGCCTTATCACTGTCACCTTTATTCCCCCCTTCTCAAGCCTTATTCACCTCACTCACTGCCCCACTCCAGGGCCATCAGTGCCTGGATCATTGCTGGCAATGAAGGAGCTCTGAAACAAACGGGAAGTGATGAGGAATCGAGAGGGACCTGGCCAATGAGGTAGTGAGTGAGGCAGCAAGTTATCGCCGTTTTATTGTGTGCAATCCCAGCTTTCTATTTGGTGCTTTGGAGTCAATATTCTGGGAAAACTTCATTCATTAACCCTAGTGTTAGGCTACCGGAGTGGGATCATGCATCATGTAAGACTCTGCACATGGGGAATCATTTGAAAAGCGACTTTTTATTCGCGATGCCTTGTTTAGATATCTTCACACTGCTTGGGGTTTTGGAGAGTCTCATTTTTTAGTGCAGGAGGTTACTTGGAACTGAATTAATCAACACTGCAGAGGCTTTTTCTAAATTACTGTACTGCGTTTTGGCTTCATTTTTAGTTGTTTGGCAACTTTTATTCCAATTAACTACTTCAAATGCCCTAGAAGTATGTTCTACTCTTTTAAACTGAAAAGTAAAATTTTCTCTGCTCTTTTAAAGTGAAAGTGAACAGAGTAAAACTCCCTTGACCTGTCCCCATCAAACACTCCCAGGAGAGATACAACACAGGGTTTGATACAGAGTAAAGCTACCTCTACTCTTTTAAACTGAAAGTAAAATTACCACAACACTGTCCCACTGTCCCTATCAAGCACTCCCAGGACAGGTACAACACAGGGTTAGATGCAGAGTAAAGCTCTCTCTACACGATACCCCTCAAACACTCCCAGGACAGGGTTAGATACAGAATAAAGTTGTCTCTACTCTGACCCCATCACATACAGCTAGCACACAGGGTTAGATAAGGAGTAAAGTCACCTCTAGACTAATACCCATCAAACCCTCCCAGGACAGGGACAGCTTGAGGTTAGATACAGAGTAATGCTTCTTCTACTCTTAAACTAAAGGTAATTTTTTCCCTCTACTCTTTTAATAGTAAACTGGAAATAAAACTTCCTTGACCCTCTCCCTAACTTTAATAACAGATGATTGGCTGTCTGCCAGTAACACCCTTCCATTGCGATGATCTTTATGGAAGTCATTAACTTTCTAATACAATGCACAGCCCCTATTTCAAGCCAAATTTATTTGTATGACTTATTCTTTCCAATATTAAGTGTTGAAATTCACTGGAAATAGCTACTTTTTGTGCAGCAGGATAGTAGGGTCAACAAACCATTAGCTCTGAAACACAAGTAGAATATTAAGGATCGCAAGGTCACTTCTGAAGAGCAGAAGAGCCATTCCACTTTCCGAACGCGATTTTCAAGTTACCCCTCTCACAAAGGAATTGGCTGCAGAATTCAGTTAGATTCTCTCCGTTTATTGAAGCAACATGTCTGAAGCTCATTTCTGCTCCATTAAACTACAGTTCGGGAGGTCTCTATGGGGGTGCAGTGGGTAGTGTCCTTCCCTCTATGCTCTGGAGTTCCACTCCTGTTTGATGGCTGAAGGAGGCTAAAGTGGTTGATTGTCCACTTGCAAATCCCTTTGAAAACACGCCAGTGGCAGTCGGTAAGAGGGAACAAGATTCCTGGTCGACTGTGTCGTGGAATGGTCATTGGAGTTCCCACCATAGCTGTCTGCACCTCCATTCTCCAAAGTGGAGAAGCGCAGTGTCTCTGCGGGGACAGTAACAAACTGAAAATAATACCTGATGGTTGACGCTCACTGGTAAACCCCACCATCGTTTTATTGGAAAGAAGGTTTCCAGAACTCAATCCAGGGGACCTCATAACTGATCACGTTGTCCATGCAGAGCATGATGAACAATGTACCATTCAGGAATTTCTAGCCCCATGTTCTCAAAATAAGCAGATCCAGCTGCTGCAAAAACGTATCAGATTCAGTTTTAGGAAGAGTATCTCTTTATTACAAGTAGTCAGTTTTAGCAAAAACTGTTACAGCTACTCAGAGAAATAAAATGACGAGCAGCCTGCTTTCAAAACACTTTTCATTTTGCAAATAAAGCTGAAAAGGTTTGACACCACGTCATTTTGGCACAATAACATTCTGTTGGGGTATGCTTTTGAGTTTTAAAACTCTTTAGTGACGTGACAAGCACTTGTTGCTCATCCCTAATTGCTCTGGGACTCAGCGGTTTGCTAGAACCGTTCAGGAGGTAGATCAGAGTCAGCCATGTTGCTGTGGGTTTGGAGTTACATGTAGACCAGCCTGGGTAAGGACAGCAGGCACTAAAGAACGCGAGTGAACCAGGGCATGGCTTTATGACAAGTGATGGTACTTTGAAGGAACTAGCTTTCAATTCCAGATTTATTAATTGAATATAAATTCTACCAAAGGTGTTAAATCCCAGATTATCAGTCTGTTGATGACAACTCCAGCAACATTACTACTACGCCACCACCTTCCCTTAGCTGCTTGAATACTTTATGTGATGACGAAGATGTGTACTTTACTGGCCAGAGTGCTTACTTCAATCCCCATTAATGGGACAGAAGAACCAGGAGCAGGAGTAGGCCATCTGGATCTTAGAGCCAATTCATTAAGATCATGGCTCATCTTTTCATGGCCATAGCTCCACTTACCCACCCTCTCAGCATAACCCTTCATTCCTTTACTGTTCAGAAAGTCATCTATCTTTGCCTTAAAAACATGCAATGAGGAAGCCTCAACTGCTTCACTGAGCAGGGAATTCCACAGATTCACAACCCTTTGGGTGAAGAGGTTCCTCCTCAACTCAGTCCTAAATCTGTTCCTCCTTATTTTGAGGCTGTGCCCCCTCGTTCTAGTTTCACCCGCCAATGGAAAAAACCTCCCTGCTTCTATCTTATTGATTCCCTTCATAAATTTTTATGTTTCTATAAGGTCCCCCCCATTCTTCTAAATTCCAATAAATATAATCCCAGTCTACTCGGTCGCTCCTCATAAGCTGACCCTCTCAACTCTGGAATAAACCTGGTGAATCTCCTCTGCAACCCCTCCAGTGCCAGTACATCCTTTCTCAAGTAAGGAGACCAAAACTGCACTCAGTACTCCAGGTGTGGCCTCACCAGCACCCTATACAACTGTAACATAACCTCCCTGCTTTTAAGCTTACCACGTTATGTTGAGGGTGGGGTAGGACATGGGGGAAAGTGTGTTGATTGGGGGGATATTTAAAGAACAGACAACAGCAACCAAAGTAATTTTGCTTGAGCTGAAATAGATCAAATTCCTCATTTCAATTTTGTCTGTGCCCATACCCTGCACTGTTCATTTCAGGATCGTTCAGTATGATCCCAGGATTTCCTGAAGACAACAATGAGTCATTTTGATATCTCACTTTTATCCAATTTGCCGGGCAGAACAGAGTCACCATTAAAACACAAGTGCTGGTTCAGTTAACCACAGGCACCAATTGCTGGAATATACTTCGTTGGGTCGCTGTTGGCAGATCAGAAAGCTCAGGTAGCTTCATCAAGGGTTGTTTCCAGAGGCCCGGACCCCAATTCTGTACAATTCGGCAATTAGTTGCCTGGCAGCAGGGACCCCTTTCCCTTTCATTTAAGCAACCTGCATGGACTTTCTGTGATGTGTAGGTGCCGGTGTTGGACTGGGGTGGACAAGGTCAGATGTCACACAACGCCATGTTATAGTACAACAGGTTTATTTGAAATCACAAGCTTTCAAAGCGCTGCTCCTTCATCGGGTGAAGTGGAGGGAAGCGCACAGACACAGAATATATGACACATCTCTGGAGCAGGTGAGACTTGAACCCTGGGCCACCAGGCTCAGAGGAAAGGACATTACCACTGTACTAAAAGAGACCCCCCTTTCTCTTTTAACAGTGATATCAGTTGTTCTTCCATGATCTGCTGCCCCTGGTTGAAGGCTAACACCTCTTCAGTGTCAGCAGCGCCACCAGGATTCGTGGCCGTGGCTGGGATTGCACCTGACACAGAGCAGTGTCTCAGGCATCGCCCTGAGACCAAGGCAGCTTGGAACAAAAACAGAAGTTGCTGGAAAAGCTCAGCAGGTCTGGCAGCATCTGTGAACTTTGTTTTTGCTCCGGTGAAAGTGGTGCAAGAATGTTGAGGGACGCCCAGGAGTGAAAAAAAGACTCATTGATCCGACTGGCTGATCATGGCTCATCGTGACCACCCAGTGCATCACAAGACCACCGTATTTCTGTGTAATGCCCATTGTGATAATGTAGAGAGCCCAATTTGTGCCCGGTGACCTCCCAGACACACTGTGTGACAACGGGATGATCCGTTCTTGTGAATATTGACCAGGAGAACTGGGGAGAGCTCTCCTGCCCTTCAGAATAGCATCGGTGGATCTTGTATATCTACGCGAGAAGGCAGGTGGGGTCTCTGTTTAGCATCACAGCTGAAAGCCACTCACTCTGGCTACCTGCTGAGTCACAGCTGGCCCAGAAACTCAGCACACCATTGGAGAGCCCAAGATGGTTCCCAGAAGTTGGAATCTCGGCACCAAAGGCAGAGCGACCAAGAAGGGACGGGGATGTGAAAGAAGAAGGAACTAACCAGAGCCTGGAGAACGTGGGGGGGGAGAATGGAATTTATGGGGATAGGAAGGGCCAAAACCAAGGATAGATTTGAACAGGGGAATAGTGAATTAAATTTGAGATCATGATGACTGACATCCCCAGTGTTTGTCTAGGATGTGGCACAGGCTTAGGATATAGGTGACGGAGAGCTAGTGGGTACATGTTGGGCCTAATAGCATTTTTCTACACTGCAGCAGTTCTGTGCTTCTCCCTGATGGAGGTAAGCACGACAGGATGGTGATGATAGAGGCAAGAGCTTAGCTTCCAGTTGAACAGACAGCCAAGGTTATGAAGAGTCGGGCTAGAAACCCTTTAGAGGGCCAGGAAAGGAATTGGTGGCAAAGGGACAGAGTTTGCGGTGGGACCGAAAGCCAATGGCATCATCCTGCTAATCTTTAGCCGGGGGAATGTGCAGCTGGTCCAGACTGGATGTTGAAGAAGCAGTCTGAGAGGGCAGAGCCAGCAGAGTTAGTGTCAAGTTACACTTACAAGGTATCCTGCAAGGCATTATTGTCATCCCCAAAAATCATTGCTTTTGAGGCTGCCAGAAATGAAAGTAAGTAAGAGGGATGGACGGAGAAACTTGGTTAAATTTACGAGCAACAAAGAGGAAATTGAGAGAAAGTACAAGGATTTCCAGCAAGAAGATTAGGACAGAAAGAAAACTGGGAGAGCGAGAAGGAAAATCTAAATAAATGAACATGTTGTAGAGTTTAGAAGGTTTACTTTTACTCTCTGGAGAGTTTTTTTTTGTAGAGTCTTAATGGATTACTCCATCTATAGCTTGGGTCAAAATACTTTAACTGCGTCAGCTGTGGCTCTATGTTTAACACTCACAGCTAGCGACAGAGTTTGGGTTCAAGTTTCAAGGCACAAAATTCTCGCCCGGAAATTATCCCAGTGCAGTCGAGACAAAGGACTGCACTGTTGCAGGTGATGTTTTTTCAGATATCTTCGATTGTGGCCCTGTCAGGGGCGTGCAGAAGGTTCAAAAGCACACAGTAAGAGTGGAGACGAAACGCTGCTTCTAGAGAAATGTCGCTGAGGTGATTTGATGACTCTGTGTGGGTAGCTGGTTTCATGTGGGAACGTGCACTTTACACCTGGCTGTGCGGGTGGTTCATTGCTAGGATTTTGACACGGGAGGCTTGCGTTCGAATCCTGGGCAATGCATCACTGTCCTTTCCATCCATTCGCCTTGGCTGAATAGCTGGTTAGTGATGCCAGCAGTGTGGTTTCAGTTCCCAGGCCTGCCGAGGTTACTGTCAAGGTCTGCCTTTACCTGAGGCATGGTGACCTTCAGGTTAAACCACTACTAGTTTTGTCTCTCTCTCTCTCTCTCTCTCTCTCTGTTTCTGTTCAGAGAGCAGACCTCTAGAACTTTAAATGGTAAAGCCTCCACTGTTCTTCCCGAAGGGTGGCTGATCACAAATCACTCTCATTTTTACCAGATGCCATCTCATATGGATTTTCTGGCTGCCGGCCATGATATCAATGCAGCTTTCTCGGCTTTTGAGTCCTGGAGAGGACTTCGAACCCCAAACTTCTGGCTCTGAGGCCAGGACACTGTCCAAGAGCTCCAGAATAGGAAGCGCTCTGCACCACAAAGCCTCGGAGTATATATTAGAGCACAGCAAATCACAGTAGCCATTAAACTTCGATAACAAGGTGTAGAGCTGGATGAACACAGCAGGCCAAGCAGCATCAGAGGAGCAGGAAAGCTGACGT
>NC_063359.1:37762362-37777555 GCF_021869965.1 Rhincodon typus | reverse complement strand
CCTGCTCACTCTCCATCCCCTTAAGTGTTGGCTACTTACCTGTCTCTTACCCTGTACCACACATTCTGCCCATTTCCTGGTTGCCACTGAGGGCAAAATATTGCAGAACGGATCTGCTCAAATCCAAAGCTGCCATCACAGGTTCATCACTGATGGCCATTTGATCCATCATTCCTCTGCTGACTCCTTGGGGAAAGAAAAAATGATCCAATTTGTCCCTCTCTTATCCCACTCTTTACCCAGTCAGCCCAGTGACCGGTTCCATTTTTAAATGTGTACCCAGTATGATTTCAAAGAGGGATGGTTAATCTGCTCCTACTGTCCTTTCAGAATCCAGGTCACTTTAGATTTTCTCATCTCCCTGCCTCTCACTCAGATGCCCAGGCACATAGACAAATAGGAGCAGGATGAGGCCATTCAGGCCTTCAGTATGACCATGGCTGATCTTCCAACTCAATCCCCTGTTCATGCTTTCACCCTTAGCGCTTTGATCTCTTCATCCTTACGAACTTGAGAGGGTGCAGATAAGATTCACAAAGATGTTGACAGGATTGGAGGGTTTGAGCTAAACGGGGACACTCAGTAGGCTGGGGCTATTTTCCCTGGAATGTCAGGGGCTGAGGAGTGTCCTTATAGAGGTTTATACTATCATGAGGGGCATGGATAGGGTGAATAGCCAAGATCTTTTCCCCGGGGTGGGGGAGTTCAAAACTAGCGGGGAATAGGTTTCTGGTGAGAGGGGAAAGATTTAAAAGGGATCTAAGAGGCAACTTTTTCACACAGAGGGTGTTGTGTGTATGGAATGAGCTGTCAGAGAAAATGGCAGAAGCTGGTACCATTACAGCATTAAAAAGGCATCTATAAGGGTATATGACTAGGAAGGATTTATAGGGGTATGGGCCAAATGCTGGCAAATGGGAGTAGATTAATTTAGGATATCTGGTCAGCATGGACAAGTTGGACCGAAGGCTCTGTTTCTGTACTGTACATCTCTGTGACTCTAGAACTCCAACTGTATCTAACTCTGTCTTGAAAACATTCAATGTTTTGGTCTCAACCACTTTCTGTGGCAGAGAATTCCACAGGCTCCCCACTCTCTGGGTGAAGACATTTCTCCTCATCCCAGTCCTAAATTACCCACCCTGTATCCTTAATCTGTGATCTGAGTGGGGAGCTGTAGTGCAGTGGGTAGCGACGCAACCTCTGGGCTAGGAGATCTGGGTTTTTACATTCAACCTCAGGACCTGATGGCCGTGGGATTTGCGAGGGGAGGAGAAGCAGTGGGGCGGAGGGCAACGGTGAAGAGAGGGAGAGGGAGGACAGGAGTGGGAAGAGGGGGAGGGGAAGGAGGAGATGAGGAGGAGTGGGAGGGATGTGGAGGGGAAGAGGGGTAAGGTGGATGTCATGATCTGGCTAAACAGGTTCTCAACTTGCGAACCCTTCCGATTGCGTCTATGGTAGGGGGAGAGTAAGGGTGTTCCCTAGTCAGCCTGAAACAAAGGGTCGCTGCAGCACCCCACCACACCCCCCAAAAAAAAGGTCTCCAGCTCTTCTAATGACCAAGCATCGCTGTCATTCTGAGGATTAACATCCTCAAAATATCACCCTGAACGCGCTGAAACTGCTCCCCCCCGACTCCCCTCACAGCTATCTATAAAACCCCAGCCTGGTGAAGTAGATTCCAATCTGTTGCTGTGACCAGATACTCAGAGATATCACACCAGTGATTGTGATGTGTTTGCCATTCATTTCAAACACTGATCACTGCAAGTATCTAGAAGGTCACTGTAGTCTGAGCAGCTGGCACAGTGGCTCAGTGGTTAGCACTTGCTGCCTCACAGCACCAGGGACCCAGGTTCAGTTCCACCCTCGGGCCACTGTCTGTGCGGAGTTTGCACATTCTCCCGGTCTCTGTGTGAGTTTCCTCCCACAGTCCAAAGACGTACAGGCTAGGTGATTGTAGCCATGGCAAATGCAGTGTTATGGGAGTGCGACCTTCAGAAGGTTAGTATGGGCCAAATGGCCTGCTTCCATGCTGTAGTGATTCTGGGTCAACTCTGGACTTAGCCAGATCTTTATCCCCTGTTACATTTTGTTAAAATGTGCAGCATACCAAATGGACTGTGATCGATGGTGTAGCCGATGGTGTAGCCAATGGTGGGGAGTGGGGGTAGGTGTGGGTGTCAGTGTCGGTGTGGGTGGGATGAAGGCACGGAGTGGGGGCTGACTTTAAAATTTGGCCTCTTCTTCCTCCAGAAAGAAAAACCAGTAAAACTGGCGAACGGGGAAAACTGGCCCAGGTTCAACATGGAGCTCCAGTTCATTTTCCATATGTAACTGTTTACTGGAGTTCTCCCCGCACCTACCCTCCCCCACCCAACTTTAAAGTGTGGTGTTATCCAAATGTAGAATGAAGACTAGAATGACAGCTTTCAGTCATAATCTGATATGGGTCCAGCCTCACACCTCGTTGCCTCTGTATCTCCACTTAGCAAATTTGTTGTCAGCAGTTGATCTGTACTTGTCTCTTAGTCCCTGACTCAATATCAGGAGGAGTGTTGGCTTGGTACCAACAGGGTCATCATTGGGTCATTCCTGCTCTTATGTCATCACTCCCTTACCCTGGATGTTGCTGTCAATTGCAATCAATCTACAACTCACACAGAAAAACCCAACACCACATTGATGCCAGATCCATTTCATTCCTTTATTTTATTCTTCCAATGTTGCTGGCTGGGCCCAGTATTTTGTGCCCGTCCCTAGTTACCCCTTGAGGAGACGGTGCTGAGCTGCCTTCTTGAACCACTGCAGTCTGTTGGATATGGGTAGACCCACAATGCTGTCTGGGAGCAAGCTCCAGGATTTTGATCCCAGCGAGAAAAGATAAGTGACTTGAAGCTGCGAGAAAAGCTTCTCACATTTTGTTTGAACTTAACAACAACGTGCATTTAAGAGGCAGCTTTTACATCTTAAAATGTTCGCAGGGCGCTTGGCTGGACAATTTCTGACACTGAGCCATGTTGTTGCGACTCAGAGAGGGAGGTTTAAAGAGCAAATCGAGTTAGAGTGACAGAGAGGTAGAGAGGGGGAATTTAAAATGATTTAAATTATTTCATGGAAAGTGGGTGTCACTGCCTGGGTCAGCATTTCTTGCCCTGTCCCTAGTTGCCCCCTTGAGAAGGTGATGGGGAGCTGCCTTCTTGAACCGCTGCAGTCCATGTGCTGTAGGGTTGACCCACAGTGTCACTAGGGAAGGAATTCCAGGATTTTGACCCAGTGACACTGAAGGAACGGTGATATATTTCCAAGTCAGGATGGTGAGTGACTTGGAGGGGAACTTGAAGGGGGTGGTGTTCCCATGTATCTGCTGCCCTTGCCCTTCTAGATGGAAATGGTTGTGGGTTTGGAAGGTACTGTCTGAGGATCTTTGGTGAATTTCTGCAGTGCATCTTGTAGATAGTGCACACTGCTGCTACTGAGCGTCGGTGGTGGAGGGAGTGGGAGTGTTCTATGGGAAGCTGAGGACCCAATGGAACATTCTGCTATTAGCCATTAGCAAACAAGCTAATTTTCTGAGAACTAATCCTGAAATATTGCAAACAGCTCTTTGCTTCTAGTTTCAAAACTTGATTTTGGAAATGCATTGCCGGACAGTGTGTTTTGCAAAGCTCCCGTTCGCTGAGAGAGTTAATTCATTCATTTCCGTTTGATTGCTTCCTGTGTATTTTGTGGGTCGCACTCCTCCTGGAGAAACAAAAAAAAAGTCATATTTAGTACGGCACAGACTTATTTCATCCTGACACACAAGGGGTTTAAACACCAACTTCACCCAGTGCGTGCAACACTTTTGATCGAGATATTTCCAGGTTTTCAGACAATATTAGCTCAGGTGTCTGATAGAAGAACCTGAAGTTATAAAAGAAAAGTTTGCATTCGTATAGCACTTTCCACAACCTCTGCAAATCTTGCAGCACTTGTTAGCCAATGAAGCACGGTTATTGTTGTGATGCAGGAAAATACTTCAGCCAATTTGTGCACAGCACGATCCCGCAGGCAGAATGCCACCATGTATGAAGGTGACATGGATGAAATCTCAATAACTAACCCCTAGAATATAATTCAGTTGTTATAACTTTGAGTTAAACACGGGAAAGGTAATTGGCATGAAGCAGTGAAACAGGTTTCTTACATTTTGTTCAAATTTAACAATGTGCATTTATGAGGCAGCTTTTACATATTAAAATGTTCGCAGGGCGCTTGGCTGGATAATTTCTGACACTGAGCCATGTTGTTGCAACTCAGAGAGGAAGGTTTAAACAGCAAATTGAGGTAGAGTGACAGAGAGGTAGAGAGGGGGAATTTAAAATGATTGAAATTATTTCATGGAATGTGGGTGTCACTGTGTGGGCCCAGCATTTATTACCTGTCCCTAGTTGCCTCCTGAGAAGGTGGGGGTGAGCTGTCTTATTGAACCGCTGCAGTCCATGTGCTGTGAGTTGACCCACAATACCCTTAGGGAGGGAATTCCAGGATTCTGACCCAGTGACAGTGAAGGAACGGCAATATATTTCCAAGTCAGGATGGTGAGTGGCTTGGAGGGGAACTTGGACGTGGTGGTGTTCCCATGTATCTGCTGCCCTTGTCCTTCTGGATGGTACTCATTGGAGTGGGGACCTTATCGAAACATACAAGATTCTTGGGTAGTTAGACAGGGGAGATGTGGAGAGCTTGTTCCTCCTTGTGGGAGAGTCTATGTCCAGAAGACATCACTAAGCAGGTTCACTGGGATGTTTCCAGAATTAAGAGGGCTAGCTTATGAGGGGAGATTGAGCAGTTTGGGACTAGACATTGGAATGGGGGTGAGGGATCTTATAGAATCATTGAATCCCTACAGTGTGGAAACAGGCCCTTTGGCCCAACAAGTCCACACCAACCCTCAGAGCACCCACCCAAACCCATCCCCCTATAACCCACCTAATGTACAACTCCCTGAGCACTATGGGCAATTTAGCATGGCCAATCCACCCTAACCTGCACACCTTTGGACTGTGGGAGGAAACCGGAGCACCCGGAGGAAACCCACGCAGGCACAGGGAGAATGTGCAAACTGCGCACAGACAGTCACCCAAGGCATCCCTGGCGCTGTGAGACGGCAGTGCTAACTACTGAGCCACCGTGCCACCCCAAACATAGAAATATATAATTATGTATGGAATACATAAGATAGAAACAGGGAGATTATATCCACTGGTGGGTGGAACTAGAACGAGGGGGCACAGCCTCAAAATGAGGGGGAGCAGATTTAGGACTGAGTTGAGGAGGAACCTCTTCACCCAAAGGGTTGTGAATCTGTGGAATTCCCTGCCCAGTGAAGCGGTTGAGGCTTCCTTACTGAATGCTTTTAAAGCTAAGATAGATAACTTTCTGAACTGTGAAGGAATTAAGGGTTATGCTGAGCGGGTGGGTAAGTGGAGCTGAGTCCATGAAAAGATCAGCCATGATTTTATTGAATGACAGAGCAGGCTTGATGGGCCAAACATCCAGCTCCTGCTCCTATTTCTTATGTTCTTATCAGCTCCGAATAAAGGTGGCACATTTAAAACACAGGTGAGGAGGAATTTCTTCTCTCAGAGGGGAGTGAATCAGGGGAATTCTTTACTGCAGAGGGCTGTAAAGGCTGGGTAATTGAGAATGTTCAAGGCTGAGAGACAGATTTTTAATCAGTAAGGGAATCAAGTGTTATGGAGAAAAGGCAGGAAAGTGAAGTTGAGGATGGTGATATCATTAAATGGCAAAGCAGACACAATGGACTGAATGGCCTACATCTGCTGCTACACCTTATGGTATATGGTGGGGTTCACGGGTTTGGAAGATGCTGTCCAAGGAGCCTTGATGTATTTCTACAGTGCATTGTGTCAATGTTACATATTGCTGCGGGACATTAAGCTTTAAGGCAGAGTCTGGGCTACAAAGCTGGGGATGGGGAAGACACTGGGAGAGGAGGACAGCAGAGATCTGAAGGCACTGCGTGTCTGGAGGAGATTACCAGGGAAGTGAGGGGGGAGGACAGCGAGGGGTTTGAAAACGAAGTTGAGAATTCGAAGATTGAAGCGTTGCCAGATGGGGAAACGTTAGAGGTCGGTGAGCATGGGGAGGGGTTTGGGGAGTGAACAGACCTTGGTACAAGTGAGGATATAAGCAACACAGAGTTCCAGAGACTCCATTGCACTGACACTCAGCACAGCCAGGGAGTATCAGATCTTGAGGGACCCAGAGGTGAGGACAGTTTAAGACTTTGTCTTTGTTTCCATCACTCAAACTATATTCTACATATTTCTGAGGAAGATCAAGAAAGGAAGCTAACCTTTTGTTGAGGCAGGACCAAAATCTTATCTTTCTTCATTCCCACACAGTGAACCTGGTCTTCAAAGATCTTACGTCCATTCTCCACCCCATCTGGATTTCGACCTGTTTCGGTCAGAAACACAACACTTAAAAAGTGAAGCTTGTCCACTCCCTCCTTTACCATCTTATCGCATTCCTGCTCAGTGAACAACTCACACTCATCAAATCATCCTGTTCACAGCCAACATTCAGGGTCAGCACCTCCGACAGTGCGGCACTCCCTCAGCACTGACCCTCCGACAGTGCGGCACTCCCTCAGCACTGACCCTCCGACAGTGCGGCACTCCCTCAGCACTGACTCTCCGACATTGCGGTGCTCCCTCAGCACTGACCCTCCGACAGTGCCCACTCCCTCAGCACTGACCCTCCGACAGTGCGGCGCTCCCTCAGCACTGACCCTCCGACAGTGCGGCACTCCCTCAGTACTGACCCTCCGACAGTGCGGCGCTCTGACAGGTGAATAGGAATATGCAGAGAGGTGAGGGATTTGTGGATGGGAGGGAGAGAGAATGATGGGCAATGGGACAGAGAGGACAAGGTGAAGTTTGGGGTGAGGGGAGAGTAGAGATGGGTCATCAGGGTAAAGGGTTGGAATGATTTGGGGGGAAGAGATGGAACAGTGAGAGACAAAGTAGTTGAGTGGGCGTCAGGGGTAGTTGAGTGAGTGATTGGGGTGAGAGAGTGGTGGAAGGGGTAAGAGGGAGGGTAGGGGTAAGTTGGGGAGGCACCGAGTGGGTGAGTGAAGGAGAAAGAGAGTAGACAGAAAACTGTTTGCACTAAATGTCGTTGGCAGTTGTGAGCAATCTGTTGACTCTGCAGTTCAGGAAGGAGATTGGCAGCTGGCACTCACTGTAGAGGGCAATTGTGTTGTACATTTTGCCCTGTCTCCTCTCCTGCGTGTGTAAAATCAGGCAACTCGGAATTTTTGTGTTGAGGACTCGGAACACCATGTACGGCTTAGCTGTAGGAGAGAGAGAGAAAACAATCATTCCATCCACTTAATAGTCAAACTCCTGGGGAGCAGGCCATCATAGCAGGCCCTACAGTGTGGAAGCAGGCCATTTGGCCCATCAAAGTCACACTCACCCTCCTAAGAGCATTGCACCCAGACCCAGCCCCCTATCCACTCACCCTGCATTTTCCATGGCTAACCCAGCTAGCCTATATATCCTTGGCCCCTGCAGACAATTTAGCATGGCCAATCCACATAACCTACACAGCTTTGGACTATGGGAGGAAACCAGAGTACCCAGAAGAAACCCACGCAGACACGGGGAGAACGTGCAAACTCCACACAGACAGTCGCCTGAGGGTGGAATCAAACCCAGGTCCCTGGCACCGTGAGGCAGCAGTGCTAACCACTGAGCCACCGTGCCACCCTGGGTCAGGTATTACCATTTGAGAATCTGTCAACACAGCACAAAGCCCTCAGCAAGCAAGACTCCACCTCCCACCCCTTCCGTGTGTTAAAGCCTCTGTACCTCTCCCCCATGGACCATTACCTCCTCCTGCCTCTCGCTGCTCCAGGATTCTGGCTTCATTCAGTCCCCACGTTGAAAGTCTAACACTGTCTGAGTGAAAGCCCTACATTGCAAACACACCCACTGCAGCAGGTCAAGAAGGCAGCTCAACCCCACCTACTCAAGAGGCAATTAGAGACGGGGAATAAATGCTGGATCCAGCCACGTCCTGGGGTGAATTAAATCAAACACATGATTTCTGTTAGTTTAATCCTTAAATCCAGTACTTACGTTCGCAGGTAAATTCCAAGCCATTATTAGCTAAACGGTAAGCCTCCATCTCAGACATACAGTCATTTCCCCTACAAGGAAATGAGATTGGAATTACTGTCCATGCAAACCCCCCACACAATCCCATTATCTCTCAACATTCATTACCTGTAGATCAGTTATTGCTAAGAACATTCAACGGTTGTAGCACAGATCATATAGTGTGGAAGCAGGCCATTCAGCCCATCAGGTCTGCACAAACCCCTCTGAAGGGCATCTCACCCACACCCAACCCCTGCATTTCCCATGGCTAACCCGCCCAAGCCTGCACATCTTTGGACTGTGGGAGGAAACCGGAGGAAACCCACGCAGACACGAGGAGAATGTGCAAACTCCGCACAGACAGTCGCCCGAGGCTGGAATCGAACCCGGGTCCGTGGCACCGTGAGGCAACAGTGCTAACCACTGAGGCACTGTGCTGCCCAGATGGAGGCTATTTGGCCTGTTGTGTTTGTGACAGCCCTCTCCGCAGCAGCTATTTAACTTGTCTGACTCCGTCACCCCATTCACAAACAACCTGCAAATCATTACCCCTCTGAGCAAATATCCCTTTCCCTTTGGAAAGCCGCCAGTGAACTTGCCTCCACCCCACTCCCAGGCAACGGAATCCAGATCCTAGCCACCTGCTGTGCAAGGAAGAGTCTCCTCTGTAACACCGTAAGCCATACAGGCAAAAGGAGGCTAATAGAGCATGCTCTGCCATTCAGTGGAATCTTGGTCAATTTGATAATCCTCAACTCCAATTTCCTGACTTTTCCCCACAACCTGATTCCTTTACTGATTAAAAATCTGTCTCTCTCTCTCTCAACCTTGAATATACTTAAAGACCCAGCCTGGACAGCCCTCCGAATTCCACAGATTCACTCCCCTCTGAGAGAAGAAATTCCACCTCATCTCTGTCTTAAATGTGCCACCCTTTATTCTGAGACGATACCGCAAGGGGAAATCCCATTCCTGTCTCCACCCCTAAGATCAGATTTGTATCAATAAGGTTGCCTCTCAGTCTTCCATATTCCAACTCACAAAGCCATAATCTACTTCACCTCCCCCCATGAGGCAGTCCCTCCATACCTGCGATCAGCCTAGTGAACTTTCTTTGGACTGCCCCCAATGGCAGTCTATCTTACCTTTAGATAAGGGACCAAAACTGTTCACAGTATTCCAGCTGTGGGTCTGACTTGTGCCTTGTCTAGTTTTAACAAAACCTCCCCACTTTAATGCTCCTTTCTTTATTAAATTAGGGCCAACGGTCCACTTGCCTTCCCTATTCCTCGCTGTACTTGGATTCTCACTCTTTGTGATTCACAGACGAGGACTCCCAAATCCCTCTGTGCTGTAGCTCCTCAGGTCACTACTGCTTCTTCTGCACACTGTGCCCTCTGGCTCTCGGCGTTCTGTTACGGGAATATTTCTCCCCATCTCCTCGGTGTTTTGAACGCCTCGATCAAACCTCCACACAATACCTTCTCCAGCATAAACACCCCCACCCTGTGGAGTAATGAAGGTGCATGGTACCATTCTCATGAACCTTTCCTGCGCCATCTCTTGTGTGTTTACATCCTTTCTGAAGGGCAATGCTAAGAATTGGACACAGTTGAGGCCAAACCTGTGCTTTTAAAGGTTCAACACCAGCTCCTTTTGTTGGGGGTTTTTCCTCACAATCTGATAGCCAACAGTGTTTCAATAAACAAGAATTCTCAAACTCGCACTGCTTTAGCAGATCATGAGATACAGGAGGAAAATTAAGCCATTCAGCCCATCAAGGCTGCTCCACCATTCGAGCATAGCTGATATGTTTCTCAACCTCATTCTCCTGCCTTCTCTCCATAGCCCCTGGTTAATCAAGAACCTATCTACCTCTGTCTAAAACATACTCAATGACTTGGTCTCCACAGCCCTCCTCAGCATTGAGTCCCACAGATTCACCACCCTCAGGCTGAAGAAATTCCTCCGCGTCTCAGTTCTAAAGGGTCCTCCCTTCACTCTGAGGCTGTGCCCTCAGGTTCTAGTCTCTCCTACTAGTGGAAGCATCTTCTCCATGTCCACTGTGTCCAGGCCTCTCAGTATTCAGTAAGTTTCAATCAGATCTTCCCCTCATCCTTCTAAACTCCATCGAGTACAGACCCAGAATCCTCAACCGCTCCTCACATGACAAGCCCTTCATTCCCGGGATCATCCTTGTGACCCTCCTCTGGCGCCACCCCCTGCCCCCCCCAAGGCCAGCACATCCTTCCTTAGATACTAGGCCCAAAACTGCTCACAATATTACCATTGAATACTACGTAACCACTGAAAGACAGAACCCCTTTGCTGATTCTTGGCTTTCAAGGAGAGAGGGTTGAGGGGACGTTGAGTAGGAGAATTGAGAATGTTCCGGATAAGGAAGGACTGCTCCCACTGGTGGGAGGCTCAGTCACCAGATGGAACATGTGAGGCTGAAGACGGAAAGACGAGATCCTTACTTCACACAGTTTCCGATGTGATCGGAAAAATAATTGAAGAGGAGAAACAAGAATGCAGGGTTTCGAGGAAGGGACATGAATGTGGGAACTAATTAGAATGATCTAAGCAAAGAGCTGGCACAAAGCCTGAAGGGGCTGAAAGGCCTCTCTATGCTCTGTGCAATTCTGCTGGGGAGACCATTTGTTGTGTTCACACACAGTGTGGCTCGGAATTCTCTGAATTCATCTTTCCACCTGACGGGAACCCTACTATAAATGTTTCATACACATGACATTCTGGTAACATCACTGGGCCAGTTATTCAGACATCTTCCTCTGGGGTCATAGGTTCAAACCCCAGCTCAGCTCCTGATGGAAGTTAGAGTTGTAAATCTGGAATCGAAGGCTAGACTTAGAGTTGAACCATGAGACCAGCTTGAGTTGTTGTAGAAACGCATCTGGTTCACTGAGACAGTAAGAACTGCCGATGCTGGAGTCTGAGATAACACAGTGTGGAGCTGGAGGAACACAGCAGGCCAGGCAGCATCAGGGGAGCAGGAAAGCTGAAGTTTCGGGCCGGGAGCCTTCTTCAGAAATTCAAGAAGGTTCCTGACCCGAAACGTCAGCTTTCCTGCTCCTCTGATGCTGTGTTTCTCCAGCTCCACACTGTGTTATCTCCATCTGGTTCACTCATGCCCTGAAGGATGATCACATTGAATGGCAGAGCAGGATTTGAAAGAGCCAAGTGGCCTATTCCTTGTTTCTTAGCATTGCTAGATGGGTGTAATGACCTCCTCCTGTTCCTGCTGACTCATAGAACTCAGTCACTCCGACAGCAATAAAACATCACACCCTCCCCGGATCTGCCAAGGGACTGAACTATAAAATGGCGAGCCAGACTTACATTCGCATGTAGGCCTTGATCAATGTTTTGTTCATTTGGACAACAGGGCTGATCATGAGGAAGGCATTGTCAATTTGGTTGAATTCCTTGCGGTACGGCTCATACTGTGTCGCCCAGCGCAGAAGGTACCACTTTCCAGTGAACTGTCAGCAATGAAGAAGGTTAGGAGATACTGTTACACAGGGAAGATGGCTCGACGTTTCTCTTCATAAGCACATGGGCCGTGTTGCACAGGTTGTGAGAGGAATCAAAAATACGAGTGGAAAGGTCACAGAACCCCTACTCGGTAGAAGTAGGCCATTCGGCCCATCACATCCACCCTCCAAAGAAGAGGACCCCACACGCCCACATTTCCCATGCCTAATCCACACAGCCCTGAAAACCAGGAGTAATTTAGCACAGCCAATCTGCACATCTATTAGATTGTGGGAGAAAACCCACACCCTCACAAGGAGAATGTGCAAACTCTACAGAGAGGGTCACCTGAGGTTGGAATTGAACCCAGGTCTCTGGTGCTGTGAGGCAGCAGTGCTGACCACTGAGCCACCGTATCACCCAGAAGTCATAGGATTCACTGGAGCTAGGTAGGAGCTGAATTTACAATCTTCTGACCTGTTGTCAGATGCATTTTCTGTCGCACTTCTGTCCCTGCCCTACAGGACATAGATGAGGCCACACCTAGAATACCTGTGAACTATATTGGTGTCCTTATTTGAGGAAGAATATAAGTGTGTTTGGAAGCGGGTCAGAGACAGTGTACCCAGCCTGAAACATGAATGGGCTGAATGTATAATGAGGAGAGGTTGGAGAGATGTGGCTTATATCCATTGGCATTTAGGAGAGTGAGAGGTGGCTTGTATAACAGCGCAGGGTCTTGACAGCATGGACGTGGGAGAGGATGATTCCTTTTGGGAGACAATCTAGAATTAGGAGCCACCGTTTAAAAATACAAGGTTGCCCCTCAGAGATAGAGATGGGGTAAAATATTTCTCCCAACTTTGGAACTCTCTTCCTGAAAAGATTCTTTGAATATTTTTAAGGTGGGGATGGAGGAGTTTTCTTGTTCTTAGAATCATAAAGAGTTCGAGCGATAGAATCACGCAATATAGAAGAGGCCTTTCAGCCCATTGAGACCATACTGCCAAAGCTGCCCTAAATCTACACTTTACAGCACTAGGTCTTTAATATTCTGGCATTGCACATACTCATCCAAGTATTTTTTAAGGATTGTGAGGTTTTCACCTCAACTATCCTCCCATGTGGCACACTTAGGGACAAGCGATACCTGATAGCTCAGTCAGAGATGCCCATCTTCTGTGACTGGATAATGGCATAATATTTGCTCAGATAGTGCTGTGGGAGCAGGGCTAGTATCATTCACTGCCCTCCCCACAGCTCATACTGTTAAATACTCCATGTGACATGGTACTGAGTCACACATCACAGGAAGATCCCAGGCCTGTGTTGTTTTCACTGAACTTAGGTGGGGATTAGCACGTGCCTAGGGGCCGAGTGGTAAAGGGGCAAAAGAACCAAAATGCCCGCTCTCGATTGTGCCTTAACTTGCCCCTGGCCGTCGGGTTATTGACCCACTCTCGGAATGGAGGAGTTACATTTATTGTCTGAGATAACAAGGTGTAGAGCTGGATGAACACAGCAGGCCAAGCAGCATCAGAGGAGCAGAAAGGCTGACGTTTCGGGTTCGGACTCTGCTTCAGAAATGTTATTTATTTATTGTCCGTCCTGATTTGGCCTGAGTTGACCGGCAACCACACAGTGGGGGAGTTAGGAGTTGACTGGGTAAACGTGAGACGTGAGTCACTTGCCGACTGGAACCAGACAAGGCTTTGGGTCTAGTTCCAACGAAGGGAGTGAGTAAACCAATGGCAATTTTACAACAAGCCGAGAACTTTATGGGCCACATTTGAACTCTCGATTTACTAATCCACGTGTGTTTGTGGAGATTGGGTGGGGGCAGGATTTGGACTGAGCTTGGAAGGAACTCACCGTCAAATAATTTGCCACGGACCCTAAGAACAGGAGAAGGCCACTCAGCCCCTTGAGTCTGTTCCACCTTTCACTCAGATCATGGCAGATTGGAACTCTCAATTCCATCCATCCATTCTTATCCCTCACTCAACAAAATCTTTGAGCAATCTCAGGGTTGGAGGCTCATTCAGATCCTCAGTGCGTGCAGTCTGCTGGGCTGGGCTGGGAAAAGAACTGATGGAAGTGTCAGGCATCTGGGGACAGGGAGAAACCCTTCCCATGTGAAGAAGAGTCAGGAATCAGAGGATAGAAGTGAAGGCAATTGGAGAAAGAAACAGCGGGTGATATGTGGAGAAAGATGTCCATGCAATGAGTGGTTAGGACCCGTAATGAGTGCACTTTTTAGGTAGATTCAAATGAGGGTTTGCTGGGAAGGGGTGGGGCATGGAGTTAGCCGCTTTCCAGGCCAGGGGGCTAGCATAAACATAACGGGTTCAATGTCCTCCTTTGGTGATGTGGCTGTCTTGTAATACTCTATCCCAGGTTTGCCCTTTGTGTGAGGACGCACTTTCTGACTTTGCTCTTCAATGGCCCACTTTTGATTTTACAAATATATCCCCTTGTCCCTGATTCAGCCACCCAGAGAGAGAGCGAGTGAGAAAGGGTTCTCTCTGTCTGAATAAAACGTCTTCAATATTTCGAGAACCTCAGTCAGGGCATCACTCAACCCATTAGCATCCCGGGGAAGTCAGGATTACTCCTGGAACTCTCTCATTCCCAGCATCAGTCACCACCCTCTTCATGTTCCCCTCCGAGCCACTCACTATCCTGACTTGGAAATATGTCACCACTCCTTCGGTGTCACTGGGTCAAAATCCTGGAATTCCCTCCCCATTGGTCAACCCACAGCGCATGGACTGCACACAGTTCAATAAGGCAGCTCACCTTCAAGGGGCAACTAGGGACGGGCATTAAATACTAGCCAGCCAGCGAAGCCCATGTCCTGTGAGTGAGTTAAAAGGAAAACCCTCTCCAAGAAAAAAATCATGGGATTGTTAGGGCCGAAATAGAGGCCATTTGGCCCATTGTGGCTCTTACTATCCTGTGCCAATCTGCTTGTATTTCCCCATACCCCTGCTTGTGATTACTATCCAAATAACCATCCAATGCCCCTCTCGAATGTCCCAGCTGAACCTGCCTCCACCACATTTCAAGGCAGTACATTCCAGGCACTAAACTAACCACAAAGTTTTCCTTTCCCAAACCACCCTTGCTTCATTTGCAGGACACTTTACAGAGGCTTTTCCTGACGCTGATTGGGCCTGATCCACGTGTGGGTGAGAGGGCATTAACAATTCTCACTGTGTTCACCATAGAGGAAAAGGCAGTGGGCTTTGGGGATGTGTTGGGAGTCTAACAAAGTCACACGTTACCAATCCATCATTTATAGTCTGCTGGCACCACCTGCTGGTGGAAACAAGCAGAGCGCCTGAAGTGACAGGGATGGTGATTTCCAGAACCTTTTCCAATCTGACCTCTTTATCCAGGCTTCAACTTTGTTGTGATTGCTCAGTGAGAACCGAGAGAGCAAGGGGCTATGTGAGAGTGAGGGGCTGTGTGAGAGTGAGAGGCTATGTGAGAGTGAGGGGCTGTGTGAGAGTGAG
>NC_063359.1:37761900-37762352 GCF_021869965.1 Rhincodon typus | reverse complement strand
GTGAGAGTGAGAGGCTATGTGAGAGTGAGGGGCTGTGTGAGAGTGAGGGGCTATGTGAGAGTGAGGCGCTATGTGAGAGTGAGGGTCTGTGTGAGAGTGAGGGTCTGTGTAAGAGTGAGGGGCTGTGTGAGAGTGAGGGTCTGTGTGGGAGTGAGGGGTTGTGTAAGAGTGAGGGGCTGTGTGAGAGTGAGGGTCTGTGTGAGAGTGAGGGTCTGTGTGAGAGTGAGGGTCTGTGTAAGAGCGAGGGGCTGTGTGAGAGTGAGGGTCTGTGTGAGAGTGAGGGGCTGTGTAAGAGTGAGTGTCTGTGTGAGAGTGAGGGTCTGTGTGAGAGTGAGGGGCTGTGTAAGAGTGAGGGGCTGTGTGAGAGTGAGGGTCTGTGTGAGAGTGAGGGGCTGTGAGAGAGTGAGGGGTTGTGTAGGAGTGAGGGGCTTTGTGAGAGTGAGGGGCTGTGT
>NC_063359.1:37720590-37751900 GCF_021869965.1 Rhincodon typus | reverse complement strand
GCACTGTCAGAGGGTCAGTGCTGAGGGAGCGGGCACTGTCGGAGGGTCAGCGCTGAGGGAGGGCTGCACTGTCGGAGGGTCAGCGCTGAGGGAGAGCTGCATTGTTTTGACTTTGTAGTGGTATGATATAACAAGTGTTTGGCTCCATTGTTACAGAGGAGTGTTAATAGTCCAACACATTGGCTGTGGGTTTGAAGTCACATGTAGGCCTGACCAGGTGTGGGTGGCAGATTTCTGTCGCTGGAGGACCTTAGTGGACCGGGTGGGTTTTTACAACAATTGGTATTCATTTCACTGGTACCAGAGCACTCGATTGTCAATTCTTTCTGTAGGAACTGGCTTTAACCTGTACCAGCCGCTGACTGGGGATCTGAACCATGTCTCTGGAGCATCCACCCGAAACTCTGGATTACACACCCAGTGACATTCGCACCTTCTGGTAGTTTTGTGTATAATCCCTCTCAGAGTGTGCCAGTGATTAGACTGTGTCCGTCAGCCCCAAATGGAGTCTGATCAAACAGCATTTCTGAGTGGGTGGCCAGTGCTGGGTATGGAACCTGTGCTGATTGGCTTCCAGTTTTTACCCAGTGCTGGGTATTTACCCAGTGCTGGGTATTTACCCAGTGCCGGGTGTTTACCCAGAGTCGGGGGTTTATCCAGTGACGGGGGTTTATCCAGTGACGGGTGTTTACCCAGTGCCAGGTGATTACCCAGTGCCCAGTGTTTACCCAGTGCCGGGTATTTACCCAGTGCCGGGTATTTACCCAGTGCCGGGTGTTTACCCAGTGCCGGGTATTTACCCAGTGCTGGGTGTTTACCCAGTGCCGGGTATTTACCCACAGCCAGGTGATTACCCAGTGCCAGGTGATTACCCAGAGCCTGGGTTTACCCAGTGCTGGGTGTTTATCCAGTGTCGGTGTTTATCCAGTACCGGGTGTTTACCCAGAGTCGGGTGTTTACCCAGTGCTGGGTGTTTACCCAGTGCCGGGTATTTACCCAGTACCGGGTGTTTACCCAGAGTCGGGTATTTACCCAGTGTCGGGTGTTTATCCAGTGCTGGGTATTTACCCAGTGCCCGGTGTTTGCCCAGTGCCGGGTGTTTACCCAGTGCCGGGTGTTTACCCACTGTTGGTCAGCCTCTGTCTGTGTGCGGGATTGCGATGGGGAGATATTCTGACACAAGGCTCCCAGACAATGTGCTCCCTCTGAGGGCCCAGAACGTGAGGCATTGCGCCCACTCTGAGGGGTCACCTCAAACTTGCCTGGCCGCTTCGTTCTGTCATCAATGGGTCACACAACGTGGCCAGTTCCAACTGTCAATATCCTGATGTTTGATTTGAAATGTGACACAATCACCCTGAAGGAAATTCACCCTGAAAACATCTTATTGAGTGTGGATGTGGAAGAAAGTTTGTGATAATTAGCTGTTACACTCTGTCTCCATCAAGCACAGTCCTATAATAGGGTAGTTTCAGCACTGACTGGAGGAACTTACTGTGAGATCGCTGCTCCTTATTACTTTCTGAGGACAGGTTGTATTTTTACGTAGACAATTTAATGTTGTACTTTGGTCGACATTAACTTGCACCAGTTCCCTGTTCCTTATCACACCTGTGCTCTGAACTATATCTGCTCCAAGTGATTGAAAAACAATTCTCATTGATGTTTTCAGTTCCCTCTGTGTCCTCACCCCCTTCCCTAGCTCTGCAGTCTCCTCTACAACCCTCTCTCCCTCACTTTCCTCTTTTCAGAAACTCCTTCAACAATAGATCATTGATTGAGCTTTTAATCTTTAACCTGATCTCATCCTCATTGTCAAACTTTTTGTTTTAATGCTATTTCCATGAAAACAACTCACCTATCACCATCTCACCCCTCCTCTCTCTGTTTATTTCTCAGCTCCCTTCCCCATTTCTGAAGAAGGGTCCAGACCCAAAACGTCAACTTTCCTGTTCCTCCAGCTCCACACCTTGTTATCTCTGACTCCAGCATCGGCAGTTCTTACTATCTCCGATTTGTAACTTGTGTTTATTTCCCTTCATCAACACGATGCGGGTGTCTCTGTCTAGCCCAGTATTTATTGCCCCATCCCTAATTGCCCAGAAGGCAGTTATGAGACAACCACATTGCTGTGTGTCTGGAGTCACATATAGGCCAGACCAGGTAACAATTTACCTTTTTCCCTATTCATTTGTGGGATGTGGGCGTCGCTGGCTGGGCCCAGGATTTCTTGCCCGTCCCTAGTTGCCCCTTGAGGAGGTGGTGGTGAGCTGCCTTCTTGAACCGTTGCATTCCTCCTGCTGTGGGTTGACCCACAATGCCATTAGGGAGGGAATTCCAGGATTTTGACCCAGCGACACTGAAGGAACGGCGATATATTTCCAAGTCAGGATGGTGAGTGGCTTGGAGGGGAACTTGGAGGGGGTGGTGTTCCTGTGTATCTGCTGTCCCTTGTCCTTCTGGATGGAAGTGGGTTTGGAAGGTGCTATCTGAGGATCTTTGGTGAATTTCTACTGTGGCAGATATTGGGTGGCTCAGTGGTTAGCACTGCTGCCTCACAGTGCCAGGGATCCGGGTTCGATTCCAGCCTTGGGCGACTGTCTGTACGGAGTTTGCACATTCTCCCTGTGTCTGTGTGGGTTTCCTCCAGGTGCTCCGGTTTCCTCCCACAGTCCAAAGATGGGTGGGTTTGCCACGGGAAATGTAGGGTTACGGGGATAGAATTGGGACTCCATCTGGCTGGGATGCTCTTTGGAAGATCAGTGTGGACTTGATTCGCACGCTGTAGGGATTCTATGATTCTAACACAGCAATCTGAAGTGGGGATAGCTTGCATAGTATGGTGAGGGAAGACAACCTAGTGATATTATCACTGAACTGTGAATCCAGTGTCTCAGGTAATGTTCTGGGGACCTGGGTTCAAAACACATGGTGGGGTTTGAATTCTAGTTTTCTAACAAAATCTGGAATTAAGAATTTACTGATATTAAAACCACGGTCAGTTGTTGGAATAAAAATACCATCTGGGTTCACTAATGTCCTTCAGGAAAGTGCCATCCTTACCTACGTGTGACTCCAGACCCACAACACAGACTCTTAGGAAAGAGCAATGTCCTCGTCCTGTGAATGACTAAAACAAAATCCGAAGTGGGGATAGCCTGTAAAGTACGGTGATCTGTCATCTTGAGCTACTGCAGTTCAGTGGGTTGAGGTAGGGAATTCCAGGATTTTGACCCACTGAAGGACTGGCAATATATTTCCAAGTCAGGATGATGTAGCATGTAGGGGAACCTGCAGATGGTGATGTTCCCGTTGTCCCTGTGATTTTGAACAGTAGATGCTGCTGATTGGAAAGATAAAGATGGAGGAGGTTTGACGAATTGTTGCAGTGCGTCACGTAGAGGAATGCAGTGCTATCACTGCATGTTAGTGGTGGAGGGAGTGTATATTGGCTGCTTTGTCTTGGATGGAATTGAGCTTCTTGACTGTTATGGAGTTACGAGTCATAGGGTCATACAGCTGACCCTTCGGTCCAACCAGTCTATGCTGACCATAATCCCAAACTAAACTAGTCCCACCTGCCTGAGCTTGGCCCATATCCCTCCAAACCATTCTTCTGCATGTACCTATCTAAATGTCCTTTTAGACATTGTAAATGTACCCGCGTCCACCCACTTCCTTTGGAAGTTCATTCCACACACGAGTCACTCTCCGTGTTAAAAAACAAATTGCCCCTTGTCTTCTTAAAATCTTTCTCTTCTCATCTTAAAAACATGCCCCACAGTCTTCAACTCCTCCACCCTCGGGGAAAGACACCTGCCATTCACCCTATCCATGGCCCACATGATTTTATAAACCTCTATAAGGTCACCCCTCAGCTTCCGACGCTCCAGGGAAAAAAACTGGCCTGGGGTGGATAAGGTCAGAAGTCACGTGACACCTGCTCTGAAAGCTCGTGATTTCAAATAAACCTGTTGGACTATAACCTGGCATCATGTAACTTCTGATCTATAATTGTTCAGGTCATTGTGAAGGTTTAAAACTGCTGATGAGGAAGGTTTGCCAATTGGAAAGCGCTGAGAATTTTCTTTCTGCGTGGATTTTGGAAAATTCCTGCGAGAAACAACTTCTGTTTTTAACTGGGGTGCTGATCTGGCTCTTCAGGCAGGGAAATGTGCCATCCTTACCTGGCTTGGCCTACATGTGACTCCAGACTCCCAGTGATGTGGTTAACTCTTAACTACCCTCTAACAACAAATGCTGACCCAGCCAGTAACACCACATTTCATGAGTGAAGAATGAAAAAAAGTTCCAAAGTGTAAAAATCTGGTGATGCGTTTAAAATGTACGGCTCTGCTATTTCAAACGAGTGACAGGGTAGGTGTTGAGACAGCGTTTCCATACATGGGGGAGTCCTGGGCGAAGGGGCATCATTACAGAATAGGGGGTCTCTCATTTAAAACTGAGGGAGGAAGGAATTTATTCTGCCAGTCGTTAGTGAATATCTTGAATTTTCCAGCTCAGAGAGTTAGAGAGGCTAGATGCGTTTGAAGAAAGATAGTGAAACTTGAAGGGGTTCAGAAAAGATTTACAAGGATGTTGCCAGTGTTAGAGGGTTTGAGCTACAGGGAGGGGCTGAAAAGGCTGGGGCATTTTTCCCTGCAGTGTCAGAGGCTGAGGGGTGACCATAAGCTCATGAGAGGCACGGATAGAGTGAACAGCCAAGGGTAGGGATGTCCAAAACTGAGGGGCATAGGTTTAAGGTGAGAGGGGAAAGATATAAAAGGGACCTGAGGGGCAACATTTTCATGCAGAGGGTGATGCCTGTATGGAATGAGCTGCCAGAGGAAGTGGTGGAGGCTGGTACAATTACAACATTTAAAAGGCATCTAGATGGGTACATGAATAGGATAGGTTTAGAGGGATATGGGCAAAATGTTGGCAATTATGACTAGATTAATTCAGAATATCCGATCGGCAGGGAGGAGTTGGACCAAAGGGTTTGTTTCCATGTTGTATATCTCTATGACTCTAGGAGGTAGATCGATTTTTGACATATTGAGGTGGTGAGGGCTATGATCAGCTGACATGAAAAATGAGTCGAGGCCTGGGGTAGATCAGCCATGATCTTGTTGACGGTTGTGACCATAAGATACGGGAGCAGAATCAGGCCATTCAGCCCATTGTGTCTGCTCTGCCATTGCGAGCATCATTGATATGTTTCTCCAACCCCAATTCTCCTGGTAACCCGGGGAGCTAACTGACCCTCTCCCATTTCTGATGTTTGCATGCTTCTTGAATAACGCACAAAACGTCCAGGCCAGGTTTTGTTGCTTCAGTTCGAAATATTTATTTCAGTAACATTTCAGAAACTTTTAATTTCAAACAATGGAAGAGTCTTAGCCCCGTCAAGGCTAGCAAAGGCTGAGTAAGATAATTCACAGCTAAATAGTGAACTCTGCACAGAACATTTAAACCCCTCTGACTAAAGGCAATAATGATACTGACGTCTGCGGATGGCCATTTTATGGCGACTCTGTTTCTATAGCAACAGACACACACAGAGAAAACAAAGCGAATGGAATAGATGGAAAATATCCAAAAATGAAGTAAAAAAAAACTTTAAACAAAAAGAAAATAAAAATAAACAAAGCTGAAATGTATTCAGAATGGAACCAAAATGTATGAGGTATTCTGATGGCTGGCTTTTTTCAACTGCATTCTTAGATTTTTGTTTAAAAAATGAAATAAATTTAAAATAATGTATTAGAATTCTAGATTTTTCACATATTTCCTTCAAAGTAAAAAAAAATTCAAGAATTAAAAAGCGCTTAAAGCATTTTCCTAAACAGTACATTTAGACTCTGCATAATATCTTATAGATTTCAAACACTGAAATATTCTCTTCAACGCACCAAATTTACACAATAGACAAGCATAAACAGAAAGAAACTCCGCATTATTCTCCAAAACCAGTTGGGTGTTGAAGCAACTTCTTTACACCTGCTACACACAAAGGACCAGTCTATTTCAAAACATAGACATCTGTGATTGGGACCAGGCAATTGGTTCCTCCTTTAACCAAAGTTTTAAAAATACTTAAATAACATTAAATAGCAGATTGTAAAATACTGACACACTGCATACAACAGAAACATTGTACACAATGCGCCGAGATAGATGAAAACAAAATCTATCTTCGTTTCAGGAAAGACTCCGGTTTCTTTAATTATTAAAAGCTTCTCTAAATATTAATTACAGCTTTCGGGGCAACTTTGTACAAAAGCGTTCAGGATAGAGTAAAACAAAGATAACAAACGACAAAACAGCAAAAAAACTCTCAGCGATTTTCTCAATTCCCTTCCTTCCATTTCCTTTTAGAGAAAGAAAATATTGGTCGCTCAGGAACAGTAGGGTTTGGAACCTCTCTGCAGCACAATTAAATAATCTCTTCAAATATTAAAGGAACTCTAGATATCAATTATGTTAACAATTATTGTTGCATTTTAGTTTTCCTTTTCAGGTGTCAGTGGGAGGGGGACCACCCTCTCTAAACATTGACCCTCCCATTCACACCCTCTTTTCCCCCAACCCTGGACATCCCCCCCCCCCCACCCCGTGGTAATTACATAGCACCAGTGATTCGAAAACGACATGTGAATAACGACAATAAAACACAAGAATGTGAGCACCAATTCCAGACAATGAGAGGTAGAAAAAAATCACCCCACGAAGTTCATTCCACTAGCACCATGTCAAAATCACTAGAACATCGGACATAATGTCCTTTATCACTTGGTTACCCCATGCCTGGGTCTGACCAATTAGTTCAGGCGTTTGGTGGCTGAGAGCAAAACATTGGAATCAGTTCACACCTCGAATGAAGTGTCACAGATTTAGGGAATTTCAACGACTCTTGATAGTTCCTCTATTTTCTCCCTTCACTATTGCACTTTGGAGATTGCTTAGTAGGCAATGCAGGTCACCAGCTATATCGACTACATGCAATCAACTTTTCTGAGTATCCCAGAACTTTGGGACTGCTGAACAGAATGCTGGCTAAGCCACTACAAATCAATTTTGTTTTTTTTTAATCCCCCCCACCTCTCCCTCTCTCTCTCTCTCTCTTTAAAATGGATCTTCCGCAGCCCAGTTAGACCCATTCCTCCAAATATAACAGCCTACACACTCTCGGGCTTTAGGGTGAAAATCTTCAATTCTAGTTGCTTTAGGCTAAACTCTCCCCCAGGAAACAGGTCCTCTTTATGTTTCTTTATAGTTTTTTTTTCTGTTTTAAAAAAGCCATTGGGCAGCCTTCTCTGATGGGTAATGTGATATTTCACACATCATGTCAGCAACTCCTTGAGTTTTATTTGAATACACAGTAAAGGATAACTACGCTCTGATGTGGGTTAAAGATGGTCTATCTCAGAGAAAGCAGACAGGCCCAACCTCAAGGTGGTAATGTAGTCCAGGTTTTGGTTGTGGTAAGTTATAAATACCAACTATTGGCAACTGGTTGGGATCCTGGGTGTGAAACAGGAAGTGCGTCTGGTGCCATCGTCCATCTTTGATCTGAAAGGCAACACCGACGGAAGCAAAAGCTGTCATCGTGGTTTATTTATAGCTGCGATAAAAAGCCGCGTGCTTGCGTAAATTTAAAAAATGCACTTCAATCTCTCCCACCCCCTCTTCTTGTCCCTAATGTGACAAGGGGCAGCATGATGGCTCAGTGGTTAGAACTGCTGCCTCACGGTGCCAGGGACCCGGGTTTGATTCAACCCTCAGGCGACTCTCTGTGTGGAGTTTGCACATTTTCCCCATGTCTGCGTGGGTTTCCTCCGGGTGCTCCGGTTTCCTCCCACAGTCCAAAGACATGCATGTTAGGGTGGATTGGCCGTGGGAGATTATGCAGGCTAGTGGGTTAGCCATAGGAAATAGAGATAGGGTAAGAGGTCAGTCTGGGTGGGATGCTCTTCGGAGGGTTGGTGTGGACTTGATGGGCTGAATGGCCTGCTTCCACACTGTTCCTTAAAAAAAATTACCTCTTTGACTCAGCTTCTGGTCAACAGCTCTAATGTCTTTATAGGTGGATCAGTGTTAAATTGGGACACAATGCTGTCCTTGTGAAGCACCTTGAAATGTTTCAAGGCTAAAAGGGGCTGTACAAAAGTAAAGTTGTTTTTAAGCTTTCTTCTCTGTTGCCATTGAGCTGGTGCGGCCTTGCTCCCCATCCATCGACCTTCCCACTTTGTGCTTTCCACTTTTCCCGGCCCCTGCACTTGTTTGACAGTTGTCATGGTATCGTGAAACTTGACAGGGTGCAGAACAGATTTACAAGGATGTTGCCAGGGTTGGAGGGTTTGAGCTTTAGGGAGGGTCTACATAGGCTGGGGCTATTTTCTCTGGAGTGCCGGAGGCTGAGGGGTGACCTTATAGAGGTTTATAAAATCATGAGGGGCAGGGATAGGGTGAATAGTCAAGTCTTTACTCCAGGGTGGGGGGAGTCCAAAACTACAGGGCTTGGGTTTAAGGTGAGAGGGGAAAGATTTAAAAGCACTTGAGGGTGTACCTTTTTCACGCAGAGGGTGGTGTGTGTATGGAATGAGCTGCCAGAGGAAGTGGTGGAGGCTGGTACATTTACAACATTTAAAAGGCATCTGGATGGGTACATGAGATAACAAGGTGTAGAGCTGGATGAACACAGCAGACCAAGCAGCATCAGAGGAGCAGGAAAGCTGATGTTTTGGGCCTAGACCCTTCTTCAGAAATGGGCCCCAACGTCAGCCTTCCTGCTCCTCTGATGCTGCTTGGCCTGCTGTGTTCATCCAGCTCTACACCTTGTTATCTCAGATTCTCCAGCATCTGTAGTTCCTACTATCTCTGGAGGGTACATGAGCAGGAAGAGATATGGGCCAAATGCTGGCAAAGGGACTAGATTAACTCAGGATATCTGGTCAGCAGGGATGAGTTGGGCTGAAGAGCCTGCTTCCGTGCTGTACGGGTCTATGACTCTATATCCCCAACTTCTCCCAGCTCCAATGGAAAGCTCACTGGCTGTCGGGAATGTTAACACTTGCTCTGGCTGTGAATCCCTTGGCCCACTGAGTGTTTCCAGAGTGGAAAATGTGAGGACCAAAAAAGAACTCTTTGAATTATCTCAATGGGTCTGTACTTGGAATCATCAGGGCATTTACCACACAGAAGAAGGGAATTTGGCCCTTTGAGTGCATCCAGCTCTTTGTATGGTGCCCCATTCCTTTCACTCTGCGAGTTGTTTGGGTCTGGAATGCACGGCCTTGAAACGTAGTGGAGGCAGGTTCAGCTCAAGAGGGACACTGGATGGTTATTTGGACGGAAATAATGAGCTAGGGTACGGGGAGAAAACAGGAGGTTGGCACTTTTCAAGGACAGGTGCTGGCACAATGGGCTGAGTGGTCTCCTCTGTGCTGTAACAATTCTGCGATCTACTCCATTTCCCCCCTTCAAGCTTTATCCCCCTAGTCATACAGTCACAGAGGCATACAGCACAGAAACAGACCGTTTGGTCCAACTCCTCCATGCTGGCCAAGTTTCCCAAACTAAACAAGTCCCAGTTGCCTGCATTTGGCCCATATCCCTCTAAACCTTTTCTTTCCATGTACCTGTCCAAATGTCTTTTAAATGTAGTAACCGTACCTGCATCTGCCGCTTCCTCTGGCAGCTCATTTCCACATGCGAACCATCCTCTGCATGGAAAAGTTTCCCCTTAGTCTTTCTCGTTTCACCTTAAAAATATTTCCTTAACCGCCCTTCCAATGCCTGGCAAAACCACGGCTAGCACCATCCAGAAGGGTAGAAAGGTCTTTACCTGACAGTTGTCTACCACCACCTTGGGTTCCAGCTGTCCTCCTGCCTCCAGCACCAACCCGCTCCAGGCTTTGAACTTGACGGCCTGTTTGAAGGGTTTGCTCGAAGTCCCATCTGTCCAGATTGGCACATTGAGGCAGTGAATGGTGATGTGTTGCACCGCCTCCGAGCTGAGCAAGTGTAAAAAGTTCATCTGGACCCGTCCCACTGAAAACTCCAACTGAAAGCAAAGAGTCGGGAGAAAGCCGTCACATTCGGAGCATCAGGTTCAAATCCCGCCACAGCAGATGGTGGAAACTGAATTCAAGAAAGGATTTGGAGTTAAGGGTCTAACGACGACCATGAAACCATTGTTGATTGTCGGGAAAGAAAAAAGACCCCATCTGGTTCACTAATGTCCTAGAGGGAGGAACTCTGTCATCCTTATCAGTTCTGGCCTACATGTGACTCCAGGCCCACAGCAAGGTGGTCAGCTCTTAGCTGCCCTCTGGGTAAAACATACTGGCTTGACCAGCCATAGCCACATCCTATGATTGAATCTCCCTCTCAAAGCCTGTCCCACCATCTACAAGGCACAAGTCAGGAGTGTGGTGGAATACTCTCCAACTGCCCTGAATGGATGCAGCTCTTACAACATGTCAGTGGCTCAGTGGTTAGCACTGCTGCCTCTCAGTGCCAGGGAACCTGGCTTCGATTCCACCCTTGGGCGACTGTCCTTATGGAGTTTACACATTCTCCCTGTGTCTGCGTGGGTTTCCTCCCACAGCCCGAAGATGTGCAGGTTAGGGTGGACTGGCCACAGGGTTACAGGGACAGGGTAGGGCGTGGGGGTCTTGGTGGGATGCTCTTCGGAGGGCTGCTGTAGACGTGATGGGCTGAGTGGCCCTCTCCCATACTGTAGGGGCTCTGATTTGAGAAGCTTGACACCATCCAGGAAAATCAGCTCACTTGACAGGTATCCACTCCCTCCCCCACTGACGCTCAGTCACAGCAGGGTGTACCATCTACAAAATGCCCTGCAGAAATTCACCAAATATCCTCAGACAGCACCTTCCAAACCCACAACCACTTCCATCTAGAAGGACAAGGGCGTCAGACACATGGGAACACCACCCCCTGCAAGTTCCCCTGCGAGCCACTCACCATCCTGACTTGGAAATATATCACCGTTCCTTCACTGTCACTGGGTCAAAATCCTGGAATTCCCTCCCTAAGGGCATTGTGGGTCAACCCACAGCAAATGGACTGCAGCGGTTCAAGAAGGCAGCTCACCCCCACCTTCTCAAGGGGGCAACTAAGGACGGGCAATAAATGTTGGCCCAGCCAGGGACACCCATGTCCCATAAATAAATTTTTAAAATGGCTGAAAATCTGAAATAAAGACACGGAAAAAAAAAAAACTTCCCGTCTGGTATATTTCCCCTCCTTTGAATACCTTAGTCTCCATCCCGTTTCACTGTCGAAGTGCAGCTGGTCAACCTTCTATACCTTTAGTTTCAGAACATTTATGGGCACAGTATGAGGCCACTTGGCCTGTTGTCTCTGTGCCAGCTGAGAACCGAGCCATCTAGGTCCATCTGGTTTTTCACCATTTGGTCTCTAGCTCTGGCTCTCGAGGGGCCAAAGTGTTCTGCCTTGAGTCTCCACTTATGGCCCATTTGCATTCCCTGTCGCTCTGTTCGAACAATTATTTTCTCAATAAATCTCTTGCGACTCCTGTCCTAACACAGAGGCCCCTTTTCGTTATTGTTCCACCCTCTCGTGTCTCACCTGTTTAAAGTCCCATTGGGTAGAAACATAGCAGTAGGCCATTCGGCCCTTCGAGCCTGCCAATCAGTATGATCATGGCTGACCACCCAACTTATCCCAGTTTTGATCTAAGAACATCGTGATGCAATATTAATGCATCCTTCTCCTAAAATACCACCCATGCATTCCCTCCATTTTCTCTTTATTTACCTTCTAAGAAGGTTTTCAGCAAAATAGAACTTATCTTTGTGAGTATTAGCGATAGGTACAATTCAGTATCATGCATTCTCTGCTTGGACCATGTAAGGCAAAGGGTTTGCACATTTGCCCATAACAGCAGCGTTTTGAGTTCACTCTTTGAATTGGTCAGCTCCTCCATCCAAAGGCTCACGGCCTTTTGTGGGATGTGGGTGTCGCTGTCTGGGCCCAGCATTTATTGCCCATCTTCAGTTGCGCCCTTGACAAGGTGGTGTTGAACCACTGTAGTCCATCAGGTGTAGCTACCCCTACAGCGCTGTTAGGGACAGAGTTTCTGGATTTTGACCCAGCGACACTGAAGGACCGGTGATATATTTCCAAGTCCAGGACAGTGAGTAATTAATTGAACAAATTAGAACGGTTGGATTTGAACCCACATCCCAAGAACATTAACCCAGGTCTCTAATTGACTTAAAAACCAATTCTGAGGAAGGGTCATCGAACCCGAAACGTTAACTCTGATTTTTTCTTCACAGATGCTGCCAGACCTGCTGAGCTTTTCCAGCAACTTCTGTTCTTGCCTCTAGTTTATTTGCCTGGTGACATTAACACTACACTATGTTACTGGACTAGTAATGCCTAACCCTAAACCTGTAAAAGTAATTTCAAATCCTAACTTTATAAGAACATTTTGATTAATTAAATAACCTGGAGTAAAAAAAGAAGTTGCATAGATAACAGTGCTGATTAAATTAGGGTCTAGACCCGAAACGTCAGCCTTCCTGCTCCTCTGATGCTGCTTGGCCTGCTGTGTTCATCCAGCTCTACACCTTGTTATCTCAGATTCTTCAGCATCTGCAGTTCCTACTATCTCTGATTAAATTACTGCCTTGCAACATATGTATATCAGGTTCACAAATGTCCTTTAGGAAAGGAAGTTTGTTGTACTTACCCAATCTGGCCTACATGTGACTCCAGACCCACAGCAATGTGGATGGTTTTCAGTTATTGCTGAAATAACTGAGCAAGACACACTGTTGTGATCTAAGATGGTAATTGGTCTCAATGTTTCAATGTTACGCAACAAATACTGGAATTACCATGAATCAGAGGACGGCTGAGAGTCATTACTGCAGAATTCCGGGAGACATCACCACAGTCATTTGACTGTACACCAGGTCAGAGAGAACCTGGTGACAAGGTGTGGTTAAACCTGAAATGCTACAGTCTACTGTACTCGCTGCTCACAACGTGGTCTCCTCTACATTGGGGAAACGAAGCGTAGACTGGGCGACCGCTTTGCAGAACATCTACGTTCTGCTCGCAAAAATGACCCTGAACTACCTGTTGCCTCCCACTTTAACGCACCACCCTGCTCCCTGGCCAACATCTCTGTCTCTGGCTTGCTGCAGTGTTCCAGTGAAGCCCAATGCAAGCTGGAGGAACAACACCTCATTTTCCGCTTGGGGACCCTACAGCCCTCCGGACTCAAAATTGAGTTCAATAATTTTAGGGCCTAAACTCTCCCATGTCCCAGCCCCCCGCCCCACACACCAGGCCTTGTTACCACATAGCCTGCCACTACACACCCCCTGTTGTTAGTCACTAATAGTCCCCATTAACAACTATTCTGGATTTTGACCCAGCGACACTGAAGGAACGGTGATATATTTCCAAGTCCAGGACGGTGAGTAATTAATTGAACAAAATTAGAACGGTTGGATTTGAACCCACATCCCAAGAACATTAACCCAGGTCTCTAATTTACTTAAAAACCAGCCTGATCGTTAGCAACTCCTTTGTCTGTCCAACTGCTCTTCTCTCTCTTGGGCTCTATCCTTTACCTTATCGTCTACTCCCTACCCCATCCCCCTCCTTATCTCCTGCACATACACCGACGTTTTCCAAGCTACCATCAATTCTGAGGAAGGGTCACCGGACTCAAAACGTTAACTCTGTTTTTTCCCTCACAGATGCTGCAAGACCTGCTGAGCTTTTCCAGCAACTTCTGTTTTTATTGATATAAATACTAGAAGTGTTGCTTCAACTGTGCAGAAGTGCTGTTGACCCAATAGGTCCATAAAGCACACACACTCCCACAGTTAGGCAATAGTTGCAATAACAACTGCATAACTTTTCATAAGGTATTTGCTGCAACCAAAGTTACAGCTGACGCACAAAGTTTGACCTGCAACTATGGAGCAAACCCAAACATTATTGAGGTTAAAGTTACATTTACCATACTTTAAAGGAGCACAATTAGACACAGGAACTGACCATTTGACCCATCCAAGCTATGCTAGCTCTTAGAACGAACAGTCCAATTTAGTCCCGCATCCTAATCCTTTTCCCTTAACCCAGCAAATTAGGACAGCAATCGTATTTTATGAAGCATTTGAAGTTAGTAAAATGCCCTGAAGTGCTCAAAGGATGTTATCCAACAAAATTTATCACTGAGCCACAGGGAGAGACGTTATGGGCAGATGGCCAAAGGTTTTGTTACTGAGGCAGGCTTTAAGGACTACCTTAAAGAAGGAAAGAGAGGCCAGAAAAATTTACAAGGATGTTGCTGGGTTTGGAGGGTTTGAGCTTTAGGGAGAGGCTGAAATAGGCTGGGGCTATTTTCCCTGGAGCGTCGGAGGCTGAGGGGTGACCTTATAGAGGTTTATAAAATCATGAGGGGGATGGATAGGGTGAATAGTCAAGGTCTTTACCCCAGGGTGGGGGAGTCCAAACCTAGAGGGGCATAGGTTTAAGGTGAGAGGGAAAAGATATAAAAGGGACCTAAGAGGTAACTGTTTCACGCAGAGGGTGGTGCGTGTATGGAATGAGCTGCCAGAGGAAGTGGTGGAGGCTGGTACAATTACAACATTTAAAAGCGTCTGGATGGGAACATGAATAGGAAGGATTTAGAGGAATATGGGCCAAATGTGGGAAAATAGGACTAGATTAATTTAGGACATCAGGTTGGCTCTGACGAGTTGGACAGAAGGGTCTGTTTCTGTGCTGCAGAACTCTGTGACTCTATGAGATGTGCAGAGGTTTAGAGTTCTGGAGCTTGGGAGTTCAGCAGCTGAAGGCACAGCCCCTGGTAGGAGAGTGATTAAAATTGGAAGGCTCGGGAGACCAGATTTGGAGGAAGGCAGAAATCTTGTAGGGTTGTAGGGCTGGGGAAGATGAGGGGTGAGGCAATGGTGGGATCTGAAAACCATCGTAACCTTACAGAAAAGGAGCTGCCTAAACTGGAGTGAGTGTAGGTCAGAGATGATGAGGGTGGGGAATATAGGGGAATGGGAGTTGCTCTGAGTCAGGATAGGGGTTTACTGTGTTTTAGGGTCACCTGCAAAGGGGGGGTGGGGGTAAGGGTGGGGATAGAATCAGGAAGAATAGCTGGGAGTGATTCGGAATGGTTGAAGCTGGAGGAGGTGCGGTATTAGACAAGGGAATCAGCAGCTGGGGCAGGGGCTGAGTCAAAAGCAAACTCCAGTGATGTTATGAACAAAAACAGAAGTTGCTGGAAAAGCTCAGCAGGTCTGGCAGCGTCTGTGAAGGCGAAATCAGAGTTAACGTTTCGAGTTTGGTGATCCTTCCTCAGAACCAGTCACCGGACCTGAAACGTTAACTCTGTTTTTTCCCTTCACAGATGCTGCCAGACCTGCTGAGCTTTTCCAGCAACTTCTGTTTTTGTTCCCGACTTACAGCATCCGCATTTCTTTCGGTTTTTATGCAGTGATGTTATGGAGGTTTTGGCCTCTGGGTGAACATTAGTTGGAGACAGCTTTAAGGAGAGCGATGGAATTGGAAGCTAGGGTTCCCAGCTTGAGGCAGGGACTGAAGGTTAGGCCTTCCCACTATCGGTTACGGCAAACAGAAACACAGAAACTAGGAGTGGGCCATTCAGCCCTTCGAGTCTGCTGTGCCATTCTGTATGATCATGCCTGAGCTTGCTCTAATCCTGGGCTGGGTGCAAGCAGTGAAGACAATTTCTGAAGAATGATGGGATCCACAGAGGTGGAGGGGAGGGACAGCTGGGCGCAGAGCATGTATACACAAAAACTGATGGCGCATCTTCGGAGGACATTGTCGAGGGCAGGAATGGGAAACAGAACGAAGCCTTGAAGGACACCAGAGGCAAAAGGGAAAGATAAAGTTGCCACAGTCTTATCGAGAGCAGAGGGCTAACCCTCTCATTAGACAGCGACGCGACTGGTGGTGGGTTAACCTGAGGGTCAGCAAGCCTCAGGCGAGGGGAGTGGTTGAAAAGGAGAGTCCTTCGTGGTAACCTCAGCTGGTGATGGGAACTGAACCCATGCTGTTACGGTCACTCTGCATCCAGCCAGAAACAGGAAGGGGAGCCATTGCAAATGGTTCTCTGGCTCAGGTCGATGAGTTGCCCAAAAGCCAGTAGTCTAGTGGTAGTTTTGCAAACCCAGTCAATACTCTAGGGTTGGGTGTTCAACTCTCAGCGTGGCGACACTAGAATCAATAGAACACCAGATCAACGGTGGATTGGCTCTTAACAGCCCTCTGTACAGTGACGCCCAGGAACAAATAATTTAATAAAACAAAGCAGCATATGCCCTCAAGCTTACAGAACTACACAATAAAACCAGTGCCAAAGTGACAGCTCTAATATTTGCTGTGCTTAACTGAATAGCACAGGATGAGCTCAGATTTAATGTGTTAGTTACAGTATTTATTTGCCAGGATTTACATAGTTACAGGTTGAGCCCCGGGTTTAAACTGATGTGTTTGTGCCACCCCTAACTACATAAAGTAATATATTTGTTTCAAGATTCTACAGAACTATTTGCCAATAGGGACAAGGTTAAAGCAATCATCACAATATTTGTTGTGCAACCACATGCAGTTGTTTATTCAATAACATGGAGAGTTATTCAAACTTTTACTGTTTGGAAATGCAGAAACAAGAGGCTTTCGTTTCAGTCCTCCTGAACTCGCTGAACATTTCGGTAACCTGTGCCCCAGCCTCACTTTCCCATCCTGCTTTTCCTTTGATATCCTTCCCCCTGCCCAGAATCTACTCATCTCAGTCTTGAAAATCCCCGGTATCTCTCACTCACTTTTTCGGAGGAGATGTTAGATGAGGGCTCACAGCAGGGTGTGAAAGATCGCGAGGCCGCCACTTTGCAGAAGAACAGGGGCCACGCTTCCTGATGTTCTGGGCAATATTAATCCCTCAATCAACAACGCAAAAAGTAGGTTTCCTGGCAATTATCATGTTGCCGTTTGTGGAAGCTTTCTGCTTGCTGTGATGATGGGCTTTGAACCCATTCCATTGGCTGTGAAGTGCTTTAAGACACCTGGTTGTGGTGAAAGGTGCTACATAAATGTAGCCTTTCTTTCTGGGGTCACGAATTGCAGCTTTCCAATGGCTGGTGAAATTTCCAAGAGCTGGCTGATTTCACTGACGCCCCCAACCCTTCCCACTCAGCTCCACTTTGAATTTTATTCTCCTGGTATCATTCCAGACTCCTCTCCAAGCCAAGGCAATGGTTTCCCTCCATTCTGCCTGTTGAATCTCTACATCATTTGAAATCAGATCGCATCCTCAATGCTTTAAACTCGAGGAAGTGAGAATCCAATTAGCGCACCTCATCCTCACTACTGAAGCCAAGCCAGGCACAGTTGGTGGTACCCCTGCCATTGACAGAAACTCAGGGTCTGAGGCCCACTTTCGGAGCAAGGCCAAACAGGTCAATTATCACCCTGTACGTCCTCCCAGTACACATGCCAACAGCAGGCAGTAAAGTCCAGAGAGTTTTCAGGCTGACCACATGGTGCCAAGAAAATTGGAGTCTCTCCCATCACTATCCACATCTGCATTCGTCAACTTGCATGGTTCACGTATGTACCCACAGCAACTCAACTTCCACAAGGGGCTAGTCCCTTGGAAGGTGTTTGATAAGGCACCACATAATAAGAGCCCATAACGTTAGGGGTAGCATGCTAGCATGGATAGAGGATTGGCTAACAAATGGAAGACAGAGAGTTGGGACAAAGGGGTATTTTCAGGGTGGCAACCGATGGAGAGCCACAGGGATCAGGGCTGGGGCCACTGTTACTAACAACATACCTGAATGACTTGCATGAGGAAAGTGAATGTACCACAGCCAATTTTGCAGATGACGCAAAAATAGGATGGAATGAGAAAAACAGAAATTGCCCGTGGGTTAATGTTTCAAACCTGGCGACTCTTCATCAGATCTCTGCTTTCTTGCTACAGATGCTGCTAGACCTGTTGAGCTTTTCCAGCAACTTCTGTTTTTGGTGCCAGACACCTGCAGAGTTTCACCAGCGATTTCTGGCTTCCTTTCAGATTTCCAGCATCCCCAGTTCTTGTTTTGTTTTAGTGCATCTGTGGAATTCTTTACCGCAGAGGGCTGTTGAGGCTGGGTCATTAAGTATATTCAAGGCTGAGATAGGCAGGTTTTTAATCAGAAAGGGGCAAGGGCAAGAAAGTGGAGTGGAGGATGATCAGATCAGCTGTGATCTCATTGAATGGCAGAGCAAGCTCAATGGGCTGAATGGCCTTCTTCTGCTCCTATCTTATGGATGACCAGTGCACGCACAGCTTCAAGATGACTGTAGACCTGGGGTTTCCAGGTACAGGCTGGAGTATCATATACACACTGGATCAGATCGACAACTGAGTCTGCACTTTAACAGGGGTTTCAGCTGTCTGGGTGCAAGAGAGGTTCTGTGATAGAAACTGAAAGAACTGCAAATGTAGGTACTCAGAAACAAAACCAGAAACTGCTGGAAAAGCTCGGCAGGTCTGGCAGTATGTGTGGAGAGAAATCAGAGTTAACATTTCGGTGCACATTACACAACCCCAAACAAAAACAGAAGTTGCTGGAAAAGCTCAGCAGGTCTGGCAGTATCTGTGGAGAGAAATCAGAGTTAACATTTTGGGTCCGGTGAGCCTTCCTCAGAACGGAGGATGTCTGTTCAAGTGCTCTTCTCTCTCTTTGGGCTCTATCCCCACCTATCATGTACACAACACCCCCTTCCCTCACCCTATCTTCTGCACATAAACCGACACTTTCCCAGCTACCCTCCGTTCTGAGGAAGGCTCACCGGACCCAAAATGTTAACTCTGATTTCTCTCCACAGATACTGCCAGACCTGCTGAGCTTTTCCAGCAACTTCTGTTTTTGTTTGGGGTCGTGTAATGTGCACCGAAATGTTAACTCTGATTTCTCTCCACAGATACTGCCAGACCTGCCGAGCTTTTCCAGCAACTTCTGTTTTTGTTTGGGGTTGTGTAACGCGCACCGAAACGGCCCATAGATGCACATACACCATGTCTTCTGTAAGGCAGTTAAGTTTTGTTGTCCTTTTCGCTTAAAGCCATCAAAACCGACAGAAGTATTTTAGAGAAATTTGCAAAAGTCTCCAGTTGCACTATCAGCCTGATTGATGGTGCTGCCTTTAGCCTCAGCACTGCCACCTGGAGTACCTGACCAGTACTGCCGCTTCAAACAGCAACCTTTCGGCTCCAAATCACATTCACGGTTTCAGATTGTGAAATACAAAAAGCTCTAGTTGCTGCTGTCTCTAGCACCTGGCAGTGAGCCCAGGAGCCTGGCTGAAAGTATTGTTGAACATGTCGTTGAACCTTGTCCTCTTACATTCATTAGGACCGGTGCAAGAACACCCTATTCCAGAAAAACCACCACAACCATGTTGCATGGTGGCTCAGTGGTTAGCACTGCTGCCTCGCAGTGCCAGGGACCTGGGTTCAATCCCACCCTCAGGCAACTCTGTGTGGAGTTTGCACATTCTCCCTGTGTCTGTGCAGGTTTCCTCCCACAGTCCAAAGATGTGCAGGTTAGGGTGGATTGGCCATGCTAAATTGCCTGATGTGTCTTGGTGGGATGCTCTGAGAGTCAGTGTGGACTTGTTGGGCCAAAGGGCCTGTTTCCACACTACAGAGATTCTATGAAATTTCAGTGGTGTTGACTGACTGAACTAGGACCCTCTCCTGCTGCAGTTTAGCTTTCTGCAGTGTTTTGAAATGCTGGCATTCTTGCTTTTTGTCCTGACGAAAAGATTTCCAGCACCAGTTCAGTTGGAGATCCCAGTGCCCTAATCCTAAAGCTACACAAATCCCACATCTCCCAGGATGCAGACCTGTAAAGAGTAACAGTCAATAAAATGCATGGGACAGTCATAGGGAGCAGTAATAGGCCACTCAGCCCCTCTGTTCTATTCGATTATTCAATGAGATCATTGCTGATCTGTGAGTTAATTTCAAATGGGACCTCATATAACTTTGCTTCACAAAAATCTATCAGTCTCAGATTCAACATCAGTTACCATTTGTGGAACAGAGTTCCAAATTTCTATCATCCTTTGTGTGATGTGGTCTTTCCTAATTCCATTCCTGAAAGAATTGGCTCTAAATATTTGCCTCTTCCAGTTAGTACGAGACTGTCTAACCAGCATAAATAGTTTCTATTTACCCTACGTATTCCCTCCAATATTGTTGAAAATTTCAATCAGATCAGCTTCTAACTTTTATCGGGAATACAGAGTTAGTGTTGGGCTGTTGTGGCACAGTGGTTATTGTCCCTACCTCTGGACTGGAAGCCCCAGCTTTAGGTCCCACCTGTCCCAGAGGTGTGTGACAACATCTTGGAACAGGATGATGAGAAAATATTGACAATGCTACTTTTGTGGAATTGCTCCTGACCCGTGGAGTCCGGGTAGCATTCCTGTGAATCTATGCCACTACCTCTTCCTGAAGGTGCAGTGCCCAGATCTGCTCAGAGTGACTCAGCAGCTCAGGGCAGTGTCTGTGAAGAGAGAAACAGAGCTTACTTCGCTCTGATGGAAAGGGCTCGGACCTGAAATGTTTACCCCGTCTCCTTCTTCCATAGACACTTCCAGGCCTACTCCACTTTTCCAGGTTTTATCTCCATTGTGCTTTGACAGCGGCAGCTTTTAATGACTGCTCCTGCACCAGGGGACACAAATCCATCCATGGAGCTTCAATCAAAACTGAGGTCAAGGTGCGAAGGCATATTCTGCAATGGGTGGATAGCTTTGGGAGAAAAGGCTGGGCCAGCTAGGCCCGTTTCATTTGGCACTTAGAACATTCAGAGGTGACACAGAAACATAGACGACAGGAGCAGGAGTGAGCCACTTGTGATTCCTCCATTCATTATGTTCATCGCTAATCATTGAGTTCAATACACCAATCCTGCTCCCCACCATATCCCCGATCCCTTTAGACACAACAGCTATATCTACCTCCTCCTTGAAAACACACAATAATTTGTCCTGACCGCTGTCTGTGGTACAGAATTCCACAGGATCACCCGCTCTTTGGGTGAAGACATCTCTCCTCGTCTCAGTCCTGAAATGTTTACCCTTTATCGTTTAAACTATGACCCCTGGTTCTAGGCTACCCCCTCCATCAGGAACATCCTTCCTGCATCTAACCTGTTAGAATTTTGTAGGTTTCTATGAGGTCCCTTAATTGAAACATGTAAGATCCTGAGGAAATCTGACCAGGCGGATGTGGAGAGGATGCTCTGTATTGTGGGAGAATCCAGAGCCAGGGCTCGTAGACTGAAAATAGGGGTCCACCCATTTAAGACAGAGTTGAGGAAAAACAGTTCTCTCAGAGGGCTGTGAACCTTTGGAATTCTCTTCCTCCAAAAGCAGAGAATGCAGAATCTTTAAATATTTTTAAGGCAGTGGTAATAGATTGTGAGGAAGGCTCACTCGACCTGAAAGGTTAATTCTGATTTCTCTCCACAGATGCTGTTGGACTGTTGAGATTTTCCAGCAACTTCTGTTTTTGTTTCCGATTTACAGCATCCGAGTTCTTTCGGTTTTTATGGAGATAGATTCTCGATGACCAAGGGGATGGAAGATTATCAGGGATATGCAGGAATGTTCAGTTGAGGTTAAAATCAGATCAGCCATGGAACGGGAGAGAAGGTGTGAAGGGCTGACTGGTGTTCAGCGGGTCCGGTGACCTTTCATCAGAACTGAGGAAGGGTCACCAGACCCGAAATGTTAACTCTGCTTTTTCCTTCACAGACGCTGCCAGACCTGCTGAGCTTTTCCAGCAATTTCTGTTTTGTTTCCTGATTCATCCGCAGTTCTTTTTTTTTTACACCTGTTCATTGTTGGTATGTATTGTGTCTTTTAGTCTTTCTGAATCTGGATAGTTGACTCAATCCAGGAAAAGGTGTAGGTTTAATCTGTTATCAGCTCTCTCTAGCCAGACATTCAGATTAAATATGCAGGCTTGAACAAAACTGTGTTGATTGTTAAAGTTAGGAAACCAATACTGTAGCCTTACCTTGGAGACAGTGATGGGTTTGAGACAGGTCTGCCCACCACTTGTGAAGTTACAAATCACTTCGACTGTATCCGAGGTGCAGCCGAGGTTAGGATCAATCCAGTAAGTGCCTAAAGAACCAATACAAGAGAAAGGCTAGATCCCGACTCTTTGGAGGAGACTGAGAGAAACTGCACTGTTCAGATCATCAAGTCAACGGGCTCTGAGCTGGGAGCTAACTTGTGTCATCTGACAAAAATCACCCGCAATAAATTGTGACCAGGACTGTACTGCATACATACTGGGCACTCATTCAGTTGGAGTTTGGTCACACTATTGTCCAGACAGTCTGAGACACTGACCGTTGGTCAGTCAGAGAGAGTGGACATTGCAGACCAGCCGGTGTGAGAGACGGGATGCTACTGTCTGATCAGCCCAAGAGGGTAGGCTTATCTACCAGTTAGTCCGAGAGAATGGGCACTATTGTCTGATCAGTCTGTGGGGGTGGAAGCTGTGGAACGGTCAGAATGGACATTACAGACTGGTCAGTCTGACGGGGTGGACACTGTACAGAGGTTGGCTGCTGGGCTTGTCTGGGAATGGGGAGAGGGAATTGAAAACACAAAGTTAACAGAAAGCAGGTGCTGTCCCTGTGTTAGAATCCTCCCTCTGCTGACCATTTGGGTGCAGTTTGACTAGAGGATGTGAACGGAAATCTCCAAACCTCAGCATTATCCCCGACTGCTTCAAGCAAGCAGAGACGTTGCTGAGTTTCTCCAGTGCTTTCTGCATTAGTATCAGATTTCCAGCATCCACAGTATTTTGTTTTCATTCTGTTAGCACTGGGGCACTGCCTCCACATGAAGCCACTGTGTTTGTGGAGGATCTTAGCTGCGAATTACTGAAGGATTTGGACTCACCATCGTTCATTCTCTGCTCACAGTTCATGAGATCATGGCAGACACGAGCTGGATTGTCTCTGGTTCCCAGCGGATTCTTAATGCTGTGGATAAGATTACTGAGGTAGTGTAGGGTCTTAAAGATCTCCGCTCCCTGGTCAAGCAAAGGTACATCTGAATTCTGATAGTTCTGCATGAGAAAAACAGGGGTCACTTCTAACCATTAATGGCAAAGATTACTTCAGTGGTTTGTTTTATGATGGGCTATGTTACAGGAATTCTCAAAAATACGGGTCCAGCTGGTCAGGGTTTGGGTGAGGAGTGTTACAGTTACCTCGGTCCTGAGTGCAGTTTTCGATTCGATCAACGCTTGCAGAGCTGCGCCTAGCTCCTCGTGTTTCTGAAGATGATAAATGTCAGAAAATAAGAACATGCTTCAGCCTCAAACCAGGGAGGAGTGGGGTGGTGGTGGGGGTGGAGATGGAGCGGAAAGCTCTTACAGAGGGGCTAGTCCAGGGGCGATGGGCCAAACAGCCAACATCCCACGCTCTGTGAAGTGCTGAGGCTACTTTCGTGGTGGCCTTGCCCACTGGAGCCTCCACCCCTGGTTGAGGAGTCAAGAACCTGGCAGGGAGGAGCCACCATCCGAGGGTAAGTGGATAGTGTCATAGAGTCACACAGCATGGAAACAGACCCTTCGGTCCAACCAGTCCATGCCAACCATAATCCCAAACCAGACTAGTCCCACCTGCCTGCTCCTGGCCCATATCCCTCCAAACCTTTCCTATCTATATATCCGTCCAAATGTCCTTTAAATGTTGTAATTGTACCCACATCCGCCACTTCCTAAGGAAGCTCATTCCACACACAAACCACCCTCTGTGTAAAAAATTTGCCCCCTCATGTCTTTTTAAAATCTCTCTCAAATGTGCCCCCTAATCTTGAAATTCTCCATCCTAGGGAAAAGACAACTACCATCAACTTTATCTATACTTCTCATTATTTTATAAACTTCTATCAGGTCAGCTCTCAACCTCCTACGCTCCAGTGAAAAAAGTCCCAGCCAATCCAGCCTTTCCTTATAACTCAAATCTTTCATACCTGGCAACATCCTGGTAAATCTCTTCCGAACCCTCTCCAGCTTGGTAATATCCTTCCTATAACTGGGCGACCAGAACTGGACACAGTATTCCAGAAGAGGCCTCACCAATGTCCTGTACAACCTCAACATAACATCCCAAGTCCTATAGTCAAAGGACTGAGCAATGAAGGCAAGTGTGCCAAACGCCTTTTTAACCATCCTGCGTATATGTGACACAAACTTTAAAGAATTATGCACCTGAACCCCTCGGTCCCTTTGTTCTACAACACTACCCATTAAGTGTATAAGCCCTGTTGGACCAAAATGCAATACCTCTCATTTATCCAGATTTAACTCCATCCGCTGTTTTTCAGCCCATTGACCAAGTTGATCAAGATCTCTCTGTAATCTTAGAAAATCTTCTTCACTGTCTACTATGCCACCAATTTTGGTGTCATCCGCAAACTTACTAACCATGCCTTCTATAATCTCATCCAAATGATTTCTATAAATGACAAACAAAACAGGACCCAGAACCGATCCCTGTGGAACATCACTGGTCACAGGCCTCCAGACTGAAAAACAACCCTCCATCATTACTCTGTCTCCTGCTGTTAAGCCAATTATGTATCCAATTGGCAAGCTCACCCTAAATCCCATGTGACCTAACTTTAATAATTAGCCTGCCTTGCAGAACCTTATCAAAGGCTTTGCCAAAATCCAAATAAACAATGTCTACTGCTCTGCCCTCATCAATCTTTTTGGTAACTTCCTCAAAAAACTTATTCAAGTTTGTGAGACACAATTTTCCTCGCACAAAACCATGCTGACTATTTCTAATCAACTTTTGCCTCTCTAAATGTCCAGAAATCCTGTCTTTTATAATCACCTCCAGCAATTTACCCACAACCAAAGACAGACTCACAGGTCTATAGGTCCCCGGTTTCTCCTTATAAACTTTCTTAAACCAAGGTACAACATGAGCCACCCTCCAGCCATCAGGCACCTCACCCGTAGTTATAGATGATGGAAATATTTCTGCAAGGGGTCTCATAATTTCCTCCCTTACTTCCCACAATGTTCTGGGATATATTAGATCAGTTCCCAGAGATTTATCCACCTTTATATTCTCTAAAACCTCCCGAAAGTCCTCTTCTAAAATGTGAACTGTTTTTAAAATATCAAAGTTTATTTCTCTGCATTCTCCTAGATTTCATTTCTTTCTCCACAGCATAAACTGATGCAAAATATTCATTTAGTATCTCTCCCAGCTCCTGGGGTTCAATACAAAGATGACTTCCTTGATCTTTAAGAGGCCCTACCCTCTCTCTAATTACCCTCTTGCTCTTGACGTATTTGTAGAATCTTTTTAGGAAGAATATTCTTACACCAGAGAGGGTTCAGAAGAGATGTACCAGGATGTTACCAGGTATGGAGGGATTGAGGCATAGGAAGAGATTAAATAGGCAGGGACTTTTTTCCCGATGAGCGTAGGAGGTTGAGGGATGACCTTATAAAGGTTTATAAAATCACTGGGGGTAAAGATAAGACGAATAGCCAAGGTCTTTTCCCTAGGATAGGGGAGTTGAAAAGTAGAGGGGCATAGGTTTAAGGTGAGGGGGGTAAGATTTAAAAGGGACCTGAGGGGCAACGTTTTCACACAGAGGGTGGTGCGTATGTGGAATGAACTGCCAGAGGAAGTGGTAAATGCAGGTACAATTACAGCATTTAAAAGAAATTTGGACAGGTACATGGATATGAAAGGTTTAGAGGGATATGGGTCAAACGCAAGCAAATGGAACTAGTTTCATTTGGGAAACCTGGTCAGCATGGATGAGTTGGACTGAAGGGTCTTTTACTGTGCTATTTGACACTATGACTCCCCTTGATTGGTGCAATATGTAAAAATGTTGCAAATATTTCTCATGAGAAACATGAAGCAGCTAAAGGATGGGATGGATCAGAGAGGATGGGACTGTTCTCTGTAGAGAATAGGTTGACAGGAGATCTGATCAAGGTGTTCCTAAACATGGGGAGCTCTGGGCAAACTTGAGAGGGAGAAACTGATCCCACTAGTGGAAAAAGCAAAAGATGAAGCCACAGATTTAAGGTATTTAGCAACAGTAGCAACACCAGCAAAACCTCTTCCACAGAATGAGTGGGATGCATTTCCCGAGAATGGGATTGGGGCTGATTCATTCAAAAGGGGATGGGACAATTATCTGAAATAGACGATTATGAAGGGTTACATGGAGAAGGCAGGGGAATTGCTCCTTCAGCTAGCACGGACACCAGGGGCCAAATGGCTTCCTTCTGTGATACCATTCTATCTATGACTCTGTGGTGGGTACAAAGCCACCTGGCTGCCCAAAGGAAACATAAGCAAGAGAAAGGCCATTTCGCCCTGCGAGCCTACCCCACCATTCAATACGATCATGGCTGATCATGCAACTTGGTCCCCCTTTCCTGCTTTCTCGCCCCTACACTTTGATCCCTTCAGGCTTAAGATCTATACCTAACTCCTTCTTGAAGACATTCAATGCTTCAGCCTCAACTGCTTTCTGTGACTTGTATCCACAGAGGCTCAGCAGAGTAACAGACCACTTGATTGACGGATATAAGATGCTTAGGGGTTGTGACAGGTTGGATGGGAAAGGATGTTTCCTCTTATGGGAATATCTAGGACCATTCAAGAACTACATAGTTAAGCATGTGAAACGCCATAGCATACGAGGCTACGGGGCAAGTGCTGGTGACTGACATTACAATAGAATAGATGCTTGATGATTAGCATGGACACGATGGGCAGAAGGGCATCTTTCCAGGCTGCTACAAACTCTGTAACTCCAGAACTAGGGCTCACTGTTTTCCACAGGCTCACCTGCTCTCTGGATGAAGAAATTTGTAACAACGCAACATTCTGCGCAAGGCATTGCTGCAGCAATAGCCATCACTATAAAACCATAAGACGTCAGAGCAGAAGTAGCAGAATGATCCCACAGTTCATTGAGATCCTGGTTCATTCGATCATCCTTAAGTTTACTTTCTTGCCTTTTCCATACAACCCTTCATTCCCTTCCTGATCAAACATCTCAGCCTTGAAATATACTTAACAACCCAGCCTTGACAGCGCTCTGCAGTAAAGAGTTCCACAGGTTCAGTTCCCTCCGACAGAAGAAATTCTTCCTCGTCTCTGAGTTAAATGTGTGGACCCCTTACTCTGAGATGATACCCTCTGGTTTTAGACTCTCGCACAAGGGGAAATGACTTCTTCGCATCTCCCCCTGTCAAGTCCCCCAAGCATTTATTTCACTAAGCTACCAGCAGTCTGTGGCTGTCAACTAATGCGGAGCGCATGGGTTACGTAACTGTTTTTGAACTTTAAAAAAAATACTTACGAGTGTGACTTGAATTCCAGGAGGACCCTGTTGAAAAGATCAGAAGTGAGCTAATCAACCAGTGAATACTGCAGTTTTGTTTTTTTTGGAATGGATCGTTTGGGACTTCAGTGTTTTTGTACTAAGTACACTGACCACAAAGGGTTTTAAAACATGAAATGATGTTGTCGCATTGCTGACAGCTTTCTCGAGGTAAAGTGAAAATGTAGAAACTCACCGGTGGTCCAGGAGGTCCTCGTGGGCCGACAGGACCCTAAAGAGAAATTAATCATAGAACCATCAAATTATGCAGGACAGGCCCTTTGGCCCATCAGGTCTGTACCACCAGAGCAACACTCAGTCTATACTAGCCCCACTTTCCAGCACTAAGCTAAAAGCCTTGAATGTTAGGACTTTTCAAGTGTTCATCTGAGTACATATGGAAGGTTTCCCGCCTTAGTTACCCACCCAAATGATCAAGTATCCCAACACTTTACGTAAGAACGTAAGAAATAGGAGCAGAAGTAGGCCCTTCGAACCCACTCCGCCATTCAATAAGATCATGGCCGATCTTTTCATGGCCTCAGCTCCACTTACCCACTCTCTCACCATAACCCTTAATTCCTTCACTGTTCAAAAATCTATCTTTGCCTTCAAAACATGCAATGAGGAAGCCTCAACTGCTTCACTGGGCAGGGAATTCCACAGATTCACAACCCTTTGGGTGAAGAGGTTCCTCCTCAATTCAGTCCTAAATCTGCTCTCCCTCATTTTGAGGCTGTGCCCCCTCGTTCTAGGTCCACCCACCAGTGGAAACATGCTCCCTGCTTCTATCTTATCTATTCCCTTCACAATTTTATATGTTTCTATAAGATCCCACTTACTTTTCTAAATTCCAATGAATATATTTTACAGTATAAAGTCCAACTAAAGACAATTCCACTATAAATATAAAAATAGATATGGCTGGAGAAACTCAGCAGGCCTGGCAGCATCGGTAGAGAGAGAAACAGAGTTGATACTTTGGGCCCTGTGAGTGGCTTGGGGAAGAGGTACTGGAGAGACAGCAGTGTAGATTCACCAGAATGATACCTGGATACCAGGGATTAGGATAGATTCCACAAAAACAGCATTGTCAATATTTTCTTATCAACCTGTTCAGAGATGCTATGACACCCCACTGGAGCAGGTGGGACCTAATGCTGGGGTTTCGAGTCCAGAGGTAGGGAGACTACCACTATGTTACAACAACCCAATGGTGATTCCATAGTCCCGAAAAAGTTAAAAGGTGATTTGATTGAAATTTTCAAAATATTGGGGGAAATAGATAGGGCGAACAGAGAGCAACTATTTACGCTGATTACAGAGTCTCGTACTACATGGAAAAGGCAAAAATTTTGAGCCAACACTTTCAAGAATGTAATTAGGAAAGAACGCATGACATAGAGGGTGATAGAAATCTGGAACTCTCTTCCACAAATGGTAACTGATGTTGAATCTGAGACTGATAGATTGAGTTCTGAGGAAGGATCACCAGACCCGAAATGTTAACTTGGATTTTTCTTCACAGACGTTGCCAGACCTAACACAGTGTGGAGCTGGAGGAACACAGCAGGCCAGGCAGCATCAGAGGAGCAGGAAAGTTGACATTTCGGGTCAGGACCCTTCTTCAGAAATGGCCCCATTTCTGAAGAAGGGTCCCGACCTGAAACGTCAACCTTCCTGCTCCTCTGATGCTGCCTGGCCTGCTGTGTTCCTCCAGCTCCACACTGTGTTATCTCTGAATCCAGCATCTGCAGTTCTTACTATCTCTGTTGCCAGACCTGCTGATTTTTCCAGCAACTAAGGAAATTTGGCATGTCCTTAAGACCCTCGCCAACTTTTACAGATGCACCATAGAAAACATTCTATCCGGATGCTTGGTATGGCAACTGCTCCGCTCAGGACCGTTAGAAACTACAGAAAGTTGTGTGCACAGCCCAGACCATCACACAAGCCAACCTCCCAACCAGTAACTCCATTTACACAGCTCGCTGCCGTGGAAAGGCTGCCAACATCATCAAAGACCCCTCCCACCCCGGTTATACTCTCTTCCAGCCTCTTCTGTCAGGCAGAAGGTACATAGGCTTCAACACATGTACACACAGGTTCAAGAACAGCTTCTTCTCTGCTGTTATTAGACTGATGAATGGACCTCTCTAATTTCAAATCTAATGTTGATCTTGCTTTGTGCACTTCCTACCTGAACTCACTTATCACCATCTCACCTACCTTCCCCAGCCCCACCCCTCCTCTATTTATTTCTGAGCTCCCTTCCCCCTCCCCATTTCTGATGAAGGGTCCCGACCCGAAACATCAACTTTCCTGCTCCTCTGAAGCTGCCTGGCCTGCTGTGTTCCTCCAGCTCCAAAACCGTGTAATCAGCATATATGCCTCACTCTGTCTAAGCACCCTATGATCGCTGTGTCCTTGTTTGCTGTGATCTGCCTGTATTACTTGCAAAACAAAACTTTTCACTGTATTTAGGTACACGTGACCACAATAAGTGAAATCAAATCAATAGATGTTGGGGAGATGGAACAGGGTGCTGTTCATGTGAGAAATGACACCGTGTTTCAGAATGATGTTTCCAAGAGGTAGTGTACAGGTGAGAAATTCAGAGAGCATTGCCATGGACACATCTAGGTTGGTGGTGCAGGAGAGGGAAGAAGAGGCCATCTGGATGATCCTAGGTGGCTACAGTTAGATAGATAAGAAGATAACTAGCTTGGGAACAGTCCCATCCCAGCTGGGATGACATTGGAGAGATGCCGGAGACCAATGGTCCTGCGTGACCACAAAAAAAGGTGTACATAGTTGACGAATGATGAGCTTAGAGGGGTTTATACGAGACATCATGGATGGCTTTGACAAGAAAGATTATGGTAGGGCATAAATCTGATCTGGGGGAGGGGGATGTCGGGCATTTCAACGATGGGGAGATGACAACATATTCATGGAGTTTGGAGAGGGAAAGTTGGTGGGGATGGTGGGGGGTGGGTGGTGGGGGCGGTAGGGAGTGGAAATTGCAGATGGAGAAGCAGTTTGCAAGGATTGGTGGGTTGAGCGGTGGAGCAACAGTGACCAATTTGAAGGCTGGGAGAGCAATGACAGAGGGGAGAGAGAGAGACATGGAGAAAGTTAGCGAACACAGCAGCTATGCTCTCCGAGACAACGCGTCCGCAGCACGTTCATGGGGGCTAGGGCCGAGGGAGCAGGAGGTGGCTCTGACACAAGGCTACACACAGTTGTTAAATCACATTTACTAGGTCACTGGCTCCAAACCCCACCACGGCTGCAAAACAGTGACCCAACTTAAAGTCCACTTCAGTCTGAAGAAAGAGCGTTGGGGAAAACCTCACCTTGGGTCCTTGTGGTCCCTGACATCCAGCCGTGGAACAAGGAAGGTAAAAAAAAAGATAATGATTAGAAAACCACAGTCCACTGTTGATTTTTAATCAATAATTATTCGTTTCATGGTTTGTTAGCAGGCAGATGTTCTTGGTCAGTTCAGCTCCACTTCACCTTCGTTACAGAGTTAGTCACAACTTTGGACAAATATGGACGAATGATCTGCAAAATTTCATCATCTTGGTTTTAATACTTGGGAGTTTCATGGAATATCCCCTGACCCACTACCCACTGCACAGCTGCTTAACGCCCCCCTCCCTCCAATACATTGTTGTCTGACACTGCCGTTTCCCCCACACCCCCCAGCATTGCTGCCTGAGTCCCCCTAACTGCATTGCTACCTGAGCATCCACCCCCTTCCCCACTGCATTGCTACCTGCACCCCC
>NC_063359.1:37703231-37720190 GCF_021869965.1 Rhincodon typus | reverse complement strand
CAGCTCCCTAACCACTCCCCTGCAATATTCCCCCAATGCCATCTGTAATACACTGCTCCACCCCTTTGAAGACGCTACCCCCCTCCCCCTTTTCCCTGTGCAAACCCTGGCAAGCCCCCACGTTATTCCAAGTGGTTTGGAAAATGATCTGTGCCCCATCAGTGATGTTCCTCATCTTGACCAACAAGAACCAACATGAATGATCAGACACATACAGAGCAACACTTCAGTTCCTCAAACCGAAGGAGCTCAGTAAAGGCATTCAGAAAGAATCCTTTCAGATTAATTAATCTTACCGTATCACCTTGATTTCCTTTATACCCCTTTGGACCCTAAAAAGCAAAGAAAGAATCATCAAATTTGAGCTGTAATTGTCTTGGTACAAAATTGCAAATATTAGCAATTACTTTTGATATTTGATCTTCTCAACTTTGTGGAAACAGAATAAAAATTACTCACTGGATGCCCAATGGGGCCCGTCATGCCAAAAGGACCCATGATGCCTTCTTTGCCCTGGATATAGAGGAGACAGTGTTCATTTGCAGCTTCTAAATTGCACGTTGCCAAGTTGTGTTCACAGATAAAACTCCCCCTCTACAATTCTATTTTATCTCCATGGCGAAAGCTGTTTCCACATCGGGTTTAGTGAGGCATAGCGCTTGACAGTGAAAGACCGGTCCCAACAGTTGTAACTAACATCTTTAGGAGTGATTAGATCGTGTTCGTGCTTTTAGATTCAATTTTCAAATGTACACAGATTCTGCAATCATTTCATTCTTTCAATCTGTCAGAACAGAAAACAGAATCCCCGATAGCAGTACGTTCTTACCTTCCTGAGGCACATGGCTTTACGCTGACTTTGTTTGGAGCCAGTACAGGATTCTGAAGAAGGTTGACAGGGTGAGTGCTGAGAGGATGTTTCCCCCTCACGGGAGAGTCTAGGACCAGAGGGCACAGTCTCGGAATAAAGGGGCGCCAATTTAAGACTGAGATGAGGAGGAATTTCTTCTCTCAGGGGGTTGTGGGACTTTGGAACTCCTTGTCACAGAGAGCTGCGGGGGCAGAGTCCTTGTGGATATTGAAGGCTGAGGTGGTGAGAATCTCGGGGAATCAAGGGTTAGGGGAAGAGGCAGGGAAGTTGACATGGAGAATGTCAGATCAGCCATGATCGTGGGAGCAGACTCAAGAGGCCAAATGACCTGCTCCTATTTCTTACTGTCTTATGTTTTAACAAAGTAACACTTGTTGGAAATTGGATTTGTTTTAGAATTTTAAATTGCTTACAAATTCATCTAAATACAGCAATGCATTGTTTACAGGACATTGAATTGTTCATTAAACAACCCAGCATTGCTCAACTGCAGGCCTAGATACTGCCCTTTCGATATTTCATTGCTCCTCGAACTAACTGCACAGAGGCCGGTATCCCATCACCAAGTCACCCTTTATTTACTTGTGCACAATACACTGGCTGTGACCAGCCAGCTCATAGTCAGTCCCCTGAACTGGGGAGATGCTAAATTTCCTGTTTATGTCTGTCAGCCAGGGCTCCCGATTGGCTCCAGTTAACAGCCCCAATCACAGATCTCATAGTCAGGGGGACCAACTGGTTCCAATCACTACACTCCTTAAGAACCAATGCTTTGGTTTTGAGGGCTCATTGCGGTTAGAATCACATAGCACAGAAGAGGCCCTTGGACCCATCAAGTCTGTACTGTCAAACCTACACTAGCCCCACTTTCCAGGAGTAGGCCCAAAGCCTTGACTGTTCACAATATTCCCATAGCTGTGTGGGGGTCATTACTGAGGTAACATGGTGCACAGTGAATCAGACATTTAAATAACCACTGACTCGAACAGATCACTCCTCACACCCATGTCCCTGCAGTAAATAAGTGCTTACCATTAATCCTGGAGGTCCTTTTGGGCCCTGGATCCCAGTAAAACCAACGTCACCTGGATGACCCTAAGCAAAAAAGAAGATTTCAGCTGGTGGATCGTTCTGTTCTGGATTCTAATTGGATCCACCTCAATAGAAAACATGATCATGTGACCAGAAATGGCAAGATACACAGAGGTGTACTCTGGTAAATCATTCATGGGCCTCAGATCAAAAAGATGTCTCCGATCGCCAGAGCAGGAATTCTGAGCAATGACGTGGTGGAAGATTGTGAGTTGACAACCACAAAATCTTCAATTACTGTTTGCTCAGAGAGAGACCACACGGCACATTAGAGGAGCTACCACAATGAATCTGGAACATTCCTGTCCACAGGAGGGGATTCTGGAATCGCTGCCTGTTTGAATGTGGGCATTAGGTTATTGAATCACCTCAATAACCTGCGATGTAGCATCTTTACCAAAGTCATAGTACCATCCGGCATTAGCTAACAGAATTTCAGAACAAGACCACCTTTGGGAGACATAGGGACAGGCAATAGAGAAAGACAGGATGGAAACAGACCTTTCAGCCCAGCTGACCATGTTTCCCAAACTAAACTAGTTCCATTTTGCTGCTTTCGGCCCATATTCTTCGAAACCTCCCCTATTCAGGTCCCTGTCCAAATGACTTTTAAAGGTTGTAACTGTACCTATATCCACCACATCCTCTAGCAGTTCACTCGATAAAAGGACCACCATTTGTGTGAAAACGATACCCCCCTCCCCAGCAGGTTCCTTTTAAATCTTTCTCCTCTCACCTTAAAACTATGGCCTCTAGGTTTGAACTCCCCTAACCTGGGGAAAAGACCTTTGCTACTCACCTTATCTCTGCCCCTCATGATTTTATAAATCTCCGTAAAGTTTATAAACCCTAAACCTCCTTTGTTCCAAGGAAGAAAGTCCCAGCCTATGCAAACTCACCTTCTAATTCAAACCCTTCATTCCTAGCAACATCCTGGTTAATCTTTTCTGCGCTCTTTCCAATTAAAAGTTCTTCCAACAGCAGTGCGACCAGAACTGTCTAAAATCATGATGGAATTCTCTGCTATGGTTGAAGCCAAAACACAGACTATTTTCAAGAAGGAGTTAGATACAGTTCTTCGGGGTAAAGGAATCAAAGGGTGTGAGGGGAAAGCAGGAACAGGAGACTGAGTTGGATGATCAACTGTGATCCTAAGGAATGGGGAAAGCAGGCTCAAAGGGCCGAATGGCCTACTCCTAGCTCCTATTTTCTATAAATGTGGAAGTTTTTTTTTACCAATGTTTTGAAGGAGGTGAGAGAGACAGTGAGCAGGAGATGTTGAACTTTCCACGTTACAGCTAAGTGCACAGTCAAACCCACAAGCTTCAATCTGACTGGCTTGGGAAGAATACTACCACCCTGCTGCTTTCTGATTCCCATAGCCCTATCCCACGGGAATGCCAGGAAACAGAGGCAAGGCCCTCTGATGGTGCCGGAGTGGAAACGGGAGCTGCAGTTCACCCTGGAGGTTTGTCTGAGGTCAATACTCAGGCTGGAAGGGGGTGGGGGAGCGTGGTAGGTCATTGGAAAGGTGGCCTGCACTGCGCCTAGAAACCTGTTGGTATGTTGCAGGAAGGCAAGGGATGTGCAAGTTGGATGTGGAATTGAGCTGGTCGCTCTGGAAGCCAGGATAAAGGCGTAATCATAGAATCCCTACAGTGTGGACAAAGGCCCTTCGGCCCAACAAGTCCACACTGACCCTCACAGCACCCACTCAAACCCAGCCCCCTTAACCCACCTAATCTACACATCCCTGAGCACTACGGGTAATTTAACATGGCCAATCCACCCTAACCTGCACATCTTTGGACTGTGGGAGGAAACCGGAGCACCCGGAGGAAACCCACGCAGACACAGGGAGAATGTGCAAACTCCACACAGACAGTTTCCCAAAGGTGGAATCGAACCCGGGTTCTTGGCACTGTGAGGCAGCAGCGCTATCCACTAATACTGTGGATGCTGGAAATCTAAAGCAAACACAGGAAGTTCTGGAGAAATCCAACAGGTCTAGCAACCTCTGTGGAGAGAGAAAGAGAGTAAACATTTCATCTCGTATGACTTCTTCAAGGGACTCTAAGCATTAACTCTTTCTTTCCACAGATGCTGCCAGACCTGTTGACCTTCTCCACCATCCTCTGTCTGTTTAACTTGTAACATCCAATAAGACTCCTCAACATCTGCAGTATCTTGCTTTCACTTTGGCTTAAGGGGGATTGGCAGAAGAACTTGAGATGATAGGAGGACAGACTTTTTTTTATCCAACAAGTGATGATGGTTTGCAGCACAGGGTCAGACAGTCTGGAGGAAGCAGACTCCAATGGGGAAATGGTTAAGTATCTGAGAGAGACACAGACATTGCAGGAATATAATAGAGGGGAAGAGAGGGGCAAGGTGATTGGGCTTTGAAAAAAGCTAGCGCAGATTTGATGGATCAAATGGTCTCCTTTCACCTTGATACTACCCCATAGGCCTGTCTTTGCTCCTTACAGTGCATCCTGAACATTTTCTGCTCGTCTCCTCTTTCCAGCTCCCATGTGCGACGCCTCTTCCTGTCTGTGATGAGATGTCAACAGCACCACGACGAAGACTGCTAATGGAAAAGTCCTCTATGTTATGATCTCCCCTCCTCTCTCCTTTTTCACACAGAGCGTGGTGCATGTGTGGAACAAGCTTGCCAGAGGAAGTGCTACAGGCGGGTACAATTACAACTTTAAAGGACATTTGGACAGGTACAAGGACAGGAAAGGTTTAGAAGGAATATGGGCCAAACACAGGCAAGTGGGATTAGTTCAGTTTAGGAAAATGTGTTGGCATGGACGGGTTGGGCCGAAGGGCCTGTTTGTGTTGCATGACCCTATGAAATCCCAGACATCGCAAGAAAGGTTAAGTAAATGCTAAAGGGATTTATTCTTTTGAAACGCAAGGTATTGTAAGAATTAGCTTTCTGGAACACAACCCACATTAATTACCTCCTGCAAAGAAAAGGGATTATTTCAGTAAACTGCGAGTTCAAATCTATTTTTATGCAGTGTCAATGCAGTCATCTGTATATATGTAGTCGTCTCTTAGCACTGGGACAAAGGGAATTGTTGTCATTGGATACAGCCTGATGGCTGCAATAGAGGAAAAATCACTCTAAGTTGACCAAGATGGACACACATATTATTCAAATAATTGCTTGTGATTGAATAAACAAATAACAAACATTTCAAAACTGTTCCACATGTACATAATGAAGCTGCTTACTGAAAAAGAGACGATACTGAACTAGTGTAAAACAGATTTAATCTGCTAACACAGGTCTCAGCAAAGGTTCGTGGCCATTTCAAGAAACACACCAGAATGTTTATAAACAATTATTTGGAATTACTGGACATTTCCTGCACACATAACATTCGCACGGGCAGGAGTGAGTGTCCAGTCTGTCGTGGTACCAGTACGAAAAGAACCTTGTCGTCAACAAGTTGATGGTGAAATGTCAAATTGAATCTGCGCTGTCGTACTTAACATTTCAGAAAAAAAATAAATGTTCAAATCAAAAACACTAGTCAACAAGCTTGTCAACAATTAGTTGCAAATGACTTCAAGTAAACATGTTTGAGTTCAGTGAACCCTGCGAGGTTCCAATCAGGTCATGGTACTACCATGGGAGCGATCATTCAGATGGTGGATAAATGTGGTGTGCTGGATTCTGAGGATATCTGTCACATGATAACCTTAAATAACATTGTTATAAGCTTCAGGTTTGCCTTGTGTATCCTCAGTGACGTCTCTGCCTTCGGGGTGAGGTGAGAGAGTGTTGTGATTGTAGTTCGGTTACTGACCTGGCTCCTTCCGTGGCCAACCAGTCCTGGAATGGGACTTGGAGCCTGGATTGTTCCGGGGTCACAGGGAGAGATACTGCCTAGCTGAACGGTCATTCCTCCATTGGAGGTTAAAACTCTGAAGTGCACAAGTGCCTTTGATTTTCTGCTGAGTTCAATTCCACTTCACTCTAATCCTTCATTGTCTGTGCAATGTTTCCAGTGTGAAGCCCAAACCATTGTGTGTGAGGATTGTGTGCGCATTGGACAGGGTTCACTGACTTCAAACATGTTTCCTTGAAGTCATTCACAACTAATTGTTGACAAGCATGTTGACCAGTGTTTTTGATCTGAACATTTTTCTGAAATGTTAAGTACGACAGCGCAGATTCAATTCGACATTTCACCATCAACTTGTTGACGACAAGGTTCCTTTTGCAGTGGTACCACGACAGACTGGACACTCACTCCCACGTGTGTCTGCATGTGTAATGTGTTGTATGTGTATGTATGTGTGTTGCATTGTATGTGCATGTATGTGTGTGTGTCTGTGTTGTACGTGTGTGTGTTGAATTGTATGTTCATGTGTGTGTGTGTGTCTGTGTTGTACGTGTGTGTTGTATTGTATGTGCATGTATGTGTGTCTGTAGTACACATGTGTGTTGTATTGTTTGTGTATGTATGTGTGAATCTGCGTTGTACATGTGTGTTGTGTTGTATGTGCATGTATATGTGTGTCTGTGTTGTACATGTGTGTCTTGTGTTGTATGTGTACGCACACTGTGCACATATGCATGTGTTGTATTAGATGTGTGTGCACATTTGCTTGTGCTTGTATACATGTTGTGTTGCATGTGTGTGTGTGTGCATGTGTTTGTTGCATGCATGTGTCTGTGTTGTAACATAATCCTCTTTCTCTCTCCACAGAGGCTGCCAGACCAGCTGAGTTTCTCCAGCATTCTCTGTGTTTGTTTCAGATTTCCAGTATTGACCATACTTTGCCTTGATTCGAATCCTGGAGAGTGGTGTTTTTTGGAACCAATCACATTTTGAACTGATTACAATCCCATGTGGTTAAAATGGAAGGCATGGCTTACAGTCCCGTCAACTCTTCAGTAACCTTTGTTCAGGGTAATGATGTCATTCTGACTTCCACTCCTTTCAACAAACCATTCAAGCTTCAATGTTAAGGAAACTTAAACAAAACTTTGAGTGACCTCTGCAGGACCAGTCTTCCCAACTGTGCTGTCGCTATGTAGAGTGCAGACGATTTTGAGAGAGAAGTCCTTTGTATAAAAGAAGCTCTGTCTGCTCTAGGAATCAGTATCTTCAATCGGGGAACCTAATGAAAAGCACATGGTAGCTGCTGGAGAGCTACTGGCTCTAAATGACTACAGCAGAGGGGGTCATGAGACTAGAAAAGAGTCTTACTGAGCTGCAGACTATCTCTGACTCCAGCTCTGATAAAACATCACTGCACGCAGTCCATAAAATGTGTGCATTCTCATGCACTAAATAAACTGTGGCCCTGCTCATATCTGAAACACAGTGTCGGAGCTGTGTCATTCCATGGTTTTTTTAAGTTATCGATTTTTGCGCAACGTTTACTGGCCTGAAACTGGGTTGATGGCAGAGTGAGTGCCGGTGTGTGGCAGCGGGGAAACGGTTGGGGGGAGAATGCTCCCCCCTCTGAAACTCTGCAGGGTTTACTCCAGAGAAGCTACTGTGGTGACCAGTGTTTCTCTGCTTTGGTTCCCTTAGCGCCACACCGTGTGTGGGATCCTGCAGCAAACCAGAATACACCCATGAAGCGGCAGCATGCAACAGCACAACATGCGTGTGTCAGCCGTGACTCAGTCATACAGTCATGCAGCACGGAAACAGGCCCTTCAGTCCAACTCGTCCCTGCTGACCAAGTTTCCCAAACTAAACTAGTCCCATTTGCCGGCGTTTGGCCCATATCCCTCTCAACCTTCCCTATTCACGATAAAAACCAAAAGAACTGCAAATCAGAAACAAAAACAGAAATTGCTGGAAAAGCTCAGCAGATCTGGCAGCATCTGTGGACAGAAATCAGAGTTAACGTTTCAGGTTGAGCGATCCTTCCTCAGAACACCTATCTCCTATTGATGTACTCATCCAAATTGTTATTAATGTTGTAACTGTATTTGCATCCACCTCTTCCACGGGCAGGTCATTCCACATACGAACCACCGTCTGTGTGAAAAAGTTGCCCCTCAGGACCCTTTTAAATCTTTCTCCTCTCAGCTTAAAAATGCGCCCCCCAGTTTTGAAATCCCCGACCTTATGGAAAAGACCTTGACTATTCACCTTATCGATACCCCTCATGACTTTATAAACCTCTATGAGGTCACCCCTCAGCCTCTGACACTCCAGAGAAAAAGTCCCAGCCTATCCAACCTCTCCTTATAACTCGAACCCTCTAGTCCCGGCAACATCCTGGTACATCTTTTCTGAACCCTCTCCAATTTAGGAATATCCATATACTCCTGCCCCTCAGCCACGTGGGGGCTGGATGTTACAAGGTCCCCTATGCACCCACTCCACCATCGCCGTGGTTTTAGTGTGGGGGGTGGGGAGGTTGGCCAGTTCACAAACGTCCCACCCACAGTCAAAGCTCACCGCTATGACACAGAGGGTGGGTGGGTTGGTAGCGAGACTGGCAATCTGCCTGCCATATATATGGGCGAATGAACACTCAGTTTAGCCACCCCATAATAACCTTGTGTTGGGAGGCAGGGAGCAGTGTTTGAAAGTGTTTAAAACAGTGGGAGGGGGGTGGTGGGTTACTATTATTGGGGGGGAGGGGGTGCGGGCGGGGAGCATGCCCCTTACCAGCAGGCATTTCTTTTGTGGGATGAGGGTGCTGCCCAACTCTCACTGCCCTTCAACGCTGAGGGCAGTCAAAGAGCCAACCACACTGCTGTGGGCTTGGCGTCACATGTAGGCCAGACCGGGTAAGGATGGCAGATTTCCTTCCCTAAAGGGTATTTTAAAAAAATTCATTTGTGAGATTTGGGCATCGCTGCCTGGTCCAGCATTTATTGCCCGTCCCTAGTTGCCCTCTTGAGAAGGTGGCGGTGACCTGCCTTCTTGAACCGCTGCAGTCCACCTGCTGTGGGTTGACCCTTGGGGAGGGAATTGCAGGATTTTGACCCAGCCACACTAAAGGAACGGCGATATATTTCCAAGTCAGGGTGGTGAGTGACTTGGAGGGGACCTTGCAGGGGGTAGTGTTCCCATGTGTCTGACGCCCTTGTCTTTCTAGGTGGAAGTGGCCGTAGGTTTGGAAGGTGCTCTCTGAGGATCTTTGGTGAATTTCTGCAGGGCACCTTGTAGAGAGTACACACTGCTGCTACTGAGTGTTGGTATTGAACAAGACAGATTTTTACAGCTGATGACAGTAGTCAATGGTCATCATCCCTGAGACTACCTTTCAGCTCTCCTCTGACCCATAGCTTCTTTAAAACCTGGACCCACCTCCCTTCCTAAGGTTCCAAACCCCCTCCCACCAACACCCCAAGCGGCTGTGAAAAGTGATACATAAATACAAGTCCTCCTCTGTTTTTTTTAAGGACAAAAACTTAGAATGAATATTGCTCTGATGTCAAAACTTTAAATGATAGACTTTAGACTGAAGCAAAGACAGCTTTCATGTAAGATGTGAATGCAGGAAATGAAACAGAAGGACTCTACAATACAAAGGTATTTAAAGGTGCTGAGACAAGGAGGTAAGGACATTACCAAAGGGCAATGTGCGCTTTGAAATACAGAGCGGAAATAGTCTTAGTAACAAAAACAGAAATTGCTGGAGAAACTCAGCAGGTCTGGTAGCATTTGTGGAGAGAAAGCAAAGTTAATGTCTTCAGGTCCAGAACAGTTCTGAAGAAGGGTCACTGGACTCAAAATGTTGATTCTTAGTTCTCTCCAAAGATGCTGCCGGACCTACTGAGTTTTCCCAGGAATTTCTGTTTTTGTTTTTGATTTCCAGCATCCACAGTTCTTTCAGGTTTTTTTTTGAAATAGACTTAAGCTTGTTTGAGAGTTTAGTTAGGCTGCAATAAAAACAGAAGGTCCTGCTGAAACTCTGCAAATTCTAGCAGCATCGATGGAGTGAGACAGAGCGAGAAGGGATGGCACAGTGGCTCAGTGGTTAGTGCCAGGGACCTGAGTTCGATTCTGTTTGTCTGTGTCTGTCTGTAGGGGGTTTGCACATTCTCCCAGTGTCTGTGTGGGTTTCCTCCAGGTGCTCCGGTTTCCTCCCACAGTCCAAAGATGTGCAGGTTAGGGTGGATTGGCCATGGGTAATGCAGGGTTACAGGGTAGGGTGGGGGGAGGGTGAGCCTGGAAGCTCAAGCCTTGGTATGGACGTGCTGGGCCAAATGGCCTGTTTCCACTCTGGAGAGGCTCTATGTTAAAGGAAAACTCCGCAGTTTGAGTCCAATACAGCTCTTCTTCAGAACTGAAGAGAGAGGAGGAAAACATCTGGAAATGGAGCCAAAGAGATGAACAGTCAGTAAGTTAAAGGTTTTGGGAGATCAGAAGTTAAAGGTGCCACAGAAAGCAAAAGGAGTTGTCATAGCTGTAAAGGTGGGACATAGCATTGGCCCAGAGTTTGTGTTAATAGCATTAATAAGGTTGCAGTCAGAGATTCGTGAGATGGACAAGGTAAAAGGTACAGTCACAATGATATGGTCAGGGATGATAGGAAACATGAGAAGACTGGAAACTAGAGCTGAACAAAATGATTGGGCACCAACAAGAATCATATTGGACTTGGTTCATGGTGTGCAATGAACTTCCTGAGGAGACTGTGGGCACAGTCACAACGTTTAAAAGACATTTGGATAAGTACATGAATAGGAAAGGTTTGGAGCGGTATGGGCCAGGAGCAGGCAGGAGGGACTAGTTTAGTTTGGGATTATGTTCAGCATTGGCTGGTTGAGCCAAAGGGTCTGTTTCTGTGTTGTATGTCTCTATGACTGTCTCCATGGACATTAGCGAACCAGATGATCTTTTACAGGTGGCACAGTCACCATCACTGAGTCTAACTCTGAACTGGTGATTTATGCATTGAATTTAAATCCCACCAACTGCTTGGTGGCAAGAATAAGACCATGGAAATAGTGATCATAACACAACAGCACAAAATTTAGATAAATACACAGTGAATCAAAGTCCAGAAAAGCAAATCTTCAGCCAATGGCTGGCTAGAATTTATCTTCTCCAATTGCAGGAGAATTGATTCACATTTTAAACATGAATCTTTACCTGTTTATGGGCCGTAGATGTCACTATCCTAGATCTGCATTTGTTGTCCATTCTCAACTGAGTGGCTCACACAGCCATTTCAAAGGGCAGTTTAACAGTCACACACATTGCTCTGGGTCTGGAGTCACATGGCCTGATAAGGGGGTAGACTTCCTTCCCTTAAAGGTCACTGGTGAACCAGGTGGGTTTTTATGACCATGGACACATGGTCACCATGAGGCCAGCTTTAATCCCCGGTTTTACTGAATTCAAATTCCACCATTTGCCATGGTGGGATTCAAACCCACATTCCCACAATATTAACCTGAGGCTCTGGATTTCTGAAATAAAAGTAGAATATTGAAATAAAGACAGGAAGTGTTGGAGAAATCCTGCAGGTTTAGCAGCATCTCTTCAGAAGAAGTCATATCAGACTTCAAATGTTAACTCTGTGTGTGTTTGTGTGTGTCTGTGTCTCTGTGTGTGTGTGTGTGTGTGTGTGTGTATGCGTGTCTGTGTGTGCGTGTGTCTGTGTCTCTGTGTGTGTGTGTGTGTATGCGTGTCTGTGTGTGCGTGTGTGTGTCTGTGTCTCTGTGTGTGTGTGTGTGTGTGTGTATGCGCGTGTCTGTGTGTGCGTGTGTGTCTGTGTCTCTGTGTGTGTGTGTGTATGTGTGTGTCTGTGTGTGCGTGTGTGTGTCTGTGTCTCTCTGTGTGTGTGTGTGTGTGTGTATGCGTGTGTCTGTGTGTGCGTGTGTGTGTATATGTGTCTCTCTCTCTCCACAGACACAGCTAGCTGGGGATGGGTTACTAGTTCATAACTAGCTAGTAAATTTAAGGAGACAAAGCCTGAAGTAACACGACACCAGGTTATAGTCTAACAGGTTTATTTGAAATCACAAGTTTTCAGAGCGCTGGTCAGGTGATGACAGAGCAGCGCTCCGAAAGCTTTTGTTTTCAAATAAACCTGTTGGACCATAAACTGGTGTTATGTGACTTCTGACCTTGCCCACCCCAGTCCTACACCGGCACCTCCACATCACAACTTTAAGAGGAATATTGAGGATTGAGTAGGGAAATGGGATTGACTTTGTTGACTCCTGTGTAATGAAAGAGAACGGATGTGCCAAGTTAAACAGCCTGCTCACACACACACATTGTTAACCAAGTGATCTGATCATTTCTTATGGTACCAAAGTCCTCACTGTACTCAGATTAACCTCTGTGAATGCATACCCAGATCCTCTAATGCAGCAGAAATAATGGATTTTCCACAAGACTGTAGTTAAAAAAATAAATTCTACAGCGTGCAAGCCTCCCAGTCATTAATACAGTCAATCCACTAAAAGACAGGTATCAAACAGAACTTCTGTAACAGAAGGACCAGTGAGAATTAAAAAATAACTTTGAAAATTGAGTCTTCCACTGTCCCAAGGTTACATCTGTCTACATGTTGGGCTTTCAATCCATCTAACACAGACTTAGTTACTGTCTCATAGAAGATTAGAATACCTCTTACCTGCTGTTAATGTCGTTAACCGGTCTTAAACTAATACAACCTGTTGGATAATACACTACCTCTGTTACTCAGGTACATATGTCTCCTGCCAAAGGCTTATTTGTGGTCCGTCTTTCACTGTGTAATACCAGTAGCCCCATCAGCCATTATTAAAAGAGAGGTGCCTAAGACAATAAGCCTACCCAAGGATAACCCTGTTAATAACCAGGTGCTGGGTTGTCACTCCTGTCATGTAAAGAATTCACAGCCAAAGAGAACCGAAAATTAAAAAAATCTGTCCAACTGCCTCATAATGCACCACGACCATCCTCAAAAAGTTACGTTTAGTCTTTCTAAATTCGCAATGTATTGCGGAAATACTTATACAGGCACAGGGTCAAACAGACCCTTCGGTCCAACCAGTCCATGCCGACCATAATCCCAAACTAAACTAGTCCAACCTGCCTGCTCCTGGCCCATATCCCTCCAAACCTTTCGTCTTCATGAACTTATCCAAATGTCTTTTAAATGTTGTAACTGTACCCACACCCACCACTTCCCCTGGAAGCTCATTTCACACACGAACCACTCTCTGTGTAAAAAAGTTGCCCCTCATGTCTTTTTAAGATCTTTCTCCTCTCACCTTAAAAATATGCCCCCTAGTCTTGAACTTCCCCACCCTAAGGAAAAGTCACGTGTCATTCACCTTATGTATCGCCGTATGATTTTATAACCCTCTAAGAGGGACACCTCTCAGCCTACTAGTTTGAAGTGAAAGGGAGCCGTAAACATTGGTGAAGTACAGAGATTTCACTCTCCCTGGCCAGGTTCACTTGGCTGCAGTGGAATGGGTCACGAGGAATGGTAGGATGGTTTCAAGGAGTGCCCCATTAAACTACAGAAAAGAGGAGATGGTTGGAAAGATCACAAAGTCACTCTTGCTGGCTATACCTTTGGTCCAAACACTCCCATCAGCCCGGGGAAACCAGATTCTCCAGGGTCCCCCTAAACTCAAAACAAAAAGAGAGAAAACTTTGGTTAGCGACGCAGACAAGGATCATGTTAGTCATCAGTCACTGGGGGGGCCAAGATAGGACAGTGGGCAAGGACATCGCAGATAAAGTACGAGTTACGAGCATTAGGTGGCTGCTCAAGCCTGTTCCAACATTCGATAAGGTCATGGCTGATCTGACTGTGGCATCAACTCCACTTACCTGCACACTCCCAATGACCTTTGGCCTCCTCCCCATCAAATCTGTCTGCCTGGCCTTTAAAATATTCAATGATGCTGACCTCCACTGTTCTCTGGGAACAGAATTCCACAGATCCTCTGAGAGGGGGAAAAGAAATCACCTGACCTGTATCTTAAATGGGGACCTATAGGCCATAAAGAAAACTGAGAAACTAGTATAATTCCCTCACAAAATTTAAGCCATGATCTGAGTTAGATACAGAATGAACCTTACACTTCTCTGCTAACTTGGGTCCCTGTTGGGCAGCCCATAGTGGGTGATCTCCAATGTAGAGATGATTGGAAAGTAGGCTGGTAGGAGGTTCACGTGGTGCTGGGAATCCTGCAGCGAGTAACTCCCCTCCTGACTCCCCAAAGCCTGTCCACCATCTACAAGGCCCAAGTCAGGAGTGTGATGGAATACTCCCCACTTGCCTGGATGGGGGCAGCTCCAACAACATTCAAGAAGCTTGACACCATCCAGGACAAAGCAGCCCACTTGATTGGTACGTCTACCACTTTAACGTTTACCACTTGCAGCTTTAGCAACAGTATGTACTATCTACAAGATGCACTGCATCAACTCCTCCAGGCTCTTTCAACTGCATTCTCTAAACCCGCAAACACGTAGAAGAGAATGAGAGACCAGTGGCTAAATGGGAACACCAACCCCTGCAAGTTCCCCTCCAAACTACTCACCATCCTTTCTTGGAAATATATCGCCGTCCCTTCGCTGTCGCTGGGTCAAAATCCTGGAATCCCCTCCCTAAGGGTATTGTGGGTCAACCCACAGCACATGGACTGCAGTGGTTCAAGAAGGCAGCTCACCACCACCTTCTCAAGGGGGCAACTAGGGATGGGCAATAAATGCTGGGCCCAGCCAGCATGTCCCATGAGTGAATTAAAAACAAATCGACATGGACAAGATGGACTAGGGGCCCCGTTTTCTGAGCCACATACTCCATGGAGTTTGCACGTTCTCCCCATGTCTGTGTGGGTTTCCTCCAGGTGCACTGGTTTTTTCCCACAGTTCAAAGATGTGCAGGGTAGGTGGACTGACCACGATAAATTACCAATAGAGTCCAGGGATGTGTAGATTAGGTGGGTTAGAGGGGGATGGGTCTGGGTGGGATGCTCTGAAGGTCGGTGTGGACTCGTTGGGCCGAAGGGCCTGTCCCCACACTGTAGGGATTCTATGATTCTATGTAATTGGACATCTCCTGCCTGGGGAGAACTGTATGGGGCTAGAGATAACAAGGTGTAGAGCTGGATGAACACAGCAGGCCAGGCAGCATCAGAGGAGCAGGAAAGTTGACGTTTTGGGTCAGGACCCTTCTTCAGAAATGGGGGAGGGGGAAGGGAGCTCAGAAATAAATAGAGAGAGGAGGAGTGGGGATGGGTAAGGTGGGTGGGATGGTGATAGGTGAGTGCAGGTAGACAGTGGTGGGGATTGGTCAGTGGGATGGGAGGGGCAGATAGGTGGGAGAGAAGGTGGACAGGTTGTGTCAGGTCAAGGAGGCGGGGATGACAGGGAGGGTTTGGATCTGTACTGCCTCCGGCTGGTAAAGACCTTAGGGTCCCCTAAGGATTTCCTGTCCCTGACTCTTACATTCTTATGTTAATCTGTGTTGTAATTCATTTCAGATAGCTCCCTAAATGATTGGGAAGCCAGTATGAAATTCTGCGATTGTTTTTACGACAATATAAGTTCAGGCTCAGTTGTCTGAAGCAGCTGATTTCAGTTGGGGAGAAATGTGTTACTCACCAGTTGACCTTTGGAACCCAGATCGCCTCTCTTCCCAGGTAAGCCCATTCCTCCTTCCATCCCTTTAATGCCAGGAGGTCCTGTCTGGCCCTGCAAGCCTCTCTCTCCCTGTGGCACACACAATGGATGAAGAAAAAGCTCAGATTTACTGAAGGCTTGACCACAATAAACGATCTGCATCTGTTACAGAACCCGATGTACTGTTCGAATAAAAAGCAAGTGATAAAGTTCAGTGATGTCTGAAATGAAGAACACTGGTAAACATAACGATGCAACAGTAAGCCACTTTCAGACTTAATGTTTCCAGCAAATATGTCGGGAACAGAGCTTTATCTTTTATATCTCCCAAGAGACAAGTTTATCTCCCAAGGATGGGCGCTGAGGGTCAACAAAAACTTTCACAATGGAAGGTGGATAGAATGTTGATATTGAAAGCAGAAGGTGCTGGAGGAATTCAGTGTGTGTGGCACCCTCTTTGGAGAAACAGAGTGCAGGAAAAAGAGAGCGAGAAAGAAAGAGAGAGAGAGCAAACAAGAGAGAGAGACATTGCAAAAAAGAGAGAGAGAGAGAGATAGTTAACGTTTCAGGTCGATGATTCATTAGAACTCAAGTGTATCACAAGATGTGGAACAATGGTGGATAAATGAAGTGAAGTATAGGTCAATAGCATCGAGCTAAACTCTATAACCCACTACCAGAGTCTGATACATACAAACATATAAGTTAGACTCAGGATGAGGCCATTCTACCCCTTAAGCTTGTTCTGCTATTCAGTAAAATCAATCTGATTATGCCATATTCCTGCCTACCTTCAATAACCTTTCACCTCCTTGCTTATCAGGAATCTATCCACTACTTCCTTGAAAGTACAGACTCTGTTTTCGCCACCTTTTGTGGAAGATCATTCCAAAGACTTGCTATCCTCTATGAGAAAAAAAATTCTCATCTTTGTCTTAAATGGGCAACCTCTCATTTTTAAACTGTGGTTCCAATTCTTGATTCTCTACCAACAGGAAACATCTTTTACACATTCACGGTCTTACATGTCTTATAGATTGATTTGATTTGATTTATTATTGTCACATGTACCTCAGTACAGTGAAAAGTTTTGCTTTGCGTGCAGTATAGGCAGATCATACCATTCAAAGTGCATCAGGGTAATAGAACAGAGCAAGGAATACAACGTTACAGCTGCAGAGAAGGTGCACAAACAGCGAGGTCAACATTAAATTTAAAATTTTAGAGGTCCATTCAGCAGTCTAATAATAGTGGGGAAGAAGCTGTTTTTGAGTCTGTTGGTATGTGTGTTTAAGCTTCCGTATCTTCTGCGTGATGTAAGAAGCTGGAAGAGATTATAACGGGATGGGAGGGGTCTTTGATTATGTATCAGACTCTCAGGATCTTATGGGTCCTATATCAGACTCTCAGGGT
>NC_063359.1:37693314-37703221 GCF_021869965.1 Rhincodon typus | reverse complement strand
CTATATCAGACTCTCAGGGTCTTCTACCAATCAAGCTGCTTCTCACTTTTCTAAAATCCATCCCGTATACGCTGAGACTTTCCTTACAAGACAGCCTGCTCATTCCAGCTATGAATCTGGTAAACCTTCTCTGAGCTGTTCCCAATGCCATCACATCCTTCCTTTAACAAGGTGCCCAATACTGCACACAGTGCTCCAAATGTGATCTCATCAGGGCCCTTTATAACTGAAGCATAACCTCCCTGCTGTTATACTCAATTCCCCCCGCAATGAATAAACCATTCTGTTAGATTTCCTCATTCCTTGCTGCACCTGCATACTAACCTTTTGCGTGCAATACACTAGGACCTTTGCATCTCAGAGCTCTGCAGCTGCTCACCATTTAGACAATACACTTACTTCTTAATTTACTTACATTACTTAATATACTTAATTTACTTAACTACACTTACTTCTAAAATGGACAAGTTTATATTTTCCCACAATACATTCCAATTGTCAGTAATTTGCCTACTCACTTAACCTATCCATTCCCTCTGTAGACTCCTTACGTCCTCTTCACAACTTACTTTCCTACTTTGTATCATCAGCAAATTTAGAAAACCATATCTAGGTACATGTGGCAATAATAAGTCAAATCAAATCAACTCATGTATATAAATTGAGAGCCCAGCACTGATCCCTGTGGGACACCACTCATTACACTGTGTCAGAAAATCACCCATTCTTTCTTACACTTTTTATACTACTTTGAACAAACATTAAAGCTATTAAAGCTCAAAGCAAGCTGGAAGAACAGCACCTCATTTTCCGCTTGGGGACCCTGCAGCCCTCTGGACTCAATATTGAGTTCAATAATTTTAGGGCCTAAACTCTCCCGTGTCCCAGCTCCCTACCCCACACACTAGACCTTGTTATGACACAGCCTGCCACTACACACTACCTATTGTCAATTGCTAAGAGCCCCCATTAACAGCTATTCACTCTCCCAGCCTGATCGTTATCCACTTCTTCATCTATCCAACTGTTCTCCTCTCTCTTTAGGCTCTATCCCAACCTACTGTTTGCTCCTTATCCCATGCCCCACCCTATCTTCTGCGTATAAACCAACGTTTTCCCAGCTACCATCAGTTCTCAGGAAGGGTCACCAGACCCGAAACGTTAACTCTGTTTCTTCCTTCACAGATGCTGCCAGACCTGCTGAGCTTTTCCAGCAACTTCTGTTTTTGTTCCTGATTTACAGCATCCGCAGTTCTTTCAGTTTTAATGAAATTCAGACGATCTGGTTATTATCACATTGCTGTCTGTAGGAGTCTGCAGTGTACAAACTCACTGCTACATTTCCACCTTTACTCCTTCTTCAGAAATATTGCATTTGCTGCGATGTGCTTTGGGATGTGGACACGAGAAGTGATTTATAAAAGGAAATGCTTCTTTCACATCTCTCTATTTACCGAGGGCTGCAGATCATGGACAACGGTGACCCCGCCTGGCTCTACCCTGTCGCGTGTCAGTCTGTTTCGAGCAATGACACGTCTTTAAGATTCTCATCCTCATTTCCAAATTTATCAACGGCCTTTTCCTTGCGTCCTCCATTGCTCTGTAATCACTTTCAGTCCCACTACCTTCTGTGAGGTCTAACCTCCTCGAGTTCTGGCCTCTTGTGTGTAACATGCAATCATAATCACTTTCATCCCTGGTGGCCATATCTTCAGTTGCCTGGAGATCATGCTCTGGGGTTTCCATGCTACACCCTGCCGCTCTCTCTGTATCTCTCCTCCTTTAAGATGCTTCTTAAAACCACATACTTCCCTCCACTTCATCTGGCGAAGGGGGCTGCGCTCTGAAAGCTTGTGATTTCCAATAAACCCGTTGGACTATAACCTGGTATGGTGTGACTTCTGACTCTGCAAATGAGGGCTAGCACTCCAAAGGAGCAAAGAGACATGCTGTTTCAGATCTGTATCACAGTGAGGTGCTGTTTTCACTTTTGGTCACATTTCTTCCTTGACCCTAACCAATGGGTTGCTCTAACGTCAGAACAAGGAACATTTGTTATCCTTAAGGCTTGCTCAGTACATGTTTCCTAAAAACAATAAGAATTAGATCACAGTACTCCAGCTGACCACAGGGAACAAGATAAAATAAAATGTGAATCATGTAGGCTCGGGGGATTTATTTGTTATCCAGTCCACACCACAAAAGAAATAATAAGTTCACAATTTATTTAACAGATGGAGAGAAACGTCTGGTTTTAGTTTGAACGTTGCAAACTGGCAACTGACCACATCAGATACACCGTGGAGTTCATGACAAAAGAGTGACACTGCGGCTGTTTCTGCGATGTGAGATGTTGCAGGAAACGATTTGGATTTGCTGTAATGTGCTCGTCTCCTTCCTCAGGATCGAGGATGAGCCGTTCCCGCTCCTGGTCGATGGGCTCCAGGTTACCTGAGCAATCCAGAGTGTGATCCACGCACTCTGCCAAAGGTGGGAGATTGTGGGGTGGATGGGGGGGGTTACTGGTTCTCTGAGGGTTGGGTCAAACAAGGCGTTAGGAGGTCGGTGTGCTCCCTCTGATGCCACAGCCTCACCTCCACCTATCACAGACAGAGTCCTCAGTACCTTTAGGAGTCAGGTTTCCCTATATTACGAGGCCACAAGCCAGGAGTGGGTGGGAATGTCTGACATCCACGTAGGATGCTCTGAGGGAAGTCCCTGAACTGTTGCCGCCATCATTTTTCGGTGGTGGGGGGGGGGGCGGTCACACGTTGGGTGTACGTCTCTACCGGCTGAGTTGGTTTCGAGCCCCAATGATGGCCAGCTTGGCTCGGGAGGAGAGTCTGTTCTTTAGAACGTGCTCCTTAGCCCAATGGCCTCTTTCTGTGCCACTGCAGCACTCATTCAGGAAGAAGCTTTAACATCCACTTGGTGAGGTTAAGGTGTCAGGGTGATTATCACCGGTTCACAGTCTTTACGTGATAGGTTTGCGGTGCAGAATTTCCTGAAACTACTGCAGATGGCAGAACAGCCCTTGTAGATATTTTCACTCAAACTGTTCAGATATGTCACGACACATGAATAAAAGTAAAAAACCTGTGGATGATGGAATTCTGAAACGAACACAGAGAGAACACTGGAGAAACTCAGCAGGTCTGGTGGCATCTGTGGAGATAGAAACAGAGTTAATCTTTCAAGACCGAAATGATTCTTCCCCAGAATGAAAGGTATTGACAGAGGAAGAGGAGGGGGCAAATGGAACAGAAGGTGTAGAGGCCATTCATTGGGGCTGTCATATTTTATTCACTCATGGGATGTGGGATTCGCTGGCTCAGCCAGCATAAGGGGGCATATTTTTAAGGTGACAGTACAGAGATTTAAGAAAAAGAACGAGGGGCAATTTTTTTTTACATAGAAGGTGGTTTCTGTGTCGATGAAGTTCTTGAGGAAGTAGTGGATGTGAGTACAGTTACAACGTTTAAAATACACTTACATGAGTACATGAATAGGAAAGGTTTGGAGAGATATGGGCCAGCAGCGGGCAGGTGGGACTAGTTTAATTTGGGATTATGTTCAGAATGGACTGGTTGGGACGAAGGGTCAGTTCCCGTGCTGTATGACTCTATGGGTCGAATTGCCCCCTTGAGAAGGTGGGGGTGAGCTGCCTTCTTGAACCGCTGCAGCCCACTTACTGTGGGTTGACCCACAATGCCATTAGGGAGGGAATTCCAGGATTCTGACCCAGTGACAGTGAAGGAACGGTGATATATTTCCAAGTCAGGATGGTGAGCGGCTCAGAGGGGAACTTGCAGGGGGTGGTGTTCCCATGTATCTGCTGCCCTTGTCTTTCTGGATGGAAGTGGTCGTGGGTTTGGAAGGTGCTGTCTGAGGATCTTTGATGAATTTCTGCAGGGCATCTTGTAGATGGTACACACTGCTGCTACTGAGCGTCGGTGGTGGAGGGAGTGGATGCTTGTGGATTTGGTGCCAATCAAAGGGGCTGCTTTGTCCTGGATGGTGCCAAGCTCTTTCAGTGTTGTTGGGGCTGTACTCATCCAGGAGTGGTGGAGAAAGAGAAAAAGACATGTAAGAAGGGGTGTGAGTTAAGGTGTGAAAGGCCTCTGAAGTAGCCCAGCACTCATTCAGTTGAAGGGCAATTAGGGATGGGCAACAAATGCTGGCCTTGCCAGTGATCCCCACATCCTGTGAAAGACCGGAAAAAAAAAATGGTGTGAGTGGTGAACTAATTTATTGGTTAGCAACAATGTCCGCCACCCCAATGATCAGACATCTTCTCTGTGTTGTGTGGTCAGATCGGAAGAACTTCCAGCTTCTTAGTTCTTGCACACACCTGCCTGGGGTTGCTGAGCTCAGTCTCACTCACCTTAAAGCCAGGGGATCCCTGAGATCCAGGTAATCCTGGGACTCCAACACGGCCACGGCCTCCGGGTTTCCCGACGAACCCGACATTCCCGTCATCCCCCTGCTCTCCCTGAGGTTGGAGGGAAGACTATATGTTAACAAAACTAACCACCAGGTCATGGCAGAGAGAACCGCTGAGATTATTCACTGGAGCGAAAGCAGAATGCGTGTCAGCCAAAAACAAAATGGATAGGATGGGCCGCATCGCAATTCACGGCTTTGAACCCCTGTATCAGAGTGCCTTTACCTCTTCTTGTTCCAACTGAAATGGTTTCCCCTCCGCCTTTAGCCTCCCAGACCCAGCGTAATCTTCTGCAGTCCATCTATGTCCTCAACACCCTTCCAGGAACTTGGCCCCACATACAAAACCTCAGCAACTGACATGTGGGCAACTTTTTCAGTTTACCTCCTATGTCTTCACGTAGTCGGGAAACACAATCTCTCAATGAGATATAAAACAGCAGAGGGCTGGCAATCTTCTACTGTACCACAGAATCGATATGATGCGGAAGGAAGCCATTTAGCCCATTTGTCCCTGTGCTAGCTCCCTTGAGTAATTTAACCTCGAGCTACACTCCTGGATCCCTGCACGCTGTTTTGATTAATTATCCAAGCTCTCTTCAATGGGTTGATTGAACCTGCTTCTACCACACTCCTAACACTCGCTGTCTGAAAAGGTTCTTATTTGTTTCACCTCGCTTTTTACTTCTTTTGCAAAATGTTTTAAATCTGTGCCCTCTGGTTTACGAATGGGAACGGCTCTATCCAGGCCTCTCTTGAGGATGTAGGAAAGCAGCAATTTCTTTCAATTAGGAATTATCAGGAATATTGTAGCCTGGGAGTTTCAGAGCCAGGGGTGAAATATACCAAGCAGTCCAAGCTGCAGTGAGCTCCTGGTGACCAATCAACACAAATCTCCGAACATTGCGTCCCACCTTCGATGTGATTCTGCTGTTGGACAGCACTTACCTAACAATCCCGATTGATTTAAAATAATTACACCAGAAGCCAATGTAGGTTTTAATGACATGTTAACACCAACCAATGATGAATGATGATGTGCATCCTCACCTCTGAACTCTTCAGGCTGTGCATGTGTATGAATGGTGCTGAACTTTCTGCAATCATCAGTGAACATCCCTCACGTCCAACATATTGATGGAGGGAAGGTCATCGATGAAGCAGCTGAAGATGGTTGGGCCTAGGACACTACCCTGAGGAACTCCTGCAGAGATGTCCCGGAACTGAGATGGCTGACCAACAACCACAACCATCTTCCCAAGTGCCAGGCATAACTCTGAACTGTGGAGAGTATCCCTCTGATTCCCATCGACTTCAGTTTGGCTCGGGATCCTTGATGCCAAAGGCAGTCAACTGAGGCCTTGATATCCAAGGCAGACATACTCACCTCACCCTTGGATTTCATCTCTTCTGTCCATGTTCGTAACAAGGCTGTAATGAGTTGACATGCCCTGGTAGGACCCAAACTGGGCGTCTGTTACTGGTAAGCTGCCCTCTGAAATGTCCGAACAAGCCAGTCAGTTCAAGGACAATTAGGGACTGGCCACACATGCTGGCATCGCCAATGATGGTCACATCTCATGGAAGGATTTTAGATAAAAATGTCTTGATCGAATTACCAGGCTCAAGACTGACCTGAATTCCTGGTTTGCCAATGATTCCAGGAGCACCGTCCAATCCTGGAGGACCCTCTTGACCTTGTCGACCAATGACACCTCTTGAACCAGGTGGACCAATAGGACCCTGAGCGTTACACAAAAAAAGCCTGCCGTTAGTTAGAGTTCCAACTATTCTGAAGTGCTGTGGTGGTGCTGGATAATGCACTGTTTTCATTCAGGAAGATCTTACAACAATGAAAGATACCATTACTATTGCAATGTTGTATTATTATTTGGAGCTGTACAGCCTTTGGATCATATCCAGCAGTCACTTCCAAGCCCCTTTTGTAACGAATGTAGTTGTTTCAACTTGTAGTTACCCAACTGAATGAATGCGTAGGATGGAGTTTTGCTTTATCACACAACACTTACTGCTGGGCCTGGACTCCCTCGCATGCCCTGGGAACCCGCTTTTCCTTTGCGACCCTAAACAACAAAGAGAGGGTTAGAGGAAGTAACATCTTGCGCTTATACAGTGTCCTCTTCAGGGTCATCAAAGCCACACGACAGAATCGAGAATTCTCCTCCATGACCAGTGTGTCACTTAAATCCCTCACAGACTATGGGGGAGCCGATGTGGGGCTGGGCCCCCTCAGTCAGTTCAAGGTGCAGGGTCAACAAACATGTTTACCTGTATGTTGCCACCTAAAGTTATAGAACATAGAACAGTACAGCACAGTACAGGCCCTTTGGCCCACAATGTTGTGCTGAACTTTTACCCTAAACCTAAGGTCTATCTAACCTCCCCCCCTACCTTATACTATCATCCATATGCCTATCTAATAGCCGCTTAAATGCCGCTAATGAGGCCGACTCCACTACCCTCTCCGGCAATGCATTCCAAGCCCCGACCACTCTCTGAGTAAAGAATCTACCTTATGGAGAGGATGGCAGCAGCTCCAACATTTGCTCCATCACCTGGTTGACCAGAATACTCTCCAGCTCCTATTACCTGCTATAGAGTCACACAGCACGGAAACAGGCCCTTCAGCCCAACTCATCCTTCCTGACTAGGTTTCCTAAACTGAACTAGTCCCATTTACCTGCATTTCCCTCTAAATCTTTCCTGTCCATGTGCCTGTCCAAATGTCTTTTAAATGCTGTAAATGAACCTGCCTGTACACTTCTTCTGGCAGCTCATTCCATACACTCTGTGTGAAAAAGTTGTCCCTCAGGTCCCTTTTAAATCTTTCCCCTCTCTCCTTAAACCTATACCCTCTAGTTTTGGACTCCCTTGCCCTGGGGAAAGGACTTTGGCTGTTCACTCTATCCATGCCCCCCGTGATTTTGTAAACTTCTACAAGGTTACCCTTCAGCCTCTGATGCTCCAGGGAAAATAGCTTCAGCCTCTCCTTATAACTCAAACCCTCCAGTCTCGGTAACATCCTTGTAAATCTCTTTTGCACCCTTTCCAGTTTAGTAACGTCCTTCCTATAGCAGGGCGAACAGAATTGTACGAAGTACTCCGAAGCTGGTCTTACCAATGTAACATGATGTCCCAACTCAATGCTCTGACTGATGAAGGCACACCATCGGCACATGAATGGAGTAGGCTCTGTGTAAGGTTGACAAGATACCGGACAATCTGCTCAGTTGGATTATGAGGGCACCTAGACTTGACCATCAAGCCCTAGAGTGAGACTTGAACCTAGAGATTCTAGTAGAGAGGCAGGGACACTACCCACTGCATCACAAGGCCTCCTCACTTGGGACCCACTAGATTACGTATATTAGACACAGGAAGTGCCACTCAAAGACATAATACTCTCCACACTAATGAGGAACATCCTCCTGACAGTATTCTGGGGATTACACAAAAGACCGCATTCTTGCTTATCTGAGGAAGGATGCTCTGGCAATGGAGGGAGTGAAGTTTATCAGACTGATTCCTGGAATAGCAAGACTGACATATGAAGAGAGATTGGATCAGTTTAGGGCTCTATTGACTGGAGTTTAGAAAGATGATAAGAGGTGGTGGAATCTTGTAGGAACCGATGAAATCCTAATAGGACTAATCAGGGTAAATGCAGCAAGGATGTTCCTGGAGAGTCCAGCACCAGGGCATGGGTAAGGTTCTGAGGAAGGGTCACTGGACCCTGATTTCTCTCTACGGATGCACTCAGACCTGTTGAGCTTTTCAAGCAATTTTTGATTTTGTTTCTGATATACAGCATGTGCAGTTCTTTCGGATTTTTGGACTGAAATGAGGAGGGATTTCTTCATCCAGAGAGAGGGGAGCCTGTGGAATTCTCTGTCAAAAAGCGGTTAAGGCCAAAACATTGAATGTTTTCCAGAAGGGGTTAGATATAGTTCTTAGGGCTATTAGGGTCAAAGGGTATGGGGAGAAAGTGGGAACAGGGGACTGAGTTGGATGACCAGCCACAATCATATTGAATGGCAGTGCAGGCTCGAAGGATAAGCGGCCTACTCCTGATCCCATTGCCTATGTTTCCATGTTGTTGAGGCCTGGTTTCAGACTTGTTTAAATACTCACCTAAAAGCACAGCCAGACATGGAAGATATTACATCTTTCACATTTCCTACTAAAGGGTAGGGTTGTGAATCTTTGGGCTTCCCTTCAATGAAAGGCTAGCTTTCCAGTCTTGTAAATTTTCCAATTTTTGAAATAAAAAACTTTTGGTGCTATTCCACGTGGAACGCATTATAAATCCACGTGGAACGCATTATAAATTCCAAAACTCTGCTCATCAACTGCAGCGTTCAAAATGCTGGCTTGGTTATGGGGAAAGGAGGTTGGTGATTGATCCAGTGGAAAGGTTTGTAATGACTTAGTGTGAAAGCAGAGCACTGCTGTGGGATTTGGGATTACTTAAACCCCTTTTTTGTTGCTGCTAAACTGTGTCTGGCACAATCCAACAGGAGTGCTGAAACACAACTCTTCCAAGGAGTCTACAACTTCCCAGCTCTGGCTAACTTCTGGTCCTCTGCAATTAAGTGAAATCTTAGTATCAGGCTACCGAAGGTCAAACAGCAGACTCATCATCTGGGAAGTGTAAACGCTGAAATTATGGCCAACGAACACAAGAGAGGAGTCACGCATTCAGGGTTCATGCTTCTGAAGTGACAGATGTTCTGGGAGGTTACGCTGAACCTTTGTCAAGCTCTCTCTAGGCTACAACTACCTTCAGCTCGAGCTTTTAGGGAAGACACGTGAGGCTCCTTAGGAAGGGAGATTGATCAGAATGTATCTCTGGATGACGGAGTTTACCTCCAAAGTTTGGGAGGAGAAACTGGTCTCCTTGGAGCAAGGGAGATCGAGATGAGATCGTTGATAAAAGTGTGCAAGATTATGACGGATGAGAGATAAGGTAGACAAATGAGGCACGATGGTTCTGTCCCTGCCTCTGGACCAGGAGGCCCAGATTCGAGTCCCACCTGCTCCAGGGATATGAACAGGTTGATTAGGGGGTTAACAAAAAAAAGGCTGTTGGAGGGTGGTAGCGTCCCTGCTTCTGGTCCAGGAGCTCAGGGTTCAAGTCTCACCTCCTCCAGAGGGGTGTCCGAACAGGTTGACGTTAAATAGTTATATAAGGTGGACAATGTAATGGTGCCCTTGGAGAAGGAGCATGTGATGTCCAACAACACCCCTGAGATATTTGGAGAGAGTTGGGAACCGCAGGGGGCTGGAGAGCTTTATTTCCCCTTCCAACTCCGTTTTGTTTTAACCGCCCCCCCCCTTCTCCTCCCCCTTCCCCCCCCCCTTTCACCTCCCCCTTCTCCTCACCCTTCCCCTCCACTTTTCCTCCCCCTTCTCCTCACCCTTCTTCTCCCTCTTCCCCTCACCC
>NC_063359.1:37660065-37683314 GCF_021869965.1 Rhincodon typus | reverse complement strand
AAATTCTGAAGAAGGGTCTCGACCCAAAACGTCAGCTTTCCTGCTCCTCTGATGCTGCTTGGCCTGCTGTGTTCATCCAGCTCTGCACCTTGTTATCTCAGATTCTCCAGCATCGGCAGTTCCTACTATCTCTGTAATAAACAGTTATTTGTTTGTTAGGTTCACAACCTAGCGGGTGTTTTAGTTGAGCTGAATTGGTGAACTAGGGACTTTGGAAAGTCTGACTAAATCTTTTCTCAATTGCGACAACTCCAGGAATTGTGGGACTTGATTTCCAGTGCAATACTCCGGTGATGTGTGACAATACATATATTTACTTGTGAAGAGAGTTTATTGACTTGACCTCGTACCAGCAGTGGCCTGTTAGTAAGTGCTCAGTGATAATTAATACTGACTATCTGTTTCTGTAAATCTTAAAAATGTGAAACATTAATGAAGGGGAAGAGAAACCAGAGCAGATGCGATAAGCCAAAGTGCACAGTAACTCCTATGATCCCGGTGGGTCAGATGAAATGTTTAGTTTGTTGTAGGGCAGTTGAGCTACAGTCACCTACCTCTTGACCCTTCGAACCTTTCACACCTGGTTTGCCTGGAGGTCCTGGGTTACCCTAGAAGTTCAAAAGAAACAATGAAGGAGCTTTCTGCATCTCTTGTTAAGTCAATGTTCTTACATATGGAATCATTCACTACAACCTTTTCCCATCCAAGGGAGCCCTCAATCACACAAGTAATCCACAGCACTTAAGAAGTGTTCTGTATTCTAGTAAAATGAAACCTTAATCTCAGGGATTAATGTGCACTTACCAGTAAACCTTGCTGACCTTGCTTCCCCCACTCTCCATCCAGCCCTCGTTGGCCCTGTTAGTGAATATAAACTAGTCAATTCGAACAGTGCCAAATCCTACATAATTCTATTATACTCTGTGAATTTTAATCCAAACACTCAAGTAACATCATGTTTGTGCACTGTTCTATTGCTGTCATTCAAAGTGGGGATAACCATTTTAGAAAAGGATAAGAGATGGTACAGCAGTGGAAGCTAATTGGGGACCCAAAACATTAACTCTGATTTTTTTCATCACAGATGCTGCCAGACCTGCTGAGCTTTTCCAGCAACTTCTGTTTTTGTTCCTGTGTTACAGCATCCGTAGTTCTTTCGATTTTTATTGTGTGATAATCCTCCCTGCTGTCAGTGATTGCTGAGGGAGAAACCAGTAACAAATAGTCACATTGGGAAATGAATATAGTGGAAACTCCATTTTGAAATATACGGAAGAGGGCTGTGCTCCATATTCTAAGGGCGTAATTCTCCCTCTGGAATGTGTTGGACATTGACCTTGCAAGATGTCCTGGGTTCAAATCCCAAATGAGCTCTCAGTTACAACTGATGCATGTTGTTGATTATGTTTGAGAGGAGAAAGAACTCTTGTAGTAGTGTCCCTACTCCTAGACCATGAGGTCCAGATTCAAGTCCCACCTGCTGCAGAGGTGTGTCATAAATATCTAATGGAAAGAAAGAATAACTGACAGCATGTAGGGTTTCATGGCACAGTAGTAATGTCCCTACCTCTGAGCCTAATATCGCAGGTTCATGTCCCAACTAGACTCATAGAATCCCTGCAGCACAGATAGAGGCCATTCAGCCCATTGAGTCTGCACCGACCTTCTAAAGAGCAACACACCCAGACCCATAACCCTACATTTCCCATGGCTAATCCACCCGAACCTGCACATCTTTGGATTGTGGGAGGAAACTGGAGCACCCGGACGAAACGCACGCAGACACGGGGAGAATGTGCAAACTCCACACAGACAGTCGCCCGAGGGTGGAATTGAACCTGGCGCTTGTAAGGCAGCAGTGCTAATCACTGAGCCACTGTGCCACCCTGATCCAAGCTGGTACTCGCCAGTTTTAATGTTTTGTTATCCATCTGGGGACAGGTGTGAATCAGGGACATTGATGGATGTGCCAATATGGTGGAGTGCCAGTGCCAGTATGATCTGGTACCAGGCTGTGATCTGCTCACACTGCCTGCTCCTATTTGTAGAGATCACCGTTCACATTCAGGTTAGGTGTGAGGTGGAAAGCTGTGCAGCTGGGGAAGGCTGGAAAAAGTCAAACCTCGAGGTAACGACCGCATGGATGGGGACCTGTCATTGCTCCTGGCGCAGACGCCAACATGGCAGCCCTGAATCTGACCCTAGCACATAGCCCCCACCACCCCCCCCAACCCTGCCACCCCCCAGAATGGCTCCAGGCTCTCTGAATGGAATCTGGCCGTTTGGAGGAAGAATATTGAATCACACACAAGGACGTAGGTGCATCTGTTGTCATACACACACAAGGAGAATAATTGCCACTTCGCTGACCTTCAAAGGCCACTTGAGAGACATGCAGTCATTTCGAACACATTAGAACACACCTCTGGAGCTTAAATACAGGCCTCCTGGCTCAGAGGTAGGGACACTACCACTGCACCACAAGAAACCTTTAATTCCATTACATTGATATTCTCTAATCAACCTGGTCAGAGATGTTATTACACACCTCTGGAAGCAGGTGGGACTTAAACCTGGACCTTGTTCTTAAGATTCTGTACCTATGTACTTGTACCTAAGATGGAGTCTTGTGTGGCAACATTATACACTTTTCACTGTACTTTTGTACTTCAGTACACGTGACAATAAAATCAAAATCAAGTCAACCTCCTGGCTCAGAGGTAGGGACACTGCCACTGCACCATAAGCTCCCCAAGCTGCAGTCACTTTATGCTCAGCGTTCTGTCTGCTCTCCTTGGGTCTTGCGACTCAATGCCAGTTTTCACAATTATTGAACCTCAGCCCGTGACGGTATTTTTCAACCCGTCAGACCAATTTGTCGCCAAAACAAGGGGCCAGTTCAGAGTCAAATTGCATCGAGTGGCAGAAACGAGTTTGGGTAATTGCTGTCCCAGCTCCGAGATATGACGGAGAACACACCTTTCTGAAGGTGGGATAACAAGGTGTAGAGCTGGATGAACACAGCAGGCCAAGCAGTATCAGAGGACCAGGAAAGGTTTGGAAGGCGCTGTAAAAAGCCAGAACATGGAACCTTGGCAGAATGAGTGTAAAGGAGTGGGAGAGAAGCCTGTTAATGCACTGAGAGCTAGTGTTACAGTGGGCAGGCATATACTGTCCTGCTCTACCCCCTAGAAGGGCAAAGGCAGCAGATACACAGGAACAACACCCCTGCAAATCCCTCACCATCCTGGACTTGGAAATATATCAACCTTCCTTCAGTGTTGCTGGGTCACCATCCTCGAAACTAGCAGGACTGAGAGTGGAGGGGGGTACTGACACCACATGGATGGTTCGAGAAGGTAGCTCACAACCACTTGCTCTGAGATGGTGAGGAATGGGCAATAAGCATTGGCTTTAAGTCCTGACGAAGGGTTCTGACCCAAAATGTTGACTTTCCTGCTCTTCGGATGCTCTCTGACCTGCTGTGCTTTTCCAGCTCCATGTGCATTGGCTCCTTACTTTCATTCCTTCCTCGGGAAAGCAGCCAACATAATCAAAGGCCCCTCCCACCCTGGTTAGACTCCCTCTTTCATCGGGCAGGAGATATAAAAGTTTGAAAACACACACCAACAGATACAAGAACAGCTTCTTCCCTGCTGTTATCAGACTTTTGAACAGACCTCTCATATATTAAAGTTGTTCTTTCTCTTCACCTTCTCTGTATTCTGCATTCTGTTCTATCGCCCTGATGTACTTATGTAATGTATGTCTTTGTCTGGTTAGCACGCAAAACAATACTTTTCACTGTATCTCGGTACATGTGACAATAATAAATCAAATCGAATCAAATCAAATTAAAGCAGTGGTACAGACTGCCACTGAGAGAAATATAGAATAACCTACAATATAACCAGGATCTCCAGGTTCACCTCTGTCTCCTCGATCGCCAATAGGGCCCTGTGGAAACAGCACACACATGCACGCACTTGTGTTAATTCATGCATTTTCTCCTCTTTCACTAGAAATAACAGATAAAACATTCAGAGGCGATCTTCGAGCAGATAAAAGTGGGCTATGAGTGAGAGAATACTTACCTCCATCGATCAGGGTATCCAGAACATGGGGTCACTGTCTCAGAAGAAGGGGCTCAGGCGTTTAGGACACCTATGAGAGCTCTCTTTACTCAATGGGTTGTGGGGTTTTTGAAATTCTCTCTCCCAGAGGCCTGTGGATGCTCGGTTGATTGGTACATTCAGAACAGCGATCAATAGATGTTTCCCCAATGTCAGAATTATGGGGAAACTTAGACAACAGGAGCAGGAGTTCCCTTTAATCCCATTAGCCCTAAGACCTGTATCCAAATCCTTCTTAAAATATTCAATGTTCTGGCCCTAACCACTTTCCATGACAGAGAATGCCACAGGCTCCCCACTCTCTGGGTGAAGACATTTCTCCTCATCTCAAGTTCTAAGTGGCCCAACCTGTATCCTTACACTGTGAAGCCTGCTTCTGGACACTGGTTATCAGGAACATCTTTCCTGTGTTTGTCCTGTTTAGTCCTGTTAGAATTTTATAGATTCCCCCCAATTATTCTTCTAACCAATCCAGTCTCTCTTCGTACGTCAGTCCTGCCATCCCAGGAACCTTTGCTGGCACTCCCTCCATCGCCAGAACATCCTTCCTCACGTAAGGAGACTAAAACTGCACACAATGTTTTTCACCCAGAGGGTGGTGGGAATCTGGACTTCACTGCCTGTAAGGATGGTATCCCTCATAACATTTAAGAAGAGTTTAGATGTGTACTTGCAATGCCAAGATACACAAATGCTTGGAAAATGGGATTAGAACAGCTATGTGCTGGTTTTTGACATGCAGGCTTGATGGGCCGAAGGGCCTATTTCTGTGTCTTGTTTCAGCAGGGCCCTGTACAACTGTAGTAAGACATCTCTGCTCCTGTACTCGAGTCCTCTTACTATGGAGGCCAACATACCATTCATCTTTATCACCTCCTTCTTCATGCGAGTGTCTAGTGAGGGATGGTGAGGGATGGTACAGCTGAAGTGTCAGATTAGCCTGGAACAGGAGCAGGGCCAAAGGGGCAAATAGATGAGTCTCTGCTCCTGTTTCCTGTTTGAAAATCAGTTTCTGATTGAAATTTACTTGGTCTGTTGGAGTGTCTGCTCTGGCTCGAATGTAGCACTCTTGCCTCTGACTGGAAGGTCCTAGGTTCATGTCTCATTCCATAGCTCAAGGCTCACATCCCACTGCAGGCCTGAAGTGGGGGGTGGGGGGTGGGGGGTGCTGCACTGCTGGAAAACACTCTTTCTGGATTGGCTAATGAGCCTCAGGTAGTTGGAAAAGGGCCAGGGAGTTCTCTCTGGGCCAGCATCGATCTCTGACAAGTGACGTCACAAAAACAGATCGTCCTCCCCCAATCACTTTACCGTTGCTGCATTTCTTACATAAATGGCAATGCCTACACTTCAAAAAGTGCTTCATCGGCTGGTCCGCTGGTTGTGAAAGGTGCTATATAAGTGCAAGTCTTTATTTTCGCTATTCCTGCTTGAGGGAGCTTGTTGTACTCTGGTTGGCTTGTTGAGTTTGCTGATTGCAATAGTGACTACTTTCCATTGGTTATAAAGTGCTTTACGATATCCAATGGTTGTGAAAGGATAGACATAAATATAATTCATCGATCTTCCTTCAAGGTTTTAATGTCCAATCCAAGGTAAAAATCACTACAGCACCCTCTGTGCTCCCATCAGAGAAGGAGAGAGCTGATGACAGTTTGACCTGAGGGCAGACAATTGAGAATTATTGAATCCCTACAGCATGGAAGCAGGCCATTCCAGCCCATTGAATCCACACCAAACCTCCTACCCTATCCCCATAACCCTGCAGCTCCCATGGCCAACGAACCTTACTTGTATACCTTTGGATTGTGGGAGGAAACTCCAGACCAGAGGGTGGATTTGAATGCAGGTCCCTGGTACTGTGAGGCAGCAGTGCTAACCACTGTGCCACCTTTCATGACAACATCAGCCAATGTGGGAACTGAACCCATACTGTTGATATCACTCAGGCATTACAAACCAGCCTTCCAGAAAACTGAGCTAACCAAGCCCCTATTTCCTAGCTGATGTTTTGCTTTGTATAACTAACATTTTGCAGAAAGCACAGTAGCTATTTTTTTTTCAGGAACTAGCTGGGGACAGTGTGCCAGAGCAAGTGGAGTCAAAACTCCTTTGCACTTTGATCGTTGCCAAGTCTGGGGCGAGGTGGCAAGAGTTAAGTAAATTATTTGGAGCTTGAAATTGTGAAATTTGGCTAGGAGTTATCTGAGAGCATCTGTTGGGAGTTGGATGCGCACTAACCCCAAGTGCTCTGGGAACAATTTAGCAATCGGAAACTGAATTGTCTTTGGGATTCGCTGCAGAGTTTGTTGTCACGTCCACTACAGCATCAATTCAGTTACATCAGCTCACTGCTTGCAGATCAGATGTGGGGTTTTGACCTTGTGCTGGGAATGTGAGCGTGTGGGGAGCTGGAAGAGGCGTCTATCATTCCTCGATCTCATTAATCTCCAGTGGAGCAACAGGCCATTTGTTTTAAGTTAACTGTGATTTCAGTCTTAAGACTCTCACTTAACGGTTCATGCTTCCAGAAGAAGGAGATTTAGCGTTTGGGGCAGGGGGGAGTTTAGGCCATCCTTGTACTTTGCCTGCTGTTGAATGAGGGAAGTAGCACACCTCCAAACAGGACGATGCTGTGGTATACTCCCTCTATACCATCAGTGGGAGTACAGTGGCAGACCTGTACACATTCAAGCTATGAGCTGTGTTCCTCCCAGACCAGCCAGCAGCACAGTAGATAAGGGACAGCATTTCCATTCTAATCAATACTGGGTAAATATGCAACTGTGTAGTGTGCTCTCTGAACACTAGCTTGGAAACTCTTTGGCCTAGCTCCACTGGTGTGACTCCCCAGAGCCAACCATTGAGCCTTGGACCACATTACAATCGAAAAATGTTTCAATTAAATATTCCGCTACCGACAATAAAATTCAACTTGTCTCCATGTTTCACTCGATATGATTGCAGTGTTAATATTTACAGGTAACATTCCATGTCGGGTACAACAGCCCAGGGGCAAGACTAGAAACCTCCAAAACATAAGCTTTTCTCGAAACAGCATGGACCTCGCTGAGAATGCCTCGGTGCATTTTCCACCCTCCTGCTCCTCACAACATACGCTTTTGGTAAGGCACACAGCCCAGAGGGATCGACAGTTTGCTGCCCCTCAGTGTATAACTGAAGGGCATTAGACAGTGACCACTCCCCACTGCCTCTGTGTGACAGCTGCCCCAAGCTACAGTGCATCCCTCAGCACATGATATAGGACCTTAGAATGTGACAGTCTGCAACTCTTGGTCAAGGACAACAGTTTGCATCGAAAGACCATCAAGTTTCAGCCAGAGCACTTTTCACTGGCTTGATGGCCCTCTGGGCACACTTGATATTTGTCTCCTTGAGCCTCAGATGCCTGGGGTTAGAACATAGAACAGTACAATAGTGCCAAACATGATGCAAATTAAACTAATCCCTTCTGCCTGCCCTTGGTCCATATCCCACCATTCCTTGCATACCCATGTGCTTATCTAAAAGACCCTAAAACACCCCTGTTGTATCTGCCACCACCCCTCACCCCTGGCAGCATGTTCCAGACACCTACCACTCTCTGTGTAAAAAACTTGCCCCTCACACCTCCTTTGAACTTTTCCCCTCCCACCTTAAATGCACGCCCCCAGTACTCATATTAGGTTCTGGTGTGGAGTTGTGCATGGTCCCCTAATGGTTTATACTATCCTGCACAGCCCTTAGAGAGAGGCTGCTCCAAGCTGAAACTGCGGCTTTCTGCAGGGCAATGGCAGCTGCGAGCTGATACTTTCCAAATATCTCAGAAACGTACACAAGTGGCCACCCGAATGTTGGTACAGTCTGCCAGAGATGCAAGTCAGGTGCCTTACCTATGAACTCGCTCATCCTACTGGGCGTGTGTGAGGTCGTGTCAGAGGCGAGGAGCAGAGTTCCTGGCCTATACTGGGGTCCCCAACACATCCATTGTCCAAGGCCCACACAACAAATACAGACCAGGAAGGGCAAATGTAACTCTGTCAACAAAGGAAGGGATGAGAAACTGGTAATGACAACACCTCCAGCCCTGAGTACTGGAACCATGGTGACAGACTATGAGGTTTGTACGTTGCTTACTCTTCACAGTGCCTCAATACCAAATGCTGACTATTCCTTACAGTGAAACCTCTTGAGACCAGCTCTGAATTAGTCACTTCAGCAACTTGAACTGATGCCACAATGTCAGCTATTACTATACCATCACCAGAAACCTATGCTTTCGTTTTATTGCACCGGTTAGTGTTTTATGAACTTATATAAGATCTCTCCAGACACTGTTATCATTTCGAGTCTGGTAAGACCATAAACTATAGGAGCAGAATTAGGCCATTTGGCCCATCAAGTCTCCTCTGCCATTTGATCATGGCTGATATGTTTCTCAACTGCATTCTCCTGCCTTCTCCCCAAAACTCTTGATCCTCTTAACAATCGAGAATCTATCTATCTCTGTCATAAATACACTCAATGACAGCTCTCTGTGGCAATGAGGTGCACAGATTAACCACCCTCCGGCTGAAGAAATACCTCCTCATCTCAGTTCTAAAGAGTCGTCCCTTCATTCTGGGGCTGTGCCCTCGGGCCCTAGTGTCTCCTACTGGTGGAAACACCATGTCCATGTCCACACTATTGAAGCGTCTCAGTATTCTATAAGTTTCAATGAGATCCCCCCTCATCCTTCTAAACTCCATCGAGTACAGACCCAGAGTCCTCACCTGTTCCTCATGTGACAAGTCCTTCATCCCCGGGATCGTTCTTGCAAACCTCCTCTAGACCCCCTCCAAAGCCAGTTCACCCTTCCCTGGATATGGAGTCCAAAACTGTTCACAATATTTCAAATGCAGTCTGACCAGAGCCATTTACAGTCTCAGCAGTACATTCCTGCCCTTGTATTCCAGCGCTCTCAAAATGAATGCTAACATTGCATTTGCCTTCCTAACTGCCAACTGAACCCTGCATGTTAACCTCTACAGAATCTTGAACCAGGACTCCTTTGTGCTTCATATTTCTGAAGCCATTCCCCATTTAGAAAATAGTCTATGCTTCAATTATTTCTACAAAAGTGCATATTTTGCAACTTCCCACATTGTATTCAATCTGCCACTTTTTTTGCCAACTCTCCCAGCCTGCCCAAGCCCATCTGCAGCCTCCCTGCCTCCTCAACACAATGTCCTTACCGACCTTTGTGTCATCTGCAAACTGAACAACAATGTCCTCAGATCCTGCATCCAGATCATTAATGTATTACATGAATAGCTGGGGTCTCAACATGGAGCCCTGCCCTTACTGCTGATCCTCACCTGTGACCCTCATCGTTATAGCCTCTGGCGACATTAAGACTCCAATGGCTGCATTACCGGCAGTAGCCACTACGCCCAGTCGCGCCGCCGAGCAATTCCAGCCCATGGTTGGGGAATGGGATAATGGGATTTCTACTCCTGATCCTGGGCAAGGCCTCAAGCTGAAAGGAGGCGACATGGGGCGTGCCTGGTTTCCAGGCTGTTGGGGTGAGACTCTACTGTCTCCATTCAATGCCACCCATTAACCTTCTTCTCTCTCCCTGGACGCTGCTTGACCTGCTGATTGTTTCCAGCATTTTCTGTCTTTAGCTCGGATTTCCTACCTCTGCAGCGTTTTGCTTTCGGAATGAAATTTGCAGGAAGGGCAGACCGGTGGCGGATGCAATTCAACACAGAGAAATGTAAAGCAATGCCTTTTGGAAATAAAAATACAAATTTTGAATGGAAAAATGGAGCAGAATTCAGGTACAGATACATAATTTATTAAAGTGGGCAGATATGGCCGTAAAAAGAAAGATTAACATAGCCTCAAGAATTATTGTATTAGATATTAATGGAAGATTTGGTTTAATTAATCATACTAACCGAAGTTTCTGTCACAAAATAGCACTTACCCTGTCTCCAGGGGGCCCAGGAGGACCTTCCACCTTCCCATCATCCCCTTGTTCACCCTGCAACGAGAAAAAAAATCCTTGATTTTAATTTCCTTCAATGTTCCTCAGCACTGACACTCCAGAATTGGAGCACTTCCCTCAGCACTGACCCTCCGACAGTGCGGCCCTCCCTCAGCACTGACCCTCCGACAGTGTAGCACTCCCTCAATACTGACCCTCCGATAGTGCGGCGCTCCCTCAGCACTGACCCTCCGACAGTGCGGCGCTCCCTCAGCACTGACCCTCCGACAGTGCGGCGCTCCCTCAGCACTGACCCTCTGACAGTGCGGCGCTCCCTCAGCACTGACCCTCCGATAGTGCGGCGCTCCCTCAGCACTGACCCTCCGATAGTGCGGCGCTCCCTCAGCACTGACCCTCCGATAGTGCGGCATTCCCTCAGCACTGAGTTTTGAAAATGTTATTTAAGAGAGCTTTGAAGATGAACGGCCAATGATTTGAAAAGGCAAGTAGTGACACAAGTGAAGGTCTGTGAGATGTGAAGAGGTTAGGCTCAGGTACAGGCTGATGCTGCAGTGTAGACAGGAAGGGGGTCTGTACACTTGCTTTTGCAGCATCACAGCTTAGAGAGGGCAGACACTCAATAACCTGGCAACCATCTACAAGGCACAAGTCAGGAGTGTGATGACAGCGAACAGCTCCAACACCATACAGGATAAAAACAACTTTTTAGATCTGTATCTCATCCACTCCCTCCTCTGCCAACCCTCAGTAGCAGCAGTGTGTACCATCTACAAGATGCCCTGCAGAAATTCACCAAAGATCCTCAGGCAGCACCTTCCAAACCCACGACCACTTCCATCTAGAAGGACAAGGGCAGCAGATACAGGGGAGCACCACCCCCTGCAAGTTCCCCTCCGAGCCACTCACCATCCTGACTTGGAAATATATCACTGTTGCTGCAGTGTCGCTGGGTCACAATCCTGGAATTCCCTCCTGAAGGGTGTATATGGACTGGAGTGGTTCAAGAAAGCAGCTAAACACAACCTTCTCAAGGGGTAATTAGGGACGGACAATAAAGGCTTGCCCAGCCTGCAATGCCCGATGCCACCAGGCAAGAAGAAGAAGAAGAACAAAAGAAGATATAGGGGAGACGTCAGAGGTAGGTTCTTTACTCAGAGAGTGGTAGGGGCACGGAGTGCATTGCTGGAGAGGGTAGTGGAGTCGGCCTCATTGGGGCATTTAAGCGGCTATTAGATAGGCATATGGATGATAGTATAAGGTAGAGGTGGAGGTTACACAGACCTTAGGTTTAGGGTAAAAGTTCCATACAACATCGTGGGCTGAAGGGCCTGTACTGTGCTGTACAGTTCTATGCTCTATGTTCTAAAACAATCTGCAGGTGTATTGGGATTAATTGGAGAGCCCCTATCAAAGAGTTGGGGGCTGAATGGCCTTTTTCTGCGCTGCACTGTTCCATGATCCTATTGGACTTTATGTAAAATGTGACGACAAATTGGCACTCCACATTTTATCGCAAACTTGTGAAGGTGCAAACTTTTGCTGCAAACTCTGCTCCATGTGAGTCACAACAGCAGCCCTTACAAAATGATCCTCTTTCCTAATCTTCCAGTGAAATGGAATCTTCCTCTCTCTGGCTCATGTGCAGACAGCAAGTTAATTTCGACTATCAGGATTTGGCAGTTGCTCCCACCCTCAGGGCAACTCGCGAATCCTGTGGAGTTTGTCTCCCATGGGTCTGCTCCAGCTGTTTCTAATCGCAGACACTGTAGAGGTGAATCAGCAATGAGCTGCAGAAACTCTGTCCCATTTCGCTAATGTCTGGAGAACTCGTTCAGTTTGAAGCCAACCAAGAGAAACCCGAAACGTCAGATCAACTGGAAAATGGGAGTAATTACTCTCAAAGCAGGGTTAAGAGCTCGATCTTTTCCATTTCCCTTCCAGTGAACTCAATAACTTTTTTTTCTTTACAAAGTACAATTGCTATATTTGGAAACCTGCTTGCTTCACTCTCCAATTTCACTGTTGAATTTTATTCAAACCATCGAGAAAATGAATGTTTTCTGGAGCCAGAAATGGGTCGCCGTTTGCAGATATGATGATGGTGATTGTCACGCTCTGAAATACAGTTTGGTTTCACTGAAGGTTGAAGAATGAGTCCAACATTGTAGCCCCCAAAATGATGCATTTATCTTAAATATCTTCTCCTCTTCCTGAATCGTGACATTAAGTCTGTCGCTTAAACTTTTTGACAAAGGTGTTTTGTATCATATAAATTGTCATTCAGGGCAAAAGCCAACCTGATTGGATGCTATGGTAGAGAAGGCTAAGTGGAGATTGGTTGGAGGTGTTCAAAAGCATAAAGAGTTTGATTAAGGCAGACAAAGAAAAACTGCTCTCAACAGCAAGAGGTACAAATATGTGGGGACAGACTGTAGACCAGAAATACAGGGGAATATCAGGAAGACCTGGAATCCATTCCACACGAGGGCGTTGGAGGTGGAAACGGTGGATGATTTGGGAAAGAAACTGGACGAATACTTGAAGGAAATAGACTTGCACGGCAATGGATAGAGTGCGGGAATGGGACTGACTGGATTGTTACCCAGAGAATGAGCATGAGATGAATGGGCCAACTGGCCTCATGCTGCATGCGAATAACTTTATATTTCTTGAGAGGAAGATGGATGTGGGTCAATTCAGAAAGTTGTTGTTTAAAGGTCAGGAAGTCAATTTGAAACAGTGAGCTCACTATATCAATTCCAAGTGCCTGGGAGAAACTCTGCTGTGTTAGTGAATGAAATATTATACTTTTAGGCTTATGACAGGCAGAGTGAATGCATTATGGCAATGAGGTCAGTTTTATTTTGAAATAACTGGCAAAATAACCAGAGATGTCATGAGGAAAACCTGTTTTATGCCTCAAATGGTGAGGATTTGGAATGCAATGTCTGACTGGCTGGTAGAAACAGGTTAAACAGAATTATTCAAAAGGGGATTGAGTAAATATTTCAAAGGGATAATAATTGGAGGGACACGGGGAAAGAGGTGGGGAAAAGTACTGATTGGATTGTTCATTAAAGGGCCAGCACAGATTTATTGGGTCAAATGGCCTCCTCCCATGCTGTACCATATGCAATTTATTGGAAGAGAAATTCTAATGTTAAGATGCAATGCTTTCCTTTAACTTCACATGAATCAGCTGGTCTCGAAGAGACCATTATAAAACATAACCAACAACGTACTCTCCAGTCCTTCAATCCTATGTCTCCAGACAATACAAAACCCAAACCCACCCCCCTCCAACTGGGGCTTTCTCCACTGGGAAAACAGTGCAAACTCAAGTGACTTAAAAAATCAAATCATAACCCTCAGTTCCCTTATTGATTAAAAGTCTTTTTATCTCAGCCTTCAATATACTTAATAACCCAGGTTCAACAGCCCTCTGCACTAAAGAATTCCATAGATTCATGTCCCACTGACTGAAGAATTCCTCCTCATCTCTGTCTTAGATACAAAGAACAAAGAAAATTACAGCACAGGAACAGGCCCTTCGGCCCTCCAAGCCTGCACTGACATGCTGCCCGTCACAACTAAAACCCCCTACCCTCCCGGGGACCGTATCACTCTATTCCCATCCTATTCATGTATTTGTCAAGAACGCCCTTTAAAAGTCACTACAGTATCTGCTTCCACCACCTCCCCCGGCAGCGAGTTCCAGGCACTCACCACCCTCTGTGTAAAAAACTTACCTCATACATCATCTTTAAACCTTGCCCCTCGCACCTTAAACCCGTGGCTCCTGGTAACTGACTCTTCCACCCTGGGAAAAAGCTTCTGACTGTCCATTCTGTCCGTGCCCTTCATAACCTTGTAGACCTCTATCAGGTCGTCCCTCAACCTCTGTCGTTCCAGTGAGAACAACCCAGGTTGCTCCAACCTCTCCTCATAGCTAATGCCCCCCCATACCAGGCAACATCCTGGTAAATCTTTTCTGTACCCTCTCCAAAGCCACCACATCCTTCTGGTCGTGTGGCGACCAGAATTGAACACAATGTTCCAAATATGGCTTAACAAAGGTTCTATAAAGCTGCAACGTTACCTGCCAATTTTTAAATTCAATGCCTGGGCCAATGAAGACAAGCATGCCATATGCCTTGTTGACTACCTTTTCCACCTGCGTTACCACTTTCAGTGACCTGCGTACTGTACACCCAGATCCCTCTGCCTATCTGTACTCTTAAGGGTTCTGCCATTTACTGTATATTTTCCATCTGGATTAGACCTTTCAAAATGCATCACCTCACATTTTTCTGGATTAAACTCCATCTGCCATCTCTCTGCCTAAGTCACCAACCGATCTATATCCTGCTATATCCTTCGATGGTCTTCATTGCTATCCGCAATTCCATCAACATTTGTGTCATCAGCAAACTTACTAATCAGACCAGTTACATTCTCCTCTAAATCGTTTATCTATATTACAAATAGCAAAGGTCCCAACACTGATCCCTGAGGAACGCCACTAGTCACAGCCCTCCATTCAGAAACACACCCTTCCATCGCTACCCTCTGTCTTCTATGACCGAGCCAGTTTTTTTTATCCATCTTGCAAGTTCACCTCTGACCCCGTGCGACTTACCTTCTATATCAGCCTGCCATGAGGGACCTTGTCAAAGGCTTTACTGAAGTCCATGTAGACAACATGTGTGACCTTTGACTCTGAGATGATGCTCTCTGCTCTTAGATTCTCCTACAAGGGGAAACAACCTCTGCCTATCTATCCTTTCAACATCTTTCATCCCCCCCGGGAAACTTGTATGTTTCAATGCAGGCTGCTACTTTCGTGATTGGAACCAGGTGGACCTCACTGACCACGTGATCCTTGATTGGGGTTGTTAACCTGAGCCAATCAGGAAAGCCCTGGATGACCAACATTAACAGGGGATTTAGCATCTCCTCCGTTCAGGGGACTGACTCTAAGCTGGCATCTACAGCTAGTGTACTGTGCACGTGTAAATAAAGGGTGACTTGGTGACAGGATTTCAGCTGCACACGTTAAAAATATGAAACTCACAAATCCACATTTGATGGTCACCAGGAGGTGGGCAGCTGTTGAATTTCACGTTTCAGAAATGCGACGTCACAGGTGCAGTGCCAACCCTCCAGCACCTTGCTCCAGAAACGCAGGCCAAATACTAATGATCAAAATGTGAGCATCACCCCTCACCTCCTCTGAAGGCAGATGAATCTGAGTAGCAATGCACTGGAGATGTAAGAGATCTTAGGAGAGCTCTACAGAGTACGCAAAACAACCAGCTACCATCTACTGAGCAAAAAGGCCATTTCATATTTGATTCAGCCCAGTCTTCAATGCACAAAGTCACTTGCAGATGTGTGGGGCTTGCAGGCCATGTGGTTCAGTGAGTATAGAATGAGATGTTGGCCCAGTTCATGCAATGGTTTGTTTGAGGATTTTAACTGGGCACATTGAGAGTGAACGTGGCTAAGGGCCACAGGCATGCACCAAAAGGGTGACTGATAGGAGCAGGTCATTTAGTGTGATGGAGTTACACAAAAATGGAGCTGTGTTGGTGAAAACCTGCCTGTTATGGAGTTGTTATGTATCATTCACTCTCCTATCGCCGCCAAAACACAATTTAGCTCCATGGAGTTTCCAGCACAGACCAATGTAGAAGCTAAGTTCAAGTTCTTTTTTTACCTTTTCACCTTTCGGGCCTGGTGGTCCTTTTGGGCCTGGTGGTCCTTTATGTCCCTGTAGAAGACACAAATGAGTTTTAAATGCACTGATCTACTATAATGTAATGTTTACCTGTAATCTGTTTATCTGACTGTAATGTTTATCCTTTTAACTTTTATTTCCTACTTTCTAACTTATACAATGAATCACTGTAAGGTATGTAGCTTTCTTTTATTTCTCTACTTTGTATCTAAGATCTATACCCAGATAATTTGTACCTAAGATGGCATCATGAGGGGGCGACACTGTAAACTTTTCACTGTAATCTGTACTTCTGTAGCCAGTACATGTGACAATGAATCTAATTCTACTTAATTCTAATTCTAATTCACAACCAAGTTAAAGTATTAGTTATTCCTTTCACACAACGTGTGCGTCACTGACTAGGCCCGTCTCTAATTCCCCTTAAAACCAATGGCTTGCTGGTGCATTTTGTGAGGGAAGTTAAGGTATTGAAGGAAAAGCGAGGAAATCTATCAAGTGATACACAAACAGAAGTTGCTGGAAAAGCTCAGCAGGTCTGGCAGCATCTGTAGAGAAAAAAAATCAGAGTTAACGTTTCGCAGTAAACTTCTCAAAACAACCAGTTCTGAGGAAGGGTCGCTGGACCCGAAATGTTAACTCTGATTTTTTTATCCACAAATGCTGCCAGACCTGCTGAGTTTTTCCAGCAACTTCTGTTTTTGTTCCTGATTTACATCATCCGCAGTTCTTTCGATTTTTATCAAATGATACATTCTGGTCCAACAGGTCTTGTAAACAGAGCTCCATTACCACCATTTCCAAGTAGTAATGATTTTTCCCTCTGAAACTAACCCATTGCTGTGGGTCTGGAGTCACATGTAGTCCAGACCAGGTAAGGATGGCAGATTTTCCTCCCTGAAGGGCATTAGTGAACCAATGTTACCCATTGCCTACTGGCTGCCAATTCCAGTTTTCAGTGATCTCAGTATGGGAATGGATGAGCATAAAGCACCAATAACAATTCCGTCAGAAATGCCAGCAGAGAATGAGGCTATTCAGCCCATCTTGTCTACGCTGGCTCTCCAACTGATCGATGCACCTACTACTATTCTCCTGGTGTCTCCCTGTAACTCTGCTACACTGTTCTCTTTCACATAACTGTCTGACATCCTCTTGAATGTCTTGATTGAACATGCCTCCACCACACTGAGGGCCAGTGCATTCCACACCCATGACCACTCGCTGCATTGGTCAGCTTTTTGACATCTCGCGGAATCACCTGAAATCTGTGCCCTCTCCTTCTCGATTCCTACCACCAATTTTGCGCCGGCTATTGTAGCCAGATTGCCCTCCTGAAGCCGCCTCTGTCAAATCTCCTCACGACCGTCTCCTGCCCGAAGGAAACTGCCCCGTTTCTCCAAACCCCAGGGACATAACTGGAGCAGACCGCAAACACATTCCCGTAGACTAACGTTGGAGTGCTGGGGTTTGACAGCAGAACCCAGCTTGTCCTGGAATTCTGTTTCCCTGTCTATTCGGACACGCAGTGAATTTAGTGCAGTCCGTCTGTGCGAGTTATGGAATATGAATGATGGGTCTCATTTCTGATCCCTCCTTGTTGGGAACTGGACAATCCAATGGCCATTTCCAACAAATCAGATTTCACCCCACCACTGTAAAGCCTAGCAGGGTGGAGGTGTGGTTAGCTCAGCTGGGTTACAACGTAAAAGAAGATCATCAGCATGGTTCAATTCCTGCACTGGCTGAGATTATCAGGAAGGTGTCTCCTTCTCAACTTCTCCCCTCGCCTGAGGTGTGGCGACTCTCAGGCTAAAGCACCACCAAGCTGTCTCTCTCATTAGAGAGAGCATCCCTATGATCTGGTCAGACTAAACTGACTTAGAGATAGTAGGAACTGCCAATGCTAGAGAATCTGAGATAGCAAGGTGTAGAGCTGGATGAACACAGCAGGCCAAGCTGCATCAGAGGAGCAGGAAAGCTGACATTTCGGGTCTAGACCCTTTTTCAGAAATGGTTTTCCTGCTCCTCTGATGCAGCTTGGCCCGCTGTGTTCATCCAGCTCTACACTGTGTTATCTCAGACTAAACTGACTTCACCTTTTACATGGGAGAGGAAAGACAATGAGCAGATGGAGTAAACATTGGGGTCCCCAAACATGGGAAGCTGTAAAACAGTTCCTGCATTGTCAGTAAGTTCTTTAACTAAAGGTCAAAGTGATAGATCAATCGAAGGGAACCCTGGACTGTTTCTGTCTGCTTTCTCTACCAGACAGCCGTACCTAGGGTTTTGGGAGGAGGGAGGGTTAAGTTGTTAATTTGCTGAGATTGTGGTGAGTCAGAAGTCTCTTTTGGGCTTTAATTTATTGCCATGAGGGATCAGCAGAATATTTCCAACATTTTTTCTCGCACTGTCCACGGGATTTTCCCTTTTGTGGCTCTTTTTCTGCCTCTTGCTGTTATATGTTATCCAGGGAGAGAGGGTTGGCAGAGTGTTGGTGTAGGAGGTTGACCAGACTAGGTGGGTTCGGCGACCCTTCAATTCACACGGACAAATTTCCTCCCTTTGTAACTATTTAGACGTTCGGGTGGAAAAACATTTTTTTATCGGTTGGAAATGGAAGGGATCTTGTTTGAAGGTTTACTGCTTTAAATCAGAGCATAAAAAGCTGTCCACTAGGGGCTCCTGGGGATCACTCAAAGTGTTTGAAGATTTAAAATAAGTCAAAGTCCTTGGATTTTTTCAGTCACAAAGTCGTAAAAGTCATTATGCTACAGAAAGAGGTCACTGGCCCTTGAAATGTATCCTGGCTCAAGACTCAGGTAAGCCAGGAGTTACCAAGCCCATAAGCCCCGAACGTAAAGCTGCCCCATCAAATTTCCTTTTGAAATAATTCATTGTCTTTGCTTCCATACTGTTCCAGCAAATTCCAGGTTAGGGACACAGGATATAGAAGCAGGAGAGGGCCACTCAGCCCATCATATATTCCCACCATTCAATCCCACCATGGTTGACTGAATACTTTAACATTATCTACCCACCCTGTGCCCATAACCCTGTACATCAGGTTACCATGTTATTTTATAATTTATATTTATACTTTATATTTATATTTTATATATTTATAAATATATTTATATTTTATTTTACCATTTTATTTCATTTTACCATTGTTACCATTACCCAGGTTGTTACCATTTTCTCTGTTAAAAATGTTCTTTTTCCTGACATTCACCCTCTCTTTCCCAAAATCTTAAATCCACCTTCCTTATTCCTTGCAACACCAGATAATGGGAAAAATTTTTCCAGTTGCTATCTTATCTAAACTGGTTGTAATCCTCTATTCCACTCTCAGGTCTCTCTTCAATCCCCCAGCTTCTCTGACCTACCTTATTGCCCTCTGGAGCTGGCAAATCTTCTCTAAATCCTCTCAAGCACCTTCACACTTACTCTCCTTCATTCATCTGGTGCCACTGCTTTTTCTGTTTTAATTCTGCTCAGCCCTCAGATACTCGACAATATTAACAGTTCTCACTTTTTCTCTTTGTAACACATGAAATATTTCCCGACTCCAATTAAACCACATGGCATGGTTACAGGTTTAACGGGGTATAAAATATATTTATAGGAAGTAGTTTTACAACTTCCCACGGTAAGTTTTGGAGTCAGATTTCCAATCCTGCACCAGAAGATGGGAGACATTGCGTTATACTTCCACTGACACTGCATCGATTGTTCATCTTTGATAATAGCCGCTACCACGGCTGTGTCCCAGGGGACTGCTGAGAAACCAAGATTATTTTATTATAATAAAGACAGAAACAGCTGGAGAAACACAGCAGGGCTGGCAGTAACTGTGGAGAGAGAAACAGAGTTATCGAGTCCCCTATGACTCTGCACTGGAACTTGAAGGGTCTGGAAAAAGCCTTGGCGTTATGGTGTTGGAAAATGTGGGAGAGGAGGGGAGCATGTAGAGCATATGGTAAAGGTGCCCCAGAGCAAAAGGAAAGACAATGCCAATGAAGTAATGAGCGATATATAGATGAAGAGGAAGTGTTAATGATAGGTGTTAATAGACTGTTGAACTTTTAACTTTATTCCTTTATTTTTCTCGTTTATATTAAGATTTTCTTTAATGTTAACTATTACCTTATTTCTTTATTTTTCTACTTACTCTATAAAGGTAATGCTTTTTGTACCTAAGTTTTTGGTACCCAGGTACCTTTGTACCTAAAATGGTGTGGTGTGTGATGACATTATGCACTTTTCACTGTACTCCTGGACTTCAGTACACTTGACAATAACATGCACAGCTAAATCTAAATCTGGTATACGATTTCTTGGAAGCTAATGAAGTCATCATCAGTGAACCAATCCAATCCTCTTTCTGTGGCCTTAAAAGAACATCACATCAAAGCAATGGCTCATAACACAGATGGTAATATTCTTCTGCTGTGTCTGGCTCACATTCATGTGTTTTACTGGACTCTTGTCCCTGCATTAGCTCATCTAATGACGAAACCCTCATTTGCTGGACTATTCCGACATTCTCCTGGCTGCCCTTCCACATTCTACCCTCTCCAAGCTTGAGGTCATCCAAAATGTTGCTGCCCATGTCTTAACTCACAACGAGCCCCATTCCCTCATTGCTCCTGAGCTCACTGATCTATATTGGCCCCGGGTGAAGCAACACCTTGACTTTAAAATTCTCATCCTCATTTTCACCTTCCTTCACAACCTGCTCCCTCCCTAAGTCTGCCATTTCCAGCCTCACAAGCTTGCAAGATATCGGTTCCTGAGCATCCTCAATTTTCTAGAATCATTGAATCCCTACAGTGTGGAGGTAGACCATTCAGCCCATCAAGTTCACACTAGCCCTCCAAACTGACCCACACCCCCAAACCATGTCCCCATAACCCTGCATTTCCCATGGCTAACTCACCCAGCCTGCTCTTACCTGAACACTAGGGGCAATTTAGCATGGCCAATCCACCCTAACCTGCACATCTTTGGACTGTGGGAGGAAACCCACACAGACACAGGAAGAACATGCAAACTCCACTCAGACTGTCACCCGACAATCAAACTGAATCCCTGGTGCTGAGAGGCAGCAGTGCTAACCACTGAGCCACCATGCTGCCCATGTCATTGGGGATCACACTGTTAGTTCTCTAGGCCGAAATACTGGAAGTCCCTCCCTAAATCTCTCTGGCCTCACCTTCCTCCTTTGAGATGCTCTACGAATCCTATCCCTCTGACCCGACGTTTGGTCATTTGACCTCGGAACTCCTGATATGTCTTGATGCCATGTTGCGTTTGCTCCTGTGAAACACTTTGGCTAAATAAATCTAAGTTGTTGTTGTTGTAAGGAGAACAGTTAGCAAAGAAGAGGGGACCACCTGGTGCCACACTGAGGTTGACCCATCTGCTCCGTTGGTCCATTTTCCTTGGCTCAGTGTTTCTGCCCCATCTCGCTGATGGTATATGTTCAGGCTGATAGGCCGCACCCAATGATTTGCTTTCCTTTGACAGCTTTTTGTTTATTTTAAACTGAGCATGTTATTGCAATTAAAGTTGTTAAATATGTTCAGAAGTAACCAACAACCTAGCACTGATTGTAGGGTGAGTGTTCTTTGCAACAAGTCGCTGTAAGATACCATCATTTCAGGTTTGACCGTGTTTTGATTTTGTTAACCTCAAAAATGTCCCACCTCAACGCTCTGTTGTTAGCAAACTTGTATTTGGCTCCCTCAGCCGGAATCATTTAACCATATCGTGAATAGCTGTGGCCCCAGCACCAAATCCCATGGGACCCCCATCTACACCTGTTTACAAACAAACTCTCATGGTCTCTGCCTCAGCACCTTCCCTTGGGAAAGTATTAGGTGTTCTCACATGGCGGAAGGAAAAACCAGTAAAACACAGTCAAAAACAGAAGTTGCTGGAAAAGCTCAGTAGGTCTGCCAGCATCTCTGAAGGCAAAAAAAGAGTTAATGTTTCACTTCTGAGGAAGGGTCACCGGACCCGAAACGTTAACTCTGTTTTTTCCCTTCACAGATGCTGCCAGACCTGCTGAGCGTTTCCAGCAACTTCTGTTTTTGTTCCTGATTTACGGCATCCGCAGTTCTTTCGGTTTTTAAAACGCAGTCAAACCTGAAATGATGGTTCTGGTCCAAACTGGAGTTCTTTATCAAGACATACAAGGTGTGTTTGGACCAGTATTGTCATTTCCATGGGTCTCACTGGCTGTTCCAGTCTTTATTGACCGTTCCTAATTACCCTGCAGAAGGTGGTGGTGAGCTGCATTCTTGAACCACTGCAGTCCACAGTCCTGGGTTGTATATTGCCAGGAATGGAGGGTTTGAGCAATAGGGAGAGACTGGATAGGCTGGGACTATTTTCACTGGAGCGTAGAAGTTGAGGGATGACCTTATAGAGGTTTATAAAATCGTGAGGGGTATAGGTAGGATGAATGGCAGGTCTCTGTTCCAGAGAGTGTGGGATTTCAAGACTAGAGGGCATATTTTTAAGCTGAGAGGAGAAAGATTTTAAAAAGACATGGGAGGCAACTTTTTCACACAGAGAGTGGTTCATGTGTGGAATGAACTCCCTGAGGAAGTGGTGGACGTGGGTACAGTTACAATGTTTAAAAAACATTTGGATAAGTACATGAGTAGGAAAGGTTTGGAGGGATATGGGCCAGGAGCAGGCAGGTGGGACTAGTTTAGTTTGGGATTATGGTCAGAGAGGTGAATGGCAGGAGTCTTTTTCCCTAGGGTGGGGGATTTCAAGACTAGGGGGCACATTTTTAAGGTGAGAGGAGAAAGATTTTAATAATTCATGAGGGGCAATGTTTTCACACAGAGAGTGGTTCATGTGTGGAATGAACTTCCAGAGGAAGTGGTGGATCTGGGTACAGTTACAAAGTTGAAAAGACATTTGGATAAGTACATGAATAGGAAAGATTTGGAGGGATATGGACCAAGTACAAACAGGTGGGACTAGTTTATTTTGGGATTATGGTTGGCACGGACTGGTTGGACCGAAGGGTCTATTTCTGCGCTGTATCACTCAGTGACAGCAAAAAAGTGGGCAGGCTTGTGAGCTCTGAGGAGGATGCAAGGAGATGTCAAGGTGATTTAGACAAATTGAGTGACTGGGCAAACACATGGGCAGATGTGGCTAAATGTGAAATTATACACCTGGGTGTGAGAAGCAAGAAGGCAGAATAATACTTAAATGGTGAACAAAAACAGAAGTTGCTGGAAAAGCTCAGCAGGTCTGGCAGCATCTGTGAAGGAAAAAACAGAGTTAACGTTTCGGGTCCGGGTTCAGAGGAAGGGTCACTGGACCCGAAACGTTAACTCTGTTTTCTCCTTCACAG
>NC_063359.1:37644725-37650065 GCF_021869965.1 Rhincodon typus | reverse complement strand
ATTTCTGAAGAAGGGTCTAGGCCCGAAACATCAGCCTTCCTGCTCCTCTGATGCTGCTTGGCCTGCTGTGTTCATCCAGCTCCACACCTTGTTATCTCTGATTCTCCAGCATCTGCAGTTCCTACTATCTCTGAAACAATTTAAGGAATCAAATGTCTTGAGAATGTACTGAATAATTTGACTTCTGCAGAAGAGAAGCTATTGGAGTCTTCCCCAGTTTGAGGGGCAGCCATTCTCGGAGTCTGGGTACTGAAGGTGGCCTGTGAGGGATTGTGGGTAACATTCTGTGGGATCCAAGCTTGGTTTCAGAGAGAGATAGCAACTCTCCAAACGACCAAGCTGATGGCAAAACCAAAACTTCCATTTGCAGCGAATTTAAAGAAAGCAGTCACAGTCCACAGCTGACTCAATCCATCTCTTATCATTCAGCTGATATGTAAATGACGCATAAATAACATCCATCTGAGACAGAACGAGAACGCGTAGACTGAAAGTGATGTAAAAATGAAGCTTTTGTTTCACTCAGCGAGTAGCTAAAGGACTAGGGGTCAGTTAGCTCAGTTGGCTGGATTGCCACTTTACAAGTCAGCATGATACCAACAGCATAGGTTCAGTTCCTGTACTGGCTGAGGTCACCCTCAAGAGCTCTCCTTCTGAGCCTGACCTGAGATCTGGTTACTGCCCGGTTAAAATCAGTTATCTGTCTCTCTAATGAGAGAGCAGCCCTTTGAGATTACAGCAATTGTACATGTAGTTAGGGTCCAGAATGCACTGCCTGGAAATGTGATGTCGGCAGGTTGAGTTGAGGCACTCAGGATGGGTTTTGGATGGTTATTTGGAGAGGAATGGTGTGCAGATATACACGGAGAAAAGGCAGGAGATTGGCACTCGGTGATAAAACTGGCACAGGCTTGATGGGCCGAATAGCTTCCACATGCACTGCAATGATTCTGTGGAGAACGGCTTGCTGTGTGTGAGGTGGGGTGTAGTTTCCAGGAACTGAATAGTTTTCCACGTTGTCTCTGGATCCTGTCCAAGGTCATAGAGGAAATTACACATCCTTAACATCTCACATGTAAGTACTATTAACAATTACAATGACTCTATTACCTATAAACTTCACATTGTTTTGAAATGCAATATAACTTTTCAACAAGCATTCATGGATACTCAAAGATTAGGTTTTGCAATAGTTTGCCACTCTTACATTAGCAGGTTGTGAATCAGTTCGGTATTCTCAATTGGATTTAACTCTTGCATGTTAGAACAATACATCACTATTCTAGATGACACAACAAGAAAGTACACCAACCTCTGATTCAAAGGTGGATGAAGACAAAGTTAGATAATAAATGGCGAAGGGACGATGGGCTGAGGGAGTGACATAGTGGCTGAGTGGTTAGCACTGCTATCTCAGAGCACCAGGGACCCAGGTTCAATTCCACCCTCAGGTGACTGTCTGTGTGGAGTCTGCACATTCTCCCTGTGTCTGCGTGGGCTTCCTCTGGGTGCTCTGGTTTCCTCCCACAGTCCAAAGGTGTGCAGGTTAGGGTGGACTGGCCGTGCTAAACTGTCCCACAGTATGCAGGGGTGTGCAGGCTAGATGGCTTAGCCATGGGAAATGCAGGGCTACAGGGATAGTTTAGGGGTGTGGATCTGTGTAGATTGAATGGCCTGTTTCCACACTGTAGGGATTCTATGATTCATCAATGAGTCTAGGACCAGAGGGCAGAGTCTCGGAAGAAAGGGACACCAGTTTAAGACTGAGCTGAAGGAGGAATTTCTTCTCTCAGGGCGTTGTGAGTCTTTGGAACTTCTTGCCACGGAGAGCTGTTGGGGCAGAGTCCCTGTGTGTATTTAAGGCTGAGATTGACAGACTCTTGATCAGTCAGGGAATCAAGGGTTATGGGGAAAAGCGCAGGGAAGTGAACATGAGGAAGGTCGGATCACGCATGATCCTATTAAATGATGGAACAGGCTTGAGGGGCCGAATAGCCTCCTCCTGTTCCTATCTCATATGGCCTCATTATGGTCTTGTACACCTCCAGTGAGCGAGGTCTATAACTGTAGGGTTATTTTGCATTAGGACTGAGATTTTGGGATAGAAAATATGATGTGAATAGCTGTGTAAAAGCTGACTCCATGACTTTGGCTTTACAAACCCTAATTTTTAATATACTTTGTGTAAAAGTTACACTCACCTTTCAGGGATCAAAGCTCAAAAATGCCAGAACCCAAGTGCAATCCTGGAGACGTTACTGATTCAATTTCATTGTAAATGTATAAATATTAATAAAGATAGGTACCAATATGTAAATGTTCGATCATGCATAAATGTTATTGCCTTGGTGAACAAAAAAAAACACATTTCTTCAAAGCATGTGCGCTGCACACATCAGGACAATTTGCAAGAATACCAGTAGAATGGGACATCAAGAGTGTAGACTGTATGGGAAGTGATAGCTGATTGGTTGGAACGGCATCTCTGATTGGTCAAGATAGTGCCATTGAGGATCTACCAAACAGAGTGCACTTTCCAACCAATCAGCGCTCTCATTGCATACAGTCGAAAATGTTGTTCCACCTTTATATTGGTATTCTTGCAAAATGTTGTGGTTAGTGCAACACAAAAAGCTTCAACAAAATGTATAGTTTTGTTCAGCAATACTCAAGCTCTTACACCAAATGCCTAAGTGTAAATATTAAATGATAATTGAACTAATAAATGTAATGTAATTTACTGTGAATTTTTGGGTGCCTTTTTTTTATTTCACTTTGTTGCAAAGGTCTCTTTAGGACTTTACTTCAGTTCCAATCGAGCACAGACGTTAACCCCTCTGAAACACCACCTCTGTAAAAGTCAGCGCCACATGATTTTTGCCTTTAAAAACTGGTCCCAAAAGTTAGACCTTAATGCGAGATGTAGCTTTTTATGATTTAATTAAAAATAAATGCAGGCATGACTAACCTTCCTGCCAGGCTTTCCTCTCTCTCCAGGTTTCCCTGGTTTTCCTTCAGGTCCCTAGACGGGAAATAACAAACACAGATGAAAAATGTTCTGCACAGCTTGTAGAACAATCACAGATCGAGCCGACAATCTGTGGCGATGTTGGTTTCAGCTGCTCTGTCACTCCATTTACTAGATGGCTTATGGGATGATAATTCTCAAGGTCCCTTTGTCCCCTCAATCACTCCTTTGCTTGAATCAGTGTGGAAGCAGGCCGTTCAGCCCACTGAGTCCACACTGACCCTCTGAGGGGCATCCCACCCAGACTCACCCTATCCCCATAAACCTGCATTTCCCAAGTCTATCTCACCTAGCATACTCATTCCAGGAAACTATGGGCAATTTCCCATGGCCAATTCACCTAACCTGTGCATCTTTGGACTGTGGGAGGAAACCCACACAGACACGGGGAGAATGTGCAAACTCCACACAGACAGTCACCCGAGGCTGGAATCGAACCCGGGTCCCTGGCACTGTGAGGCAGCCGTGCTAACTGCTGTGCAACCTTAATGCACCTCCGTAATGAATGATATTCTCTCCAATACTTTGGCGAAATTCAACTTGGCTGAAATCAGGGAGTTCCAGAATGAGATAGAGGAGTCTGAATCTGATTTTTAATCCCAGAGCATGCCTGCCTTCAGCTGCCTGGACCCTAAGATTTGGATTCACCCCACCACTGATATCTCCATCTCTCTAACTGCCCTTCTTCCTTTAAGACACTCCATAAATCCTTGCTCTTGCATGAAGCTGGAATTGGGAGGAAAAGGTGAACCCATTGGAGGTTAGCAGGATGAGAAGTGTCCTTACTGAGTCCATTGCGATCCTGAAGGAGACCTGACAGTGTGGGTGCTGACAGGATGTTTGGGGTGGGGGATGGTGTGAACCTAGAACCAGGGGACACATCTATCAGCCAGAATTTTGCCCACTCTCTCAATCTACATCCATCTTTTGATTCCTGCCTCTTCATAATACACTTTCTGACCTATCTTTAGGTCATCCACAAATTTGGCCGCCAAAACGTTGAACCCCTCATCTACGTCATTGACATAAATTGTAAAATGCTGAGCACAGACCCCTGCAGGACTCCACTGGTCACATCCTGCCATTCAGACCAAGATCCATGGACAGATACTCTCTGTTTTCTGTCAGCCAGCCAATCCTCTATCCACACTGAGATAAAAAAATGCTGGAAACCACAGCAGGTCAGGCAGCATCCATGGGGAGAGAGCGAGCTAACGTTTCGAGTCTCGATGACTCTTCATCAGAGCTGAGGTGAAGTGTGGAGGGAGCAGTATTTATGCAGTAGTTGGTGGGGGGTGGGGGGGTGGAACTCGAGTGCCGGGGGAAAAAGGATGCTGATAATTCAGATTAAGCGATCAGAATGTGAGAATGGCAAGAACAACGGTGAATCTAACTGCCAAACGGGAAAGAACAGTTAGTCCCACTGGAGTCGGGGCAGGGGAGAGAAGATGTGCTACAGACGAAGGAAGGAAACTCAAAATCTGAGGGTGCTGAACTCGATATTAAGTCTATCCACGTTACTATGTCACCTCCTTCGAAACCACAAACTCTGATTTTCTGCAATAACTTTTTTTACATGGCCTCGTCAAATACCTTCTAAACATCCAAGTACAGTATATCTCCCCTTTATTCACAGCCCATCTTACGCTGATAAATTAGTTAAATTCACAATACCATTCTGAAACTTCCCGATTTCCTTGATGCTTGGAAAAGGCATAAGCTCAATTTCTGTTCCAATGTTTTTCTAAAATTCATTCGTAGGATGACAGTGTCACTGGTCATCATTAGACTCTTAACTCTAGACTTTTTACTGAATTCAAATTCCAACATCTGCCACAGTGGGTTTTGAACCTCACACCATTATCTGGGTCTCTGGATTAATTGGCTAGCAATAATACCAGTCGGCCATTGCCTCCCCATAGACTCTGTACATGTGTGTGTGTCTGTGTGTGTGTGTGAGAGAGTGAGAGTGTGTGTGGGTGTGTGAGAGTGTGTGCATGTGTGTGAGAGTGTGCATGTGTGTGTGTCTGTCTGTGTGTGTGAGTGAGAGTGTGTGTGTGTGTGTGTGCGTGTGTGAGAGTATGTGTATGTGTGAGAGAGTGTGTCTGTGTGTGTCTGTGAGTGTGTGTATGTGTGTGAGAGAGTGTGTGTGTGTGTGTGTGTCTGTGAGTGTGTGTATGTGTGTGAGTGTGTGTGTGTGTGAGTGTGTGTGTGTGTGTGTGTATGTGAGAGAGTGTGTGTGTGTGTCTGTGTGTGTGAGAGAGTGAGAGTGTGTATGTGTGTGTGTGTGAGAGTGTGTGTATGTGACAGAA
>NC_063359.1:37636975-37644715 GCF_021869965.1 Rhincodon typus | reverse complement strand
GTGTGAGAGTGTGTGTATGTGACAGAATGTGTGTGTGTGTGAGTGAGTGTGTATGTGTGCGTGTGTGAGAGTGTGTGCATGTGACAGAATGTGTGTGTGTATGAGTGAGAGTGTGTATGTGTGTGAGAGAGTGTGTGTGTGTAAGTGTGTGTCTGTGTGTGTGTGAGTGAATGTGTGCGTGAGAGAGTGTGTGTTTGTGCGTGTGAGTGTGTGTGTGAGAGAGAGAGTGTGTCTGTGTGTGAGAGTGTGTGTGTGCGTGTGAGAGAGAGAGTGTGTGTATGTCTGTGTGTGTGAGAGTCTGTGTGTGTGTGCGCGCTCGTGTGTGCATGTGTGTGGGGGTGTGTGTATGTATGTGTGCGGGTGTGTGCATGTTTGTGTCTGTGTGTGCGGGTGTGTGTATGTATGTGTGCGTGTGTGCATGTGTTTGTCGCATTGCATATACACGTGTAATCCTGAGTGTGCGCAAGTGTGTGTTGTACATGTATGTGTGTGGGTGTTATGTTGCATGTACATGTACATATACGTAACATGTAGGTAGCATTCTCGAAATATCAGGCAAAGATGAATCGTCTTCAGAAGAAAAATCAAATTGGATTTGAAACATTAATTCTGCTTCTCTCTCCAGACGCTATCAGATCTGCTGAGGAGGTATATTCTGATTACATGTTTGCAGAGAGATCACAGTGAATGTATGTAGGACGAGGTGTCATGTAAAGCATCCCATTGGGATGTTTCTTTTGTCCACCAGAGACAAAACTCTCCCCTCTGAGTGAAAATAAGTCAACCTTATGGAGATGCCATCTCATTCTCCCTGGATCCCACATTTCTCAAAACGCAAATGAATGAAGGATTTTGTCCCTGTCTTCAGGAATGAAAAGGTACACTGTTTTCGAAAAGTAAGTTTGTAAAGTACTTATTGGTATTAATGCAAAACTTTTCACCGGTCTGATTTCTTTTCCCTCGCACATTTATTTTGCCTACCTTTCAGAACGGTAATTTTAAAGTCACCCCTCCTTTTTCCTGGATTCACTCATGAGTTGAAACTATTTTCCCACATCCATCCTTTTTGAATTTCGTCTTGATTTTAAAAACCTCCATTTGGCCACCTTTGAGTCTTCTCTTTTCCAAAGAGCCTTGCTCAAGTTTTCCCCTCACTCGTGGTAACACGCTTGTGAGTCTTTTCCTCACTTCCTCAATATCCTTTCGATAGTTGGGGGAATAGTGTGTATGAAGTGAGCTATTCATTTTATAGCTTCACTGAATATAAGCAATGGAGAGATCATTTTGGTGCCAATTCCCAATCATTGTTAAGCTGTAATAAGTTTTCAAATCTGCAGGGGAATAAGCATGTAGTCATGGCAACAGGAGAGAAGGCAGTGCTGATGTGAGAGGTGGGTGAGACAGAGCTTTGAGTATGGCCTGTGGTGATTGAGAAAGCCCAACAGAGACTTTGGAGTTTCCAGGAAGGGATACTGCTGTGGCCAACAACTGCAGCGGGAATGTGGGATCAAGCCGGAGATTAAGAGAGGAGAAATTCTACCCTCAGAGTCTGGAAATGGATCCAAACTGAGGTAAAACATGAAGGCCGAAAGAAACACAGGACATGTGCAGCATATGAGGTAATGGGCTGAATGGCCTCCTACTCCGCTGTCTATCATTCTGTGTCTATGCTGGCCTTTAGGGGAGGCAATGGCTAAGTGGCATTGTCACTGGACTAACAATCCGGAGACCCAGGTAATGTTCTTGGGACCTGGGTTCATAATCCTGCCATGGTAGATGCTGTGATCTGATTTCAATAAAAAGCTGGAATTAAGAGTTTAATGACAACCATGAAAACACTGTCGACGGTTGGGTGGAAATGCCCATGTGGTTCACTGATGTCCTTTAGAGAAGGAAATCCACCATCCTTACCCACTCTGTGACTCCAGACCCACAGCAATAGAGTTGGCCCAGAGCGCCAATAAATGCTGGCCCAGCCAGAAACACCCGCTTCCCGTGAATGAATAAAAACAAGATATCTCACTTCCCAGCAGGTGACAACACTTCAAATGTATACGTGAGAGTTTCATAAATGCAGTCAATTTGCACTCAGCAAACTCTCACATAAACCGTAGTGCACTTCTGTGATATTGTTTCAGGGATAAATATTTGAGGGTCACATCAGTGACATTTATTGCCCTCTTCTCTGAAAGAGCACCAGGGGCTATCCTGAGAGATGGACAGATATGGCAGATTCAGTTGAACATCTCATCTGAAAGACGGCAACTCCAACAGTGAGACAGAGCTGCCCCAGAGTACCAGCCTCAGGCCTAGGGTACCCTTGCTGGGGCAGATCTCGAACAGATGACTGACTGACTCAGAGGGTGAGATCGTTACAAACAGGCACCGACATTACACAGTGTTAAGCTGCCAAAGATTCTGTACCGTCCCTCTCCAATTGTCATAGAGTCATAGAGATGTACAGCACAGAAACAGAGCCTTCGGTCCAACTTGTCCATGCTGACCAGATATCCTAAATTAATCTAGTCCCATTTGCCAGCATTTGGCCCATATCCCTCAAAACCCTTCCTATTCAAGTACCCATTCAGATGCCTTTTGAGTATTGTAATTGTTGGAGCCTCCAGCACTTTCCCTGGCAGCTCATTCCATCCAGGCACCACCGTTTGCGTGAAAATATTGCCCCTTAGGTCCCTTTTAAATCTTTCCCCTCTCACCTTAGACCTATGGCCCTCTAGTTTTGGACTCCCGCACCCCAGGAAAAAGACCTTGTGTATTCTCTCTATCTGTGATCCTCATGATTTTATAAACCTCTATAAGGTCACCTTTCAGCCTCCGGTCCTCCAGGGAAAATAGCCCCAGACTATTCAGCCTCTCCCTATAGCTCAAAATCTCCAACCCTGGCAACATCCTTGTCAATCTTTTCTGAACCCTTTCAAGTTTCTTAACATCCCGCCTATAGCAGGGAGACCAGAATTGCATGCAGTATTCCAAAAGTGGCCTAATCAATGTCCTGTACAGCCAAAACATGACTTCCCAACTCCTATACTCAATGCACTGTCTGATAAAGGCAGGAATACCAAACGCCTTCTTCACGACCCTATCTACCTGTGACTCCACTTTCAAGGAACTATGAACCTGCACTCCAAGGTTTCCTCAGGACCTTTCCATGAAGTCTGATTCGCCTTTCCAATATGCGGCACCTCACCTAAATTAAACACCATCTGCCACTCCTCGGCCTATTGGCCCATCTGATCAACATCCCATTATACCATGAGATAACCTTCTTCGCTGTTAGCTAGCCTTTTCATTCCCGAGTTCCTGGCTGCACGGTGATAGGTCGTGACAACACTGCCTTGCTGCAGGAAGCTTTCTTTAAAGTATGGAGGGGGGCCAAAGGTCACAGGACAACAGGTTTATTTGAAATCCCAAGCTTTCGGAGCGCTGCCCCCTTGTCAGGTGGAGTGAGGAGAGCTCCCAGGCACAGACTTTATAATCAGAGAGATCAAAAGATCACAAAAATGGTGTGAGTGGAATGCCAACAGACTGAACAATAGGTCTCTGCAGGTGATCAAGAGTGACAGACAGTGTGAGTAAAGTGTCAACAGCTGAATAGCAAGTGAAGGGATGACCTATAATCTGATTAAATGAGGCAGAGAGATAATTACAGAAAATTAAAAATAACATGGTGCTGGAGACAAACCAAATGACTGCAATAACCTGCTAGGTTTGAGAGTCGCATGCTGAGGGTCTAACCAAAGTAACAAGTAATCCAAAACTGTACAAACTAATTAAGATAGAAGATCGGAACAATTTATCAAGGTGATGGTGTTAAAACAGGACAGTAAGGAAGATTTTACAGAGCAATGTAGTGGGATCACATGTAGTGTGATAGGATGTGTCTTTGTCCACTATCTTGCTCTGCTTCATTTTGTGTCCCGTAATGTCGTTTAGGACTCGCCACAGGCGGTGGGAATCTGTTTTTTGGGTTTTGGCCTCTAACTCGGTCAGGTACTGCCTCTTGGTCGAACAGGCTGGGACTCTACTCACTGGAGTTGGAAGATCACCTGTTTTGAAGCTAATGGGAGAATCTAGGGAACTCAGGGTGGTCTTACTGGGAGTGACAAAGTAGCCAGTTTGATTAGCTTGGAGACTTTGGAAAGGAACTGGAACAAGGGACTGAGGGCATCACAGTTATGAGAGAGTAAATGGAAGTTTGACTGCTGAGAACAGTCGGAGTGGAGGAGAATTATCCAGAAGACTGTGGCATACACATGGGTGGTCCTTACAGAAGTAAGTAACTTTAAATTTGATGTGTCTTCAAAGAGAACTCTTAGGAGAAGTAAGAAATAAATCTGAACGCATAGTATGGAATTATACGTTGCAATGTTAACTTAGCCATATTTGCTTCCATTCCTTTCCACACAACTTTTAAATACAGTTCTTCAGCAGTATACTCCAAACTAGCAATGTCTACCACCTAGACAGACAAGAGCAACTGATGGATGGGAACACCACCCCCTGCAAGTTTCCCTCCAACCCCCTCCCCATCCTGACTTGGAAATATATCACCGTTCCTTCACTGTCACTGGGTCAAAATCCTGGAATTCCCTCCCTGAGGACATTGTGGGTCAACCCACAGCACATGGACTGCAGTGGTTCAGAAAGGCAGCTCATCCCCACCTTCTCAAGGGGGCAACTAGGGATGGGTAATAAATACTGGCCCAGTCATCAATGTCCAAATGAAATTCTGTTGCATGTTTCTCCTGCGTAAAACAAACAGTTTCAGATATTTTTAACATACTAACAGTCACTAATTGGATCGTAATGCTATACTTGGGCTTGCGCCTTTGTGTCCAGTTAACATGACTTCCAAATAAAGTTTCTAAAATTTAAAAAAAGTTTTACGCTTTTTATTCTTGGTCCTTGGGGTGGCCCAGTGGTTAGCACTGCTGCCTCACAGCGCCAGGGACCTGGGTTCAATTCCACCCTTGGGCGACTGTCTGTGGAGTTTGCACATTCTCCCTGTGTCCGTGTGGGCTTGCTCCAGTTTCCTCCCACAGCCTAAAGATGTTGAGGGTGGCAATGGCCTAGTGGTATTATCACTGGTCTGTTACTCCAGAGACCCAGAAAATGTTCCAGGGACCTGGGTTCAAATCCTACCACAGTAGATGGTGGAAACTGAATTCAATAAATATCTGGAACTAAGGTTCTAATGATGACCGTGAATTGATTGCCGATTGTTGGGGAAAAACCCATCTGGTTCACTAATGTTCTTTAGGGAAGGAAACTGCCACCCTTAACTGGTCTGGCCTACATGTGACTTCAGACCCACAGCCACTGTGGTTGACTCTTAGCTGCCCTCTGGGCAATAACTGCTGCCCTAGCCAGCAACGCCCTCATCCCGTGAATGAATAAAGGGGGATAAAAAAGGTTACATGGATTGGCCATGGGAAATGCAGGGTTATAGGTTGGGGGGGCAGGGAAGTGTGGATCTGAGTGGGATACTCTTCAGAGGGTCAGTGTGGACTCAGTGGGCCAAATAGCCTGCTTCCACACTGCAGGGAATCTATGATAATAAAATTATTGCTATAAATGATAAAAAAAACTGTTAAACATCTCTTAATGCATTGAATTTCACAGCCGCTGGAGTTTAATACTGTACTCAGGCCCAACTTAAAACGCCACTTCCATATAACCTTTCTGCGGGTCAGCGTTTAAAGCTTGTGTTCATTGCTATGTGACTCCACGGCCTGTAAACGTGATCCGTTAATCTCTAACTCACTGGCGTACTATGAGCCAGATCAAGAAAGCTTTCAGTATAATTTAGGCATTAGTGAGTATTTGTGGGATGCTACTTCCAAAAACGCTTCCTCGTTTTAAAAATACTCCTCCGTTGGTTCCCCCCCACTGTCACTACCTCGGTTTTGTGACAGTACCATCAGGCTTTAATCAGCGTTAAAGGAACAAAACGAGTAGTTTAGGAAAAGATGACATCATTCTATTTCACTGATTGTTTTGGAAACTATCAGCAAACTGAGTCAATCCTATCAAAGGTTATGATCTGGCCATTCGCCAAATGGGCTCGTGAATAATAATCCCAATTCACTTTGATAACCTTCTATATCGAACGCCATTTGTCTGTTCAACAAATTCTTTCGCTTGCAATGCAATTCCCTTATGTTTACCTATGGTATCGAAATTGTCTGGGCCCCTTAGTCTCTGCAATCTGCATCAATCCAACTTGACAAAAGGCACATGTATGTGTTCCTCAAGACTGCAAGATCTGTCCTCTCTGGGAGCCAGCTGCACTTCAATAAATTGGCCACTGGGAGCAGCGTATCCCAATGTCAACGGAGTGAGGCTGGAATTTGGCATTGGGTTTTCTAATAAGTCCAAGGCTTTAGCTTGGCAGAAATGTTCTTTATTATTTATGATCTGCCACTATAATGTCAGTTATTTGTCTTGAAGGTTTACAAGCGTCTGTAAGTTGTTGCTCCGGCTCACGAAGTTGTAGAGTCATAGAGATGTTACAGCATGGAAACAGACACTTCGGTCCATCTCATCCATTCTGACCAGATGTCCTAAAGAAATCTAGTCCCATTTGCCAGCATTTGACCCATATCCCTCTAAACTCTTCCTATCCATATACACATCCAGATGCTTTCTAAATGTTGTAATTGTACCAGCCTCCACCACTTCCTCTGGCAGCTCATTCCATACACACACCACCCTCTGTGTGAAAACGTTGCCCCTTAGGTCCCTTTTAAATCTCTCTCCTTTCACCTTAAACGTATGCCCCTCTAGTTTTGAACTCCCCCAACCTGGGGAAAAGACATTGGCTATTCACCCTATCCATGCCCCTCATGATTTTATAAACCTCTATAAGGTCACCCCTCAGCCTCTGACGCTCGAGGGGAAATAGCCCAGTCTATTCAACCTCTCCCTGTAGCTCAAACCCTCCAACCCTGGCAACATCCTTGTAAATCTTTTCTGAACCCTTTCATGTTTCACAACATCCTTCCTGTAGCAGGGAGACTAGAACTGCATACAGTATTCCAAAAGTGGCCATAACCAATGTCCTGTACAGCCGCAACATGACTCTCCCAACTCCTACAGTCAATGCACTGACCAATAAAGGCAAGCGTACCAAATGCTTTCTGCACTGCCCCATCTACCTTCAAGGAACGATGAACCTGCACTCCAAGGTCTCTTTGTTCAGCAACACTCCCCAGGACCATACCGTTAATTGTATAAGTCCTGCCTGGATTTGCCTTTCGTTTAGCAACAAACTCAGACCACGAGCGGTCCCGATTTCTGTTATCTCCGAGTCATAGATTTGGAATTAGAATTAGGTTTTATTGTCACATGTAGTCAAGTACAGGGATACAGGAGTACAGTGAAAAGTGCACAAAGTCACCATATCTGGCACAATCTGGGCCCCACCTCAAGACGAGGAGTCCGCGCTGGGACTCACCTTGAGGCTGAAAGTCTGCGCTGGGCCTCACCCCGAGGCTGGGAGTCCGCGCTGGGCCTCACCCCGAGACTGGGAGTCCATTGTGTCTGTGCTGAGGTTCACCTCGAGATTGGAAGTCCACACTGAGCCTCACCTCGAGGCTGGGAGTCCGTGCTGGGCCTCACCCCGAGGCTGGGAGTCTGTGCTGGGCCTCACCTCGAGGCTGGGAGTCCACACTGAGCCTCACCTCGAGGCTGGGAGTCTGCGCTGGGCCCCACCTCGAGGCT
>NC_063359.1:37621835-37636965 GCF_021869965.1 Rhincodon typus | reverse complement strand
CTGGGAGTCTGCGCTGGGCCCCACCTCGAGGCTGGGAGTCTGCGCTGCCCTTCACCTCGAGGCTGGGAGTCTGCACTGGGCCTCACCTCGAGGGTGGGAGTCTGCGCTGGGCCTCACCTCGAGGCTGGGAGTCTGCGCGAGATCAACCTCGAGCCCAGGAGTCCACTGAGTCTTCGCTGCCTCAACTCTCCACCGCCGATGCAGTCCGAGAAATGGAGGTAAATAGAGAGAAAAAGGGAAGGAAAGAAAAACGAAAAGAGGCAAAAGAAGAAAAGAAACGGAATGGATGGCTTAGGAGCCGACTCCACCGCCATCGGTCACAGAGCAGATGGAGGCCATTCGGCCCATTTTGCCTGCACCACCTCTGAATGAATATCTCACTGAAGGCCATTTGCCCTCAAAACCCTCCACACTCTTCCCCTTCTCATTCAACATTCAAATCCACATACTCCACTCTCCCCTGCAAGTTTCCCGGTTTTATTAACTGAGGCCATTGGAAAGTCAGCTTCAGGCCTTCGTGCTTGGAGTCGATGGTGCAGTGGTAATCCAGAACCCCTGGCTGACGTTCAGGAAGGTGAGTTCGATTCCCACTCATGTGGCAGATGGTGAAATTTGAATTCAATTAAAATCTGGAATAATAGAGACTGTGCAACCACAATCGATTGTCACAAATACCCACTTGGTTTACCGAGAGAAGGAAATCTGCCATTCTTACCTGGTCTGGCCTATATGTGACTCCAGGCCCACAGCAAAGTGGCTGACTCCTAACTGCCCTCTGGGCAATTAGGGATGGGCAATTAAAAAAAAAATGTAAGTAACATGCCTTTGAAGTTAATGCAGTAAGTGGACCAGTGGTTAAATAAATAACCTCAACAGTGGCTCAGTGGTTAGCACTGCTGCCTCACAGTGACAGGGACCTGGGTTCAATTCCACCCTCAGGCAACTGTCTGTGTGGAGTTTGCACATTCTCCCTGTGTCTGCGTGGGTTTCCTCTGGGTGCTCTGGTTTCTTCCCACAGTCCAAAGATGTGCAGGTTAGGTGGATTGGCCATGGGAAATTGTCTGTCGTGTTCAGGGATGTGTGGGTTATAGGGGGATGGGTCTGGGTGGGATGCTGTGAGGGTCAGTGTGGAATTGTTGGGCCAAAGGGTCTGTTTCCACACTGTAGGGATTCTATAGACTGTTCCAGGTGTGCTATTTAAATAAAAAGTTGAAAACTTTTTAAAATTTCAAATAAGCACAGGTGATTTGATGGTGGGAAAAGCCATTCGGGCTGTGTAAGATATCATTGACACACAAGAAAAATAAAATTATAAGTTCAAATAAATCTTTGACAATACTTTCCAAACCCATAGCCTACACCAGCAGATCCATGAGGATGTCACATTTCTCGCTAAATCACACACCATCCTGATTTGGAAATGTCTCACTGTACCTTCAGTCTAGCTGGGTCAATGTCCTGGAACTCCCTTCCTATGAAGGAATAAAAGGAACGCACAAGATCTTGTCTGACTTTTTTTATTCATCCACGGGATGAGGGCGTCACTGGCTAGGCCAGCATTGACTGCCCATCCCTAATTGCCCAGAGGGTGGGTAAGATTCAATCACATTACTATGCATCTGGAGTCACATGTAGGCCAGACCAGGTAAGGATGGCAGGTTTCCTCCCCTAAAGGACATTAGTGAACCAGATGGGTTTTTACAACAATGGATTCATAGTCACTACTAGACTCTTAATTCCAGATTTTTATTGAATTCAAACTTCACCATCTACCATGGCAGGATTTGAACCCAGTATCCCTACAACATTATTTGGGTGTCTGGATTAACAGCCCAATGATAACACCACTAGGCCATCGCCTCCCCATGTTATATAACAAATAGTTGCAGAAGTAGGCTATTTGGCTCCTTGAGTCTGCACGGCCAATCAATCCACTTCACCGTTGATTATTTTTCTGACTTGTGTCACCCTGGGTAGTTTCTCACATTCTACTCTCTGTAAACTGTGTCACCCTTGAGTCCACATGTAGCATGTCCCATTCCTGGCTTCTGAACTCCCTGTTTCGCAATGGCTTCTGGTCCAGTGACACTTTGATTGTAAAATTTCCATCCTTGTTTTCAAATTCCTCCATGGCATTGCTCCTCCCCCATTCCCCCAAATTTCTGCAATTTCCTCTAGCTCCACAACCACAGAATCCCTACAGTGTGGAAGCAGGCCATTCAGCCCATCAAATCCACACTGACCCTCTGATGGGCATCCCACCCAGACCCTCTCCCCTACCCGACTACGCTGCTTTTCCCACGGCTAGTCCACCTAACCTGCACATCCCCGGACTCAAAGGGAAAATTTAGCATGGCCAATCCACCCTAACCTGCACATCTTTGGACTGCGGGAGGAAACCGGAGCACCCAGAGGAAACCCACGCAGACATGGGGAGAATGTACAAACTCCACACAGACTGTCGCCCGAGGGTGGGATCAATCCCTGGGTCTCTGGCGCTGTGAGGCAACAGTGCTAACCACTGAGCCACCGTGCCGCCCTCACAGACCTCCATTTTCCTCTAATTCCACCCTCTTGTAGAACCCCAAATGTTAAACCCTCTCCGCTGGTGGCCTTATCTTCACATGCCTAGGTCCTGAGCCCTGGAATTCCCTCCCCAAACTTTTCCACCCGTTGCCTTCCTTTCCCTTTTTAATCGCTGGTCTTTCTGGGTTACGGAGGGAACAGCCGGCATGGGTTTGTTGAGGAAAAATTGCATTTAACTTGTTTGAGATCTTTGAAGAGATAACCAAGAGGGGTGATGAAGGGAAGACCATTGATGTGCTGTACATTTATTTCCTAAAGGTATTCAACACAGTGCTACACAACGGACCTGGAAGGAAAGTTAGTGCCCATGGAATAAGAGGAGCAGTAACAATGTGGAAAGATTGGCTGAGGGATAAGAAACAGAGGGTAATGGTTCATGAATTGTTTTCCAGGCTGTGAGGTTTGTCGTGGAATGTGGGGAGTTTTGCTTTTCTGGAAGATGAGTCACACTGGACTGGAGTAGTTAACTCTCCAAAAATCTATTTTGCACCTTCTCCAGTGCCTCTACGTTCTTTTTAACAACATGGACAGCAAAACTGTGCAAAAGAACTCCAAATGTGTTGATGTAAGTTTGATATAATTTCTCTGCTTTTCAACAAACTTCTCACAGAGAATGAGTGGACCTAGGCTGTCTTTTTATCCTAAAGCTTAACAAAACCCTTCGAACATTGGTGGATTTATGTTTCTCTCCCTTTAGTATTTTTATTAGAACATAGAAGATACAATAGCACGGGAACAGGCCCTTCGGCCCACCATGTCCATACCAACCATGATGCCATTCTAGAAATCCCACCTGCCTGCCCATGGTCCGTGTCCCTCTATTCCCTACCCATTCATGTTTGTCTACATGCCTCTTAAACGTTGCTATCACAATGGATCCCCTGGCAGTGTGTGTTCCAGTCACCTGCCACCTTCTGTGTGAAAAACGTGCCTCTCACATCTCCTTTAAACTTCTCCCTCTCACCTTAAACCTCTGCCCTCCAAGTATTTGACATTCCCACCCTGGGAAAAATGTCTCTAACTATCCACCCTATCCATGCCTCTCATAATTTTATGAACTTCTTTCAGGTCACCCCTCAGCCTCTGACGCTTTAGCGAAAATAATCCAAGCTTGTCCAACCTCTCCTTATGGCTAATGTACTCCAATCCAGGCAACAACCTGGTAAACTTCTTTTGCACCCTCTCCAAAGCCTCTACATCCCTCCTACAATGTGGGGACCAAAACTGTACACAATACTCCAAATGTGGCCTAACTAAAGTCTTAAACAGCTGCAACATGACTTGATAGAGGTGTACAAAATGATCAGAGATATAGATAGAGTGGACAGCCAGAGACTTTTCCTAGGGTGGAGGTAGCTATTATGAGGGGGCATAGTTTTAAAGTGAGTGGAGGTAGATATAGGGGAGACGTCAGAGGTAGGTTCTTTACTCAGAGAGTGGTCGGGACGTGGAATGCATTGCCGGAGAGGGTAGTGGAGTCGGCCTCATTAGGGGCATTTAAGCGGCTATTAGATAGGCATATGGATGATAGTATAAGGTAGGGGTGGAGGTTAGATAGACCTTAGGTTTAGGGTAAAAGTTCGGCACAACATCATGGGCCAAAGGTCCTGTACTGTGCTGTACTGTTCTATGTTGTAACATGATTTGCCAACACTCTACCACAACTACCCTCTGTCTTCTGTGACCAAGCCAATTTTGTATCCAACTTACCAACTGACAGTGGATCCCACGTGACTTAATCTTCTGGACCAGCCTACCACGAGGGACCTTGTTAGATGCTTTAATAAAGTCACATAGACAACATCCACTGCCTTACCTTCATCAATCATCTTCATCACTTCCTCAAAAAATTCAAACAAGTTTGTGAGACAAAATATTTCCTGCACAAAGCCATGCTGACTACCCTTAATAAATCCATTCTTTGCCAAATGTGAGTAAATCCTGTCCATAAGAATCTTCTCCAATAATTTCCCTACCCCTGATGTAAGGCTCACTGAGCTGTCATTTCCTGGATCATCCCATGAGTAACAAGGAGGACCTGGAAGAGGCACAAGATTTCCTGTTTTTCATCACCTCTACGGGGAAGAGGGAATGTCAAAACCCAAATTGATTTGTGCAAACTCAGGCCGACATGAACTCGTGCTAAGAACAAATGCGTTCCAGATTTTACTGGCCCAGTTCCCACCTTCTGAAACTTAATGGAAACAGTTAATCTAACAGGTCCATCAAGACTGAATAAGCTCTACAGTGGAAATGAACCAAGATGAGGGGAATTCGAGCAAGCCTGGCATCAGCTGAGAAAATTTAACCCTTTCTCCTCTCTATTTAAAGTGAGGTGGAAACAAAGTAAGGGTGATGTGAGATAAAACTTTCTCACTCGGCGAGTAGTTAGGGTCTGGAATGCACTGCCTGGAAATGTGGCCATTGGGGTGGAAAAGGTCAGACATCACACGCCACCAGGTTATAGTCCAACACACGTTTTCAGAGTCTCGTTCCTTCTTCAGGTGTTAGTGAGGTGGTATCAGACACAGAAATTACAAGCAAAATATCAAAGGGTCATACCACTGATGAGGATGCATTAAACAAACCTAAGATGCTGTTAGTCAGTTAGAAGGTTTTAATCAATGAATATGTATGTGTAATGTGATGGGGGCAGCTTCAATTGAGACATTCAGGAGGGGCACTGGATGGTTATGAGGACGGAAATGGTGACCAGGGATAGGGGTTAAAGGCAGGAGATTGGCGCTAGGCAATAGAACCAATGCAGACACAATGATCTCCTTCTGCACCATGAGAGGTTTGTGATCGACTAAATTTCTTGCAAACTGCGAGCAATTGTGTCTCTTAATTTGTTCAAAACGAAAGCGACCGCAAGTCTCCCAAACCAATAGTCACATCTGACAATGATGATTGCCAACTTGGTTCAAATTCATAGACTTTCAAACAATGCAATGGGTAAAGATGTCGTAAGTGACTGTTATTGTAGGCTGTAGTCTTAAGGGGAAACCAATAAAACCAGTGAATGAGACACTCCACTGACTGGTCAGGCTTATCTTGTGCTCCTCAAAATGGAGATCGAGTATCACCAGTGCATTTATTTCCCAGTATTACCAACGTTTTATTCCCCCCACTGGGTGTAAACAGGCTGACACATGGGAATCCTCTTCCCCATTGTATATTGTACAAGATGCTCATTAGAGTTTAGTCAATGGGAGTTGGTTAGCTCAGTTTGTTGGAAGTGTGTGCGACACCAACAGTGTGGGTTTAATTCCTGCACTGGCTCAGGTTACCGGGAAGGACTCTCCTCCTCAACCTCTCCCCCTCGCCTGAGGCGTAGTGACCCTCAGGTTAAACCCCTACCAGCCAGCTCTGTCTCTCTAATGAGAGAACAGCCCCTTGGTCCAGCAGGGCTATGACAACTTTACCTCTTAGCCCTCAAACTGGGGTTGAGGGTGTCACATTACAGGAAAGATGTGAACACACTGGAGAGAGAGTGCAGAAATGGTTTACAAGAATGGTTCCGCGGCTGAGAACTTTCAGTAAGAAGGACTGATTGAAGAATTTGGGATTGTTGTCCTTAGAGAGAAGAAAGCTGGGGCGAGATCTGATAGAGATTTTCAAAATCATGAGCGCAGTGGACAGAGTAGGTAGGGAGAAACTTTTCCCGCTCATAAAAGGAACACGAACTAGAGGGCACAGATTTAAAATAATGTGCAAAAGAAGCAAGGGTGAAGTGGGTGGTTAGGGTCTGGAATGCACGGCCTGGAAATGTGGAGGAGGCAGGTTCAGCTGAGGCATTCAGGAGGGGCACTGGATGGTTATTTGGACCGAAATAATGTGCAGGGGTATGGGGTAAAGCAGGAGATGGGTCCTAGACGTTGACGCTCGCTTGAAAAGTTGAAGTAGGCATGATGCCTCCTCTGCACTGTAACTATACTGCGAATCTGTAATTAGGGGAGTTATTGTCTGTTGTACCTGCAGAGAACTCCAACATTCAGAATTAGAGATACCAGACTTATTCTTGGTGTTCGGGCCCATCTCCTGGAAATATGCACCATTTTACTAAGTGACTGTCACTCCCGTCCCTATCAGTGGATCCTCTGTTAGTGCCAGTCCAGGGGGATACTCCAGAGCTCAACGTACATTATGCTCTCAGCTTTATTCAGGGTTTATAGAGTGAAACCACTTATAAAAGAATTAGCTTCATTTCTCTCGCAGAAATGAAATACAGAGTTTCAATGACCTTTTTAAGTTTTTGCAGCAGACTTGCTTGATTGTAACATTAGAACGCAATCCCGGCCCACATCCTCGAAGAGACCGTTTTAGGTACCAATTCGCAGACAAAGGACAAGAAATAAAAATCAAAATTCTCCTGCTTTGGAAATGCATTGAACAAATGATTAACGTGGGAGTACGTCAGGCTGAGATCTGTGCAATTTACACTGAAAGGTAGCAGGTTTAGGAAAGGGTTTCTCACACCCACAATCTGCACTCAACCAATGTTTGTCTGCCAAGTGGTTGGTTCTGTGTGTTTGAAACATTTTTTGGGAATGATTTTAGCTCCACAACAGAATAGGCTCGGTCTGACCCCGCCCATCCATCTGGTGTCTGCTCCCTCACTAACCTGACCATAGAATGCCATAAAATATCAGATTGAAACAATCTCCAGATGTAGGGTACCTGGTTCATGAAGTCACTCAACAACTTCCTAAATACACAAACGTTAGACAGAGCTGAGATCCACCGGGGAGAAAGGACCTTTTGCTTGTAGTTAGATTCAGCATTTAAAAATAGCTTTCAAAGGATACACAATATTCTCCTTTGAACAAGTCATTCTTTTCAACAAAGGGTTTACAGTGTACTTGAACACTTTCAAACCACAGATAAAGATCTCAGTAAGCCAAAGTTCCCACACTCATCCCCTTTGAGAATATTAATTGAGATTATATAGGAAACAGTGCCGAGAAACCTTAGCATGGCCCACTGGAATAGTCAAAACTACTCAGCGGAAAAAAAGACAGCATTTAATGGTCATTAAATGAAACTACACTTTGATGCAGTGAAAACAAAAATGTATTTTTAAGACTTCTCTTTAACAGTTAATATGGAAGGATATTATTGAACTGGAGAGGGTTCAGAAGAGATTTACTACAATGTTACCAGGAATGGAAGGTTCGAGTTATAAAGAAAGGCTGGATAGGCTGGGACTTTTTTGACTGGAGTGTAGGAGATTGAGAGGCGACCTTATAGGGGTTTATAAAATCATGAGGGGTATAGATTGAGTTAATGGTAGGTGTCTTTTCCCTAGGGTGGTGGATTTCAGGACATTTTTAAGGTGAAAGGAGAGAGATTTAAAAAAAGACTTGAAGGATAAATTTTTTACACAAGAGGGTGGTTCATATGCGGAATGAACTTCCTGAGGAAGTGGTGGATGTGGGCACAGTTACAGCGTTTAAAAGACATTTAGATAAGTACATGAGTAAGAAAAGTTTGGAGGGATATGGGCCAAGCGCAGGCAGGTGGGACCAGTTTAGTTTGGGATTATGGTCAGCATGGACTGGTTGGACCGAAGGGTCGCTTCTATGCTCTATGACTCTGCGACTGAGGCTTATTAAAACAAAAGAGAGCGATAATGATGCTTTTACAGATTAGGACTTCTCCCTTAGTCACACTTGTCAAACCAATGCCTCCCAATTTTTCAGGGTGAACTAATTTTATTGTTCCAAACTTTACATAAGCCCAGAGTGAAAGTTTGGATACAAGAGTCATTGAACAGGAGGAATAGATCTCCCTGAAAGTGGCAACACAAATGGATAACTTGGTAAAGAAGGCACACAGCATGCTTGCCTTCATCGGTTGGGACAGTGAGTATAAAGGTTAGTGTGGTCATGTTGCAGCCGCATAAAACTTTGGTGAGGCCACATTTGGGGTATTGTGTACAGTTCTGGTTGCCACACTGTAGGAAGGATGCGGAGGCTTTGCCAAAGGTGCAGAAGAGGTTTACCAGGACGTTTCCTAGATGAGCTAATAAGGAGAGGCTGGAGACTGAGGGCACTGCCATTCATCATGGCCCCTGGTAGCACCCATTGTTTCGCCCATAATGGCACACCGTGAATGGAGAATGGCTGCGTTTAAACAAGCACTTTGCTGGTTTATTGGAATGTCACAATGGACAGAGACAATGGCTGGAGAAGTCACTTCTGAAAAACTGTCACTTACACAGGAAACAGGAGCAGCAGTAGGCCATTCGGCCCTTTGAGCCTGCCCATCATTCAATACGATCATGGCTGATCATCCAACTCAGTCCCCTGTTCCCAATTTTTTCCCCCATACCCCTTGATCCCTTTAGCCCTAAAAATATCTAATCCCTTCCTGAAAACATTCAGTCTTTTGGCTTCAAGCACTTTCTGTCACAGGGTTCGTTATTGTCTGTGTGAAACACCGAGAGAATTATTACTTTCGGGGTGTGAGGACTAGGGCCAAGAGGAAAAGAAATGTTAAGCTCATTCTGACTGTCCTAGAAGATTCCTCCTCAATGTGTTTGGATTATTCTGCCCCTGATGAACTTATTTCCATCCGTTAATAATTTGCTGCAGTTTACTGAGTTTGAAGGCCACACTCCAATATTGCACATCAATGTGTGGTGGTGCTTGCCACTAACACATCCTTAAAGAGAAAGAAATTGACCTCCTCATGGATCTTTATGCAGCACCAATCAGGCCTTAAACAGCTGTCCATCCGGAAAAAAAGTGAGAATTTAAAGGTGTCTGTCACCCACTAACACAGTCCAAACTTCATAGCAGCTCTCATTCAAGGTCACAAAATCTTATCTCCATGACACTGTGCATGTGCATGCGTGCGTGTGCGTGACTGAGTGTGTGTGTGTGTGTGTGTGTGTGTGTGACTGAGTGTGTGTTTGAGTGAGAGTTTGTGTGTGAGTGAGTGTGTGTGTATGTGTGTGTGTGTGGGTGTATGTGTGTGCGCGTGTGTGTCTGTCTGTGTGTGTGACTGAGTGTGTGTTTGAGTGAGAGAGTTTGTGTGTGTGTGTGTGTTTGAGTGAGTGAGTGTGTGTGTGAGTGAGTGAGTGTGTGTGTGTGTGCGCGAGTGTGTGTGTGTGCGTGTGTGTGTTTGAGTGAGAGAGTTTGTGTGTGTGTGTGTGTGAATGAGTGAGTGTGTGTGTGTGTGAGTGAGTGTGTGTATGTTTGTGTGTGCGTGTATATGTGAGTGAGTGTGTGTGTATGCGTGTGTGTGTCTGTGTGTATCTGTGTGTGTGTCTGTGTGTTTGTGTAAGTGTGTGTGTGTGAGTGAGTGTGTGTGTGTGTGTGAGTGTGTGTATGTGTGTGTGTGTCTGTGTGTGTGTCTGTGTGTGTGTGTGTGGCGCGGAGGGGTGGGGGGTTTGGAGGGTGGAGTGCCAACACTCAGTTTGATGAGACAATGCTAACAACACTGCAACATTGGCTGCTCAGTACTATTGTCCATTTTATGAAGCAAAATAGGACCATACCATGGCAGGGATGATGCAGAGCGAGTTACTAGACGTGGTCTGTCTCCCTGATTGTAACAGACAATATTACTCCTTCCAAACAGCAACATTTGCACCTCCCAGGCAAGGGGTGGACTCCATGCTGGAACAAGAAGCGGGATGTTGGGAAGCGGGAACAACACTGGGCTGTATCTTGCTCGGCATCTCAACCACTCAAGGAATGTGAAATACATGTTTCCTGGGTTTTGCAGACAGAAATCACTGATCAAACATCCTGTCTCTGCCCTGGCTACTGGAACAGAACTGGAAAGGGTATGCAACAATGCAAAGTCCATCTCTTCCAGTAGAACACAATCAAAGCCAATGGCATGTTCTCATTCCCTGGGCTGTGGAGGGGTTGTTGGGGGGAGCACTGTCTTTAAAAACTGCAGGCCTGTCTGTTCGAGTGCAAGGGCAGTTCTCACCCTGCCATGGTAGCTAATGCCGTCCTGGGGCTTATGAGCCTCCCACTTCAGGGTCTCAATCCACACTCCCCTCCCACCCCCGAGGGTCTCACACCAACACCCCAGGGTCTCACACCTCCCCAAATTCAGGGTTTCACTCCCTCCCCCACCTCAGGCTCTCACTTCTCCTCCTCAGGGTCTCAGTCAGTGAGCAAATTAGATGTCTATTAGGTGCAGTCCTGTATACTCACAAGGGCTATGTGTATATATATATACATTATATCAACATGTATACAATCTATAAAATACTCTACATGTGTACATACAATATACACTATATACAAACCATGTATCTATAGGGAGCCATAATCCTGATAACCCAATAAGAGAAACCTCTCTTATACCTGAACAGGAACAACATTTTGTCTTTGATTTGACAAGGATGTAACGATGGTTACAGGAGGCTATTTAGCCCATCAAACTCAGGCCTGCTCTCTGCAGGAGGAACTTATCAGTGTCTCAGCCTGACCCTTCTCTGAAGCCCTGCAGGTATTTTTCCTTGTCTTTCTGATAAATTGACCTGCAGAACAGGTCTCTTTGCAGAACAGCTCTCTGCATCTATTCTGCGTACATTCTTCATGATGGTGACTTTCTCTAATTTTTCCCACTTTTATTCATTTACTTTTCTCTCATGTTGAGGTAGAAATCCCACGGGTAACTTTGTGAGTCTTGATGTTTTTTTAAATGTATTTATTTTCTGGAATATGTCCTGATGCCCCAGATTCATCATTTCTGTCAAGGAATACTGAACTGGCACTTACTTGAACTCCTGTCATTCCTGGTACTCCTGGTGGCCCTTCTTTTCCTTTCAATCCCTCTGGTCCCTTGTCTCCTTTATCTCCTTCTTCCCCTCGTTCTCCCTTGTCACCCTAGCATGCAAAAGAGACATGGGAATGGTGAGCAAGGTGTAAATTGTTCAACAGGACAAAGATAGTCGCTTGGTCGTACTGAATTTAGAACATAGAACAGCACAGTACAGTACAGGCTCTTCGGCCCACGATGTTGTGCTGACCTATTATCCTACTCTAAGATCAAACTATCCTGCATACCCTACATTTTACTATCATCCATGTGCCTATCTAAGAGTCGCTTAAATGTCCCTAATGTTTCTGACTCCACTACCACTGCCGGCAGCGCATTCCACGCACCCACCATTGAGTAACGCGGAAAAAATATACATTCTACCATTTTGCACTCATCAGAACAGTTTGCAAGAATACCAAAGTAACGAGAAACAATATGCAAGACAAAATGCATCTTTATTTAGCAGTTCTCAAGAGGATCATTAGAGAAACATGAAACCTTTTACTGGTCTCCCACATTTCCGCACTCCTCCCAGTCTCACCTCCCAAACGTTCTTGGTTGTAATCCCCCCAGCAATGGCAGCTGTGCAATCTGCTGTCAAGGCCCATGCTCTGGAATTCTCTTCCTTAAACCTCTCCCATGCCCACCTTTCTGAGTCACTGACCTCACCTTCCAAGCTGTTGACCACCTTATAGGAAGGATATTATTAAGCTAGAAGAGATTTACCAGGATGTTGCTGGGAAAGGAGGGTTTGAGTTATAAGGAAAGGCTGGATAGGCCGGGACTTTTTCATTGGAGTGTAGGAGTTTGAGGAGTGACTCTATAGAAGTTTATAAAATCATGAGGGGCATAGATAGGGTGAATGGCAGATAGGGATATCCCCTAGGGTGGGGAATTTCAAGACAAGGGGACATATTTTTAAGGTGAGAGGAGAAAGATTTAAGGCATGAGAGGCAGCTTTTTACAGAGAGTGGTCATGTGTGGAAGGAAATTCCAGAGGATGTGGGTACAATTACAAGGTTTAAAAGACATTGGATAAGTATATGAATAATAAATATTTTGTGGGATATGGGCAAAGCGCAGGCAGATGGTGACTAGTTTAGTTTGGGATAATGGTCAGCATGGACTGGTTGGACCGAAAGATCTGTTTCTGTGCTGTATGACTCTATTGTCCTAATATCTCCTCAGGCGGGCCAGTGTAAAGCCCAGATTATCGCTGCTGTGATGCACATCCAGATGCTTTACAAGGTAAAAGGCACTACACAGATGCAAGTTGATGTTGTCATCGCCTGTGTCGTGTTTCAGGGATTCCCAAGAGAGTGAAAGGTGCTACATGGCTGCAAATCCTTCTTTCTCCTCGGGGCTGATCTGTAAGGATCAGCAGGGTGATTAAAAAGAAACAGAAACCAATCCAGATCAGTGAGATAAGGAACAACAAGGGTAAAGGAGTGAGACAAACTGTGTTCTGCAAGATGGACATTGTAGCTGTTTAGGCGAATTAGCGTGAGATACAGCAAATAAAAGCAAAAACCTGCAGATGCTGGAGATTTGAAATAAAAGCAGTAAGTGCTGGAGAAGCTCAGCAGGTCTGACAGTATCTGTGGAGAGAGAAACAGAGTTAATGTTTCGAGTCCAGTATGACTCTTCTTCAGAACATGTTGTTCTTCACTTGTAGTTGTCTTGATCCATGAGATCGACAAAGTATTCAATTGGGAATACCTCTAAATCTCTTTTTCCTTAAATCCACATTTTAGCCTGTGAATTGGAACTACACAATATGTTTTGATAGCGTAAGGAAATTCTGGAATATTCTGCTTCCTTGGTAAAGTGAACTGAATCAAAGAAACACTGGAAACAGGAGCAGGAGTAGGCCATTCGAACCTGCTCTGCCATTCATCCGGCTTCATATCCTGTTCCTGCTTTCTCCTCCATAAACTTTAATCCCTTTAACCCTAAGAAACTAAGCCCTAAAATAAAACAAAGAGCTGATGATCTGAAACAAAAACAGAAAATGCTTGAGAAACTCAAAAGGTCTGGCTGCACCTGTGGAGAGAACAAGGGTCTCCAGACTTGAATCATCAACTCTGTTTCTTTCTCCATAGAGACTGCCAGACCTGCTGAGTTTCTGTTTGTTTTATATCTAACTCCTTCTGGAAAACATTCAATGTTTTGGCCTCAATCGTTTTCTGTGGCAGAGAATTCCACAGGCTCCCCACTCTCTGAGTAGGACATTTCCCTATCTCTCACTCATAACAGGCCCATCGTGTATCTTTAAACTGTGACCCTTGGTTCTGGACTCCCTGGTCATCAGGAACATCCTTCCCGCGGGTTCAAACTGCACTTTGGGATAGGTTGAGAGTCCATTGTGGGATTTCTTTACTGTTTGAGGTGTCACATTCTTCTGTTGGGATCTTAAAAGGGATCTAGAATGTCATTGGATCTGGCGATCTCCCTGCTGTTTATTTCCCTGTAGCAATTGGGGCTTGTTGCAAATTTACAGAGATCTGCTCAATTCCCGATTCCAACTGCACCTCCAGATCCTACTGGCAGGCCAGACTGGTTGGTGGTGAGTGTTGCTCAAGGCAGGAGTTACCTTTAAATGTCATATTTCAAGCATTATTATTGTATGGAAGTTACTAAAATGAAACTCCGAGATTATAGTCAGTTACGATGCAGACCCACTAGGTCTGATATTGTCTCCGAGAAACACTAAGTAATAGGGAGGTGTGGTGTGCTGGTCATGTCATTGGGCTCCTGCTCTGGTGGACCAGGCTAACGGTCTGGCAACTTGTGGAATTTGAATTCAAAATTTTAAAAAGTGGAGTTAAAGATAGGAGAGGCATTGACCTAGTGAAATTATTGCTAGACTATTAACCCAGCGCCCCAGGTATTGTTTGAGGGTCATAGGTTCAAATACCATCATAGCAGGTTTGAATCCAATTAAAAAAAACTGGAATTAATTTTCTAATGACACCAATGTAGGGGTGAATGAACCCATCTGGTTCACTAATGCCCTTTAGCAGGGGTAACTGCTGTACTTACCTGGTCTGCCCTACATGTGACTCTAGACCCACACCTAACTGCCCTCTGGGTGCTAAATTCTGATTTTTTTTTTCCTTTATCCATTCATGGGATGAGGGTGTCACTGGCTAGGCAGCATTTATTGCCCATCCCTAATTGCCCAGAGGGCAGTTGAGAGTCAACCACGTGGCTGTGGGTCTGGAGTCACAGGTAGGCCAGATCAGGTAAGGATGGCAGTTTCCTTCCCTAAAGGGCATTAGTGAACCAGATGGGTTTTTCCAATAATTGACAATAGATTCACAGTCATCAGTAGACTCTTAATTCCAGATATATTACTGAATTTAAATTCCACCATCTGCCATGGCAGGATTTGAACCTGGGTCCCCAAAATAGTATCTGGGTCTCTGGATTAACAGCCCAGTGATAATACCACTAGGCCATCGCCTGCCCACGAGGAGATATGACACCGACATTGCAAATGAATTAAAAATAGATGGTGGTCATGAACCTACTATGAATTGTTGTTTAGAACCTGATTCCTTTAGGGAAGGATATCTGCCATCCTCACCCACATCTTATTCTTGTTTGAAGGTTCATAAATGGCCTAACAAACAACTCAGATTAAGGTCCACCTAGGGACAGGCAACAAATCAGAGATAGTAAGAACTGCTGATGCTGGAGTCACAGATAACACAGTGTGGAGCTGGAGGAACACAGCAGGCCAGGCAACATC
>NC_063359.1:37590712-37611835 GCF_021869965.1 Rhincodon typus | reverse complement strand
GGGGTGGGTCTGGGTGGGATGCTCTGAGGTTCGGTGTGGATTTGTTGGGCCAAAGGGCCTGTTTCCACACTGTAGGGATTCTATGAAACTATTCACCCTCCCAACCTGGTCATTATCAACTCCTTCATCTGTCCAACTGTCTTTCTCTCTCTTTGGGCTCTATCCTGTCATTTACTCCCTACCCCACCCACCTCCCTATTTTCTGCGTATAAACTGACATTTTCCCAGCCACCATCAGTTCTGAGGAAGGGTCACCGGACCTGAAACGTTAACTCTGTTTTTACCTTCACAGAGGATGCCAGACCTGCTGAACTTTTCCAGCAACTTTGTTTTTGTGCCTTCTTTACCATCTCGTCCACTTGCGTTGCCACCTTCAGAGAGCTATGCACTTGCATTCCAAGACTCCACTGCATATTCTTGTGACATAATAAGCCAGTTCTGAATGTCTCAGTCTGGCCACACTTTCATGTAGGGCGTTCTAGACCCGAATCACTCATTACATAAGAAGGTTTCTCATCGTGTTTGGAGGGCCGTGGTTCCAACCATCAAAGAGAAATGGGAAAGGGATGCATGGTTAATGCTAGTGGCAGCTATTCCTGCCACTAACTGGGGGTCTATAAAGGAGCTGGAGAAAACATTTCCTAGATTGTTTCTTTCAGTTGAACGTTCCTTATTTCTTTCGTGAGATGTGGGCATCACTGGCAAAATAATGAGATAACAAGGTATGGAGCTGGATGAACACAGCAGGCCAGGCAGCATCAGAGGAGCAGGAAAGCTGACATTTCAGGTCAGGACCCTTCCTCAGAAATGTGAATTTCAGATATCTGAAGAAGGGTCCAGACCTGAAACGTCAGCTTTCCTGCTCCTCTGATGCTGCCTGGCCTGCTGTGTTCCTCCAGCTCCATACTGCGTTATCTCAGACTCCAGCATTGACAGTTCCTACTATCACGGGCAAAATAACGTTGCTCTCATTCCCTGTGGACTGAGCAACTTGCTGGGCCATTTCAGAGGGCAGTTAGAGACAACCACATTGCAGTGGGTCTGGAGTCACATGTAGGTCAGACCGGTTACCAATTTCTTTTCATTCATTCGTGGGATGAGGGTGTCTCTGGCTAGGCCAGCATTTATTGACCATCCCTAATTGCCCAGAGGGCAGTTAAGAGCCAACCCAGTTGCTGTGGGTCTGGAGTCACATGTAGGCCATACGAGGTAAGGACAGTAGATTTCCTTCCCTAAAGGACATTAGTAAACCAGATGTTTCCTATTTCTTAACAATAATAGGCTTTCTTTCCCACTCAGACTAGATTCCAATCAATTGAATTTTTTTAACGAAAGGTGAGTTTTCATCTTACCTTCGGTCCCATCTCCCCCAGCAGCCCAATCATCCCCTCGGGCCCTGGCGGTCCCTGTAAAAGCAAACAAAAAACTTGAACGATTTTCACAATTTAAGCTTCCATCAGTTTGCACAGAACTTTCAATTGAAGAGCATTTATCGATGGTAAATAATGAGCTACAAGTAGACAGCACTCATGACCAAAGCAAGCTCACATCGTTGTACTGATTTCCTTGTGTATGGTACATTCGGCCATATTGCACATTCACTATATATTCACTATAGAGAGGACTTGCTGCCCTGAATGACACCACGACTGAAGTATCTCACCTCTCAGACATTGCATCATAGAGCTTTTTTTTGTCAATAAGGCATAAGAAAACTCTTCCAGTGAAATTATTCAGGGTTTCAGTCTAAGCCAAAGGAATTCACTGTGTATTAGCTGCACAGGTGCTCAGCTGAGTTGGAGGAGATTATAGAATCCCTACAGAGCAGGCCAGTGGACGCATCAAGTCCACACTGATCCTCCCCAAACAGCTACACTATAGGATTTCCCATGGCTAATCCACCTAGCCTGCACACTATGGGTAATTTAGCATGGCCAATCCACCCTAACCTACACAGCTTTGGCCTGTGGCAGGAAACCCACACAGAAACAGGGAGAATATGCAAACTCTACACAGACAGTCACCCAAAGCTGGAACTGAACCTGGGTCCCTGGTGCTGTAAGGCAGTGGTGCTACCACTCAGCCACCATGCCCACCTATGCTGTGTAAGGAGTTGGTGAGAGTGTAATATGCTGGTCCTTCAGCCTGTAACAAAGCAATGAACCAGTCAGTGGATAAGTGAAGCTGGAAGATGTGCCTTTTTGTTTTAGTTCCACTCCCCTACTGCTGGTTTAGACTGAGCTAGATCGTTTCCCATAACACTGAAACAGAGCCTTTGGCACACTCAGGATTCCTTACAAATGCTACCCAGTCAGGGAATCACATGAGAATGTCTCCTGTTTGCTGTGAATCAGTGACTGAGCAACACTGGTTGATCAACCCAAAGTGTGTCAATAGCTCCACAAAATATCCAATTTAAGACGATCAATCAAACTCACAACATGGCTCACATACGTCTTTAGATGTGACATATATTCGTACGCAGGGAGCAGTTCTCTGTAAACGTGGGATTTATTTAAGCCTTGCTCCTTTATTGAGAGATTGTGGGGGCCATGGCTCACTGTTGGTGTCTCCACGGCAACACCCTCATCAATCAGAGACAAACCAATGAACTCCCTAAAGCTGTGGAGCCTGGAAGGGTGAAATTATGGGGGCAGGATTTTGGACAAAAGGACTAGAATTTCAAATCTGTGGAATGTGCAGGAGAAGAGACGTTATCAATCAGTAAGCATGGATACAGTGGGTGGAGTGGTGGGGTGTCGGTTGTAAAATGGACAGGAGAGTTTAGGATATTGGTTATCAATAGAAAGTGGGGAATGGGAGACTGACCTGGAGAGTACTAAAGGCTAGGTACAATAAGGACATGTGTGAGGGTAATAAAGACTCAGTGTAACAAAGGCATGCGTGAAGGTTCCAGTGACAGATGGGCTGGGGTGGGAATGATGACAATGATACCTTGGAGGTGCAGGCAGGTGGTCCTTGCAATGGAGAGGATACAATGTCAAACAGAGGAGATGGTTACCAACTGTCTGTTGGCTCTCAGACCGTGGCCATAGTCAGGGATGGAGATGGCAGCATCAGTTCTCCCATGTTTGGTAGCTGGGAGGAAGTTACATAACGATGATGGTTGACAGAGTTGAGAGACGTATTGCTGGGAGTCAGTGGGATGTGTGTGACAGTGTCTGAGGACTATACCTAAGTGAGGGATCAGGGGCTGGAGGAACCACATATACCTGAGAAACGACAGGCATTGAGTTTTAAAAATGGAGAGTAACTGAAGCAGAGGGGCAGATCATGACAGGCACTGAGTTGCAGGGCTGACGTGGTGGAAGACCTGGCTATCAAGGACACGGTGTCAGCGGAGAGGAGGCCATGGTCTATATTGCCGGGGGGGTTGTGGGGTGGGGTTCATTGACAGGGCTAGAGAGAGACTCTACCTTTCTCTTTAGCCTGATTATTGCATCGTCATCTCCGTGCCAAAGTCCACTTCCCATGGCACAAAGGAGATGTGCATAAGACAAAAAAAAATTTCCAAAACGACAAACAGGCAGCTCATCAATCAGATTCTAGGGTTTAATAACAAGGATGTGGTTAATTTCTTCTGTCAGACCTCAACCAATGATCTCGAATGTCTGCACAACGATGCAGCTCCCCATGTCACTTCTGCTGACGATACATTCACCATGCCCCGTTGTTTGAAGTTCAACCCTTTGTATCAACATGTCCAAATGAAGAATTTGGTATCGTTTGGTAAACTGGGATTCCTGGAATAAAGGCAAAATAACTGGAGATCCGAATCAAATACAGAGACTGCTGGAGAAACTCAACAGGTCTCCCATGGACGCTGCCAGAAATGTTGAATTTCTCCAGCATTCTCTATATCGGGTCTGACAACATCCATGGAGAGAGAAACAGAGTTAATGTTTTGGGCCCGTCTGGTCTAGTCGAGTATTCTAGTATTACTGGACCCGAAACGTTAACTCTGTTTCTGTCTCCATGGACGCTGCCAGACCTGTTGAGTTTCTCCAGTGTTCTCGATGCTTGCTCCTGGAGTTTGTAGTTGGCTGGGGAGAACTGTATTCCACTCACAGGTGTTACTGTATAGATCCTGTTTGAAACAGAGGTCAGGCACAGGTTTATCTCTCAGTGGGTCACCAGGTTTTGGAACTCCCTTCTTGCAAAGGCAGAGAAAGCAGAGTCCTTGAATGTTTCTGAAGCAGAGGTGGATGTATGTTCTCGGTAGGAACGGGGAGTGGGGAGGTGAGGGGTTTGTCAGGAGTAAGAAGGAATGTGGACTCGAGGTTACAATCAGATCATATTAAATGGCAGAACAGGTTCTTGGGGCTGAATGGCCTACTCCTGCTCCATACATTCACACTGTTACAGTTCAGAAGCTTGTACATACGTACTAATGGATTCAAGAACAGCTTCTTCCCTGCCAGTTATTAGATTTTTGAATGGACCTCCCAAATTTTAAATTTAATGTTGATCTCACTCTCTTGCAGCCACAACATTGTATTCCTCGCACTGTTCTATTATCCTAACGCACTTTGTATGGTATGATCTGCCTGTCCTGCACACAAAACAAAACTTTTCACTGTACGTAGGTACATGTGACAATAATAAATCAAATCAAAGTTTAGAATTCAATATGGAGCTTCCCTCTCCTGATCAGATCATTCTTTCATACAGTTAGCATCCTGTGAAGGTACTTACTGGCTCTCCTGGGATTCCTTTAGCTCCTGGGGCACCAGAAGGTCCAGGAATACCCTGCAACGACAGAATGGATTGAGTTCTTTGTCAACGGTCAAAGGTTGGGTAAAACAAACTAAAATAATGAAACTGCGACAGGCTCAAACAAAGTAATATTAAAATGTTGTTTGGTTTTGAAGAAGCCCTCCAGTTTCCACTCTAACTTAGTTTCCATGCCTGCTTTTTGTTTTGAAAACTGGCTGGATTTTTCATTCCTGTTACACTCTTATGCACAATTCCTGTGCCAGCTACAAGATTTTGTCAGTGGCAATTTGTACAGGGTGTCATTCACATGCTCCGTGAGGAACGGGCCAGGGGCTGTTTAAAAATTAAAGAATTTGCAAACTTGAGAACTAATGATGAGAGCATCATTAACTTGAAGGAGAGAAAAGGATTATCTTGGACCAAGGACAAGATACTTGACTTCCAGGGGGCTAGACTAAACAATGTTTATTATTAAGACAGAAAAGGAGAAGAAAACATATTGGCATAACTTTTGTAATATCAGGAAACAGACAAAAAGAACACGCAGCACCACCATTAGCCACAATTAATTTTTTCACAGTCGGATTATTGGCATGTTAAGGGTCACGACTGCATTTAAGATTTCTGGCTTAATTCTGTCACACTAAAATAAGATTCTTTTTCTCTGTTCTTGGGATGTGAGCATTAACAGCAAAGTCAGCATTTATTGACTATTCCTAATTGCCCCTTGAGAAGGTGGTGGTGAGCTGCCTTCTTGAACCGCTGCAGTCCTCCTGCTGTGGGTTGACCCACAATGTCCTTATGGAGGGAGTTCCAGGATTGTGACCCAGCGACACTGAAGGAACGGCGATATATTTTCAAGTCAGGATGGTGAGTGGCTCGGAGGGGAACTTGTAGGTGGTGGTGTTCCCAAGCATTTCCTTCTAGATGTTAGAAATGACAGATTTGGAACATGTTGGCATAGGGTTAGCATGTTGCTAAATGCAAATTGTACATGGCATACATTACTGCTGCTGTGTGTCAGTGGTAAAGGGAGGGAATGTTTAAAGTGGTGGATGTGGTGCCAATCACGCGGGGGCTGCTTTGTCCTGGATAGTGTTGAGCTTCTTGAGTGTTGTTGGGGCTGCACTCATCCAGGCAAGTGGGGAGTAATCCATCACACTCCTGACTTGGGCCTTGTGGATGGTGAACAGGCTTTGGGGTGGGGGGTTCAGGAAGTCTGCAATAAGACTGCATCACTGTACTTCCATCCTCCCAAAGCACTAAAATCAAACATCTGATTAAAAGAAACAGAGAATCACACTTATGAATAAAATTTATAAATAATTTGAATCTGCTTTCTTCATATTAACCTGTTCCTCCTTCTCTTGGAGCTATTCCCTCTCTCCTTGGTCTAGTAAAGGAGGTGTGGTATAGACAGGACGTACTGTATAGACAGAAGGTATAGTATATACAAGAGGTGCAGTATAGACAGGACATATAATATGGACTAGAAGTGTAGTACATATAAGAGGTGCAGTATAGACAGGAGGTGCAGTATAGACAGGAGGGGCGGTATAGATAGGAGGGGCGGTATAGATAGGAGGGGCGGTATAGACAGGAGGGGCGGTATAGAGAGGAGGGGCGGTATAGACAGGAGGTGAGCTCTGAGCTGCTGAAGGCCCAGTCTCTGGGCTGCTGTAATGTCTCTCCCTTTCAGGGAGGCTGTTCCAGTTTAGGTTCTGGTCGGTGATGGTGGTGGTGAGCAGGTGGCAAACCTGGCAATGAGAGACAAGCCGAGACGTACAGGTTCAGTTTGCAGAGAGTGTCGTCGCCTGGCAACCGTGTGGCACAAGCGCCACTTTCCACTTCTCAGCCCAGGCAATGGATATTGTCCGAGGCAAGTGGGAGGGTTCGGACTGTGCCATTATCCGAGCAATGATGCAGATCAATGAATCAATTTTGAGGTGCAGTTGCTGCCAATTTGCACAAAGCAAAGCCTCACAGCGAGTGAGATGAGATAAATGGCCCAGTTTGATTTATTTTTTGGCTACGGGAGGTGTCTGGATTTGTGCATAAATCACTGAAAATGGCAGGACAGACTGGAAGAGAGAGGTTAATAAAGCATACAGTATCCTAGAGTATCCTTGAGCATACAACACAAAAACAAGGGAGTTATGTTGTACAGAACAACGGTTCAGCTTCAAATGGATCAGTGATTTCACTTCCACGAGGATGAGAGGGATTACAGAGGATGCAAAGAAACAACCATAAGCATGGCTTCAGGAATGAGAAAAGTCAGCTCCATGGATTGGACAGGCTGGGAGTGTTCTCCTTGGAGAACAGAAGGCTTGCACAACAGTTGATTGAGGTGTTCAAAACTGTGAGGATTCTGGACAGAATAGATAGGGAGAAACTTTTCCCACTGCTATCAAGAAAGAGGGCACAGGTTTAAGGGGAGCAGATTTAGGACCGTGTTCAGGAGGAACGTCTTCTTTCAAAGGGCTGTGAATCTGTGGAACTCCCTGCCCAGTGAAGCAGCTGAGGCTTCCTCATTGAATGTCTTTAAGGCAAAGATAGATAGATTTTTGAACAGCAAAGGAATTAAGGGTTATGGTGAGCAGGTAGGTAAGTGGATCAGCCATGATCTTATTGAATGGCAGAGCAGGTTCGAGATGGCCTACCAGCACTCCTATTTCTTATGTTCTTTCCTTCTTAGGTCGATGGTTAAAAAAAGCAGAGGAGACATGAGGAGAAACACCATCATTCGGTGAGTGGTTAAGATCTGGAATGGACTGCCTGAGATTGTGGTGGACGTAGAATGAATTGCGGCATTCAAGAGGGAATTGGATTATAAAGTGAAATGGAAGAACATGCAGGATTGTGCACAGAAGGCGGGAGATGGGCATGAAGTGAATTGTCTTTTCATACAGCCATGATGTACAGTACATCAGGGTGTGCAGACAAGATGGGCTGAGTGGTCTCCTGCTGCAGTGCAACAATTCCACGATTCTGTGTAAACTGGTCACTTTCAGTTGCGGGAATTATATTAACAGAATACCAAATGTTTCCCTGCCCTGGGATAACACCGCATAACCTTTCACATTCCCTCGAAGATTTAGACGAATTTGTTTAACGCGTAAACGAAAATAATTGGGGAAAAAATACTCTTTGCAGGTTCTCGGAGCAGTAGTTCATTGTAGCCATACTATAGATTAATTCATTTTGCCGTGAGGATAATCTTGATTGAAATCTAGGATTCCAACACGTTAAAATATTATCCTGTTAACTCCCTCTGTATGGAATCGCTAAACAAGCAGGAGATTTAAATGTGTAGCCTCTCTCAAAGCACCAGGTTCCAGTCTCCCAAACCACTTCCCATCGATTCTGACTGTACACAGTTCAATGGTCCAAGCAAAATATTTAAATACAAAATGGTGATGAACGAATAACATTCCAACGCACCAAACCACTTCCAATTCACTCTTCTTGGACAGAATATCAAATCCAAGCACAACATCTTACAGTAGATTCCTGATTGAAACCCAGAATACATCCTAGTAATTGGATTTTGTTATCAAGATTTGAGACACGTTCAATTGATTTGTGGTTTTGAACCAGAGACAGCAGAATATTTTAGATCCTACAATAACTTCTGCATAAAAGATATTAACATTTTGTTTTGCTTGGACTGAATGATGAAGAGCGTTCAGAATGAATGATTTTACAAATAATACGCTATGTACATTAATTTTAAAGTTATGATAATTCTATTTTAAGCAGCCTGTTCAAATTCATACCTTCAAATGTATTTCATGGAACGCCTTTCATTATCCATTGCTAGTTTTAATAGTGAAAGGCTTTTCGAAATATTTAAGTGCCAGCAGCTGAATTTAAAACATTCACATGTTTAACACAAAGTATTTCTCTGCTCATCCAGTAAGTGTTCTGCGTTAATCTCCGAGATGTGAGCGTTGCTGGAGGTGTTGGCATTTGTCACCCATCCCTCACTGCCCTCCAGAATATGTTAGTAAGCTTTCTTCGTGAATCCCTGCAGCATTTGGAGTGTAGGTAGATGGGCCACACTGTTAGGGAGGGCGCTTCAAGGGTTTTGACCCAGCGACACTGAAGCAACAGCGATATATTTCAAAGGCAGGGTGGTGAGTGGCTTGGAGGGGAAATTCCATGGGGTAGTGTACTTATGCGAATACAGGAATTAGGAACAGACGTCGGTTATTCTGCCCCTCGGCCTTCAGACTGCTCCCATTCTATTGTTATTAATATTAATCCCTTGTCCTTCTAACTGGTGGCGGTCACAGATTTGGAAAGAGTTGTTGAAGGAGTGTTGGTACTTGATAATACAGAACCTGATGCTGTAGTGCATCTTGTACATGGCACACACAAGGGTGGTACAGTGGCTCAGTGGTTAGCACTGCTGCTTCACAGCTACAGGGACCCAGGTTTGATTCCAGCCTCAGATGACTGCACGTATAGAATTTGTACATTCTCCCTGTGTCTGAGTGGGCTTCCTCCCACAGTCCAAAGATGTGCAGGTTCAGTGGACAGGCCAGCAGTGTCCAAGTATGGCAGGTTAGCTGTCCTTTTTTTTTTACCAAAAAAGAAACCCTGGGGTCAGGTCTGAGTGGAATACTCCTTGGAGGGTTAGTGCAGACTTGATGGGCTGAACGGTCTCTTTTTGCACTGTGGGGATTCCATGAGTCACATTCCAATATCCAGGTTGTGAATTAGGTAGCAACAGATTCTCAGAAATTTACAAGCATTTTGTAGTAAATCTATAGTTTAAGGCAAACATCAGTTTCCACATTTCCCTTCCTATCTTGAAGTTGATAACCCCAGGGCACAACTTAGTTCTTTTTTCTAATGGAAGACCTACTACTGAATCACCAAATAAAGGAAGCATAGGGAAAGAGGGAGCATTAAATTGAAGTGGAGTTGGAGGGGGAGATAACATACTCCAGCCCCCGTACTGCCCACCTCCAGATTTCAACCTTTTAAAATAATTATCTGTGTCACCAACTGAATTAACAAAGCCAGAAGTCACACGACACCAGGTTATAGTCCAACAAGGTTATTTGAAAGCACTTTTCAGTTTCGGAACGCTGCTCCTTCGAAGGATTCCACCAGGGAATTATCTACTGCTTGTTGAAGGCTTCTCTTTTGATGCTATGATACACCCCTGCAGCAGGTGGGACTTGAGCCATCCTCCTGGCTCAGAGACAGGGACAGTACCACAAGCGCCCTTACTCTCTGAAGGCTTTTTTCTCTAATATCCAGAAGTCATCTTACACGTAACTGAACAGATTTTGGTTTCCCATCACCAAATCACCTGTGATTTCGTTTGCCACCTATTCACCACCATTAATTCATTTATTAATTAATAAATTGATTAATTTATGTATAAAGCCCAGTATGTGTAACACGAGCCCCCAGAAGTGTGAGGGAGAAGTGGGGGGGGGGGGATTAATATAAAATGGAGTTGGAAGGGGAGATAAAGCAGTTAATCTCTGCAGTGCTCACCTCTCTCTGAAGGTATCAAGAGTATTGACAGACCATGCATGCTTTCTCTCCAAGGGCACCGTGCACAAATGAGGAAGAGGGACAGACAGTCAGCATCTCTCTGGAGGCTTCAGATTTTTATTAAACTCAAATCTCACCATTTGCATTGGTGAGATTCAACCTTATGTCCACAGAAAAGAGGAAAGATGTTGTCAAACTTGAGAGGATGCAGAAAAGGTTTACAAGGATGTTGCCAGGGTTGGAGGGTTTGAGCTACAGGGAGAGGCTGAATAGGCTGGGGCTATCTTCCCTGGAATGTCAGAGGCTGAGGGGTGACTTTATAGAGGTTTATAAAATCATGAAGGGCATGGATAGGGTGAATAGCCAAGGTCTTTTCCCCAGGGTAGGGGAGTCCAGAGGTCATAGGTTTGAGGTGAGAGGGGAAAGATTTAAAAGGGACCTAAGGGGCAACTTTTTCACACAGAGGGTGGCGCGTGTATGGAACAAATTGCCAGAGGAAGTGGTGGAGGCTGGTACAATTACAACATTTAAAGGCATCCGGATGGGCACATGAATAGGAAGGGTTTAGAGGGATATGGGCCAAATGCTTGCAAATGGGACTAGATTAATTTAGGACATGTGGTTGGCATGGACGAGTCGGACCGAATGGTCTGTTTCTGAGCTGTACAGCTAAATGACTCTATGACATTAGTGTGCAGATTTCAAATCCAGTGATCTTAGCAGTGTAGCACTGCCTTTGCTCCTCTCGGGAGGCTAAATACAAAGATCAAACAGCATCGCCTGTTCTCCATCAAAACTGGGTTCGTTCTGTTTGACTGCAAAGGGACCTGCATTTTTAACTCGGACATACTACATTGTGCAACAAAGCCCCCAGCAATCTCCTCCCTCGCCTCTCACAGCATTTTGGGATAGTGTCGGGGCGTATCTGCTGACTGGTGCCTTGTAGATGGTGGACAGGCTTTGGGGGAATCAGGAGGTGAGATATTCACTGCAGGATTCTCAGCCCCGATCTGCTCCTGTAGCCTCTTTATTTATAATGGCAGGTCCGTCAGTGATAGGTGGATTGGTGAAGACAAGGTTAAGTAGGCTTCTCCCTTCTGTTGGCCCTTCTTCCAGTTCTGAGGAAGGGTCACCGGACCCGAAACGTTAACTCTGATTTTTTTCTTCACAGATGCTGCCAAACCTGCTGAGCTTTTCCAGCAACTTCTGTTTTTGTTCCTGATTCACAGCATCCGCAGTTCTTTCTGTTTCTCCCCTCTGTTGGTCTCTCACCAGAGAGGCTGAGTCCAGTCAGGCTATGACACATCCTTCAGGTCAGCACCGATGCTACTGAGCCACATTCAGTGATGGACTCTAAGGTCTCCCACCTGAAGTATTTCTATGCCTTTGCCACTGTCAATGTTTCTGCCACATTAGTGGAGGGGCACTGCTTCATCACCAAAGGAATGCAGTCGGTGGGAAACCAGGAGCTCCTGGGATTCAACGTTGAGGACTCCCTAGATGGTTAGACCATTGTAATGCAGTGCCTGGTGTGAGTCTGTCACTCTTGTGGGAGAGGACACTGGTGACCTGGTGACTCTGATCTCCTGGCACTGGCTTCACCGGGATGGGTTATTGTGCGGGTATGACTTTCCAGGCTGTTGCTGGCTAGTCCCTGGGACGGCCTTCCCAAATCCAGTAGCAGCCCCAACACATTAGCGAAGAGGTCTCTGACCATCAGTGAGGTAGGGCCCATTGTGCTCCCTTGAAGCGGGCCAGTACGAATGAGGTCAGTGCGAGGTGGCCCATCCTGTTATATTCTTATTACATTTTGTCGCAGCCAATGGTAAAATACAGTGTCTCACAAGGCCATGTAGAACATACCTTAAAGCCAACCAGACTGCTGTGGGTCACCACAGTCAGGCCAAGAAAAGGCTTCCAAGTTTCCTTAGTAAACCTGATGGTTCCACAGACATATCAGTGGTACTAAGTTTTCTCTCCAGATTTACCTGATTAACAGAACTTGATTTCTTCTGGTTGCTACAATGGGATTTAAGCTCACATTTCTGGATCTTGGATATTAGGCACTTCCAGGTAATGTTGTGTACATTGGGCCTGTACTCCTTGGAGTTAAGAGCAATGACAGGCCACTTTATTAAGGACTTGATAGGGTCAATGTGTAAAGATTGCTTCCCTACTTGTGGCAGGTCTAGGACCAGTGGGCACCATCTGAGAATGACCAGTTGCCCATTTCAGACAGAAATGAGGAGAGTTTTCCTTCTCTCAGAGACTAGTGAATCTGTGGAACTCATAGAATCCTTACAGTGTGTAAGCAGGCTACTGGGTCCACTGAGTCCACACTGACCCTCCAAAGAGCATCCTATCCAAATCCACCACCCTCCCCTCTCCCTGCATTCCCTATGGCCAATCCACCCTAACCTACACATCTTTGGACTGTGGGAGGAAACCCGCATAGACACGGGGAGAACGTGTAAACTCCACACAGACAGTCGCCCAAGGCTGGAATCGAACCCAGGTCCCTGGCACTGTGAAGCAGCAGTGCTAACCACTGAGCCACCGTGCTAGATGTCAAGGCTAGGTCTTTAATGTTCTGACAGAGGATCACTAGACTCAAAATGTTAACTCTGTGTTATTCCCTACAGAGGCTGCCAGACCTGCTGAGTTTCTCCAGCACTTTCTTTTGAGGGAACTGAGGTTTATGGGGAAAAGGCAGGAATGTGAAGTTGAGGATGATCTCATGGAATGGTAGACCAGACTCCATGGGCTGAATGGCCTGCTTCTGGTTCCTAGGCCCATGATGAGCTCTGGCCCTTACTCTCTGAACCAATAACAACCATTACTCTATCATGCTCCAGAGCAGATTCAATCGCACTCCAACCTAGAACAAAATCTACAGCCAATTTATTTCTCTTGTTCCATTCCTGTAGTGCAGAGGAGAATGCTCAAATGTGATCTGTTGAGTGAGCTGAGGGGAGTACGCACAGAATGTGCCAATGATTAAACCTGGGATCACTGTGAATGGCTTAAGATCATGCTGTGATATTTTTAACATCCTGACAGGGCATGATCCCTGCTGGCCCGAGCAGACCATAGGAGACCTGGCCTGGACTGACCGCTGGGTGTGTGCTGGCCTGGAATGACCACTGGGAGTGTGTTGGCCTGGGCTGACCGCTGGGTGTGAGCTGGCCTGGACTGACCACTGTCCTGGACTGACCGCTGGGTGTGAGGGGGCCTGGACTGACTGCTGGGTGTGAACTGGCCTGGACTGATCGCTGTCCTGGACTGACCGCTGGGTGTGAGCTGGCCTGGACTGACTGCTGGGTGTGAGCTGGCCTGGACTGACCGCTATGTGAGAGCTGGCCTGGACTGACCGGTGGCCTGGACTGACCGCTGGGTGAGAGCTGGCCTGGACTGACCGCTGGCCTGGACTGACCGCTGGGTGTGAGCTGGCCTGGACTGACCGCTGGCCTGGACTGACCGCTGGGTGAGAGCTGGCCTGGACTGACCGCTATGTGAGAGCTGGCCTGGACTGACTGCTGGAAGTGAGCTGGCCTGGACTGACCGCTGGCCTGGACTGACCGCTGGGAGTGAGCTGGCCTGGACTGACCGCTGGGAGTGAGCTGACCTGCTTGTTGGTGATGAGCTGTGATTGGCAGTCGCAAACATATAGGAGTTGGGAGGGTCATCTTGTGGCTGCATAGGACATTGGTTAGGGCCACTTCTGGAATACTGCGTGTAATTCTGGTCTCCCGGTTGTAGGGAGGATGTTATGAAACTTGAAAGTGTTCAGAAAAGATTTATGAGGATCTTGCCAGAGTTGGAGGATTTGAGATACAGGGAGAAGCTGAATAGGCTGGGGCTATTTTCCCTGGAGCATGGGAAGCTGAGGGGTGACCTTATAGAGGTTTATAAAATCATGGGGGGGCATGGACAGGGTAAATAGTCAAGGTCTTTTCCCCACAGTACGGGAGTCCAAAGCTAGAGGGAAGGGCATAGGTTTAAGGTGAGAGGGGAAAGATATGAAAAGGACCTAAGGGGCAACATTTTCACGTACAGGGTGGTGAGTGTATGGAACAAGCTGGCAGAGGAAGTGGTGGAGGCTGGTACAATTACAACATTTAAAAGGCATCTGGATGGGTACATGAACAGGAAGGGATATGGGCCAAATGTTGGCAAATGGGACTTGATTAGTTTAGGATATCTGGTCAGCATGGACAAGTTGGGCTGAAGGGTCCATTTCTGTGCTGTACAGCTCTATGACTCTAATCCTAGAGAGGTTGGCACATCGTGAGGGGCAGTGAGATCAACCAATCAGAAGCTCCGCTCTTGTCAGCCATGAAAGGAGAGGGTGCCATTGGCAGATCACTGTTTCAGGATGGTGCCATGAGACAATATAAAACTTGGTGTCTTTTCCACAATGTCAGGGCTTCCGAAATGCTTCGCAGCCAATTAAACACTTCTTTAGTTTGAAGCGGGAGTGGAAACACTACAACCACTTTGTGCACAGTAAGCTCCTGTGACCCGATGATTTACTCCAGTACCATTGGCTGCGGGAGACTATCAATCAGGCCAACCCTCTGATTTTCCTCAAGATGGTGCCATGTAACCTTGCTGGAGATGGCACCTCTGGCAGTGAGGCACTCCCTCACGACCGCACTGGAGTCAGCCGCGGGACCTTTGGTCTCAGAGGAGACAGCACTACTCTGATCCAGAGCGCGCACTGAAGTAACACCGTTTCACCTCTGGGCTTCACACTCAGGGAAATATAAAACTCCCGACTTAACTGATTCGTGACACCCTCCAGCGGTCTCAGTTAAAAGAAACTATTTTGTTTTCAGCTCTGCCCTCGGGAAAACTGAATTAAAGGTGGAAAGGGGGACCTAATTTGGTTAAAAGGTATTCAGCCCTAATTTCATACCACCAGATTCAAGACCAGCTTCTTTCCCACTAAGTTTACAGTATTGTCCCTCATGGTGCCACATTAGGTACAATTCTTAGATGCAAAATACAGAAATAAAGAAAAATAAAGTTACATTACCCTACGGTAATTCACAGCATAAGTTAGAAAATAAGAATGGACTTCTGAATGGACCTCTCAAATTTTAAATTTAATGTTGATCTCGCACTCTGTGCACCTTCTCTGCAATTGTAACATTGTATTCCTCACTCTGTTCCATTACCCTAGTGCACTTTGTATGGTATGATGTGCCTGTACTGCACACAGCACAAAACTTTTAACTCTACCTAGATACATGTTACAACAACAAATAAATCAAATCAAACTAAAATCAGATTTGCAAAGGAAATGAACCTAAAGCTATCAGACTGCTCAAATCTCTAGCACACCTCTGTTCTGATGCACTAATACTATCTCAGGCTCTTCCACATCTGTCGCTGACTTGAGAGGTTGCATCTCAAGGCCAGTATGTTGATATGCCTTTAAGAGACACTACTGCATCGTAGCACATGACCTGAAGGTACTAAGATCTCAGACTACATCTTATCCCAGGATCACTTGAAGCATGACACACCATTGGAAGCATGCTGTTCTGTTGTAAACTAATGGCTTAGTAATTGTTCAGATATGTAAATGCATGAGGAATGTAATATATGTACATAATAAGTTAATTAGAACAAATGTCCATTGGTTCTTGAATACCACGATATCCACACCCAGTTTCTTATATTACCGGTGCAATATAAGAGCTCCATATCTGGTAAAAACACCCAGACAGAAGCAAACTTATTGAGAATCAAACACTGCACTGTCAAACATCTTGATCAAAGTGTCCGGGTAATTGTGGAACTGAGTGAATAAAGACTGTTTATCTGATTGCACTGTGTATCCTTTTAACTTTTTTTCTTATTTTCTAACTTATATTATGAATTACTGTAAGGTAATGTAACTTTATTTTTCTTTATTTCTGTATTTTGTATCTAAGAATTGTATCTACGTTCTTTATATCTAATATGGCACCATGAGGGGTAATACTGTAAACTTTCCACTATACTCCTGTACTTCTGTACTCAAGTACACGTGACAATAAACCTAATTCGAATTCTACTAAAAATCTTAACAAGCATTATCAGCCTCACACGTCCTCTGTCATTTCCAAGTCATTTTGATCCAGAATGAAACCAGTTTTGTCCGAATACAAAATGACATGTCATTTCTAAACACACTCAAACTGGAACTTCTTTTCCCCAATACTCAGAAACTGCTCTTTTAATAACCTTGTCAGCGGAATAAAATGAAGAACTGCAGATGCTGGAAATCTGAAACATAAACAGAAATGGCTGGAGGTACCTAATTTCTTTAGAAGAGTCACTGGACTCGAAACATTAACTCTGTCTCTCTCTCTCTCTTCACAGATGTTGCCAGACCTGCTGGGTTTCTCCAGCCATTTCTGTTTTTATAACTTATACAGTGGCTTTATTTTGGCTAAAGGAAAGGATTTCACTCTCTGTTTTGAGGGATTTTACAGAAAGGTTATTGTTACTATTTATGTAGAACTTACATGGAATCCCTACAGCTTGGAAGCATGTCATTCGGTCCATCGAGTCCACACCAACACTTTGGACAGCATTCCATCCAGACCCTTCCCCCTGTCCCTGGAACCCTGCATTTCTCATGGCCAATCCACCCTAACCTGCACATCTTTGGACTGTGGGAGGAAACCGGAGCACCCGGAGGAAACTCATGCAGACACGGGGAGAATGTGCAAACCCCACACAGACAGTCATAGAGCCATAGAGAGATATACAGCACGGAAACAAACCAGTCCATACCGACCAGATATCTGATACTAATCTAGTCCCATTTGCCAGCATTTGGCCCATATCCCTGTAAACCCTTCCTATTCCTATACCCATCCAGATGCCTTTTAAATGTTGTTATTGTACCAGCCTCCACCACTTCCTCTGGCAGCTCGTTCTGTACACGCACCACCTTCTGCGTGAAAAAGTTGCCCCTTAGATCCCCTTTATATCTTTCCCCTCGCACCTTAAAGCTATGTCCTGTAGTCACCCGAGGGTGGAATCAAACCCAGGTCCTTGGTGCTGTGAGGCAGAGTGCTAACCACTAAGCCACTGTACTGCCTTATAGTCTTACAGTATACATAATAGTACATTACTGTTATATTGTTACTGTTCTAATGTATATTGTATTGCTGTTGGATAATATTGTCATATATTATGCATTATATTATATTACTGTTATATGAGATTGTATTGTTATTGCTGATTAAGTCCAGGTTATTTGTTCAAAATATAACATTCAAAAGCTTTTTCATGAAAAGCTAGCACTGACATATGGGCCGAACAGCCTCTGGTGATCACTTCATGACTTACCAGGAAACCTGTTGCTCCTGTTTCTCCTGGTTCCCCTCTTTTACCCTGTAAATAGAGGTGAGGGTTTAATAATGTGACTCATACTTTAAAGTGCTTGCCAGAAATAAAATTGCGTATTTTGAATAAATATTGAAACAAAAATAATACTGGGCTTCTTTTTTTGCTTTCACATACCCTCTGTCCATCTGGTCCAGGCCGGCCTGGTTTCCCTGGAGATCCCTATTATTAAACAGAGTTAAAATAATTCCCTGAGGCAACAAGAACATGGAGAGCTCCAAAATGACCCAGTGGTCTATTTATACAGGAACCACTGGACTGAATAGACAAGCTCTTTTTATTTAGATTAACCCTCATTACCAGCGTTACCATTATTCACAGATTAGTGTGCACCCAACTACATGTGGGAATTAAATGCTCATTTCAATAAATTTTACTAGTTATTCTGAAAACTGTAATTAAAGCTGAGATTCAAATTGCAACCTGGTCAGTGATGGATAACATCTTTTGCAGAAAGTCAATGAACAAATCCCCTTTGCTTCACACGGTACCACTCAACATTAGCAGCAGATCCTTTCAAACTGGATCTCAGCCTCCGAGCTGCTGTACTGAAAACATTCGCAGAATACTTCCCTCCGAAGCTGACGTGTAAAAACCAACTTGGACAAACACTTGACGTTTTATTAACTCCACCCTGAGGTTCAATGATGAAAACGGACAATTTCTCGACATCATAAATGAAGGGACACGGCCTCGAAGCTCAGCTCCTGACTTCTCCCGTGGTTACATACCTTTGTACCTGTTGGACCTGGCTCCCCTGTCAGACCATCAGAACCTCGTGCACCCTGAAACACAGAGCAGACCATTTGAACAGCAGGTGTCTCTCTTGCACTCCTTCCAACTTTTAGCTTCAGCAGAGACTCAGTGCTGAACTGTGACCCCTTCCTTTATTCCTTCCTGTGTCCTTACTTCTGCAATTTTCTGGCTTGCTCGCTGTCTAATTTAGTGCTCTGCTTTCTAGGATCCTCCCTCCCCTGCACTGTTCCATTAATACTCAAAAATAAAACTTTATGGGCTGTCTGAGTGATGAAGTGTTTCAAAGACATCTTGCAAAGATTCGCATCAAATTAAGAAATATACGCATTAGTGTGCTTGCTGTAAAACCGTGCTAAGGAACTCTCTGTGGTTTGCTAGTTCAGATGGTACCTATTCTAATATTCCGGGGTTGTTAGATGCAAATGACTTTGATAATTCTGCAGATAATTTTACATTTAGTGCCCAGGAAGTTCGAACAAATTTGCAAACTTTGACTAAACAACCACAGGGTCATCTTCAGTTCCTCTGCTGCCTTGCTTTCCAGCAAATATTTTGTATTATTTAGTTTACAGAGAAAGAAAGGCGCAGTTTCATTTCCTGAATGTTGCTGAAAAGAGAAACATGTTTCAAAGCTTTTTGTCTTGCACTCATCAGGACACATGCAAGAATGCCAAACTCCAAACGATCACAGCAATTTATGCTGCATCCCAGGACAACAGGGATGCTGATTGTTGACTTTGATTGGTCAGCGTCTGGCCAATGAGAAAGTCATGAAGAACTACAGGCTCCTGAGCAATTCAAAAAATGTGCAAGGTTTGAAAACGGTCCTTTTGTTTGAATTGAACTGGATGATATATAGTCACTTACATCTTACAGTCAATAATACAGTACAATACAGTGAAAAGCTTCAACTGTCGCCACAATCCAGTGCCATTTTGAATGGTTTAAGAATAAAAAGGTATAACTCCACAACCCCTGCCATGAGTCCTGAGCCTGCTGACCTATGACACCTGCCCCTCACACCTCCTCCTTCGCCTCGGGCCCACTGTATTGGACCTGTCAATGTAGGAGTCCACATTCTTTAGGTGCCATATCTTCGCTGCTGGGCCTACTTTACCAACCATCGCCAAAGCCAGTACCCGTGCTGAGCCCACCCTCGCTCTGCAACCAAGAATTCCCAGCTCCAGGCCAACCGCAACCAGGAGCTGCCGCCACCGACTCATCAATAACCAGGAATCCCTGGCTCCGGGGCCTACCGTGACCACAACCAGGAGTCCCTGGCTCCGGGGCCTACCGTGACCACAACCGGGAGTCCCTGGCTCTGGAGCCTACCGTGATCACAACTGGGAGTCCCTGGCTCTGGGGCCTACCGTGACCACAACCGGGAGTCCCTGGCTCTGGAGCCTACTGTGATCACAACCAGGAGTCCCTGGCTCTGGGGCCTACCGTGACCACAGCCAGGAGTCCCTGCCTCCAGGGCCTACCGTGACCACAACCAGGAGTCCCTGGCTCTGGGCCTACGATGATCACCAGCAGGAGTCTCTGGCTCCGGGCCTACTGTGACTACAACCAGGAGTCCCTAGCTCCGGACCTACTTCAGTGTTTGTGAAGAACAAAACATTGTATTGAATGTATATCACGACATGTAAATGTGAATGAGCCAGGCTGTTTGATTCGAGTCTCGCAAATGCCAGCCAGTTCTGAGGAAGTGTCACCAGACCTGAAACGTTAAGTCTGATTTTTTTCTTCACAGATGCTGTCAGACCTGCTGAGCTTTTCCAGCAACTTCTGTTTTTGTTCCTGATTCACAGCATCTGCAGTTCTTTCGGTTTTTACCAGCCAATTATATTCTACACATATTCTCAGATTATATATTCTATTTGATTTTAAAGGCTCCATTTTCTTTCTCAACAAAAAAATTCAGGCCGCAGCAAAAATTCAGCAATTAAAATTTTCTGGGATGGTTAATGTACAGTGAGAATTCCAGTCTTTCATATTCATTTAATTTGACTTCTCATGGAACTCTCCCCTCTAGGATTCTCAGTTGATTTTTAGTGCCTGCTCCTGAGTTTGAAATGGGCAGGGGTTAGAGATTCACACTCTGTGGGAAACAGTCACTCACCTCGGATGTTCCTCAGAAATTCATTCACAGGATGAGGGCATTGCTGGCCAGGTCAGCAATTATTGTCCATCCCTAATTGCCCAGAGGGCAGTTAAGAGCCAATCATGTTGCTGTGGGTCTGGAGTCACATGTAGGCCAGGCCAGACCAGATCAGGTAAGGATGGCAGATTATCTTCCTTCATGAACCTGATGGGTCTCTCTTGACAATTGGCAATAGTTTCATGGCTATCATTAAACTCTTAATTCCAGATTTTTATTGAATTCAAATTCCACCTTTTCCATGGCGGGATTTGAAGCCAGGTCCCCAGAACATTACCTGAGTCTCTGAATTAACAGGCTGGTTAATACCACTAGGCCAATATTTCCCCCCAAAACCTCCAATTAATTGCAGCATATTGCCACCTTCTCAGGGTTTAACTGGGGTGGGTCAAACAACTTTAATAATAAAGACGGGAGGTTCTCACCATCCAATCAAGGATGGCAGGCAGGCTCTCAGATTTGGAAGGTCAATTAGAGGTGCAATGGATTGTGAGCCAGACTCACCACATCTGCACGCCACATCTACTCACCACGTCTGCACCCAC
>NC_063359.1:37590470-37590702 GCF_021869965.1 Rhincodon typus | reverse complement strand
ACCTACACGCCACATCTACTCACCACACCTACACGCCACATCTACTCCCCACGTCTAAACATGTCTACACATGTCTACTCCCCACGTCTGCACGCCATGTCTACTCCCCGCGTCTGCACGCCACGTCTACTCCCCGCGTCTGCACGCCATGTCTACTCCCCACATCTACTCCCCATGTCTACTCCCCATGTCTACTCCCCACGTCTACTCCCCATGTCTGCACGCCATGTCT
>NC_063359.1:37590261-37590460 GCF_021869965.1 Rhincodon typus | reverse complement strand
GCACGCCATGTCTACTCCCCACGTCTACTCCCCATGTCTGCACGCCACGTCTACTCCCCATGTCTGCACGCCACGTCTACTCCCCATGTCTACTCCCCATGTCTGCACGCCACGTCTACTCCCCATGTCTACTCCCCACGTCTACTCCCCATGTCTGCACGCCATGTCTACTCCCCACGTCTGCACGCCATGTCTACTC
>NC_063359.1:37562593-37590251 GCF_021869965.1 Rhincodon typus | reverse complement strand
GTCTGCACGCCATGTCTACTCCCCACGTCTGCACGCCATGTCTACTCCCCATGTCTACTCCCCACGTCTGCACGCCATGTCTACTCCCCATGTCTGCACGCCATGTCTACTCCCCACGTCTGCACGCCATGTCTACTCCCCACGTCTGCATGCCATGTCTACTCCCCATGTCTACTCCCCATGTCTGCACGCCATGTCTACTCCCCATGTCTACTCCCCATGTCTGCACGCCATGTCTACTCCCCATGTCTGCACGCCATGTCTACTCCCCGTGTCTACTCCCCATGTCTACTCCCCGTGTCTGCACGCCATGCCTATACAATTTGTTGACTCACTATGAAATGTAAGGCAGCTGCAATTGTATTGGCTGTTACCAGCAAACCTTAGGATGGAAGCACCTACCCTCCCCATTCCCTAATTGCCCATCACAGAATCGTTAGGCTGCAGGCGGAGGCCATTTGACCAATCGTGCCTGCATTTCACCCAATACCAATCTCCTGCCTTTTCCCTCCTTATGCCCGCACACCACTGCCATCCTGGTTTGCTCGGCCATTTCACAGGGCAGCTGTGGGTCTGGAGTCACGTGTAGGCCAGACCAGGTGAGGACGGTAGATTTCCTTCCCTAAAGGACATCAGTGGACCTGACGGGGTTCTGAACTAACAGCTGCCTCACATTCATGATCACTCAGCCCTAGTTTTCAAAGTTCAGATTGATTAGCTGAATGTTGGTCAGACTTGACCCCAGTCTCTTAGCCTAGGCCACTAGATTGCCAGCCCCTGACACCACAATATGGGGATTTAAAATCAACGCTTTCTAAACAAACCACAACATGAATAACGAGAGCAGAACTGCAGATAATGAAACACTGCAGAGATGAAATGAAAGTTTGCTTCATGCTTTGAACTTTTTCTGTATTTCAGTTAAACTGCAGGAGAGCCGGAAGTGGGTGTGGGACAGACAAAGATAAACATATTCCCTCAGTCCATTCAATTACAGCAAACCTTTAAACCATCTTACAGGGGAAGGGGGTGGCGGTTCACCAGGAAGCTGCGTTGTTCTGACAGAGATGATAAGCATCACATATTTTACTGATCCCAATCTTTCACTTGTCATTATGCAAGGTAACCAGAAAAAAATAATGCACTATTCGCAATTTGTTTCAGAAGCAAATGCATTCCAATGCAAGCATCCATTGTATGAGCAAATGGGCAGTGGGGGTGAAAAAGACATCTGTAAGGATAGTCACCAGTTCATGGGAAGGAAGGAAATATGGATTTATTTAAAATGTTTCACTATATGTCTCCACACAATCCCACATGCTGCTGAAACACTCACTGTTCACTTGACTAACAGATTACCGGTTGCCTTCCCACCTTCTACCCTTTTTATAAACCTAAGGTCATTAGGAATGTGGTTGTCAATATCCTAACGTGCACCAAGACCCATTCCTCTGTCTCCTCTGTGCCCGCTAACCTACGCTGGTTCCTGGTCACACTACAGCTTGGTTTTCAAATTCTGATCCTCACAAAGGATCACTGTCCCCTCTCGCCCAGCACTTTAATCTCCCCCACCTCTCTTCTCTAATTATGGTCTCTGGAATGTCTCCAACTTTAAGCGCTCCATCTTTTGTGACAGGGTATGCTGCCTGTGTCCCAAACTCCAGAATATCCCCCCTCTCTGTATCACGCTTGGCACGTTCCTTAAGATTTCTACCCCCATGTCCGGTCCTGAAGTGGGGTGGTCCCCAAGGTGTTAACCACTCTTTTCTTCCAGATACTGCCTGGCCTGCTGCGTTCTTCCAGCCTCCTGTTTGTCTACCTTGGATTCCAGCATCACAGTTTTTTTTTGTCCCTATCAAGCTCAGGGGTGGCACGGTGGCTCAGTAGTTAGCACTGCTGCCTCAAAGCGCCAGGGCCCCTGGTTCAATTCCACCCTCGGGCCACTGTGTGGAATTTGCACGTTCTCCCCATGCCTGCATGGGTTTGCTCCGGTTTCCTCCCACAGTCCAAAGATGTGCAGGTTAGGGTGGTTTGACTGTGCTAAATTGTGTATAGTGTCCAGGGATGTGTAGCTTAGATGGGTGATGGGTGATGGGTCAGGGTCAGTGTGGACTTGTTGGGCCAAAGGGCATGCTTCCCCATTGTAGGGATTCTATGATTTCTCTCTCTGATCAAGCCTTCAATCAGCTCACCCACTATCTCCTCAAGTGACTAGATTTCATGTTTCGTGTTGGAATGCTCCTGTGAGGCACTCTGGGACTTTTTGTTATGTTAATGGCCACATCATAGTCCAAGTTGTTATTGTTGCTTGTTTTGTGAAGGTGCAGTTGCAGAGGGGGAGAATACACAGCAAGGCAACTAAAGGCTCAACCACTAACGATGGAGCGATATAAACCAGGGGATGCTCAAGAGGCCAGAGTTCGAGGGGAGCAGAAATCTCAGTGGGTTGTGGAGCTAGGCGAGACTGCAGAGCTAAGAATCTCATTCCACTACGTCCCAACAAGGTGGGATTATATCAAAATGGTACTGTCACCAGTCTAGTAGTCCAGTAGCCTGGATGAAAGCACTGGGGATAGAAGTTTAAATCCACCATCCTAGCCAGTGCAATTTAACTTTCATTTATAAATCTGTAACTGAAAGTGATGGTGACTGTGAGGCTGTTATTGACCGTTGTAAAAACCCTTCTGGGTCACTAATGTATTTTAGGTAAGGAAATCTGCCATCCTTACCTACATGTGACTCACAGTGATGTGTTTGGTTCTTAACTACCCTCTGAAATGTCCCTTGTAAGCCATTCAGTTAGATTATAGATTTTATTGTCATGTGTATTCAAGTACAGGAGGACAGTGAAAAGTATAGAACGTCACCACACATGGCACTATCTTAGGTACAAAGGTACAATAAAATGTAGGTATAAAGCAGTAAAGGAAACAAAGTTAAAAAGTTAACCTTCGTAGAATAAGTAGAGAAATAAAGAAATAAGGTGTTCATTAACATTAAAGTTCTTCTTCATATAAACTAGGAAAATAATGGACTAAGTCAGTGAAATAGCAACTTGGAACAGCACAGTGGCTCAGTAGATAGCCCTGCTGCCCCACAGCACTGGGGACCTGGGTTCGATTCCACCCTTGGATGTGTGGGTTTCCTCTGGGTGCTCCAGTTTCCTCCCATAGTCCAAAGGCAGGCAGGTTAGGGTGGATTGGCCATGGGAAATTGTCCCGTAGTGCCCAGGGATGTGCGGGTTAGGGTGGGTTGGCCGTGGGAAATTATTCCGTAGTGCCCAGGGATGTGCGGGTTAGGGTGGATTGGCCATGGGAAATTGTCCCGTAGTGTTCAGGGATGTGCAGGTTAGGGTGGATTGGCCATGCTAAATTGTCCCGTAGTACCCAGGGATGTGCAGGTTAGGGTGGATTGGCCATGCTAAATTGTCCCGTAGTACCCAGGGATGTGCAGGTTAGGGTGGGTTGGCCAAAGGAAATTGTCCCATAGTGCCCAGGGATGTGTAGATTAGGGTGGATTGGCCGTGGGAAATTGTCCCGTAGTGCCCAGGGATGTGCAGGTTAGGGTGGAATGGCCGTGGGAAATTGTCCCGCAGTGCCCAGAGATGTGCAGGTTAGGGCGGGTTAGCCATGGGGAATGCAGGGTTACAGGGGTGGGGCAGGGTAGGGGAGTGGGTCTGGGTGGGATGCTCTTTGGAAGTTGGTGTGGACTCAATGGGCCAAATGGCCTGCTTCCACACTGTAGGGATTCCCTGATTCTATCAATGGGCAACAAATTCTAATCTTGCCAATGATGCCCATTTCTCATGAAAGAGAAATTTAAAATATGTCATCGCAGGTAATATGAAAGTATTATTTGGAATGACAAAGGAGCAGTTTAAATGTGAGTATAATCAACTTATTCAGCAACTGGTGGCAAGTTCACAGAGGTATGTATTATATTGTTGCTCTGTAGAGAAGCAACTTCATGTCCAAGGCAAGCTCCAAGATAATAAAGGATAAAGCTCGACCGGTCAGTTGTGTAAACAGTCACTCTGACCATCAAAAGCAGATGTTAAGAGGTAAGACAAATTCTTCAAATGCTTAAGATATTGAGATAAAATCATAACCAGTTGACATTGTAAGAAACAAATTGTTTGAGACCGCTCATGTGATTTTATTTGCATACTTCTGGATAAAACAACCAGGTTGGTTTTGACCTGGAGGAACGTTACTCCCAATCTGGGCAAGATGAATAGAACATAGAACATAGAACAGTACAGCACAGTACAGGCCCTTCGGCCCACGATGTTGTGCCGAACTTTTACTCTAAACCTAAGGTCTATCTAACCTCCACACTACCTTATACTATCATCCATATGTGCAATGACACATTGCACACAGCTGACCCTGTACAAAAAGCTAACTGCTGATTTCCAGAACATAAACATTACAGGGCTAACAAGGTGTAGAGCTGGATGAACACAGCAGGCCAAGCAGCATCAGAGGAACAGGAAAGCTGACGTTTCGGGTCAAGACCCTTCTTCAGAAATTTCATCCAGCTCTACACCTTGTTATCTCAGATTCTCCAGCATCGGCAGTTGCTACTATCTCTGTAACATTACAGGGCTGCTCTCTTAGTCAAACTCAATTACAGCAGTATGAACACAGGACGTAATACGGAGAGTCACAGAATGAAATGGGGTATTTTAAAACAAAAATTGGAGACATAAATGGAGCAAAGAACATGGCTTGTACACAAACTTCAACATTACAATGGTGAGCACTCAAACCACCTCTTTTCTTCTTCAACTTATTCCTGTGTGGGATGGGGATGTGGGTATCGTTGGCAAGGCCGGCATTTATCGTCCATCCATTTCTGAGCAGCTTGCTGGGCTATTTTAGAGTTAACCACATTGTTGTGGGTCTGGAGTCACATGTGGGCCTGACCACATAAGGATGGCAGATTTCCTTCCCTAAGTAGTGAACCAGATTGGTTGTCAGGAATGAAAACCTATGACGAGGCGTTTCCTGGAGTATTCTGGGCACCCTGTTAGATGAAGGATATGATCAAGCTGGAGAGGGTTCAGAAGAGATTTACCAGGATGTTGCCGGGAATGGAGGGTTTGAGTTATAAGGAGACGCTGGATGGGCTGGGACATTTTTCCGTTGGAGCATAGGAGGTTGAGGGATGACCTTATAGAAATTTATAAAATCATGAGGGGTATAGATAAGTTGAATGGTGCAGAAAAAAAGTTGCTGGAAAGTGGCAGCGTCTGTGAAGGAATAAAATAGGAGTTAACGTTTTGGGTCCAGTGACCCTTCCTGGTGTCTTTTCCCTAGGGTGGGGGTTTTCAAGACCAGGGGGCACATTTTTGAGGTGAGAGGAGAAAGATTTATATTGGATGAGGGGCAATTTTTTTTTTACACAGAGAGTTGTTCGTGTGTGGAATGAACTTCCAGAGGAAGTGATGGATGTGGGTACAGTTACAATGTTTAAAAGACATTTTGATAAGTACATGAGTAGGAAACGTTTGGAGGGATATGGGCCATGAGCAGGCAGGTGGGACTAGTTTAGTTTGGGATTATGGTTGGCATGGACTGGTTGGGCCGAAGGGTCTGATTCCATGCTGTATGACTCTGTGATAGGCCACTCCTTTACGTTCCAATTCATTCAGTAAATTTGAAACACCACCAGCTACACTGGGGGGGGATCTGAACCCACCTTGGGGTGGAGGTAGCTATTACGAGGGGGCATAGTTTTAAAGTGAGTGGAGGTAGATATAGGGGAGACGTCAGAGGTAGGTTCTTTACTCAGAGAGTGGTCGGGGAGTGGAATGCATTGCCGGGAGACAGTAGTGGAGTCGGCCTCATTAGGGGCATTTAAGCGGCTATTAGATAGGCTTATGGATGATAGTATAAGGTAGGGGTGGAGGTTAGATAGATCTTAGGTTTAGGGTAAAAGTTTGGCACAACATTGTGGGCCGAAGGGCCTGTACTGTGCTGTACTGTTCTATGTTCTATAGTATGGAGCTGCAGACTCTGAGACCATTAGGCATTGCCATTATCCCAACCCCTGAGGTAAATGCGAGGGCCCAAATATGTGTTAATTAATGGAAGCTCTTAATTGAATCCATATGGAAATTATCAAATGGCCAAACTCAGTGGAAAAGAGAGTGCCGGATTTACTGAGGGGAAACAGACAGGGAGAAGGAATCCTCTCTGTATTTTTGGCAACAGTGACCAAGTGATTACTACCAGAAATACAGAGACAAACACAGGGGGCAAATCAGACTGATGAAACCAGGCCAACTTAGTAACATTAGTTATAAATCAGTAAGCTGTAAGCACTGATTGTAAAATGGCAGGTGAGAAGGAACAGGAAGGAGACAGCAGGAATCAGTCAGGTAAACCTTCGCTGTACTCCCGCCATAACCAGAACATCCTTCCTCAGATAGGGAGACCAGGACTGCACACAATACTCCAGGTGTGGTCTCACCAAGGCCCCTGTGTAACTGCAGCAAGGTGTCATTGCTCCTGTGCTTGCACAATAATTAGTGAGTCTGGCTTCAGACTCTAGGCCCCAGGCTCTAGAATTCCCTCCATAAACCTTTACATATCTCGGCCTTGCTTTTCCTCCTTAAAGACGCTTCTTAAAAATACCTCCAACAAAGGTTTTGGTCCTCATGTGGCTCGGGGTCATCTCTTGTTCTTGCGATGTTTCTATGAAATGCCACATCCCATTATATTGAAACAAGAAGCTTGATACCATCCAGGACAAAGCAGCCCCCGCTTGTTTGGCACCACATCCACAAGCATGCACTCTCTCCATCACCGACGCTCAGTAGTAGCAGTGTGTACTATCTACAAGATTCACTGCAGAAACTCACCAAAGATCCTCAGACAGCACCTTCCAAACCCACAACCACTTCCATCCAGAAGGACAAGGGCAGCAGATACATGGGAACACCTCCCTCTCCAAGCCACTCACCATCCTGACTTGGAAATATATTGCCGTTCCTTCACTGGGTCAAAATCCAACCAGTCCATGCTGACCGTAATCCCAAACTAAACTAGTCCCACTTGCCTGTGGTTGTCCCGTATCCCTCCAAACCTTTCCTATTCATGTACTTATCCAAATGTCTTTTAAACATTATAACTGTACCTGCATCCATCACTTCCTCTGGAAGTTCATTCCACACACGAACAACTCTCTGTTTAAAAAAACTGCCCCTCATCCTATATAAATCTTTCTCCGCTCACCTCAAAAATGTGCCCCCTGGTCTTGAAATCCCCCACCCTAGGGAAAAAGACACCTGTTATTCACCTTAACTATGCCCCTCATGGTTTTATGAGCTTCTACAAGGTCATCCCTCAACCTCCTATGCTCCAGTGAAAAAGGCCCCAGCCTATCCAGCCTCTCCTTATAACTCAAACCCTCCATTCCCGGCAACTAGGGACGGACAATAAATGCTGGGCCCAGCCAGCAATGCCCACATCCCACAAATGATCAAAGAAAATTCAAAATGTTACTGTTGTAGAGGAACAATTATCAGGTGTGTATGGATTTCTGTTGAAATGCTATTTTTCCCAAAATCACCACAAAATATTTCTTCTGGAACTGATTTGTAAGTCACACCATTATCAAAGCTATGTGTGTTAATTCTATTAAGAAGCCTGAGCTAAGCTTGCAACATTGGCGGTCAGGGTGTGAGACTCCATTTCTCATTTCATGAACCTGAACCTTCTGCAGCCAGGGGATTTTCTGATGGGTGAATCTCCCCACTAACACTGGACATTTGTCAAGTCCCATGTATAAACACTGGAACAGGATTAGGCCATTACAGTCACAGAGTCATAGAGTCATACAGCACAGAAACAGACCCTTCAGCCCAAGCAGTCCATGCTGACCATAATCCCAAACTAAACTAGTAGTCCAAGCTGACACCATCTTGATGGCCATGTACAGGTGACAAAAGGTCACCTTGTAAAAGTAGGCACAACAGATCTGAACCTTTATATGCTGGATTTCTTCACTGAGATGAAGTGAGTATTCTGTGGCTGAAGAATATGGTTGAAGGGGTAAGGATGAGTGGGTGCCTACTAAGTAATGCAAATGGAGAGATTCTGAAAGAAGCACCGGTGACATTAACAAAAAAACAAAAACCGTTATGAACAAGTTAACATTTTTTTGACAATTTAGCTGTAGCTACCACTGAGCTACTGTGTCAACCACGAAATAATGAAATTGGTTTTGCCCCTCGAGCCTGGTCCGTCTTCAAGTGACACACGAATGCGTCAATAGTGCAACGGATGTATTAAGTTTAAGGATAAATAGCAGGAGGGTATTGATTGATGAAGAATCTTGCACATATACACAAGGTTTCTCATGATGCAGTGGAAGTGGTAGTCTGAATGAGGAGGAGAAACCCAGTAGGTCCGGCAGCACCTCTGAAGAGAAAACAGAGCTAACTTCCCGAGTCTAGTGACTTTTATTCAGAACTGGATGAGAAACGTTAATTTTGTTTCTCTCTCCACAGATGCTCCCAGACCTACCAAGTTTCTCCAGCAATTTCTGTTCTCTGCGTTTCAGATTTCCACCAGCCAGAGTTCTTTGGGTTATCTGAAGAGTAGGAGGCCTGGGTTCAAGTCCCACTTGCTCCAGAAGTTTGTAATAACATCTCAGAACAGGTTGATTAGAAAATATTTTTATATAAAGGAGACACTCACGGCCTTGCAGCACTGTGTTAGTATCCATACTCCGAGGTCAGAGGCACTGAGTACAAGTCTCCTCACTTCAGAGTCTTTTCCAAACAGGCTGATTCAAAAATGCTTTGTAAGGAGTGATTGTCCTGTAAGGGCTGGTTCTTCAGTTGATCAGATTATTCATACTCAACCCCTTCTCATGCTCAGGTCAGTGGTCAAGGTTCCTGTGTCTGGGTCAGAGGTCAAGGTCACTTTGCTCAAGTCTGGGGGTCAGAATCCCGTGCTGAGGTCAGGGGTCAGGATGTTGGGGGTCATGGTGCTTGGTCAGGGGTCATGGTGCTCAGGTCAGGGTCACGGTGCTAGGGTCAGGGCTCATGGTGCTCAGGTCAGGGTTCGGAATCCCTGTGCTCAGGTTCATTGTGCTCGGGTCAGGGGTCAGGGTCATGGTGCTAGGGTCAGGGCTCATGGTGCTCATGTCAGGGTTCGGAATCCCTGTGCTCAGGTTCATGGTGCTCGGGTCAGGGGTCAGGGTCATGGTGCTTAAGTCAGGGGTCTCCCTGCTTGGGTCGGGGTCACTGCGCTCGTGTCAGGGGTCAGGCTCCTGGATGTGGGGCAGCATCTGGCCCCATGCTGTCTGTCCTGGGCCCTGATTCTGCCAAACTGCCTGGAAAATGGACATTGGCCAGCACTTAGTTTTCTGCACCCTCTATCTCTTTCTCTCAATCGCCGATGGGCTGTTTCTACGCTACGAAATGCTATGACATCCATCAAAAATAAATAACCAGAGCTACAATTCTCCCTAAATGCAAACTTTGTGAATAAGACCACGGTGCCTTAACCAGTCAAGCACATGTGTTTATATCAATTTCCCAACATTGTAATCAGTCCAGCCTGGCACAGTTTAATTGTCATCAATCAACGTCTCATTACAAACAGCTCCATGCTGTCCAGTTGCAAATAACTGGTAACTTGGCTAGGACGAGCCGAGCTCAGATGATCATATTGGAAAGATTATGTCAAAAGTGGATTAAAGGATATCCATTAGCCTGCGGAAATGATCATTGCTGGAGGGTTCACACACTGGAAGGCCTGCAGCAGCTGTGCACCAATTGCAAAACACGACTGCATCCCACATCAGAGAGAGATGAGAAAATATTTGTTCTCACAGAGGGTTGACAGTCTTTGGCACTCTCTTCCTCGAGAGGTGAGGGAACTAGAATCCTTGTATTTTCGAGGCAGAGGTCAATATATTCTTGGTTAGCAAAGTTTGGGGGGGGAGGGGTGAAAGGTTATCAGGGATCAGTGGCGATGTGAATTAAGCAGATCAGCCATGATTTTAATGAACGACGTACGGGCCTGAGCAGTGGCTGTAAGAAGGGCAGCCAGGTGGAGCTCATAGAATAGGCGTTCCCTGATTGAAGCTGTTAGTCTGGTCCAATCAGGGAGCCCTGGCTGACTGATACAAACAGACACTCTGGTACCTGACTCTGTGCACCAGGCAGTGCTATATAGTCAAGAACAGTTCATGTGTAAATAAAGGGTGACTCGGTGATGGGATACCGGCCTCTCTGCAGTTATTTCAGCCTACTCCTGCTCCCAATTACATGGAGTGGTGCAGCACAGGAACAGGCCCTACAGCCCACCATGTCTGTGCTGACCATTATGCCATTCTGAACTAAACCCACCTGCCTGCACATGTTCCTTTATTCATTTTATTCATTCATGCGATGAGGGTGTCGCTGGCTAGGCAGTATCTATTGCCCACCTGTAATTGCCCAGAGGGCAACATTGTTGTGGGTCTGGAGTCACATGTAAGCCAGACCAGGTAAGGATGGCAGTTTCCTTCCCTAAAGGACATTAGTGAACCAGATGGGTTTTTCCCAATAATCAACATGGTCATCTTTAGATCCTTAATTCCAGATATTTTATTGAATTCAAATTCCACCATCTGCCTTGGCAGGATTTGAACCCGGGTCCCCAGAACATTATCTGAGTCTCTGGATTAACAGTCCAGCGATAATACCACTAGACTATTGCCTCCCCCATTAATATCCCTCCAAATTCATCTATTCCTGCCTGTTCATGTGTCTGTCTGAATGCTTCTTGAACATTGCTATCGTATCTGCTCCTACCACCTCCCACTGACAGGGTGTTCCAGGCACCTACCACGCTCTGTGCAAAAAAACTTCCCTCACGCATCTCCTTTAAACTTTCCCCCTCTCACCTTAAAACTCTGACCCACCACCCCCCCGCCATTTGGCATTTCTAAATTCCTACGTCTGTATGTGCATAGATTAATTTACAACACGATAACAATCAAAAATTCAAACCACATGCAAATCACTGTCTTTAGTGACATTTTCACCTGGAAATTTTCTACACACGTTACTCACCTTGACCCTGGGCTTTTGATATCGCGTCAAGTAGTGGAGGCGATGGCCTAGTGGTATGATCACTAGGTTATTAATCTAGAAACTCAGCTAATGTTCTGGGGACCTCAGATCATATCCTGCCATGGAGGGTGGTGGAATTTGAATTCAATAAAAAAAAATCCGTAATTTATGTCAGGAAAAACCCATCTGGTTCACTCATGCCCTTTAGGGAAGGAAACTGCCACCCTTACCTGGTCTGGCCTACACGTGACTCCAGACCCACAGCACTGTGATGGACTCTGAACTGCCCTCTGGGTAATGAATGCTGGCCTGGCCAGTGACACCTACATCCTGTGAGTGAATTAAGAAAAAAATACAAGAGAGCAATAGGATAGATGGGGACAGGATGTACAAAAGTCCAATGGCTATTTTGTGACTTTTCCAAAATGTTCATATTTCCCCTTGTAGTAAAATGTCATCACAGTCTTACCAAACCATAGGGTTGCTCTCTCATTAGAGAGAGAGGTGGGGCTTTAACCTGAGGATCACCACACCTCATGCAAGGGGAGAGGTTGAGAAGGAGGGGCCTTATTGGTAACTTCAGCCCACATGGGAATTGAACCCACACTCCTAGCATAGTTAGCTAGCCATCCAACCAACTGAGCTAGACGAACACCACAGCAGCACAAGCACAGTTTGTGTTTTCACAGTGTGTCAGCATTACAGATCCCTCAACACTTCCTGAGCAGCTGCTGAGAGAAAGAGAGAGAGACAGAGTTAACGTTTCCGGTCCAGTGAAGAAACATAAATGCAGGATCATTTGTTCATCATCTGAACGAGAAGGCTGTGGGCTTAAGTCGCTCCATAGAACAGAAAAGTTGGGGCTGACGCTCCAGTGCAGTGCTGAGGGAGTGCAGCACTATGAGAAGTGGCATCTTTCCGATGTGACAATGAAGTGAGACTCGAGTTGTCCTCTCAGGTGAAAATCCCAGGGCTGTTGTGTTGAACAACAGCATGGGGTGTTCTCCCTGTGATCCTGGTCAATAGTTACACCATGCATTGAGGGTGGCATGGTGGCTCAGTGGTTAGCATCGCTGCCTCACAGCACCAGTGCGTTCGATCCCACCCTCGGGTGACTGTCCGTGTGGAGTTTGCATGTTCTCCCCGTGTCTGCGTGGGTTTCCTCCCGTGGTCCAAAGATGTGCAGGTTAAGTGATTGGCCATGCTAAAGTGTCCAGGGACGAGCAGGCTGGGTGGGTTAGCCATGGGAAATGGGGTGGAGTCTAAAGTCTAGCCCTCTAGGATAAAGAGCAGACCTGATGGGCCCAGTGGCCTCTATCCGCACTGTAGGGGTTCTATGATAAACAGGTTCTCTGTGTTTGTGGAATCTTGCAATGCGGATTCTTAGAAACAAAATTCATTCACAGAATGTGGGTGATAGCCAGCATTTATTACCCATCCCTAAATGCCCAGAGGGCAGTTAAGAGTTGACCACACTGGAGTTACCAGACAGGGTAAGAAAGGATGGCAGATTTCCTCCCCTAAGGGACAACAGGCAGGAGGTTGGATTGTACAAAAATGGCTGGACTCCAAATGTGCTCCTTGACTCCTGCAGTGCTTCTCCCATGTGTCTTGAGATCCTAAAAACGGGGAGCCGCAGCTTTTTCGAGCCAAGTGGCGGCTGGGCCGAAAAGGCCGCTTTAGATTGAGTGACCCTCATATGCTACAAACTGAGTATTCGCGAGGAGAAGCAGGTTTTGTATTGCTGCAAGATGAGCCACAGATACAGGAAAGACAGTTGGCAAGTAATTACTACAGAAGGCACGAGATCTGAAAGGACATGGAGAGGAGTGCAAGGATACTGCAGGAATATTATTACTGTGAAGGAGCAGCACAGGAAGTATCGGATATGAAAGAGAAGATTTATGAAAGAGCATGAGGAGAAACAGGAATGATAAGATTGGTTCTTTGTAATGAAGCAGGACTTATTTGGACCTGAAAGAAAGTACGAGTTGCTGAAGGACTTTCAAAAACAACCCTCAGACACTGAGCTTCACACAAGCGCCTGCCTTGTTCTTTCAACTCAAGCAGGTGGCTAAACCGTTAACCATATTAGGGCAGGTTGGCTGCATCAGGACAACAAAACAGAGATCAATAGGTTTTCTGGGCTCTAAGGGAATGAAGGGATTTGAGGATAATGAGGGAAGCTGAAGTAGGCAATAAGCCATCACTGAATGGCGGCATGGGCTCGATGGACCAAATGCCTAAGCCAGCACCTACTCCTTAAAGGCTCCTGTTTCCTTTCCGAGTGAAAATGACCAAACCCAAACCCCTGGTTTCTGTGAGTAGCTGGCACTTGAACCTAGACCACTTGGCTTCGAGGTAGGGACACATGAGCACCAGCATTAAAATAATCACCTTTCAATTATGCTCCACAGCTCTGTGATTCTGTGCAAGTTTGATTTCATTATAAAATCTTTGTCAAGACTAATGGGGAAGGTGACAGGGGAATGATTTAAAAGGGACCTAAGGGGTAACTTTTTAACATGGTGGGTGGGCACGTGTATGGAACGAGCTGCCAGAGGAAGTGGTAGATGCAGGTCCAGTTACAACATTTGAAAGGCTTTTGGACAGGTACATGAATGGGAACGGTATAGAAGGATATGGGCCAAATGCAAATGGACTAGTTCAGTTTGGGAAACCTGGCCAGCATGGACGAGGTGGGCAGAAGGGTGTGTTTCAGTGCTGTATGACTCGATATCCATAGTCTTTGTGAATATTTGCAAAATTCTCTCAGGAGAGTAAGACTCTTTTGGAGCTGGTGCAAGCAGAAGAAACGATTCAGATCAAACATTCTACCAATATCATCATCACATCCACCCTTAGGGTTAATGTTACCTCTTTTACTTTTCTCTTATCTTATTAACTCACTTATTATGTGAAGGATATTTCATTCAAACAATGAGGGCTACTCTACCTAGAGTAGATAATGCACCCCACCGTCTGCAGATGGGACTAAAACAAATTATGTGGACTTCAAAAACAAACCAAAACCATTTGAAATCACTTCATCTGCTAAAGCAGTAAGCTCTCAGCTAAAAATCTAACTCTAAGGTTTTGGAGTAGATCTGTAGCTCGGGTTGTGGGTGTTGAGGTTGGTTGGCTCGCCGAGCTGGTTTGTTGTTCCGCAGACGTTTCGTTACCGTGCTGGGTAACATCCTCAGTGCAGCCTACGATGAAGCATCGGTGTGTTTTCCCGCCTGGTTTTTAAACTCTGGGGTCCGTTGCGATGGATCTAATAAAAATCTAACTGTGAAAGCGTTTGAATGATCCCTGTTTGAAAATGTCTCACCGGATGGAAACAGCCATTCGAGCAACAGTCAGATTAAGTTATATATTTTCAAACCTGGTTTCTTTGTCAAATTCAGAGGGACACTGTGAGGCAGTGAGGCACTAATGTGTTAGTTACTGAGGGCAATTCAGGAATCTGCTATTTCCTTCACTAATCTTTAATAAAACATGTCAGATTTAGTAAATCTAATAGATTTCATTTCCAGCTAATGGGCAGAATCCTGCCTTATCTGTCCAAAAAAATTACAGATGCGTAGCACGCATCTGATATAATCCGCATCTTTGCTGGGTGCGAAAACAGAGAGCAAAGTGACTGCTTATGTTTAAAAAAAATTAATTTGTGGGATGTGGGTGTCCCTAGTTGCCCCCTTGAGAAGGTGGGGGTGAGCTGCCTTCTTGAACTGCTGCAGTCCATGTGCTGTAGGGAGACCCACAGTGTCCTCAGGGAGGGAATTCCAGGATTTTGACCCAGCGACACTGAAGGAACGGCGATATATTTCCAAGTCAGGATGGTGAGAGGGGAACTTGCAGGAGGTGGTGTTCCCATGTATCTGCTCCTTCTAAATGGAAGTGGTCATGGGTTTGGAAGGTGCTGTCTGAGGATCTTTGGTGAATTTCTGCAGGGCATCTTGTAGATAGTACACACTGCTGTTACTGAGCGTCGGTGGTGGAGGGAGTGGATGTGGTGCCAATCAAGCGGGTTGCTTTGTCCTGGATGCTGTCAAGCGCCAAGTGTTTATAACTTAGAAGCCATTTTATTTTGTTTTTTTCAGGGGTGTCACTGGAAAGACCAGCATTTGTGGCCTATCCCTAATTACCCTCAAACTGAGTGGCTTACTCAGCCATTTCAGAGGGTCTGGAGACCCCAATGGACCAGACCAGGCAAGAATGGCAATTTCTTTCCCTAATGGGCATTATTGAACCAGACAGTCAACAATGGATTCACGCTCATCATTAGACTCTTAATTCCAGATTTTTATTGGATTCACATTTCACGACCTGCTGTGGCGGGATTCGAACCCACATCCCCAGAACATTACCTGGGCCTCTGCATTAACAGTCCAGTGATAATAGCACTGAGCCATCACCTCACATCAGGTACAGTCCCCACTCCCACCCCAATAACTCCATTGAAAAGAAGTGGGAAAGTCATAGAATATCCATCGCCTCAAAACAGAAATCTCTTCTCGTTCTGCTTTCTTAAAAAAAAAACTCCCACTGTATAAGCAAAACCTTAATCTTACTTGTCTGACGATTCTGAGATGGGAACACACAGGGTTTAGAAGTAGGAGTAGACTGTTCAGTTGACACCTCAAGCTTGCTCGGCCGTTCGATGAGATGATGGCTGGTCTGGGTGGTATTTTCCTGTCTGCCCCCTCAGTAACTCAGGCCTCAGTTGTCCAAGAAAGACATCCAACTCAGTTAAACCTTCAATCAATCAAATTATCAACCTGTTTTGAATCATTCCAGTCTAAACACATCTATGTGGCAAAGCAGCTCAACAGAGTGATGTTGAAAGATATGGGGCAGACTCCTTAGGAAGATCTGAAGAAGAGTCACCTAGACTCGAAGCGTCAGCGTGCTCTCTCTCCATGGAAGCTGCCTGACCCGCTGTGATCTCCAACATTTATTGATTTCAGTACAGATTCCAGCATCTGCAGTAATTTGCTCCTACTTTGGAATCTGAGCATAGCATTGGGCATGTTAGAGGTTATCACCTGTACTTGGGCTGGGGTCAGGTGTCCTCAGGCAGCTCAATAAGCATGCACTTGTAACAGTGAATCACATGAAGTGAATGCCCAGAAAGTTCTCAGCCCCAGAGGTATGTGTGGGGACTGAGATGGAATGGGGATCAAACTTCAAAAGAACTGGAGCCCCTGTGCCCATCCCTCCCTTCCATGGTTTGTGGGTTTTATCCTCGTCAATGTACAAAGCCCTCTGAACAGAGGAGCTGGGGGCAGGACTATACCACGAGTCGGGGATGTTTTGTATTAGCAAATGTTCCCCTTTTTGAAGAAGTCGGAAGTCCTGGCTTCTTCTCCTGGATGGTCCTGTACAAACACATTCTGAGCAGTCACTTGATAAGTGTCCTCAGGCAGTTACTGTTGCTGGAACCACATCGCTCCTTATTAGATCCTTTGGCCTGCAGGTCAATGCAGGTGGATGGGAATATATGTGTTGAGGTGTTGTCTGTATCACACAGCATACCTCGCTGTTTGCTGCTCATGGTGGGCAGAATTCCCTGTTTTTTTCCAGGTACAGCACAATCATGTTGCAGGTTGTATGTTTGCCACAATAACTAATCAATACTACCAGCTGCAGAAATGACCTTCAATCCACAGGGAGTCATTCCCAAGTCTTGTACCCCTATCATAGAATCTCTACAGTGTGAAAGCAGGCCATTCGGCCCATAATGACCCTCCAAAAAAGCATCTCACCCAGACCCACCCTCTCCTTACCCTATCCCTGCATTCCCCATGGCTAACCCATCTAGCCTGCACATCCCTGGGGCAATTTAACGTGGTCAATCCACCCTAACCTGCACATCTTTGGACTGTGGGAGGAAACCGGAGCACCCGGAGGAAACCCACGCAGACACAGGGAGAATGTGCAAACTCCACACAGACAGTCGCCTGAGGGTCCCTGGTGCTGTGAGGCAGCAGTGCCAATCACTGAGCCACCTTAATTTGTGACTTATCCACCTTAACTGCAGCACTGTGCCACATCCAGGAAGGTCATGAATGTATTGGAGATGGCATGGAAGAGGTTAATGAGAGCAGTCCCTGGTACAATTGTGATACTGATGACTAGAGAAGTTGAGGCTGCTTTCTTTAAAGATGGGAAGACTGAGCAGAGATTTGGTAGAAGGAGTCTGGTCAGGGAAGGTAAGGAAGCTGTTTCCATGGAAATTAGGAGAGTGGGAAGGAGGGGGCACAGCTTTAAGGTGATTAAAAAGGGGCAACATGGGGAGAAAAACATTTTTACATACCGAGTAGCTCAGGTGTGGAAGAGCGGATTGGCGCAGATACAACTGTGGCCTACGAAGGGGAAACTGGATAATTACCTGAGCAGAGAAAATTTGTAGGATTATTAAGAAGAGGGAGGGCTTCATTGAGCTGTTCTTGCAGACAGCCATTACAAACGTGATGGGCTGAAGGGGCTCCTTCCTTGCAGTAGCCATTCCAATGACCCTACTCACTCAGTCGCCACCTTCTCAAACATCTCTCTCAAATAGTGTTGTAAGTGTTGTAAATCCTTTGTCAGCATCAGTGCTGCACCTCACAAGACTGCAACAAGTTAAAACTTCTGGAAATGATCCTCAAAGCTACGCAGCGTAGACTGTTAATCAGGGCAGGAATGCCTCATGCTGATGGAGCAGGAACAAACAGCGGCAAGGCAGGGATTACTGTTCCTATGTTAGTTCTCTGCCTTAATTCTACAAGGAGCTGTCCCTGAATTCTTAAACCCATCTATTTACTCAGTGTGGTGTGACAGATTGGTGCAGCTACAAGGAAGGGTATGATCAAGCTGCAGGGGGTTCAGAAGAGATTTACCAGGATGTCACTGGGTATCAAAGGATTGAGTTATAAGGAAAGGCTGGCTAGGCCGGGACTTCACTGGAGTGCAGGAGGTTGAGGGGTGACCTTGTAGAGGTTTATAAAATCATGAGGGGTATAGATAGGGTTAATGGTAGTTGTCTTTACCCTGGGATGGGGAATTTCAAGACTTGGGGCATGTTTTTAAGGTGAGAGGAGAGAGATTTAACAAAGACATGAGGGGCACCTTTTTTACACAGAGTGTGTGGAATGAACTGTGAGAGGAAGTGGTGGATGCGGGTACAGTTACAACGTTTAAAAGACACTTAGATAAATACATGAAAAGGAAATGTTTGGAGGGGCATGTGCCAGGAGCAGGCAGGTGGGAATAGTTTAGTTTGGGATTATGGTCGGCATGGACTGGTTGGACCGAAGAGTCTGTTTCTGTGCTGTATGACTCTAAGACACATGGTTAGAATTGGCTGTGGGTTGTAGAAGTCTTATATAGACAGTGATCAGAGGATCATATTTGGAAAGTGGTACAGCTGGAAGTCACTGGATAATACTGTTTTCTAGCCACGGACGGAGAGAGAGAGAGAGAGCATCTTTGAGTCTGTCACAAAGAGAAAGCTTTCCCTGGTGATATCCCTCTCTCTGTCTGTCCATTACTTCAACAGAAATGTTAACCCAATGATAGCATTAACGTAAACAGGCACAGGAGTGTAAGACAAATATGTTATTCACCTGCTATTGCTGACTTTTAGCCTTCGAACTGTCTATTTAGTTTACTGCCTGGCTTGTTTGTTGCAGTGACATCAGCAGGCAGGATCTGGTAGGCAGGGGGAGTCAGGTCAGAACCTAAATGTGAGGTACTGGGCCATACTGATGGGCCCAGTGTCAACTCCTTCCTTGCTGATCCACCATTCTAGCCGGGGTCTGGGGACCCACTAATGTCCACCTCATCAGGCAGTTGACAAATCACAACCGTTGCTGTCCTGGTTCCCTTTCGGGATGGAGTCTCCTGCCTGGCACTGGTGTCTTTGTGCCAATAGAACTAAGCCCCAAGACAGTCTAATATCATATTCTGAAACACTGACAAGGAGAAAGGGAGAATCTGATTATAATCATATAGTTGTCAAGATCGGCTTTCTCTGATGGTGACCACCCCCCCCCACCCCCACCTCAGCTCTTGTAGAATACACAGCTGTTTCAGCTGAAAATACCTCTTTGCCCAAACTAAGAAATAATAAAATAAATAATACTGATCATGCTGGATTCTCAAATCACTGACTGTGCACCAAATCTCGGGTTTGATGTTGTAACTCTGAATGCAGTGTTTAATGAAGCTGTTGACAAACTTGCACTCTGCGCTGAAGTAAAAGCTTTTTAATACATTCTGGCAGGGAAGATTAGCACAGAGCTTGGCATCTGTGTATGTGTGTGTATACGTATGTGTGTATGTCTCTGTGTGTGTGTGTGTGTGTGTGTATATACGTATGTGTGTATGTCTCTGTGTGTGTGTGTGTGTATACGTATGTGTGTATGTGTGTGTGTGTATACGTATGTGTGTATGTCTCTGTGTGTGTGTGTGTATACGTATGTGTGTAGTCTCTCTGTGTGTGTGTATACATATGTGTGTATGTCTGTGTGTGTGTGTGTGTGTGTGTATACGTATGTGTGTATGTCTCTGTGTGTGTGTGTGTATACGTATGTGTGTATGTCTCTGTGTATGTGTGTGTATACATATGTGTGTATGTCTCTGTGTGTGTGTGTGTGTATACGTATGTGTGTATGTGTGTGTGTGGGTGTGATTGTGTCTGTGTGTGTTTTTTCTGTTCATTCATGGGATGTGGGTGTCACTGGCCAGGGCAGCATTTATTGCCCATCCCTAATTGCCCAGAGGGCAGTGAAGAGTCAACCACATTGCCGTGGGTCTGGAGTCACATGTAGGCCAGACCAGGTAAGGATGGCAGTTTCCTTCCCGAAAGGACATTAGTTTCTGTGTGTGTCCGTGTCTCTGAGTGTGTCTGTCTGTGTTAGTGTGTGTCTGTGTGTTCATATGTATATGTGTGTGCGTGTTAGTGTGTGTGTTTCTGTGTGTGTCTGAGTGTATTAGGTGTGTGTGTGTCTGTGTCTCTGTTAGTGTAAGTGTGTCTGTCAGTGTGTTAATATGTATGTGTGTGTGTTAGTGTGTGCGCTTCTGTGTATGTCTGTGTTAGTGTGTGGGTCCGTGTGTGTTTCTGTGTGTGTCTGAGTGTATTAGGTGTGTGTGTGCATTGTGTCTGCGCAACTGTGTGTGTCTGCATCTCAGTGTGTGTCTCTGTCCGTGTTAGTGTGTGTGTGTCTGTCAGTGTGTTAATACGTATGTGCATGTGTGCGATAGTGTGTGTGTTTGTGTGTTAGTGTGTCTGTCTGTTATTGTGTGTGTGTGTGTTAGTGTGTGTGTGTGTTAATGTGTCTGTCTGTGCGTGTGTGTGAGTGTGTGTTAGTGTGTATGTGTGTGTGTGTAAGTGACTGAATGCAGCCCCGTTTGAGTGTTGAAAGTGAAAGCTTGGTATGATTGCAGGTTTACAGATAACTCTGGTCTCCAGAAGGAATGGTTTTCCTACATTAAACAGCTGTGTTGGTGTTGGCCAGTCCACTAGAAAAATTGCCAAATCATTTCTGGCTTCTCAAAAGGGTTTGTTACAAGAATCAGAAAATTATTTCACTCAATTATTTGCATGTTACACCCCATTGTTATCCTTTACTGTCTTTCCCATGTACTTGGGAGCTAAGGATCCATGGAAATTGCCTGGCTTAATCTGCTGTAATCAATCCTGAGAATCAACAATGTGTATCTACACAGCCCTTTCATTCCAAGAGCGAGGAACCCAAATTCTGACTCAATTCTTGCTGCATACCATGGCCTGGATTTTCCGATGGTCGGACAATTATTTCTGCAGAACAGGTGGGAGCCGCACACAGGGATCCTGCTGAAAATCCTGATCCCAGCACACTCCAAAGGAATTTCCCAGGAAATTGAAGATTCCATCGGGCAATTCATTATGAACCCTCTGTATTAATTTAACTCGGATCAGTCTGAGGGTTTTGCTGCAGATAACTAACTGTATAATCAGGATGAGCTACACTATTAAAGACCCAGGCTAACATCTGAGGAACGACTCAAATCACACAATCCCAACGACACATCCCCAGGCCCCGAATATTCCCCGGAACTGACAGCCTCCTCCCCGCCTCTAACGGACGTCCCACCTTCCCCTGGTCTGGAGGTGACGACCCGCCCCAACCCCTGGGGACCACACACGCACACACACACACACACACACACACACACAGACACACACACACACACACACACACAGACACACACACACAAACTGACACACACAGACACTGACACAGACACACACACACACTCGCACACGTGTACACACGCACATGTGCACACACACACAGACACACACGCACACAATCCATATTGGAGCTGATGCTACCTTTCCCCATTTTCTGCCACTGAACTCAATCCCACCACCCACCCCCATCTCAATCTGCTTTGGATTCGACGCCGCCCCCACCACCCCAACTCTGCCAACACTTACTTAGCCCCCTTGCCATCTTGCACCCGGCCACCTGACTTATCTGGTGCATACCCCAACCCACGTGGCACCCTGTCCACTTGGCACCCTGTCCACTTGGCACCGTGGCTCACATTGGTCTGATGTACCTACCTTTACAGAGACGCTGTGCTAGAATTTGTCTGTGATGCTGGCCCTTTAAATTACAAAAAGATTGCTATGAAAAATGAGGCGATCTTCTCCCCAAAGTTTCTACGCTATGTGGGACCCATCAGAAGGGCACGATGGTGCCACATTTCTATCTTTTTGTGAAAAAGGAGCACGGTGGTAACCTGTGTGTGTTGGCCGCTCCTCAGGAAGTCTGGCCCCTGACTTCCTGACTCGAAAGATGACAAGGAAAGCTATAATTCTGTGTGTTAGCCAAGGCCCAGTTCGTAACATTTCTCCCACCCCCCCCACCCAACCAAGCTTTGAGATTGGAGGCTCAAACCCACTGCTGTGGGGGGTGATACTGCAGTGCAGTCCCGATGGGGGGCTGTGCACAGTCCTGTCCGATCTGCTGGCTTACAGATGTGATGCACAATTACCTTCAGCTGCTTCATCAATGACCTTCCCTCCATCATCAGCTCTGACCTGGGGATATCTGCCAATTACTGTACAATGCTCAGCACCATTCGCAACTCCTCAGATACTTAAGCAGTCCACGTTCAGAAGCAGCAAGACAATATCCAGGCTGGGACTGAGAAGTTGTAAGTAACATTCATGCCATACAAACGCCAGGCAATGACCATCTCCAATAAAACAGAATCTAATCATGGTCCAACTACATTCAATGGTGTTACCATCACTGAATCCCCCACTATCAACATGCTGAGGGATACTATTGACCAGAAACTGAACTGGACTTGCCACATAAATACTATGGCTCAAGAGCAGGTTAGAGGTTAGGAATCTTGCAGTGAGTGACTCAGCTCCTAACTCTGCAAAGCCAGTGTGCCACCTCAAAGTTACAAGTCAGGAGTGGGATGGAATACTCCCCACTTGCCCCTGGATGTGTGCAGCCCCAACAACGCTCAAGAAGCTTGACACCTTCCAGGACAAAGCAGCCCGCTTGATTGGCACTACATCCACAAGCTATGGGACCTAGAAAAGTACTCCTGTTTCAATTGATCCACAAAAAGTGCTCTTAAGTCATGGCCTGACCTTTCTCCTTTCAGCTGCAGGTTTCCTGAACCCCACAAAACCTAGTCCACAACTATCTATTTTATCTGTTAAAACCTGAGACACTTCCTCTGCATTCCTCTGCATCACCACCAACACTCAGTACCAACAGTGTGTAGTATCTACAAGATGTACTGCAGAAATACACCATTGATCTTTCTACAGCACTTTCTAAACCCACAATTACTTCCATCTAGAAGGACAAGGGCAGCAGATACATGGGAACACCACCCCCTGCAAGCAACTCACCATCCTGACTTGGAAATATATCGCCGTACCTTCACTGTCGCTGGGTCCAAATCCTAGAAATCCCCACCCCCTGCCAAGGGCATTGAGAGTCAACCCACAGCAGCGGTTCAAGAAGGCAGCTCACCACCACCTTCTCAAGGGGCAACTAGGGACGGGCAATAAATGCTGCGCCCAGCCAGCGTTGCCCACATCCCGTGAATATAATAAAAATACTGTTGTTGACTATGGGTGTAAGGGTGAAAAACGTAAGGGGTTTTAAACAGAAGGGCATGGGTTAGTGGTGATATTACTGTGGAAAACTCTCCCCCTTCCTCCTTTATTACAGGAGGTGCCGCATTTAGAACAACTTTCATTGTGAGGAACTTCAGTAAAATATGTGCGTTTATGGTATCAACTCTGTGGGGATGTTCACTGTTTATCCTCCAACTCTAAATGAGACGGTTTTGGTCCCACAGAGAGATCTGTAATGATCCTATGAATAGATGCTGACTGGTTGTGAGCTGGCTGTTAACAGCCAGTGGTATAGAGCCCTGAGGGGTGCAGAAGCAGAGCTGAATTCGGGCAAAAATTGTGGTTACTTTGCTTATAAGTTTGTAACTTGCTCGCAATTCCTTCCAAACAGTGCCTTCCCCCCAACCTCTCTCTCCACAAACCAATTACTCAAGAAAATCCCACCCCTCGTCCGCGGTGGGATCAGCAGCCTTGGAACTGAGTACAATTCCAGCTGGGGCATGGGTTCATGTTTAACTCCACTGTTTAAATCCCAGAAAGGTTTGCACTTACATAGCACCTTTCATGACCACCAGGCACTTTATAGCCATTGAGGTGCATCTGAAGTGCAGTCACTGCTGCGACTTGGAGGTGCCGGTGTTGGACGGGGGTGGACAAGGTCAGAAGTCACACGACACCAGGTTATAGTCCAACAGGTTTAATTGAAATCACAAGCTTTGGGAGCGCTGCCCCTTCATCAGGTGAAATCAAATTCAAAGCGGCGCTCCGAAAACTTGTGATTTCGAAGAAACCTGTTGGACTATAACCTGGTGTCGTGTGATTTCTAGCGATGTGGAAAACACAGTGACTAATTTACACACAGCACAGATACAAGAACAGCTTCTTCCCCACTGTTATCAGACTTATGCATGCACCTCTCATTAAAGTTAATCTTTCTCTGCACCTTCTCTGTAGCTGTAACACTATATTCTGCATTCTGTTCTATTACCCTGATGTACTTACGTAAGGTATGATTTGTCCGGTTAGCACGCAAAACAATACTTTTCACTGCATCTCGGCACATGTGACAATAATAAACCAAATCAAATCAATGCACGCTCCCACTAACACCAATGTTTAGATAATCTGTTTCTTTCTGTGATGTGGATCAATAAACCAGGGATAACACCCCTGCTCTGCTTTAGAATCTTTATGGGGAGGAGGGACATTCACCTGAGTAAGCACACAGGCTCTCAGTTATCACATCATGCTCAGGAGACAGGACCTCCAACCCTGCAGCACTCCCTCAGTGCTGACCTGGAGAGTCAGCCTTGCATTGGATGTTCAAGTCTGGAGAGAGCACAGGGAAGATTTACTAGAATGTTACCGGGGCTGGAGAATTGGAGCTACGAGGAGAGATTAGTGCATCAGGTCCAGGATCCTGAAGAAGGGTCGCTGGACTCTGCTTTCTCTCTACAGATGTTGCCGGACCTGCTGAGTTCCTCCAGGGAATCAAGGGTAATGGGGAAAAGGCAGGGAAGCAGAGTAGAGGATGATCAGATGAGCCACTGAATGACAGAGCAGACCCGAGGGGCTGAACGGCCTACATCTAATGGTTAAATGCAAGTGAAGTGGCTTTTGATTGAGTTAAACCAAATTAGTTGGTGACTCAGGCTCACTGGTCTCCGAACAAACACCAGATGTGCAAAGCAGATATTCACAGAAACATAAAAACTATCAGAATGTGGATCGTGCTGTTCTAAATGGTCAAGTGATCCAAAAATAAAGTTTCCAAAAAAAAACATGATTGACAATTACTTTAAGATATTTAAAACTGCAGGATAATGGGATTGGTTTGGGACACAAAAATGTGAAATGAGAGGCAGTGAATTCAGGGAGTGGGACAAACACTGTATATTTCAGCAGGGACAACAAATAAACCTCTTGCTTGAAAAATCTTTCCACGTGGAGCTTTCTACGTTGTTGCCTTCTCAAGGAAACACAGTCCAGGCAATGTATCATTAAGCCAAAACCAGCATTCAATAAGATTTGATACACTGATAAGCAAACATTTTACATAACCAGAAAGGGGAAGATCTGTTGGTTTGATAACTGTTACAGCGCTGACACTGGATATAACCTCTAACTCACTGTGAAATCGCACCTGATTCTGAATCGAATTGGCCTGCAGCATCACCAAAGTTCTATAACCACCCCGCTGCTGAATTTATTACATCTCGCCCATCTTTGTCAGAAGGTTCAGGCTTTCCAAAACTCCCATAAGTTCTTCAGCTCCTTCAGATTCTAAAGGTCACCAAGGTTAAGTGTCTGAAAATGACATCTTTTTAAATAAAAGGCAGCAATATGAAGTAACACTCCACTTCTCAAAGTTTATTCCCCTGGAAATAATGTGTATGTTGCTGTGAATTTGCCACTGCCTGAGATCTGAACAAAGGTCTTTGGCTTAAAATGTTTGCTCTGACTCTCTCCCCGGGCCTGCCAGCATTTTCGGGTTTTATTGCAGATCTCCAGTATCTGCAATATTTTGCAGGGAGCAGAAATCCTGGATGCTTCAATGTTTTGCTTGGAATCTCAAAGCTCCAACAATTACTGACTGAGAAGCTTTGGCGGGCGTTTGGGGAGTTGGTTTCAATGTCAGGATATCCAGTTTTTATGTTGTTTTTGGTTCATCTGTGGGACGAGGACATCTGTGGCTAAGACAGCTTTTGTTACCCCTCCCTAATTGAGTTGGGAGTCAGATACGTTGCTGTGGGTCTGGAGTCACACATAGGCCAGGTTTCCTACCTTACAGAGGACATGAATAAATCACATTTTTTTATATAACAGTGGTTGACATTTCATCCCAGCTCTTTACTGAATTCAAATTTCACCACTGGCCTGAATGGGACGGGAACCCACTCCTCACGTGGGCCTACGGTTCAAGGTTCCTGGCTCAGTGACTTTGCCAACAACGGCCCACACTGCCTGGCCTGAACCAGGCCTTGTCCTCACTGTTCACTGCAAAGGGGACTGGAGGGCAGATTTGGGATGGTATCTCCAGCTGCTGAAACAGTAGCATGGACAGAGTTGAGAGATGTAACACTGATGACATTAGACCACAGGAAGAGGATTAGAGGGTTGTGCATGATTATTAGGGGACGTACAGGTCCAGAGTATAGTACAGTATTCTTGCTGCGAGTATGGTTCGAAGAGAGTGAAGTCTATGGAAGTTTCTGGAATGGATAAAGGGAGCTGACCCTTGCCTGTTGTTGTGAAACATTTTGACTCAGAGGACTGGTTACAGCACAAAAGGCAGCCATTTGGCCAATCATTTTGATGCCAGGTCTCTGTAACAACCAGTCCCCTCTTACCTGCACTTTCCTGGCCATGCTGCTTTCTTCAGAAAATGACCCAACTCCCTTTTGAAGACCTGGATTGAACTGGCCTCTGGAACAGTCTCAGGCAGCACATTCCGGATCCCAATCCCACATCTTCCTCATCGCACCTCTGGCTTTTTGGCCAATTCACCTTGAAATGCGGCTGCCTCATTCTCGACCCATCCACCAGTTTCTCCCTATCCTTGACCTCCGACAGACCTGGTAGGGGGGTGGGGTGGTGGGGGGGTGCATCCAGAAGCTAACAGCAGGCGTGGAGCGGGAGACAATCCCAGCATGCTCCAGACCTGCCCCATCAAACTCAGTGCAGCAGTAAGGTGGTAGATCCTGCACTGGGCTGCTCAGTTACTGGAGGACCCACAACTCCAGGCTGGATGACTTTCTCAGTCCAACGAACTGTGGGCAAAGGAATGAGGAGGATGCCTTTCACATGGCATCGTGATACTGAACACCTCCATCAAATCTCCACTTAACCTGCTGTGTCGGGCACTGATGTAGCACAGTGCCATACAACAACATGTCAATCCCCTCCAATGAACACTGCAGACAACCATGAAAAGCTGCCTGGCTTTGAGTCGATGGGTAACACAGAAGTGAGCCTTTCAACCGTGTGTGATGGGGAATGATAACCAATGACAGCCCCAGTCTCTTACAGATACCACTCCTGATGGCTGACCAGCTTTGGTCGAAACAAGACCCAGGAGCGGGAAGCCGCTGCCTTGCAATGTTTTGGAGGATGGCTTATGACTGTTGGTATCTCTTCCTGCTGGCAGGACCCACTGCTGGGCATATCCCCTACCATCTGCGCAGATGGTACAGATGAGAGATGCTTTCGGATGATTTGGTGAGAACTGGCATCAGTAAGGAGCTGCACACGCAGAGGTAGAGGTAACACGAACCAAGCGGGCGCACGCTGGGTTCAGTGACTTTAAACAGTTACAACGTCCATGCACTCAGAGATAGGAGGAACTGCAGATGCTGGAGAATCTGAGATAACAAGGTGTAGAGCTGGATGAACACAGCAGGCCAAGCAGCATCAGAGGAGCAGGAAAGCTGACGTCC
>NC_063359.1:37558484-37562193 GCF_021869965.1 Rhincodon typus | reverse complement strand
GTTTCGTGGCATATTAGTAATTTTCCATCCACAAACTACATGAGAATTGTTTCAAAGATGCTTCAGTGAGCTTAGGCTCAGCTTGGTGATGTCCCAACTGTGGATGATGTATTTCTAATACAGCAACCTACACTGTTAGTGCCTCAAACCAGGAACCTGTAGCTCCCAAAAATCAGTCACCTGTACACAAACAATGTGGGAAAGTGTAAGGTTATGCATTTTGGTACAAAGCACAGTGGGTAGACTGAGTTCTAAATGCGGAAAGGCTTCGGAAATCTGAGGCACAAAGGGACTTGGGAGTTCTAGTTCAGGATTCTCTCAAGACTAACACGCAGGATCGGTTAGCCGTTGGGAAGTCAAATGCAATGTTAGCATTCATTTCAAGAGGGCTAGAACACAAGAGTAGAGAGGTACTGCCAAGGCTGTGTAAAACTCTGGTCAGACTGCCTTTGGAATATTGTGAATAGTTTTGGGCCCCGTATTTAAGGAAGGATGCGCTGGCCTTGGAGCGGGTGCGGAGGAGGGTCACAAGATTGATCCCAGGGATGAAGGGCTTGTCACATGAGGAGCGGTCAAAGACTCTGGGTTTGTACTCGATGGAGTTTTGAAGAGTGGTGGGAGCAGGGGGGAAGAATCTGATTGAAACTTACAGAATACTGAGAGGTGTGGATAGAGAGGACAAGGAGAAGATGTTTCTGTCAGTAGGAGAGACTAAGAACATAGAAGATTACAGCGCAGTACAGGCCCTTCGGCCCTCGATGTTGCGCCGACCTGTGAAACCAATCTGAAGCCCATCTAACCTAAACTATTCCATTATCATCCATATGTTTATCCAATGACCATTTAAATGCCCTTAAAGTTGGCGAGTCTACTACTTTTGCAGGCAGGGCCTGAGAGCACGGCCTCAGAGTGAAGGGACGACCCTTTAGAACAGAGATGAGGAGGAATTTCTTCAGCCAGAGGGTGGTGAATCTGTGGAACTCAATGCCACATCATTGAGTGCCTTTAAGACAAAGGTAGATAGGTTCTTGATCGGTAAGGGGATCAAGGGTTACAGGAGGAAAGGCAGGAGAATGGGGTTGAGAAACATATAGGTCATGATTGAACGGCAGTGTAGACTCAATGGGTGGAATGGCCTAATTCTGCTCCTATGGCTTATGATCCTATGGTCTAAAAACCCACAGAGCATTCAAGATAAAGTGGTATGGGAAGAACCTTAGAGTGTGATTCCAGAGAGGTCGTCTCTCTTGGTGGCTGGAGCTGGGAGTCCCACAGCAGAAGTCAGTAGGTCAGAGGCAGACATTGGCAATCAGAACCCAGGACTGGGAGTGGCTGGCAGGGGCAATGGGGAGGCCACATGAGCACTTGTGCAGTTACTCCTAGTGCCTGGTGTCACGGTGTAACATACCCCAAGAAACCTGCATGTAGCTCAAGGGGAGGCAGTTGGCTGATTCAGAGAAAAAATATGCTTGTAATCACAAAGATTATAGCCAGGAAATGACTGTGTTTGAGATTAGCACTGTAAAATTTCCAGCATTTGTTTGACATTTCTCTGCATCCGGCAGAGATACTAGCCCAGTATATAAGCAGATTAATCTCTGCATTTATAGACACGTTGAAAGAAAGAAGGCAAATGATTTAACACATTCATGTGCTAATTCCTACGGACACAAAGTTAAAAACACAAGGCAATAAAGCATAAAATCAGCGCAGTTTAAAAGCAATGCAGCTCTAAGTAGGACCTCACAGATCAAGTATTCCAGTTCTAAATCACTGAATGATGGCAAACTGCGTTTTCCTTTTATCATTTTAATGAGTACTTCATATTTGACTGGTAATAAATTTATTGAGGATGGGCCATTTCAGAAAAGCCCTCTGATTTGTAATTGTTTACCACCCTCTGAAAGTGCTGAATGGGTGGAAGGCCATCAGCTTTACTGCCTGCATTACTGACTCCATGTCCCCCATGTAGGAAACATTCAGAATTCTCCGCTTTCATCAGCCAGCTAGAAGTGAGCAGAACCCAGTTGTTTTCTGATGAAGGGTCTAGGTCCGAAACGTCAGCCTTTCAGCTCCTATGATGCTGCTTAGCCTGCTGTGTTCATCCAGCTCTACACCTTGTTGTCTAGAACACAGTTGTGCTGAGGTTTAAGGTCCAGTGCTGTTCATCAAACTTGTTCTTAAAAAGACATTTGTACTTGTTTTATTGTTACCCAAGGCTGGTCACACTCTGAGACTCTGATAGAGTTTAAAGCAAAGGATACATAACAATGTCAAACACTTTAAAGACTGTGCCTTTTAATTTTTTTGCATTTTAAAGTTGTGGAATGAAATGGGGATAAACTGGTTTAAAACCAGTGTTTTAAAGGACTACTGCAAGTTTAGTTATAGGGGCGGCTCAGCAGTTAGCACTGCTACCTCACGGCGCCAGGGACCCGGGTTCAATTCCACCCTCGGGTGACTATCTGTGTGGAGTTTGCACATTCTCCCCGTGTCTGCATGGGTTTCCTCCCACAGTCCAATGATGTGCAGGTTAGATGGACTGGCCATGCTAAATAGCCCCATAGGATTCAGGGATGTGCAGTTTAGGTGGGTTAGCCATGGGAAATGCAGGGTTATAGAGGGATGCTCTCAGAGGGTCAGTGTGGACTCAATGGCCTGTTTCCACACAGCAGGGATTCTATAAAGTAACCTGACAGGCATGGCAAGCTATGTTTAAACAAGAAGCAGTTAAACTTGTTACACACAGAGTGGAACAGATGACATATTCTTGTACAGATGCAACTGGGTGACAAGAAGAAGTTAATTGCTCGAGAAAGTAGTGACCAGTTATCAATAACAAAAACCTGTTGGCTTCCCAGGTAATTGAAGAACTTGGAGCTAGGAATAAGATAGGGAGAAGTGTTTTGATCTCCACCAGCACAAAGAGTTTTCATGTTTAGCTTCATCTTTAAGATGAACTGGTTTTCTTAAGGTTGAAAATGGGTTTTGACTGCAGAGAACAGAGAGACTGCTCTTGTGCTAGCGGAGATCAAAGCAGTTGTTGTAAGCTGTGAATTTTAACTGATTAGTCAGAGGCGTTTTTAGAAGTGAATCAGCCACCCTGTGTCTCTTGCATATCACTGGAATCATCTGGAGAAAGATGACGGAAAGGCAACATTCTAAACAGCATAAAAATCAGAAGGATCTCAGTAATGCATGAATTCCTAGCTTTCCTCCACCCATAACCATTTTCTCCCCACCTGTTGGTCTATCTGTGGGGGTTTGAGGCGGAGATTATAAAGGAGTTAGAATTTTATATACTGATGGTTTATAACTACTTACCTGTAACTAGAACCTAATTACTCTTAATAATTCTTGTTAAACAGAAACCTGGTCTATGTTTTCTATCAACCTGGGTCTGAAAATCAGGAAAAGTGAGGAATCTTTGTTTTAAAATCTTTATGTTTTGCGTTACTCCCGAAATAGTGGGGCTTGATTTTCTGCACACTATCCCAGCAAGCCATGACAATGCCCAAATTAATTAGAGATAGTAAGAACTGCCGATGCTGGAGTCAGAGATCACAGTGTGGAGCAGGAGGAACACAGCAGGCCAGGCAGCATCTGAGGAGCAGGAAAGTTGACTTTTTTTCTGAAGAAGAGTCCTGACCTGAAACATCAGCTTTCCTGTTCCTCTGATGCTGCCTGTGTTCCTCCAGCTCCACACTGT
>NC_063359.1:37550363-37558474 GCF_021869965.1 Rhincodon typus | reverse complement strand
GATAACACAGTGTGGAGCTGGAGGAACACAGCAGGCCAGGCAGCATCGGAGGAGCAGGAAAGCTGACGTTTCAAGTCGGGACCCATCTTCAGAAATCTTCAAAAAGAAGGATCCCGACCCGAAACGTCAACTTTCCTGCTCCTCCGATGCTGCCTTTATAAAAGTTAAACATGAAACAAGACAAAAAAAAAATGTGTCACAGCAATTCTGAGACACACGAGAGAGAAATTACAGAGAGGGGCTGGCTTACAGGAGGAAAGAAAGAAAGGAAAAGAGAAACAGAATTGCTCAGAGATAAGAATGCAAGTTCACATGCAACGCTGTGTAGCGATAGTAAGACACAGAGAAAAAAACACCCAGCAAGGGTTTAAAATGCGTCTCTGCGGCGCGAGCCCTGAACAAAACATCAAATATTAAATACTTAGACTGCTGAGAATCCCACAATTTCAAGGAACATCAGCAGCACGTTAAATGGTTGCTGGTTTCATCAGTAGAAGAATTAATTAAATTGCACAAAAAAGAAATGAAAGCTTTGGGTAGATGCATTAATTATGTGTATGCTGCTGATCCTATGGTCTGACCTGGGGTTACAGACAAACTTAAACAGACAGAGGGAGAGGGAGAGTGTGCGAGGCAAACAGAGATGTAACTCTTCCCCAATTGCTTCTAAAAATCTGTTTCCATTTAGAAGGTGGTAATCTCGTGAACGTGTTTCACTCTCTAATTCATTAAACCCTGTTCCAATGAAAGAAGTATTAAAGGATTTGGTTATCGTGCGTGCTTTACTGTAACAATAAAGAAATAATCCAAACAATGTTCCAGAGCAAAAATGAAGTCATTGGAAAAACCTTCCTCTCTGCCCGCACATTGGTTGGATTGGATATTTTGATGTAATTGGTTTCTATTGGAAATGTCATCACCATAATTTTTCTATTTTTTTTATTGTGAAACATGTTGTGAATTTAATTTAATTTACCATGTGGAACTCACAGGCAGTATGGTTTAACAGATTGCTTATTACAATATAATCTCGCTGCCATCAGAACAATGTGGAGACAGTTCATTGTGAGCAAAAACTGTTGGGGTTGGGGTGGGGAGCAGAAATCTTTTCGCATCAAATGCTACATTTTAACTGAGTGCCATTTTACATGCTTCAGAAGTTAATTGTATTCTCCCTCTGTTAAACAATCAAATTCACCGCACTTACTGGTCACATTTTCACCTTATAAAGTAGATATTTTAAGTACTCTACTCCTCAAGACCCTGAAAGTTTATGGAGAACAGACTATACTTTCCAATGGCGAAGAGTGAGTAACCGCACTCCCTACACTTATGAAGACTGTAGGTTTAAAAAGATAGATAAAGGAAAAAAGGATCTGGAGGCAGGTAAAGCTGAGACAAGCACGGGAATTCCTAGAAACCTGGTACTCCACGAAGAAAGCCATCAACAAACACAGAGCTCGACCCCATATACACTCCACTGCGAAGGAAAACCGGAAGTGAGGTAATCCAGCTCAATGGACCCCAGAGTTTAAAAACCAGACGGGAAAACACACCGATGCTTCATCGGAGGCTGCACTGAGGATGTTACCCAGCACGGTAACGAAACGTCTGCGGAACAACAAACCAGCTCGGCGAGCCAACCAACCTTAACACCCACAACCCGAGCTACAGATCTGCTCCAAAATCTCAGAAAAAAGGAATTTCTAGCGGGCAATGGAGGGCAGTCCAAGTAAGGTACAAGCTATCAACTGCACACACCTGGTAGAAAAACTTGAGGTATCGGTTCTGGTGATGCTGGAAAGGAGTTACACTTGTAACTCTGGCTAGATGCTTGACCAGCAAGAATGGTAACAGGCAGCTGCTGAAATCAGCATTTTTACATTAAAATTACCACAGAAAATGGTTTGCATCATCACTGCTGATGGTGCTAAAATCACAATTTTAAAAATATTAATAACTGTGCCTAGACCCCTGTACACAGCAGCTTCTCAATGTAATTTATCAGAAGTATGGAGCTGCAGTGTGTTTTATTGAGGGAATACTGACAATTACCCAAATACCTTCACAAGGTGCACTGTGCTTTCCAAATACTGCCACTGGAAAGATTCCTAACATGGATATGCTTGTGACACTAATAGATTACTGTTTCCTCTGCTATTCTGAATGAATCTTGAGGTCATGAAGCATTTACCACCTTTTGTTGCCAAGCAGATCCCGTCTGGAGATGGTGCATGTTGGGGAAAGTGAACAACTTCCTGTGTGATCCACAAAACCCGCTCAAAAAGCAACGTTAATCATGAGAATGGTACCACTGAACATCAGGACACACTTGGCACAGTACATTTGAAATGCAGTAGTCCTCCACATTAGCCACCTCGTCCAATCCTACTTCCTTGATCACACCCAAAACATTTAATCTTGCTGGAGTGTTGTTAAACCATTGTTTTTTGTGGTACATATAACTGTGATGTATCTAAACACAACACAGTCTTTTTCCCAGGGTAGGGGGATCCAAAACTAGAGGGGCATAGGTTTTAAGGTGAGAGGGGAAAGATTTAAAAAGGACCTAAGGGGAAACTTTTTCACGCAGAGGGTGGTGCGTGTATGGAATGAGCTGCCAGAGGAGACAGTGGAGGCTGGTACAATAATAATATTTAAAAGGCATCTGGATAGGTATATGGATAGGAAGGTTTTAGAGGGATTTGGGCCAAATGCTGGCAAATGGGACTGGATTAATTTAGGATATCTGGTTGGCACGGACGAATTGGACCTGCTTGGGTCTGTTTCCGTGCTGTACATCTCAATGACAAGGTGGGGGGTCACAGTTTAAGGATACAGAGTAGGTCATTTAGGATTGAGATGAGGAGAAATGTCTTCACTCAGAGAGTGCGAAGCCTGTGGAATCCTCTGTCACAGAAAACAGTTGAGTCCAAAACACCAAATGTTTTCAAGAAGGAGTTATATATAGTTCTTCAGGCTAAAGAGACCATAGGGGAAGGGAGGATAAAGCAGGAACAGGGCACAGAGATGGATGATCAGCCGTGATCATATTGAATGGGGGAGCAGGCTTGAGGGGCTGAATGGCCTATTCCTGTTCCTTCTTTTTATGTTTCTATCCTGCACAACAATATTCTTTCATATGAGTTTGGCATATCAGTACAGACAATCCCTGCGTTGCAAAGAGGCCCTGGACTGGAGTCCATTCACAGGTCGATTTATATGCAAGTCGGAATACAATGCAGGACAATATGAAGCAGTGAAAATGAACCAGAGAACTGTGGATGCTGGGAATCTGAAAGAAAAACAGGGGGAAACCCAGCAGTATCTGTGGAGAGAGAATCAGAGTTACCGTTTCAGGCCCAGTGACCCTTCTTCAGAGAGGGTCCCTGTTGGAGGGTCACTGGACTCATAACATTAACTCTGCTGTCTCTCTCTACAGACGCTGACAGATCTGCTGAGTTCCTCCAACAAGTTTTCTTTTTGTTTACTATGAAGTAGCTGTTCATAAGTAGAAGAAACAATCGCATATGGGATCTTTAAAATTATACCCCTGTACAGGATTGCACCTGTAAGTACAAGCATTCAAAACACCATGGTAATCCGACTGCGAATACTGAACGCTAACATCTCGCTGCTTCTAAATGCTTTACAGAAAATAAAACAGCTCTTTGTGTAATTAGCTCCTGCTTGCATTTGAAACTGTGTGCTTACCCTGCGGCCCTTTGTCCCTCTCATTCCAGGTGATCCTCGAACTCCTTTGGCACCCTGAGACAGATACAGAAGGAGGAAACTGTGAACGGCATTATCACCTGGAACTCAGCAACTCAACAAAAGGCAAGATTTGACTGATTTCTGAAATAACTGCACAGTGGCCAGTATTCCATCACCAAGTCACCCTTTATTTACTAGCCCACAGTACACTGGCTGTGACCAGCGAGCTCAAAGTCAGTCCTCAACTGAGGAGCTTCTAAATCCCCTTGTTATATTGGTCAGGCAGGGTTTTCCTGATTGGCCCAGGTTAACAACCCCAATCAAGGATCTCATAGTCAACAAGATCTAGCTGATTCCCATCGCTACAGGTTGATTTGATTTGATTTATTATTGTCACATGTACCGAGATACAGTGAAAAGTTTTGTTTTGTCTGCAGTACAGGAAGGTCATACCATACAAAGTGCATCAGGGTAACAGAACAGAGCAAGGAATACAACATTACAGCTGCAGAGAAGGTGCACAAACAGCGAGGTCAACTTTAAATTTAAAATTTGAGAGGTCCAACAGTGCGGAAGAAGTGTCTCTGTAACATTTTTCATGATCTCAAGAGTTCAAAAGTGGCGGCAAACAAGGTACCTCTTGAAGCGTAGCCTTTGCTCGAGGAAAGATGACAGCGCACAGCAAGATCCCACACACAGCGAGGGCGATAATGACTGGAAAACCCATGACATTTATTGAGAAGCAAGTATCAGCCCAGACCGGTGGGGAGAACGTGCTCGATTTCCTTTGAACAGTGTATTGGGAATTTCCCCATTAGCCCCACTACACAGTTGGGGGCCCACTGTTTAATATCTCATCCCAAGGACAGTCCCTCTGGCAGTGCAGTATGCCCTCAGCTTTGCGTGAGTGTGTTGGTCTAAGCTTCTGTGCTCAAACTAGGAGTTGAGGGGTCCGAGTGGTACCGAGCCACTTGAGCTAACATGCCACATTGAAGAAATGTAATTCCACAGCGGATGGTAACCCAAAATTATTGAAAGGCTTTATTCAAACCAATCGGACGAGAGGCGTGATTAACCAGAGAGAGTCGGGGATAGACTTTCGGGGATAACAGGAACTGGTATCTGTGCAGTTTAGATTTACTGCTGCACAAACACATGCCCTGAATTGACTTTTGTACCGATGAAGCTAATGGGGGTCAGTGCTAGAGAACAAAACAGTATCCTGCTTTTGTTGACTGTTGTGAATGTTACATAAATACTCCCAGGCCAGTCAAAATCACCAACCCTCTTAATCCCATCCACCTCAGCTGCATCCAATACTAGATCCAACAAGGAGGTGTCAACATTTTCAGCCACTATTTCACCGAGAGTAATGAAAATACCTCCCGTTTTCATTTATCTGGTTGCTTGCTGTTAACGCCATTCCCTGTGTGCCCTAAAGTGAGCAGATCCCAAACCCACTCTCTCCGGCATTTTGGAATTTACGGAAAACGATCACCCATTACCTGTGAGTGATGGTTCAATGATGTCAGCGGGACCTAAATTTGCTGACCTACAAATGCGCCACACGACCAGCCTGAACATCCCAATGAACATGAATGCAAACCTGCTCTTTCTCTGACCCAAAGTGCTGTTGAGATTCTCTAAGTCCTTGTGTGCTTTCTCTCCCAATCTCAGCCACTGTGTGCGTGCTGGTTATCTGAGTACAGGAAAATGTTGACGGAATGGAAAGGGGAAGTAGAAGAGATAAGGAAGTTACAGAAGCAAAAACAAGCAATTAGAGATAAAAATCAGGGAAACTGGGGGAACAACTGGCTGAAAAAGCAGTGAACAGGGATAGAAACATTCAAAGTAAAGATGCAGGACACATGAATGAAAAATAACCACAAAACGTACAGAGACTAAGAAGCAAAGTTTTGCAAAGACAGAATATTAGATGTCCCATCTCGTTTAAAATGTTGAGTCAGAGTTCTTACTATCTCCTCGTTTAAAATGTTTACAATTTGACATTAATTTTGCAACAAGAGAGATCGGAAAAATTCAAATGATATGATGAAAAATAGAATATTGCATGAAAATACAAAACGTTGTTTTGTTTCAGCAAATCATTATTCATTATTCTGTACCTGCACATACAAAGGTGATGAAGGGAATGTGGATTCTGGTGTATTAGCACGCATTAAGCAAATACAGCAGCAAATATAATTGTAGTGAGGTTCCATAAACCTGCCCTCACAGCCAGGGGTGATTTCTGAAGATTACTGAAGAGTACGTGAAATAAAAGTCGCCTCTGAACAAGTCAAAATAGTTGCCACTATTAAAGGCACTATACATAAACTGCCCAGAGAGTTTAAATATTTAACTAGGAAGTGAGCAGCTAATCTGTGGCAGGAGCCAATTGTTTATTTTGACCTGGCGATGAGCTCAGATCAAACAGTGCCCATGGGGAGGTGTTAGCCTGTAATGTTTCACATTCCTTTACCTTCAGATGAGGAGGAAATGTTTTCTTTAACAGTGGGTGCACAAGGTTATTACATTAAAAGACCCTCTTCAAGCCACAGAAAGACACGGCTCAGTGAAAATAAAGATCTTTTTGTGCAGTGGGACAGTGGTATTAATGCTGTGTTCTTGGGAAAAGTTGCATCAGTTCCAATCATTTGGTTTAATCTGTTTTGGGACCAGCATGATGAGGCTCAAGAGGCATTTATAAACTGTGATATTTCAGTGAGCCTTGATCAGCCAACAGGAGGCACTCATTCACAATCTTTCGAAAAACATGTCACTACAATCTCTGCAAGTCGATATGTGTCATACACACACACACACACACACACACACACAGACACATACACAGACACACACACACACACACATACACACACAGACACAGAGACACACACACACACACAGACACACACACACTTATGCACACACACAATACAGACACATACGCACACACATATACACACAGACACACACATACACACACACATGCATGCGCACGCGCACAGACACGCGCGCACACACACACACACGCAGACATGCAGACACACACACCTACATACATCCACAACTCACAGGAGTGGCTCAGTGGTTAGCACTGCTACCTCACTGCGCCAGCAACCTGGTTTCAATCCCACCCTCGGGTGACTGTCTGTGTGGAGTTTGCACATTCTCCCCGTGTCTGCGTGGGTTTCCTCCGGGTGCTCTGGTTTCCTCCCACCGTCCATAGATGTGCCGGCTAGATGGTTTGGCCACAGTAAATTGTCCACAAAGTCCAGGGATGTGCCGACTAGGAGGGTTAGTCATGGCAAATGTGGGATTATGGGGAACAGGGGATGTGGGCTGGGATGTTCTTCGGAGGGTCAGTGTGGGTTCGATGGGCTGCATGGCCCTCTTTCTGCACTGTAGGGATTCCATGATAAATACAAACATATAAACTCACACACCTCCGCCCATTCTCCGAATTAAGAGGTAGCAATTTAAGACTGAGATGAGGAGGAATATCCTCTCTCAGAGGGTTGAGAGGTCTCTTGGCCACAGAGAGCTGTGGGGGCAGAGTCTTGAGGGCTGAGGCAGATAGATCAGGGAATCAAGGGTTATGGGGAAAGGGCAGGAAAGTGGACATGAGGAACATCAGAGGAGCTGTGATCCTATTGAATAGTACCGCAGGCTTGAAGTCCTGAATGGCCTACCGTTCCTTTATTTTATGGTATTTATGGAGTGAACACATGGTTTTTGAAAGAACTGCTCTTTGGTTGTTCTCTGTCCACCACAGACTGAAATACCTTTAAAGCCAATACTATGTACAGAACTAGTTCAAGCTGGTTTGCAATCAGTGATATTTACCTCGAGTGTGGAAATGGTCTTAAATCTCAGAGAGGGACAGTTCAGTTTGAACCTAGTCAGTGACCTCCATATTGGAGAAGCTTAACATGGTCACCCACTGCAATCTAAATATGAGGGAACCTGAGCCGTGCATGTGGGAAAATAATTACACAGACAGACAGCACAAAGATTCCACATGAGATCTAACTGAAGTGAAAGGTTGCAATAAAGGGGATAGGAAGACCCTAATCCTCTCTGCTGGCCAGCCCATTACCAGAGATCACAGATGTAGGGCAACCGCCAGTACGTTTCGAGGACGATTGAGGGGAAGATTCATCATCAAGGGGAAGGCAAGGTTTATCAGCAAGGAACACAGGAACAGGAGTAGGCCACTCAGCCCCTCGAGCCTGTTCCGCCATTTAATGAGATCATTGCTGAACTGTGGCCTAACTCCATATACCTGCCTTTGGGCCTTTAATCCTTTAACGCAAAGAAAGGTGAACAGAGAGGGAGAGAGAGAGAGAGGGATGGACAAAGAGGGGTGAACAGAGAGAGAAAGAGGAATGGAC
>NC_063359.1:37547932-37550353 GCF_021869965.1 Rhincodon typus | reverse complement strand
AGAGAGAGAGACAGAGGGAGGGATGGACAAAGAGGGGTGAACAGAGATAGAGAGAGAGGGATGGACAAAGAGGGGTGAACAGAGAGAGAGAGGGGGATGGACAAAGAGGGGTGAACAGAGAGAGACAGAGTGAGAGAGAGAGCACGAGAGAGAAGAGAGAGAGCACGAGAGAGAGAGCATGAGATAGAGAGAGAGTGGATGTGTATTTGTCTTGAGGTATATGCCAAACAATGGGTGTATTAGAACAATCAGTCTCATCTGTGCATGGGAAATAAAGAACAAAAACTTGCAATGATGTAGTATTTCTAAAGTAGTAAAAAATATAATTTAAGACATTTCTTAGACCTCAGCTGGTGAACTGTATACAGTTGTGGGGGCTGCATTAGGGATAGGTTGTTATGTATTGGAGACAATGCAGAAGTGATTTTCAAGAACACCTCCAGGGATGCGAAACTTCAATTATGAGGATAGACCAAAGAAGCTGGCACAGTTCTTCACAGAACCCCTACAGTGTGGAAGCAGGCTCTTTGGCCCAACAAGACCACACTGACCCAGATAGCATCCCACCCAGACCCATCCCTCTATAACCCACCTAATCTACACCTCCCTGAACACTACGGGCAATTTAGCATGGCCAATCCACCTAACCTGCACATCTTCGGACTGTGGGAGGAAACTGGAGCACCGAAGGAAACCCATGCAGACATGGGGAGAATGTGCAAACTCCACACAGACAGTTGCCTGAGGGTGGAATTGAACCTGGGTCCCTAGCACTGTGAGGTAGCCGTGCTAACCACTGAGCCACTGAGCCACCGTGCCACCCAATTTTCTTGGACAGAAAAGGCACCAAGAGGAGATCTCATTGAGGTTTTCAAAATCATGAGTGGGCTGGATAGAACAGATAGGGAGAAACTGTTCCTGCTTGTGAAAGGAACAAAAACGAGAGAGCGCTGGTTTAAAGTGATCTGCAAATGAAGCAAGGGAGATGTGAGGTAAAACTTTTTTCACTCAGCAAGTGGTTAGGGTCTGAACCACCTGAAGAGGTGGAGCAGGCAGATTCAATTGAGGCTCTCAGGAGAGGCATTGCATGGTTATTTGGCTGTAAGGGTATGGGGAAAAGGCAGGAGGCCCTCACTATGTGGGGATGCTCGTTTAAATGGCTAGTACAGACACAAATGGGCTGAACATCCGCTTTTAGACTGCAACAATTCTATGATTTGGTCAAGCATTAACAGGAACATTATAAAACCGAATCAAACAGCGAGCCACCTGTGGAAATATTAGGATGGGTAAGCAGATGTTGGGTGAATGAGGTCAGTTTTCAGGAGTAGAGGGGCCGGTGTTGGACTGGGGTGGACAAAGTCAGAAATCCTGCGACACCAAGTTATAGCCCAACAGGTTTATTTAAAATCACAAGCTTTTGGAATGTAGCCCCTTCATCAGGTGTAGTGCGAAGGCATTTTACCTGACAAAGGGGCAGCGCCCTGAAAGCTTGTGATTTCAAATGAGTTTGTTGGACTATAACCTGGTGTCGCGTGATTTCTGACTTTTAAGGGGAGTCTTCGAAGAGGACAAGGAGGAGGAAGGTTTAGGAAGGTTATAACATCTGGGCATTCTGAGGTGGTGCCTCTAGTAGCCCACAGTGTCCTGCAGAGACAGTTCAGTCACCCGCAATGCACTGTAAATAGCAGGGAAGGTCAGCACTTCCAAACACCCGGTGGAGATAGGTCAGGAGCTGCAACCTCTCTGTCTCATCCTTAGGGCAAAGGAAGCTTAACTTCCCCCACAACAATAGAACCAGACACTGCAAAATGTAGCAAAGGCTCCAACCATATCTCCCAAGCATCGGTGGGTGAAGGGTGACCGCATAGAGGTTTATAAAATCATGAGGGGCATGGATAGGGTGAATAGCCAAGGTCTTTTCTCCAGGGTGGGGGAGTCCTAAACTAGAGGGCACAGGTTTAAGGTCAGATATAAAAGGGACCTGAGGGGCAACATTTTAACGCAGAGGGTGGTCCGTTTATTGAACGAGCTACCAGAGGAAGTGGTGGAGGCTGGTACAATTACAACATTTAAAAGGCATCTGGATGGGTATGTGAATAGGAAGGGATTAGAAGGATATGGGCCAAATGCTGGCAAATCCTTTATTCATTCAGGGGATGAGAGCGTCACTGGCTAGGCCATTATTTATCGCCCATTCCTAATTGCCCAGAGGGCAGTCATGAGTCAATCACATTGCTATGGGTCTGGAGTCACATGTAGGCCAGACCAGGTAAGGATGGCAGTTTTCCTTCCCTAAAGGGCATTAGTGAACCAGATGGGTGTTTCCAACAATCAGCAATGGATTCATTAGTCTCTTAATTCCAGATTTTTATTGAATTCAAATTCCACCATCTGCTGTGGCAGGATTCAAACCCAGGT
>NC_063359.1:37473525-37522932 GCF_021869965.1 Rhincodon typus | reverse complement strand
CCACTATCTTCCCGGCAGGAGATATAAAAATAGTAAAAGTTGGAAGGGAAGAGACTGGTCCACAATGCTGGGAATCGAATGTACTGGTCCTCTATACTTGGAATTGAATATACTGGTCTTTAATACTTGGATTTGAATGCACTGGTCCTCCATACTGGGAACTGAAATGTACTGGTCCTGTATATTTTACATCAAACATATTGGTCCTCTATACTGGAAACTGAAATGTACTAGTCCTCTATACTGGGAATTGAAATGTACTGGTCCTCTATACTTGAAACTGAATGGACTGGTCGTACTGGAGGACTGCTCTAAGGCATACAAGACAAACTGGACCAGTACGCATAATTTACAAGTTTTACTGGCTTTTCCTTCTGGGATGTCACATGATCCAGACCAGTACATCACACCATCCAGTTTTACTGGTTTTCACTCTTGCACCGGGTTAAAAAAAAGGCGTTTTTTTGTTCACATTTATCTTAATAAAGCAAACCAAAGGAAGTTTCAAACAAAGCTCCATAATACGAACAAGGAACAAGAGGAGGCCATGCGGCCCTTCGATCCTGCTCCCCCAATCAATAAGATCATGGCTGATCTGATTTGAACTCCAGCTTTACATTCCTGCATATCCGCCGATAATCTCCCAAATCCCTTGGGAATTGGGAACCTGTTCATCTTTGCCTCAAAAATATTTCAAGATTCTGCATCCACTGCCTTTTGAGGAAGAGAATTCCTCACAGTTGGAGTTTTCAGTCGGTTTCCCAGGAAGCAGGTCAATTGTCTGGAATGGCCAGGTCTCTCCCGTGGTCCCATCCACTGTTGATGTTGTATTTTATGGAATTCTCTTCGCACGGGGGACTGTAGCTTCTCGCCAGGGTTGGGAATGGTGTCTGACAAGAGCTGGAACGCTGGCTGGTTTCCCTGTTCCGGTTGCTGTGTGTCTGAGCGGCCGCACGTGGGAGTGAGGGACTGTTGACAGTGCTGTTCGAGGTGAGGTCTGGGATATCGACCAGGCTCTTCCAATCCCTCCGTGCCGGGGCTGGGGGTTGGAGAAAGGCAGGGGAGCAGTTCCAGCTGGGTTCCAGGCACCGGGTCGGAATGCCAGACATTCCCAAATTTCCTGATTGGGGTTCAGCCGGAGGCTGCCCCATGGAAGTAGCTTCTGCCCCCAATACTGGGCAGCTTTTCAAACTTGTCTCATTAAGTGTTTTGAAAAGGGGTGACTGATGGTCAGTGGGGAGGGGGTGGGGAAGGGCTGGAAACACCTTTCTGCTGAAATACCCTCTCAATTACCCACCTCCTTCCACAGCCTCATGTTGCTCTTAAACTGTGAACTCCCTGGCAGATCCTCCACCTTCTCAGTGCCCTCTTGGATAACATTAGTTGGGTAGCGAATGTGACCTCGTGCCAATTAAGTCATCGCCTTAAACCCCTCCCATGAATTTTGGGACCCAGAACAATTCCCAGCTCCTGTTTTTCCCATCCCTGGAGTGAAAATGCAGACCACTTCGTGTGTTACGCAGATTAAACTCCGTGTTCCATCCTGAAGTGATTACATGGAACGCTGATCTACAGCTGCGGGGATAATGGTTGGTTTGATTACAGTTTTGAAGAAGTGTTAAATGCACAGCTGTTGAAAGAGTAAACACACATTATGCCAGACAGTACGGGTGTAGGAAAAAGAATAAAACTAAAATTGGTTCGAGTTCACAGAACACTTAATGCTCAAAAATGCATGAATTTATTTTACTCAGACAAGCCTTCCGGGCAGATATTAACACTGTTTGGTAAATGTTCTTAAAAATGCCTCTTCATTACTTTTTCTCCTGGCATTTCAACGATAGACACTCACATAGGTGTCATCTGCTGGTAAACTCTCGGCCACGCTCCCTCAAATTGGTTGTTGCAATGGAGGCAAAGCAAACATGCCCGGGAACTGGGAGCAGAGTGTCTGCCCTACAATTGGCTACCAACCACTTCAGTTCCTGGGCACCTACCACAGCGCACGGTCAGCCAGTTCCAGTATCGGCAGAGTATGCACTTTTAAATCCGAGGCGAAATGGACCACTTGTCGTTCGCTGTTCAGTGTAAACTGCAACAGAGGTGAGTGAACACTCAGGCAGGGCTTGGCTCTGCCTCGTTCAGTCTGATCCAGCTACACTGAGGCCAAGTCCAGCCAAACTCAGTTTGGGCGAAAGGGTGGGGTGTGTATCCTGGCACCACATTCCTCTCTGAACTCTGGACAAGTTGTGTCTGCTGTTGGATCACTGACAGAAACAGGCTGTGTTCAGTACTGTCTACACCACTACAAGATAACACGGGCACAATTTGGAAGCGCGCACAGGAACACAGGGTTTTGGGAGGTCCATGTACATCCATCTCAACAGCTGAGGTAGGACCACACAACAGAGGGGCAGGAAAGTGCGCAGGATCCTGGGCTTCATGAATTGAAGTGCCGAGTCCAAATCAGGGAGGCTGCGCTGAACCTTAATAAAACTCTGATTAGGCTACATGCTGAGTATCGCAATCAGTTCTGGTCAGCATGCTTTATTTAGGAAGGATGTGAGGCTTACCAGAAACAGTTCCTGGGTTGAGGGATTTCAACAACAAGGAGAAGCTGGGGTTGTTCTCCCTGGAGAAACTGATGGGAAATGCACAGGCCCATGACTCATTTCAGTAAGTTAGGCAAAGAGAAACAGCAAAGTTGGCAGGGGGGTGGGCGGTGTTGTAGCACGGTGGCTCAGTGGTTAGCACTGCTGCCTCACAGCGCCAGGGACCCTGGTTCAATTCCACCCTCGGGCAACTGTCTGTGTGGAGTTTGCACATTCTCTTGTCTGCGTGTCTGCATGGGTTTCCTCCGGGTGCTCTGGTTTCCTCCCACAGTCCAAAGATGTGCAGGCTAGGTGGATTGGCCATGCTAAATTGCCCATAGTGTTCAGGGATGTGTAGATTAGGTGTGTTACAGGGGGATGGGTCTGGGTGGGGATGCTACAAGGGTTGGTGTGGACTGGTTGGGCCAAAGGGCCTGTTTCCACACTGTAGGGATTCTATAGAAGAAACAGTTTCCCTAAGCTGGGTGGTACAAGGGTCAGGGCAAGAGATGACTGTGGGGGATGTGAGCAGCAGCTTTATTTTCCACACACCAAGTGGCAATGAGCTGGATACTGAGAAAGCTGGAAATGGCAACAATGAAGGATTTCAAATGGAAATTGGATGGGCACTTAGAATCATGGAATCCCTACAGTGTGCAGGCAGGCCATTCAGCCCATCAAATCCACACTGAGCATCCCAGCCCCCTTCCCCACAGCTCTGCGGCCAATCAACCCTAATCTAACATTGGGAGGAAAGCCATGCAGACACAGGGACAATGTGCAAACCCCACACGGTCAGTCACCCAAGGGTGGAACCGAACCTGGGTCCCTGGCGCTGTGAGGCAGCAGTGCCAATCACTGAGTCACTGTGCCACCCTAAGGAATGGTAAAATTAAAAGGCTATGAGGATAGAGCGGACAAATGGGATGGCTGGGGAAAAGCATCATGGATTCAATGGGTTGAATATCCTCGTTCTTTCCCATAAGAATGTTAATGAATCATATTAGTACAATCAGAAAGGATATCAGTGATCATTGAACTGATGTGAGCCAGGTTTGTTTTGGGGAAACAAATCTTGACCTTGTTACACAATTTTTGGACTTTACAGTTAATAGCTGTATACATGAAGCAGACCCAATGTGATCCAAATTGTTACAACAACCCAGTGGCTTACCTTCGGGCCATCAGGTCCTGGTTTCCCAGGAAATCCCCTCCTCCCAGGGCGTCCCTGGAACAATACACAGAAATGGACCAAAATTAATGCTAAATGTTGGATCGTACAAATAAATTTCAAAACTCATTTTAAGTCCCATTCGGTCATTGGTGAGTCTACTTTAATATGTCAGAACTTCACTGCAATTACACAACAGATAAGTGAAGATCACAGACCGCTTACCTCCGACATTTCTGGCGATGGCCCACATGGTTAATCAGCACAACAGCTATAAAAGGCACCAGGAACATAGTGACAAGAGGAGACCATTCAGCCCACAGTAATCCTGTGAGATCATGGCTGCTTTGTAACCCAATTTCACCAGAATTGGGCACTCTAATGGGTGCACCTAATTCCCTGGTCTGTGTTTTCAGAGAACAAGCCAAGGCAGATTTCAGATGTGACATACCTCAAGATTCATGTTAACCTTGAGATGGAAGGTGTGTAATTTATATATGTATTTTAGTATCATTTATTTCAGAGTTTGGATTTTGAACTGGTGACATATGGGTTTTAGTCTATGTGCATGAGGAGATTTAATGATTAACTTGTTTGTATTCCGAAGGTATGATAATTTTTAAATGAGTATGAGTGAGTGAGCCCTGGGGTACTTCTGGGAATTTGTTTTCATTGGGAGGATTTTCCAAATGGACAGGGCAAACTTGAGTAGCATTAGCTTGCCTTTTGTTTCGAAGGATCAGCATTTTTTTTTTGCTTCGGCGAACATCTCAGATCTTGAAAGGCTATTGTTTTTCTGTTCACAGAGGTCTTCGTAGAATTTATAACGTATGAAACAGTTTCTCCTGAAGAAAGAAAGTTCTGTAGAACTGTTAGGAAATGGGTTGCCTTGGTGTAAGGGTTTTAGTGTGAAAGCTCCAAACCAGAAGTATTTGGTTAGAACCCAGAAAGGATTATTTGAAGCTGAGAAAGTTTAAGCTCTGTTGTGTGACTAATCGAGTAAGAGGTTATCCAATTCATAAGACAGGGAATTGAGCGTTACAGTTAGGTTAAACCTGTAGCTGTGATACAGAAGCAAACACTCTCTGGTTCGGGCAACTTAAATGAGCATAGGAAATCACAAAGCTTTCTACCCCTCGACTGGTACCAATGCCCACGGCTAGAACTGCCAGGTTCTCCACTCGGCATGGGCCTGCCTTGCTATGGGTAAAATAGACCACTTAGGCATGTGAAAAGACCAAAAGATGGAGGTTAGAGGTGGCAGTGAAGTCTTGCCCTGAGCCAAATGGGTAGCAAGGCAGGAATGCCTGCCCTCTGAAAAATGCCCATGGGTTGAATTGGTTTGATATAAGTAATTTATTCTTTCTTCCCTATCCTTCCTTTACAGGGTCCTCTATGAAAGAATAGGTTCAGCCTCAAGCCAGAGACTTGTTCCATAAAGCTGGCTGTAACTCGACACAAACTGGTGCAGGAACACAACACAGCAATGGTTGATGTGGGAAAATGGGAAAATTAATACAGTACACGGTGTCATTGCGGAGCTGAGACAGTGTAAGAGGAGATTTCCTGTGAGTCTGGCTGAGCAGGACTAACTTTGATGTCGGTATTAGGTGCTAAGGAATATTCATGTCTCAGTAGCAATGTCCCTGACCTTACTCAACATCAAACTATTAATCTCCAGACTTCTACATGAAATAAGCACTTTAATCACCAACTAGTGAAAACTTCGGCATGAGTTCGCTTTGATTTTCTGCTCAAATAGTAGACTGTGGTCAATGCACACCTGGATTAAACCCCCCACTGTGTCCTGGTTGAGTAAAAATCTTACATTGATGCTGCAACTGAATTGGTAAATGGACTAAGTGGGTTATCAAGGGCGACAAAGAGATTGCATTGTAGATGTCACTCTCATTGGCGCTGTGGCCTATCCCAAATCAAAGTGCGGTTTAGGGACATCTGCACCCATTCAATGCTGGCCTTTCGATGTTAACCACTTCATCACTGATGGTCTGGGTCCTAAGCTCTCTCAAAAATCTCTCCTCCTTCCCCGTGAATAATATCCTCTTTGATCAAGCTTTAGACCACCGGTTCTAATGTCACCTTAAACATTTTAGTGTCAAGTTTTGCTTAATAAAGTTCATGAGTAGGGGCTTGGAACATTTTATTCTGCTAAAGGCCATGTATAACTCCTCGTTGTTGCTGTTTTATGATCAGCATCCCTTCTTTCTGGATAGTTACTTGTATATTAACTTCCGTTGCTTCCTTGTCAGAGTCAGTGGTCATTGCCAAAGTCATCTGTACAGCCACAAACTCAATCCCTCGAAACATTCAGTCCAAAAATAATTTTGACACACTCGCTTGCAAATGATGACTCAGCAGCCCATTCCATACCACATTCAACTCCACTTACCCACCCTTTCACCATAACCCTTAACTTCTTTACTGTTCAAAAATCTATCTATCTTAGCTTTAAAAACATTCAATGAAGAAGCCTCAACTGCTTCACTGGGCAGGGAATTCCACAGATTCACAATCCTTTGGGTGAAGATGTTCCTCCTCAACTCAGTCCTAAACCTGCTCCCCCTTATTTTGAGTCAACACCCCCTAGTTCTAGTTCCACCCACCAATGGAAGCAACCTCCCTGCTTCTATTTTATCTATTCCCTTCACAATTTTATACGTTTCTGTAAGAACATGCCATCATTCTTCTAGATTCTTCTAAATTCAGTCTCGCCTCATAAGCAAACCCCCTCAACTCCAAAATAAACCTAGTGAAACTCCTCTGCACCTCCTCCAGTGCCAGTACATCCTTTCTCAAACAAGGAGACCAAAACTAAACACAGTACTCCACGTATAGCCTCACCAGCACCCTATACAGCTTCAACATAACCTCCCTGTTTTTGAACTCAATCCCTGTAGCAATGAAGGACAATATTCCATTTGCCTTCTTAATTACCTGCTGCACCTGCAAACCAACCTTCATGCACCAGGACACCCAGGTCCCTCTGCACAGCAGCTTGCTGCAATTTTTTACCATTCAAATAATAGTTCTTTTCACTGTTATTCCTACCAAAATTGATGACTCCGCATTTACCAACATTGTACTCCATCTGCCAGACCTTTGCCCACTCACTCACCCACACACACACCTACACACACATCTACACACGCACCTGCACAGACACCCACACACACAGCTACACACACACACCCACACACACACACCTACTCACACACCCACATGTACACCTACACACACACCTGCACAGACACCCACACACACACACCTACTCCCACACCCACACCTACATACACACCCACACCTACACACACACACACGCACACCTACAAACACACCCACACACACAGCTACACACATACCCACACCCAGACACACACCCACACCTATATACACACCTACTGTCACACCTACACACACACTCACGCATACCCTACGCATGCATACACCTACGCACACACACATCCGTACATACACACCCACCCCAACTCCCACAGACACCTACAGACACACACACACCTACATCCACACACACACACACCCACATCTACACCCACACTCACGCATACATCTATGCACACACACACCCACACATACACACCCCCGCCAACTCCCACAGACACCTACAGACACACACTCACACACCCACACACACATACCCACACATCCTCCTCCAACACACACCTACACAGACACATGCACTTACACACCCACACACACACCTACACCCATGTACATACCTATACACACACTCACACACCTATACCTACACAGGCACACACATAAACACCTACACACACTCACCCACACACACACCCCTCGTATATACACACATACCAACACCAAGACCCCACATACACACCTACACAGACAAACACACATTCTCACACATATGCATACACTCACACCCATACACACATAATATCACCAAGTATATTATTATAGATGTATATGACGATTGATAAAAGCTTTATGGTAATGATTGGAATATGACAGCTTTGTGAAATATTTCAGATTGTGTCGAGCCGATAGAAGACACATTTTATCAAAGTTTTTTTTATGAAGAAACAGGTTCATGTGCTGCAGCTCTTTTAACTCAACCAACTCAGTGCCTGTCACTCAATGGTTCATTTCTCTGGGTAGTGCCTTGACTGATCAGAGACAACTTGCTTGATTAAAAATTGAATAAAGTTTGGCAGTTAACTGTCAATCTGCAATAACGGGTGCATTCTCCATGCAATCTCTACCATCAACACCTCTACTATCCCATTTAGGAATGGAAAATTAATGCTGGTCCAGCCAGCAAAGCCCTTGTCCCGTGAGTGAATGGGGTAAAAACAGCCCACTTGCCAGCACTCTCCTCTCCTGCTGTGTAAATATTGGTTTCCTGTTGAATTTGTATTCTTGTTAAATGTCCTGATAATTGCAAGATGAAAAGCTTTGACACAGCTTTATGAACAATACTCAAGCTCTGTAATACTAAACAACTATTTCAGATTATGTGAGACAATACATTGAATACATTGCATCAGAGATCTGAAACTGTGAAGATGATTTGCCCACATGTACAATGTTTTTCCACGGTTGCAATTAGATACAGCGGATACAGTAGGATATAGATCAGTTGGAGGCGTGGGCAGAAAAATGGCAGAGAGAGTTTAATCTGGACAAATGTCAGGTGATGCATTTTGGAAGGTCAAGTACAGGTGGAAATTATACAGTGGATGGCAGAACCCTTAGGAGTATGATATGCATAGGGATCTGGGTGTGCAGGTCCACTGATCACTGAAGGTGGCAGTACAGATCGATAACGTTGTAAAAAGGGCCTATGGCCTGCTTGCCTTCATTGGAAGGGGCATTGAGTATAAGGATAGACATGTTATGCTGTAGCTTTACGGAACTTTAGTTAGGCTACACTTGGAATATTGTGTACAGTTCTGGTCATCACACAACCAAAAGGATGTAGATGATTTGGAGAGGGTACGGAAAAGGTTTACCAGGATGTTGCCTGGAATGGAGGATTTTAGCTTTGAAGAAAGGTTGGATAGACAGGGTTTGTTTTCACTGGAATGCAGGAGGACGAGGAGCGGCCAAATAGAAGTTTATAAGATTATGAATGGCATGGGTAGAGTCGAAGTATGAGGCTTTTTCCCAGGGTGGAGGAGTCAGTTACTAAGGTACAAGGGTTCAAGGTACAGAGGGGTAGCGGGGGTGGGGGGGAAGTTTAAAAGAGATGTGTGAGGCAGTTTTTTCACGCAAAGAGTGGTGAGCGCCTGGAATGTGCTGCCAGAGGAGGTGGTGGTAGCAGACACAATAGCAACTTTCAAGAAACACCTGGTCGAATACACGGATAGGAAGGGAATGGAGGGTTATGGATCCTGTAAGTGAAGACAGTTTTAGTATGGAAGGACAAAATGTGTCGGCACAAGCTTGGAGGGCCGAAGGGCCTGTTCCTGTGCTGTACTGTTCTTTGATTTCAATTTGAGCTTGCTTGAATAACTACCTTATTTTAGTATTTTTAAGAGACTTATGGTAATGGTCAAATAAATGAGACAAATCCCCGTGCAATTTTGTCAAACAGCACTGAAAAGAGTCAGGTTTTACGAAATTCCAAGTTTAAGGGTTCTCTTTGAGTGAGCAGCCATTCTTATTAACAAACATTTGTGCCAAACATTTCGCTCACTGTTTGAGGAAGAAAACACTGTGACAATTTTCAGCTGTCAATCTACACTCTCCCACTCAATGATGCCAGTGTATCACTGTCTTGTCAGTAGTTTACATTATAACTTGTTCAAATTGTGTTTAAATTATTAATCTGTCTGCTTCCTTAATCTTGTAAACCCCTCTGTTTCGCAGAGCCAGAAATATTTTTATGTAATATAAAACTGGCCTCATCTGACCCTTACTTATGTTTCCAGGAGCATGTTTCGATCTATTTACAGATATTAGAAGGAGCGAGTTATCAATAATGTAAAATACAGACATACCTCAGGGCCTGGCTCTCCCGGTCGTCCAGTCCGACCTTCATCGCCCTGTATTGAATCAGATAAAAAGCATCAGTCAGTGAATAACATGCCTTACTCTCCACTTTATCTTCCTGTGTGCTGCCTGGAACTGTATCCAAACTGGTGTTCGGCATTTTGTCACCTCCTGTCTCCCCAAAGTCTCTCCCACCGTCTACAAGGCACAAGTCAGGAGTGTGATGGAATACTCCCCACTTGCCTGGATGGGCACAGCTCCAACAACACACAAGAGGCTTGGCACCATCCAGAACAAAGCAGCCCCCGCTTGACTGGCACCACATCCACAAGCATCCACTCCCTCCACCACCGATGCTCAGTAGCAGCAGTGTGTACTATATACAAGATGCACTGCAGTAACTTAGGAATCCTCCTTAGGCTGTACCTTCCAAACCCACCGCAGAGAAGGACAAGGGCAGCAGAAAGATGGGGACGCCACCCCCACGCAAGTTCCCAGAGTAAACTTGAGAATGACGCACATTGCTTCGCCTTGCCTTGGATACCTGAAAACAGAGCTCCAGTACGGCCAGACCATGTATTGCCTGGTTTTATTTTTATTGTTTTTTTTCCCTTATCAAGTGGAATCATACACACCTTTCACTGTCTCTATGTCAAAATCCTAGAACTTTCTTTTCATTCATTCACGGGATGAGGGCATCACTGGCTAGGCAGCATTTATTGCCCATCCCTAATTGCCCAGAGGGCAGTTAAGAGTCAACCACATTGCTGTGGGTCTGGAGTCACATGTAGGCCAGACCAGGTAAGGATGGCAGTTTCCTTCCCTAAAGGGCAATAGTGAACCAAATAGGTTTTTCCTGACAATTGGCAACAGATTCCTGGTCATCATTAGACTCCTAATTCCAGATCGTTATTGGATTCAAATTCCACCATCTGCCATGGCAGGATTCGAACCTCTGTTGCCAAAAGGTTACCTGGGTCACTGGATTAATAGTCCAGTGAATACCACTAGGCCATCTAACTTCCCCCAACAGCTTCCCCCATACTCCTCCTAACTGCACTTACACAGACTCCAGTGGTTCAAGACTGCAACTCACTACCACCTTCTCAAGGAGTAATTAGGGATGGGCAATAAATGCTGGGCCCAGCCAGTGACCCCCACGTCCCATAAAAGATGAAACAACATCTCCACATGGTCACTGCTGACTGTCATGATGTTTATAGATACAGTAAACATTCTAGAGTGCTTCAGTTGTACCAATTTTATCACTGATCTCTAGCAGGAACTATTGATTGAAATGCAATGATCACTCCAAATTTCCCATAGTTTCTGGTGGGTGTTTCACTGATTCCAACAGAGTACCATCCAAACTGTAGTCTGTCTAGACATCACTGAGACCCACCTTTAATGGCGGATTCATGTTCAGCTTGTTTCTCTGCCTTAGTAACAATGATCTCGTCTGCATCGCTGAATGCATGCATACAACAACCACCAAACAACATTTTAAATGAGGCCTGCCGACGCTTGAAGTAACAACAAAAACATCTTGCATTTATATAGCACCCCCTCAGCGCAATCCAACATCCTGAGGAGCTTCATATGAACTAAAACATGCCCCCGAACCATGGCCACGGGGATATCAGGTCTGGTGTGCTAAAACTGGATTAAAGAGGTACGTTTTAGGGCATGGGGTTAATGCACAGGGTTTAGGTACAGAATCCCACAGCTTCAGACCCAGTCAGCTCAGGGCAGAGCAAGTAAAACCAGGGATGCTGGAGAGGCTAGAATAAGAGGGAGTCCAGCTCTCTCAGTGACACTCGGGAGGTTACAAAGATAAAGGCAGTGAGATATTTGAAAACATGGATGAGACTACATGCTACATAAATGCAAGGCTTTCATTTGTGAAGGAACAAACATTAGAGAATGATTTTATTTATGCTAAATCCGACTGTTTTGGAGCCAGACACTTCCTTGAACTGGTTGCTAAAATGTGGAAAAATATATTTTTTTCTTATGCTTTCATAGTTACAATTGAAAAAAAAACTCAATGTCTGCTTGTGGTTTTTTCACATCTATCAAACTGACTGGTGATCCAAACCGGAATGATTTATCTCTGATCTTGGAAGTTACACTGAACAAACCAAAGGTATTTTATAAGGAGGTTTTTCCATTAATTTTTCCTGTTCCTCTTTTGGAAGCTCTCTGATCCCATTCCCACATTCACATGAGACCCAGCTGTTAGCAAGGAGTCACAGCGAGAGAGAATCACCCCGAGTTGTGATCTGAGCTGTTTTAACTCTTGGTTACGCTGGAAATTGTCGAGAGAGAGAAATAATCAGTATTTGTTCAGCCTCGATCCCTGAGTCTGACTGTCCAGGAAAACCATCATCGGTTAAATCTGAACTCGCTCCATCCCCTGCTGATTCACAAGAAGTGAATCATTGGGCATCCACTTCATCTTCTGGAAAATTCGCCTGCCTGGGCTGTAATCCACACCTAAGTTGTGTTCTTCCACATCCACTCTTTCTTATTCACATCCGGCTGCACCCTGTGTACTAAAGCCTAAACTGCAGATCTTTTATACTTCAAACCCCCGCCTAGACTGTATCTTATTCTCCAGTGACCTCCTTCAGTCCTGTGGCATAGTGGCTCAGTGGTTAGTACTACTACCTCACAGCACCAGGGACTGGGGTTCAAATGCCTACCTCAGGTGACTGTTTGTGTGGAGTTTGCATGTTCTCCCTGTATCTGCATGGGTTTCCTCCCACAGCCTAAAGTTAGGCAGCTTGGCCAAGCTAAATTGTGCAGGCTAGATGGCTTAGTTGCAGAGATAGGATAGGGTGGGGGGCTGGTGTAGACTCTGTGGGCTGAATGGCCTCCTTCCTCACTGTAGCCAGGCCTCCTATGTGTTCTGATCCCTCCCTCTTTGGCTGAAATCTTAAGCCTCCTTATTTAAACAGAACAGTCTGCCTATGATTTATACACAAAGAAATGGGAGAACTAGTAGATCAATCAGCCCCCCTAAGCCTGCTTCAATATTCAATAAGATCGTGGCTGATCTGCTTGTGTTTCTAACTCCCATTTAAAACGTTGCCCCTTTGTTCTGGACTGACCCACAGAAGGGAGCATCCTTGTGACCATTTAGCACCTTACACACTTCAATCAAGTCACCTCCCACGCTTCCAGACCCCTATGGGTACAAGCCGAGACTGTTTTCCTCATAACACATCCCGCTGGTTCCAGGTATCAGACTAATGAACCTCCTCCAGCTCATTTACATGAGGAGACCATATGAGGAGACATAGTGTTCAGGAATTGGTCTCACTTGCAGTTTCTAAAAGCTTCTTTAAAAACATGATTCCTGTGAAATTTCCTATTCCTCCCATTCCTGCCTAATCCCATGTTTTGGATACACTTTGTGTTGAAATGTTGGATGACACGACATACAACTGTGCACACTACACAGTGAGGTAAACACAGTGGCCACACGTAAACTGGGCGAACAACACCTTGTATTCCACCTCGGGTGCTTACAGGCCAATGGCCTCAACATTCAATTCACCAGCTTCAAAATCTTCCCCAACCCTGCAAATCTTCCTTCTCACCCATCACCCCACCCTTCCCATTGAACAATCTCCACAACCCCCTACCTGCATCCACCCATCATCATCCCATCTACCTTCCCCCAGCCCCCCACCCCGTCCCTCTATTTCTGAGCTCCCCTCCCCCTCCCCAGTCCTGACGAAGGGTCCAGACTCGAAACGTCGACTCTCCTGCTTCTCTGATGCTGCCTGACCTGCTGTGTTCCTCCAGCTCTGCACTGTATCGATTCTGACTCCAGCATCGGCAGTTCTTGCTACCTCCACATTTCAACACTCTTACTCTTCACTGAAATTCACCTCAGTATATTTTGGCGCTTCTGTTTAAAGTGCTGATGTCTTGCTAAGGCTTTAAAGCAGGTTAGCAGTGAATGGAGAGTTTAGACATCTCCATCCCGTCTGCAATTCCCTCTTTCAAACCTTCGCTCCGGATTTTGTCGTTGCAAGGGATGTGGATTTTCAGAAACAACATTAGAAATTGCTGGAACATCTCAGCAGGTCTGGCTGCATCTGCGGAGAGAAAGCAGAGTTAACCATTTTGTTCAGAATAGACCCTGTTATAAAGAAGAGCCACTGAACCCAAAACGTTAACTCTGCACTGAACAAAATCGTTAACTCTGCTTTCTGTCCATAGATGCTGCCAGACCTGTTGAGCTTTTCCAGCAATTTTTGGTTTTGTTTCTGATTTCCAGCATTCGTAGTTCTTTCGGTTTTTATTTTGTTTATGTGCATTTTAAGCCCATGCTTCAATTTAGCTGTCTAACTATTTGATTGCAATTCAAATTCAACAGATCTTCACCTCCTTCTCACTCAATAGAAATCCGTTTGCTTCTATTCGGCACCTTTCACAGGCTCAGAACAATTCAGAAATGCTTCACCATCTTTCTCTGGTGCACCATCGCTGCTGCTATAGGCATGAAACAACATCGTGCATTTATAAGACATAGCAGCAGAAATTAGGCCATTCGGTCAATCGAATCAGCTCTGCTTTCAATCATGGCTGACAAGTTCCTCAACCCTATTCTCCTGCTTTCTCCCCGTAACCCTTGATCCCCTTGATAATCAAGAACCTATCTACCTCAATCTTAAATGTGCTCAATGCCCTGGCCTCCACAGCCTTCTGCAGCAGTAAATTCCATAGATTCACCACTCTCTGGCTGAAGAAGTTTCTCCTTATCTCCGTTCTAAAAGGTCTTCCCTTTACTCTGAGGCTGTGCCCTCGGGTCCTAGTCTCTCCTACAAATAAAAACATCTTCCCAACATCCACTCTACCCAGGCCATTCAGTATTCTGTAAGTTTCAATTAGATCCCCCCCTCATCTTTCTAAACTCCAATGAGTATAATCCCAGAGTCCTCAAATGTTCCTCATATGTTAACCTTTTCATTTCTGGGCCTGTTCTCGTGAATCTCCTCTGAACCCGCTCCAGGGCCAGTACATCCTTTCTGAGATATGGGGCCCAAAACTACACACACTATTCCAAATGTGGCCTGACCAGAGCCTTATAAAGCCTCAGTAGTATTTGCTTTTATATTCAAGTCTTCTCAAAATAAATGCCAACATTGCACTTCCCTTCTTAACTACTGACTCAACCTGCAAGTTTACCTTGAGAGAATCCTGGACTAGAACAGACTGGAATATATAGCACATTTCTCCACCTCACAACGTCTCAAAGTGCTTAATGGCCAACGAAATGCTAACTGAAATGCGGCAACTGCTGTAAAGCGGGAAGGAAAGACAGCCAAATTGTGCACAGCAAGATCCCACAAACAGCATTTTGGACAAATGACCAGATAATGTTTTAGTCGTATTGATTGAGGGAGAAACAATGGCCCCAGGGACCGCAGGAAAACCTTCTTCAAAGCCTTGGCCATGGGATTTTTGAGGCCCCTTCCTGCAACACCTGAGGGAGTAGGCCTGGCTTCAGTTGAACCATTGCTCTACAAGAAAACGTAATGTCCAGTTCGATGGCAGCATAGAGGTAAGCTTTCCCTCAGTACTTACCTCTTGACCAGACAGACCCTGTGGCCCAGGTAGGCCTCGTGCTCCTGGTTTTCCCTGGGAAAGATTTCAAAAAAAACAGAGAATATCAGACGTAGAAAATATTTCTCAAAGTTAGCCAGCAACCCGAGGTCCAGATTATTGCCACGAGCGTCCGCAGCTGGCCTGACCTCCCAGGTTCCTCACAAGGCCTTCCAGAAAATTTTTTTAAACCAACTGGAGCAAGATCAACAAAACAAAAATGCAAGCAGCACCATTTGGATAGGGGCAATCTTCTAGAAAGCAAACCCGGTGGCAAAATCATTAGTTGGCCACTTTAGTTGGCCGATGGTGTGCCTGATTGGAAAGGGACTCACCTTTGGGCCTTCCGGACCATTTTGCCCTGGAAGACCGATGTCTCCTGGGAAACCCTGCATTTGTAAGATAAAAGCAAGACAGTTTGTGAATTTGCAGCCCTTCACAGATGCGCTTAATAAAATACATTTTGTATTGTTTACAGTCATTGAAATTATGAAGCTGAGACTCTAACCATTCTATTTTCCTTAATGCTAGCGCTGTGTTTGACTCCTCATTCTTTGAGTATGCCCATAGGCTATGCGTAATTTGGTGTAAGTTCGATTTGACAGGTAAGCTGGTTCTAAGGGATTGGATTATGTTTAAACAGGAGAACTTAAGAACTAGAAGCAGGCCATTCAGCCCTTCGAGCCTGCTCCCCTCTTTGATATGATCATGGCCAATCTCATCTTCGCCTCAACTCCACTTTCCTGCCTGCTCCCTATAGCACATACATTCTGAGGAAGGGTCACCGGACCTGAAACGTTAACTGATTTCTTTTCCTTCACAGATGCTGCCAGACTTGCTGAGCTTTTCCAGCAACTTCCGTCTTAGCTCCTGATTTACAGCATCCGCGGTTCTTTTGGTTTTTATTTCCTATAACACAACACTGACAAAAAAAAATCTGTCTATCTCCTCCTTAAATTTGCTTAGTGTCCCGGCTTCCATCGCGCTCTTTCGGGGAGTGAATTTGACAGATTCATGTCTCTTTGAGAGAAGTAGATCCCCTTCATCTCTGTTTGGAATCTGCAAACCTCTGAGCAGGGAGAACGCACATTGCTGTAGGCTGCTTCAGCTCAGCTTGAGGGGTGATCAGCAATCAAGAGGTTGTTGGAGGTTGGCATCTGCAGGTGGTGCCCAGTAAGAGGGGGGCGGATTAGGGGACCGGGGGGGGAATGTGAGGGTCTATGGGGGTGGAAGGTGAGGGGCAGATTTGTGGAGAAATGGGGGAGGGGGGAGAGATGGGGTTGTGATGGGGGATGTGATGGGAGGTAGATGGGAGGGGTGACAGGAAGGGGGATGGGAGTGCGATGGGCAGCGTTCTGCTTCCTCCCATGACTGCAGTCCAACCTGGGTTGCCACATCTGCTGGAAGTCCCAAGTACAGTGTAGGTGTCTCCTTCATGCCATCAGTGGATTTTGTTAGACTCCAACATCCGCCCCTCTGTTGGGAGGTGGAGGATCCCAGTGTTCACCACGAGGAGGGAACGAGATTGAGGATGCACATCCGGGGCGCTTTTCCAATCAAAGATCACATCCTTATGCACATGAGCGCCACATCAGCTAAACCATCTGGTGAGCCTCTGCCCCTTTGGAATCCAACGTTTTTATCTTAAAGTCATAGAGTGACGGAAACAGCCCCTTCAGCCCAACTCACCCATACCAATCAGGTTTCCTAAACCGGACTCGTGCTGTTTGCCTGCATTTGGCCCATATCCCTCTAAACCTTTCCTATCCACGTACCTGTCCAAATGTCCCTTTAATGTTGTGAGTGTACCTGCATGCACCACTTCCTCTGGCAGCTCATTCCAAATACACACCGCCCCACTGTGTGAAAAAGTTGCCCCTCAGGTCTCTTTCAAATCTTTCCCCTCTCACCATGCCCCTCTAGGTTTGGACTCCCCTACCCCTGGGGGAAAAGACCTTTGCTATTCACCCTAGCCATGCCCCTCATGATTTTATAAACCTCTATAAGATCGCCCCTCAGCCTCTGACGCTTCAGGGTAAAAAGACCCAGCCCATACAGCCCCTCCCCATGACTCAAACCCTCCACTCTTAAATAGATTTTAAAGTTTGTACAAATGTAAGGAAAAGTTAAGGATGAAGGGCTTCAGGTGCTGATCTCTCCAAAACTCCAACATATTCGATCTAATAGTTAATTGCATTTTGAATTGATCTAACTAAATTGCATCAATTTACTCAGGGTCCTAGCATCAGCTGCACTCTTGGGTAATGAATCCAACAACTTCATGACCCTTGACTCTGGGTCTGGTTCCAGTGGAGAGATTATGTCAAATATTTGTCAATCTTTGGTTAAATTATTTTTCTTGCATTCTTTTCAATTCACCTTAGGCTGAATTTATTAGGAGGTCAAATATTTAAACTGATATAAAAACAGAAATTGTTGGAGAAACACAGCAGGTCTGGCAGCATCTGCGGAAAGAGAAACAAGGGTTAACGTTTCGGGTCCAGGGACCCTAATTCAGAACCGTGCTTTCTGCACACAGATGTTGCCAGACCTGTTGAGTTTCTCCAGCATTTTCCATTTTTGTTTCAGATTTCCAGTATCTGCAGTTCTCTGTTTAACAATAATGATGCCACATTCTGGATTAACCTTATCTGGAGAATATGCTACATCTCTCAATGTGGTCTTCCATTAATTACCTTCTCATTAGACTGATCAAATCGATATAAAGACCACATGGCACAATATCAAAGAAGACCAAAATGAAACAACTCCACAGAGGCTGGTGTCCTGTCACCAAGCCACCTTTTATTTACAATGAACTGTCCTAGACTGTAGCACTGTCTTACACAGAGTCAGATACCAGAGTGTCAGTATTCCAAACACTCCATCTTTTTATCTGTCAGCCAGGGCTCCCTGATTGGACCAGGTTTACAGCCCCAATCAGGGAACTCCTATTCTATGAAGTCCACCTGGCTGACCCTGTTACAATCACGACACAAACAATTTATTTCCAGTTCCCTGGGCCCAATATCTATTTCCCCAGTAACTGTCACTAATGTGAGCTGTGTGCAATCTGACTGCTGCATTTCTGTAAGAAAACTATTTGCAGGATATGGTGGCTCAGTGGTTAGCACAGCTGCCTCACAGCACCAGGGACCTGGGTTCAATTCCACCCTCGGGTGACTGTCTGTGTGGAGTTAGCGCATTCTCTCTGCGTCTGTGTGGGTTTCCTCTGGGTGCTCCGGTTTCCTCCCACAGTCCAAAGATGAGCAGGTTAGGCAGATCGGCCATGCTAAATTGCCCATAATGTCCAGGCTAGGTGGGTTAGCTGTGGGAAATGCAGGGTTACAAGGTAGGGAGTTGGGTCTGGGTGGGAGGCTCTTCAGAGGGTTGGTGTGGACTCGATAGGCCAAATGGCCTGCTTTCACACTGTAGGGATTCTATGGGGTGTCATTGAAAGGTCAACATTTAATGCCCATCCCTAACTGCTCTTAACAAAGTGATTGGCTGACCCACTTTCAGAGGAAATCTAAGATATTGCATTAGTAGAAACAGATGGTGCTGGAGAAACTCAGCAGATCAGCAGCATCTGTGGAGAGAGAAACATAGCCAGTACTTTGAGTCTGGTTGTGACTTTTGTCTGGAACCCTATGTAAGATATCACACCGCTGTGAATTCAGTCTTCAGCCAGACTAGGTACAAAGAGCAGATTTCATTACCGAGAGGGAGTTCATGAACGACAACAGCAACGTGGCCAATGATATCCAACAGAAAGATAAACAGCTCAGCAACAGAATGAAAATTAAATCTGGCGGTTGCTGTGCCTGGAGCCCACCTGGGATCTGCCAATGACCAAGATCAGGGGCATCATTGTTTTATGAATCATAGAAAGGCAAGTACACAAGAACAGGCCATTTGGTCCAACAGGTCTGTGCTAACTCTTTGCAAGGGCAATTTCCATAGTGCTTTTCCTTGTAGCCCTTCTTTTCCCCTTCAAGGGGTTTATCCAAGCACTTTGAGTCTGTATCAGTTACATTCTCAGGAGGTGTCTTCCATGGCCTGTGTACTCTGCCTAGAGGGCAGCTCATCTAGTACAGTGGGTAGTGTCCTGCCTCTGAGCCTGAAGCTCCAGACACACACGGACACTCCACCTTTGGAATGTGGGAGGAAACCAGAGCAAACCCACGCTGACACGGGGAGATATGTGCAAACTCCACACACACAGTCACCCGAAGCTGGAATCGAACCCGGGTCCCTGGAGCTGTGAGGCAGTAGCGTGAGCCACTGGGCCACTGTACTGGGGGAATACTTTGTGAATAACAGAAACATGGAGCCTTTTCACTGTCCGTGCTTCGGATAACCAACACATTCCTGGGACTGACTTGAAAGAAATTATTGAGAAGCAAGCAGACTATTGATGGCAAGGAAAAACAGCAACACTGCACTGCACTGCCCTGTCTTCAGTAACGTATGGGTTACTGAACCGTAACCCATTGCCTGGCTCTTGTCCCCGTGGGTTTGAGATAAAGTTGCAGTGCTACAGCTTTGCTGTGACCCACAGCGAGGGCCATTGCTTTTGAGTCTAGACCAGAGCACTTGAATAAACCCAGGGTGCTGTTGCCACGGGAATGCAGAGAGCAGGCTCTCCATTACTCAGTGCCAATACGCAGCGTATCCCACATCACAGCATGCCAGGATGCACAGCAGAGATCATACCCTCCCTACCAGGAGACAGGGAGAAACTGCTCCTGCTCGTGAAAGGATCAAGAACGAGAGGTCATTGCTTTAAAACGATGTGCAAATGACGTAAGGGTGATGTGTGAAAAAATAAAACAGTCAGTGGCTCGGGTCGGGAATGCGCTGCCTGGAAATGGGGTTTAACTGAGGCAATGAAGAGAGGAAATGGATGGTTATTTAAACAGAAATAAAGTGCAAGTGTATGGGGGCAAGAGCAGGAGACTGGTATGAGGTGGTGATGCTCTGTTGAAGAGCCAGAGCAGGCATGATGAACCAATCAACCCCCTCTGCACCATAACAATTCTTTGATTCTGCTTGTTCAGTTGAGGCACTCAGGTAAGGGAAAGTGATGGCCCAGCGGTATTAACACCAGACTTTAGATCTGGGTAATGTTCTGGGGACCTGGGTTCAAATCCTGTCATGGGAGATAGTGATACCCATTGTTGGGAAATCCTCAATGGCTCACTAATGTCCTTTAGGGAAGGAAACTGCCTTCCTTACCTGGTCTGGCCTACATATGACTCCAGACCCACAGCAATATGGTGGACTCTGGGCAATTTTGGATGGATAATAAATGTTGGCCTAGCCTGCAACACCCATAGTCCGTGAATAAAATATAAGAGAACACTGAATGATTGTTTGGATAGAAATAGTGAGTAAGAGTATTGGAAGGAAGGGGATTGGCACTAGGTAATGATTGTTTGGAAAGTCCAGGAGTCACAGTGCGGTCACTATGAGAGCAAGTGCCTGTTTGAATGGGAGCAGAGATGTTGCCTGAGAATTCAGGACCCTGAAATTTCAGTGTGGGGTCCCAGCCCCCACTTTGGGAGGGCCTACTTTGATGGGTTGCTCCAGGTGCTAATTCACATTCCTTTCCACACAGCCTATCAATTATTTATCTTCAGATAATTCTCTAGTTCTCTCTTGAAGGCCAAGATTAAGCCTCTTCCACCCCGATCTGTGGGAGCACGTTCCAGAGCCTAACCACTCACTGCATAAAACTTGGTTCTTCCTCCTGTTCGCCATTATCCTTCTGGCCTTAAAGCTGGGCGCACTATTCCTTATTCCTTCCATCAATAGGAGCAGTTAGGAACATAGAACATAGCAGCAGGAGTAGTCCATTCGGCCCATCGAGCCTGCTCCTCCATTCAATTTGATCACGGCTGATCCTCTATCTCAATGCCAGGCTCTTGTACTTTCCCCAAACCGCTTGATGCCTTTAGCCTCCATACATTTATCTAATTTCTTAAATAGATTCAGATCCACGGCCTTCCATGAGAGACAATTCTCTCCAGTGACCCAGTCTAATCTGCTCATGATTTGATCAGATCAAATGATGGCGACCATCACCCACAGCGAACTGAGACGGGGTAACTGATACAAATACAGAAGGTCTGACCGGTAAACTCCAAATTTCGCCTCCCAGCAATGCTGCGGCCTATCACTTTGTCATCGAAATATCTAACAACATACACACAAAAGTATTAACGCAGTCCTGCCACATCAATAATTAGGCACCCTGTTATCGAATGCTCATTGATTTACTGTGGTGAGGGTGGGGGAAGGTTTGGTCAGAAAGTTGGGGGGTCATTCAACTTGGGCATTCCTTCTCATTCTGGGCAGTTTTACCTCCTCAGGGTGTCTCTGAGGTCACCCTGCGCCCCCCCATCCCCCTTACTCGGGGGTCCAGTTTGACTGATGACTATGGTGGGGGTACATGGGAATAATGGTGGGGGGTGTATGGTTACTGACGGCCACGGGAGCACTGGAGTCCAGGCTGGGATTTGGAGGGGTTGGGGGGGGCGGGTGGGTGGCGGGTGAGGATCGGTCACCTGCAGGCAGGTGTGGGTGAGGGAGAACCAAACACGGGTGGGGGAGGTGGTGTCGGAGGGTTTGGAGGGGGGAGAGATCAGGGACCTGAGAGTGGGGCGGGAGCACTGGGAAGAGAGGACACTGGAGATTTAAGGCAGAGATAGACAGATTCTTGATCAGTCAGGGAAACAAGGGTTAAGGGGACATGACAACAGTCAGATCAGCCATGATCCCATTGAATAGGTGAGCAGGCTCAAGGGGCCGAATGGCCTACTCCTGTTCCTGTTATTGATGGTCTCATTGGACAATAGTGACTATTGATGACCTCAATGTCTTACCAGCTCCCCTTTGTACTATTTCAAAATGAACCAATTCAACTAAATTAAGGCCAAACTAAAAAGGGTCAGCCCCCTTGAACTGTAACTAAAGTCAAAATCACTAAGCGAACACACATAATTTAAATTAAAATCCAATTTTGTGGGGCAAGGGTAGGGACCAGGTAAGTGAGGGTTGATGCACCTGAACCCCTGCACTGTTTGCAGAACCAATCTGCACTGATCAAACCGATGGCCCAATTATAATGGGAGAGACCTGCACAGGGCACTCCAACAAAAGTCAAGATGATGAAGAAAACATACAGAATCAGAACTAAAAATCCATTTGTGGGGCGCCCTGGGCCTTGTTGTGCCCAATGTTTACAGAAGCAGTGTCCTTTTTATGCATGTTCTTGGGTGCATTTAACTCAAAACTGCCCATACCTTGTGCATTTTAACAATGTAATTAATGTGCCAGAAACACTCTCCTGTTGCATTTCACAGGTCCTGACTTTGAGGAAACAGTTTAGACTCCTTACAATTAACGGCTGTTGAATTCCAAAAGCTGACGAGCGATGGAAGTCCTATCGAATATGTCAACCCACCTCCTTAGGGTAAGGCTGACCACTCACCTGCGTTCCAGCCTCGGTCACTATAACCAGCTGTGAAATGCAATAACCACAACAGACTCTTTCAGTTAGACCTGGAAGGGGTTTCTCTTTAGCATACTAGACCAAGCAGGCCTTGTAGATCCCTATTCTTAATGGGAATAGTGGAAAAATCTGCACCATTCATGCGGCAACTCAGACAGCACCATGAGCTGGGACGCCCTTACAACATGGTGAGCAAAGGTGTGGGAGCTTCAAGACCTGACTCAAAGTGACCTGCTTACACAACCAACACTATCACTTTCCCTGCAGACAGCATCCAGACCTGGTACTGTATCTCTATTCCTTCATGGTCTTTGGATCTCAATTCTAGAATTCCTTCCCTAACGGTACCCTATCGCATGCAGCAGTTCAAGGAGGCAGCTCACCATCACCTTCTCCATAGCATTCAGGGATGGGTAACAAATTCTGGCCCAGACAAACACCCACGTCCCAGGTAAAACCAAATAAGTGTTTGTAGGCAAGGCAGTGTTTATTTCTAGAAATGGTGCATTTTCACTGCTCAGCCTTTGATGTGGAGACTTTAAATCCACAAAGCGCTAAGGAATGTTTATTTGTTGATGAGAATTACATTGTGAGACTAAACTGAAGGAAGACCTGCTATCAGAATCTAATGGCACAAAGCCAAGGATGGATAATCATAGCCAGTGCAACAGAGGGGTCAAATCACACTGTTGTACTCAGACAGCCTTGACATAAACAATCATTATTTTGAATGTGAAAGTTGATCCTGAGTTCAAACTGCGATCTGATGTTATTCTTTAAAGAACCACCCAGTGGACAGAAATTTCAAAACACCACTGTTAAGGCTTCAATACCGTCTGAAAATGATGAGAGCCTTCAATTTAGCAAAACTTTCACCTAAATTATTATTTAACTTCTGTGTTATAAATGAAAAGCCAACCACCACTTTACTCATACACGTAATGTCTGTAATCTGCTTAACACTGCAGCGTTCTTGGTGCTAATCACTAAGAACGTGGTTTTAATGGTTTGCTCACAGTTGTATCACTGCACATATTTGTTGCGTGAGCTTCAATATGTGTGTATACAGTGGTATCCCTGCCTTCAGCTTCAAGTGCCACTCCCAAACTTGATGACCAGGGAAGGTGAGTTCACAATGTGGCTAACGGCAGCCAGTGAGAATGGGAGAGATTCTCTGTCCTGTCCAAGTTTTTTTTCCACCCTATGCTCTGTATGTCCTTGCTTACTATGATCTGCCTGTACTGCTCGCAAACAAAGCTTTTCACTGTACTTAGGTACACATGACAAGAAATTAATCAGTTACCTGCAGAAGGTAAAGTTAAGCCACTTTAATACCTTGCCAAGAATAACCATGGGCCAACACAGACATCTGTGGCTAACAACACCTTAATGAGGTACTTAGAACAGTACAGCACAATACAGGCCCTTCGGCCCACAATGTTGTGCCGACCTATTATCCTACTCGAAGATCAAACAACCCTGCATATCCTACATTTTACTATCCTCCGTGTGCCTATCCAAGAGTGGCTTAGAAGTCTCTAAAGTATCTGACTCCACTACCACTGCCGACAGCGCATTCCACACGCCCACCACTCTGTGTGTGAAGAACCTACCTCTGACATCTCTCCTGTACCTTCCTCCAATCCCCTTAAAATTATGCCCCTAGGGAAGGCAGTGGCGTTATTGTGTGTCACTGGACTTACAGCCCAGGGCCTAACATCCTGTAGACACAGGTTGGAATCCCATCGTGGCAGATGACAAAATCATGTTTAAGGAAAAATCCTGAAACCAATGTCTTTGAAACCCATCTGGTTCACTAACGCCCTTCAGGGAAGGAAACTGCCATCCTAACCTGGTCTGGCCTACATGTGACTCCAGGCCCACAGCAATGTGGTTGACTCTTAACTACCCTCTGGGAAATTGAGGATGGGCAATAAATACTGGCCTGGTCACTGCTTGTATCCTGTGAATAAATGACAATGAGGTGCGGGACAGAGAGGAAGAGTCGGCATTTTACACTGGGAATCTGATGTTAGGTTGCAACCCTTAGTCAGGAGCATCTTCCTTGAACTGGCCAATCAATGGCCAGCGGGTGGGACTGTCCAATGGCAGGTGGGCTCTGCGCGTTGGAGGAGAAACTCCTTGGCACTTCCCAAAGTCCTCAATTACTGAAGAGAGATGGGCGCAGAGGGATTTTGCCCGGAGATCCAACTGCTGGTCGGCCTGCTTAGCATTGCTTGTGACACCGCGGTGGTTCCTCTGCCTGACCAAGTAATCACAGCCTGCTTCGGATCATTGACGTACACCCTTCCACTCTGTGATGCCACCTGTGGGACACAAACCCTGGGGGACCAGCACAATTACACTGATAGCTGACAGCACAAATTTACCCGCTTGCCTGCCCCCTCCTACCACTGTCCTCCAACCTGCCCCCTCACCCTGTACAGGGACAAATATTCAGCTCAGAGCTTCCAATGTAGGGCAGCCATGTTGGCACAGGTGGGTGGCACGGTGGCTCAGTGGTTAGCCTGGGACCCGGGTTCGATTCCACCCTTGGGCGACTGTCTGTGTGGGGTTTGCACATTCTCCCCGTGTCTGCGCGGGTTTCCTCCGGGTGCTCCGGTTTCCTCCCACAGTCCAAAGGCGTGCAGGTTAGGATGGACGCTAAATTGCCCCGTGATGTGCAGGCTAAGTGGGTTAGCCAGGGGGGATGCAGGGTTACAGGGATAGGGTGTGGGTCTGGGTAGGACGCTCTCTGGAGGTTCGGTGCAGACTCAGTGGGCTGAATGGCCTATTTCCACGGGGTTCTATGACGATGTCAATTCGACAGCTTTTAAACAACCAGCGACTCTCTAAGACCGGGGGGAGATTGGTCGAGTCACCTCAAGGAGAAAGTTTAGTTGTGTTCAGCCGAATCCACCAACAGCACAGCAGTGAAGCAGCCAGGAGTTGAAGTGTGCAGTGAGAAAGGGAAGGGTGTATTCCCAGATGGGCACGTTGACTAATATCAACCCACACAGTGAAACCCACATAACAGCTGACTGCTTCATTCCAGCCCCTGTTGGCTTTGGTCAAAGGCTTGGGAAAAAGGAAGAAATTGTACAACACAGCTGTGTATCCAGCATGGACTTCCACAGTGCAAAGTCAAACTGCAGCTAACAGAGGGAAAGCTAGCTTGCTGAGTTGACGATTTTCCCATTGCTATGTCCAACGCACTGGGAAAGGTCAGGAACATGTGAAGTTTATTGATAGTTGTGGCGAAGATATTTACTGCAATTAGTAAAGTCACTCGATTCAAAGGAGTGCTTTTGGGCTTTTCTCCTTGCATGTAATTTGTTGTTAGCCAGGATTTTCACTGGCTCTCGGTTGGATCCATGGTGTGAATTCCAGTAAAATGGATTCAGAAATCCTTTAGGATCCGTTACACAATTTCACAACTGTCCTCTGTTCTGATGAAAAAACGAGTGGGAGTGTTTTCATAGTCACGAGATATCGAGAACATTTCCTAAAGTCTTTCCCATCGCACAAACTTTGGGAAGCCTTGTGTATTCCAAGTATCCTATGCGTGACTCCGGGCCCACAGCAATGTGGCTGACTCTTAGCTACCCTCTGGGCAATTAGGGATGGGCAATAAATGTCGGTGTATTTCGGAACCCAAGGGGACCAGGTTAACCTGTACAGCTGACCCCAAGGTGATATTGTTGAGAGAAAACTTTGATGTCAGAGCAGTTTGGGTGTGCCAGCGTTGGAACAACAATGGTGACAGGTGCCCAGTTCAAATCTGTAAGATTGCTTCGTCTCTGGGCCAGGAGCAAGACGTTGGGGTCAGGTAGAAATTTCTGACCACCCCATCCTACATATTTTAAGAAAGAATTCTTGCTTAGGATGTGAGCGACACCATTTTTAGTTATCACAAGGAGTGAGATCTCCCCAGTTTATTGCGAATATTTATCCTACAATCAATATCCCCATTAAAGTGGACACTGTCCCTCTGCTGTTCTTCACATCCTCGGTACAAATTGGCTCCTGCAAAACTACACACCTAAAGTTCTTCAATGGCTATGGAAATAGCTAGTCGTGAAAGCACATCCTTTTTTGTTCTTTTATTCATTCATGGGATGAGGGTGTCCCTGGCCAGGGCAGCATTTATCGCCCCATCCCTAATTGCCCAGAGGGCAGTTAAGAGTCAACCACATTGCTGTTGGTCTGGAGTCACATGTAGGCCAGACCAGGTAAGGATTGCAGTTTCCTTCCCTAAAGGGCATTAGTGAACCAGATGGGCTTTTCCCCAACAACTAACAATGGATTCATGGTTATCACTAAGTCTCTTAATTCCAGGTATTTATAGAATTCAAATTCCACCATGGGGGTCTCTGGATTAATAGTCCAGCGATAACACCTCCAGGCCACTATCTCCCCACAGGTGCAACATACATGCAAGATATTTTTTCTGTATTTAAATAACTGTTCTTGTTGATGTATTTGCAATGTTATTGCATGGAAGTTTCCAAGATGCTGACCCAGCAATGATTGAGGAACAAGGATATATATGAATACCAGGGCACTTGTGGCACTGCGGTGGTGTTCCCATTTCTGGGCCAGAAGATCCAGGTTCAAGTCCTGCCTACTGTGGAGGAGGGCTAGAACATCCACAAAGATAGAGGACATCTCATAAGCACAGAAGTCCATTCAGCCCATCGAGTCAGCTCCACCATTCAGTGAGATCATGTTTGATCTGATAATCCTCAATGTCACTTTCCAGCCTTTTCCCCATAGCTCTGTACTCCCTTACGGATTAAAAATCTAGGAGCAAATTATTGCAGATGATGGAATCTGTACTGAAAACAACAAATGTTGGATATCACAGCATTTGTTGTTTAAAACTCCGTCTGTCTCTCAGCCTTGAATATACTCAATGACCCAGTCTCGACAGCCCTCTGCAGTAAAGAATGCCACAGATTTGTTGATTAAAATGTCTAAATATCATTGGGTATAACCTGGTGACGCTGATGCACCTGTGAAGTAGAGATCTAGAAAAACAGAAACAGGAATAGGCCATTCGGCCCTTCAATCCTGCTCTGCCATTCAATATGAATATGGCTGATCATCCAGCTCAATTCCCTGTTTCTGCTCTCTCCCCCTACCTTTTTGTCTCTTTAGCCCGAAGAGCTATATCCAACTTCTTCTTGAAAACATTCAATTGCCTCAACCACTTTCTGTGGCAGAGAATGCCACAGGCTCCCCATGCTCTGGGTGAAGACATTTCTCCTCATCCCAGTCCTAAATGATTTACCCCGTATCCTTAGACTGTGAGCCCTGGCTCCGAACTGCCTGATCACTGGGAACATCCTTCCTGTGTTTAGCCTGTTTGCTCCTGTTAGGATTTTATAGGTTTCTACGCAATCCCACCTACTGTTCTTCTAAACTCCTGTGAATACTATCTTAACCAATCCAGTCTCTCTTCATGCGTCAGTCCTGGCACCCCAGGAATCAGCTTGGGAAACCTTCGCTGAACTCCCTCCATCGCCAGAACATCCTTCCTCAGGTACGGAGACCAAAACTGCATTATTGCTCGTATGCTCCTTATGTAGTAGCCAATGGCTGAAGACACGAGTAGGGAGAAAGCTTAAGAAGGTGTGTAACCCCTCAGTGACCAACAGAATAATGACTGATTGCCCCTGAAGACTGAATTTTAGCTTTTCCTCCTCTTCTAAGTCCTGTTGCTCTCAGCCTTTTATTTTCTCTGTTCGACCTCCTCTACCTCCCACTGACTTCACCTCATTTCTAACAGCCTGCCTCTCTCTTGCTCGCAGCTTCCTGTTCCTCTCTCTCCCCACACCCCTCTCTCTCTCTAGGCACCCTCCTTGTTCTGAGGGATGGCTGTTTCTTGTGGCCATTCCGCCTGTGTCAGGTGGCGATCTGCTTTGGCGTCTTCGGTGGTGCGGACCGGGATTCCATCGTACAGGCTGGTCCAAGATTTCTTTGGGCAGCTTCTACGACGTTTTGCTTCCTGGGATTGGTGGTGAGATTGTTCCTTGGGGCGGCTTCTGTGGAGACTTCCATCCTGGGGTTCCAGCAGCCTGGTGTGGAAGGACTGCTTTGGTGGTGTTTTGGGCCTGGGGTTCCAGCAGCCTGGCGTGTAAGGAATGCTTCGGTGGTGGTTTCGGGCCTGGTGTTCCAGCAGCCTGGTGTGGAAGGACTGCTTTGGTGGTGGTTTCAGGCCTGGGGTTCCAGCAGCCTGGCGTGTAAGGAATGCTTCGGTGGTGGTTTCAGGGCTGGTGTTTCAGCAGCCTGGTGTGGAAGGACTGCTTCGGTGGTGGTTTCGGGCCTGGGGTTCCAGCAGCCTGGCGTGTAAGGAATGCTTTGGTGGTGGTTTCGGGCCTGGGGTTCCAGCAGCCTGGTGTGGAAGGACTGCTTTGGTGGTGTTTCAGGCCTGGTGTTCCAGCGGCCTGGTGTGGAAGGACTGCTTTGGTAGTGTTTCGGGCCTGGTGTTCCAGTGGCCTGGTGTGGAAGGACTGCTTCGGTGGTGGTTTCGGGCCTGGTGTTCCAGCGGCCTGACATGGAAGGTCTGCTTTGGCAGTGTATTGGGCCTGGTGTTCCTGGTGCAGCAATCCTGTCTTTCCCAAACCCAGGAACTGTGAATTTAACTAAGATGGCCATTTTTTTCTCTTGCCTATGCTTCTGTTCCTAATATAGGCTCCGTGGTATGGCGAATTAAACATTTACCACTGTTTTTTTTTTGAAAAGAGTACAAATGACAATAAATGACTTTTCTATTCTATTCGAGTTAGTTGGTTGGTGAGTAAGTAGCAGCAAGAAACGTCAGCGATAGAAAGGACAGAAAAGAAACATGCTTAAAATCAACTGAAAGACAAACGGAAGCAGAAGGTGAAAGTGGCAGATGGAGACACAACCAGAGGAGTCCAGAAATAATAGGGAAAAGGAATGTGTAGAAAGGAGACAAAATTGCAAGGTTATGAGGAAAGCTAGTTGATGCGGATCAACTGGATTTTTCTTTGGAGGGGCCAGCACAGACCCAACGGGCAGAATGGGTCTGTGGGTAAAATACAGCCTCCAGTGCTGTATTTTTCAACAATTTGGCATTTTTCCTGACAGCCTCGATTTTGTAGAGTATATGATACTGGGGCAGTCTGCAATAAACCAGGATGTGAGGGCAGTAGAAAAGGCAGGAATGAAGAAGTATTGTTTGGAGTTACTTTTCTTCAGGCATGAATAGTTAATTAAGATTTGGTGGTTCGCATTTAATGTAAGGTTAAATTCAAAAACTTACCAATAATGACTCATAGTGAACTACTTTCTGGGCACTCAACCCCCAAGATGTTGTTATGACTTATCTTACAGCATCTTACATCACCAAGCCTAGTATTATTTTTATTCATTCATGGGATGTGGGTGTCCCTGGCTGGGCCCAGCATTTACTTCCTGTGCCCAGCTGCCCCTTGAGAAGGTGGGGTTGAGCTGCCTTCTTGAACCGCTGCAGTCCATGTGCTGTGGGTTGACCCACGATGCCCTTAGGGAGGGAATTCCAGGATTTTGGTCGTGGGTTTGGAAGGTGCTGTCTATGGATCGTTGGTGAGTTTCTGCGGTGTGTCTTGTAGATGGTACACACTGCTGCTACCAACCATCAGTGGTAGAGGGAGTGGATGCTTGTGGATGTGGTGCCAATCAAGCGGCTGCTTTGTCCTGGATGGTGCCAAGCTTCTTGAGTGTTGTTGGGGATGCACCCATCAGACTCCTGTTTTGTAGATGGTGGACACATTTTGAGGAAAGTTGCAGAATTTTTATACTCTCTGACCTGTACTTGTAGCCACAGTATTTATATGGTTCAATTCAGCTTCTGGTCCATGATGAACCCCAGGACAGGAGTATCGCAGCTCATTGTTCTGATAGACTCTAATGAAACGAACATGAATTCAGTGGTTAACACTGCTGCCTCACAGCGCCAGGGACCCAGGTTCGATCCCACCCTCGGGTAACCGTCTGTGCGGAGTTTGCACATTCTCCCCGTGTCTGCGTGGGTTTCCTCCGGGTGCTCCGGTTTCCTCCCACAGTCCAAAGATATGCAGGTTAGGGTGGATTGGCCATGGGAAATTGCCCAGGATGTGCAGGCTAAGTGGGTTATCCATGGTAAATGTATGGATACAGGGAGAGGGTAGGGGGTGGGTCTGGGTGAGATGCTCTTTGGACGGTAGGTGTGGACTCAATGGGTCGAATGGCCTGCTTCCACACTGTAGGGATTCTATGTTGTGACACACTTCTAGAACAGGTGGGAATTGAACCAGGGCCTCCTGCCTCAGAGGTAGGGACACTACCACTGCACCATAAGAGCATAGAACTGTGGCACCATTAGCTACGGCCAGCAAATAAAAGTGGGGATAGACAGAGGTCTGAATTAGGGAAGCACAGAGGTCTGTGAGGGTTGTAAGGCTGTAGGAGCTTACAGGAATAGGGAGGGCAAGTTCTTGAGGGGGGGGAGTTTGAAAACAAGGATGTGAATTGTAACATCAGAGATAGTAAGAACTGCCAATGCTGGAGTCAGAGATAACAAAGTGTGGAGCTGGAGGAACACAGCAGGCCAGGCAGCATCAGAACAGCAGGAAAGTTGACGTTTCTGGAAATCTGAAAAAGGGTCCCGACCCGAAACGTCAGCTTTTCTGCTCCTCTGATGCTGCCCGGCCTGCTGTGTTCCTCCAGCTCCACACCGCATTATCTGTGAGTCGTAACATGCCTACTTGACCAGGGGCCAATGTCTGTCCACGAGCACAGAGATAATCAGAGAAAACAATTTGCTGTTAAGTTCTGATGTGGCTAGCAGAATTTTCGATGACATACCATTGACCCAGGCAGGCTGGGCACGAGTGCTTTGGAATAGCCATGTCTCGAGGTGACAAAGGCATGAGTGAGGATCAAACCAATTAAGCACATTGTCAACACCAAATAGATTCTCCTGAAAACACTCTCACGTCACTCATACATCGTTCAGTCTATTGCCCTGTAACTGGTTGGTGTTCTAAGCCAACATCTCGATATGAACTCAGGCAATTTTCAATACCATTTAGTCGACAATGCTGCAATGACAGCTTTTCAAGGCTATTAATTTCGATAAACGTCCCTGAATATTAACAATCATGTGTGTGGCTATCTAGAAGAGTTAGTCATTGATCTGTGGGTGGCAGAGAATTACTGTTCAGAGATCAATTGTGGAGAATACAATGCAAGACAGACAAGATAAACAAAAAAAGACAGAAAAATAAGCATAAATATGAAACCATATAAAACGAACATAAAAACTGAAAGAACTGCAGATGCTGTAAATCAAAGACAAAAGTAGAAATGGCTGGAAAAGCTCAGCAGGGCTGGCAGCATCTGTGGAAAGAAATCAGAGTTAATGTCTCGGGTTGAGTTCTGAGAAAGGTCACTCAACCTGAAATGTGAACTCTGATTTCTTTCCACAAGTGCTGCCAGGCCTGCTGAGCTATTCCAGCAATTTCTGTCTTTGTCTAAAATAAACATAAATATGAAACCATATTAAAAATATTTACCACTTTTAAATAAAAAGTAACTCTTATTCAAATTCTCACTAGATTGAAGTGAAATAATGACAAAGGGGGCTTGAATATGGGAAAATCCTAAATGTCTCCAGTGTGCCCACCTGGTGTAACAGATAGAGACAGCAGGGTGCAGAGGAATAAAAGTTGCGACCATTCATAAAAGGAGTTTCATTTAAAAAAAAGGTTTTATTTTGCCAAAATTCTGAATGCTATCAAACAAAAACCTGAATAACAAATTGTCTGTGTTGTAAAAGTAATTTCAGTTAGCATTTCTAATCATAAATGACTGACTCTAAATTCTGCTGTTCTATCACAAATAGCTGTCGCAATAATCTTGAGACCATGAAGCAAGTTACAACAGCTACCCAAGTGTACAGGAGCTGGTAAGGGATGTTTAATCAAATTTGAATCAGTGTGCTTGTCTGGGAGCAAGTCTGCTCGTTTCTGCCATCTGATCAGTTTCCAGGTCCTACTGTTTGTGTAGGATCTGCAGAACATGACTGTCTTTAAGAAACCACTTCCACAACTGACGTCCCTTTTAAAACATCTTTTATGCTCGGAATAGAGACAAAAAAAGGAACAAAGAAATGGTGTCAGATCCAGGGCGAAGTCAGTAAAAACCTAGTTATCTCCTCTATCCAACACTGCCTTTCCAACCAGTTAGTGTTATTACTTAAGCAACATAGTAGACATCTTTTTATCATTTTGGTTATAGAACATATAACATAGAACAGTACAGCACAGTACAGGCCCTTCGGCCCACGATGTTGTGCCGACCTATTATCCTACTAAGATCAATCTGCCCTGCATACCCTACATTTTACTATCCTCCATGTGCCTATCCAAGAGTCACTTAAAAGTCTCTAAAGTATCTGACTCCACTACCACTGCCGGCAGCGCATTCCACACGCCCACCACTCTCTGTGTGTGTTATTATGCTATAATGATACTTCCATTTGTATTTCTTCCTGAGTGCAGTAGCTATTCAGTGTGTGTGTTATAGAATCATTGAACGATTTGAGCTCAGACGGAGGCCATTCAGCCGATCACATCTGTACTGGTTCTCTTCAACACTTAGTCGCACTCCTTCATCTTTTCCCTGCAAAATGTTACTCTTCACATAATCATCCAATTATAGACACACAGAGTCACACAGCATGGAAGCAAACTCTTCGGTCCAACCAGTCCATGCCGACCATAATCCCAAACTAAACTAGTCCCACCTGCCTGCTCCCGGTACATATCCCTCCAAACGTTTCCTATTTGTGTACTTATCCAAATGTCTTTTAAACATTGTAATTGTACTCACATCCATCACTTCCTCAGGAAGTTCATTCCACACACGAACCAATCTCCGTGTAAAAAAAGTTGCCCCGATGTCTTTTTTAAACCTCTCTCCTCTCACCTGAAAAATATACCCCCTAGTCTTGAAATCCCCCATCCTAGGGAAAAGGCACCTACAATTAACACTAACCCCTCATGATTTTATAGACCTCCAAAAGGCCACCTCTCAACTTCCTATGAGGACTTTCCTGCTCCTCGGATGCCGTCTGACCTGCTGTGTTTTTCCAGCCTCACACCTATAGACTCTGGCTTCCAACATCTGCAGTCCTTATTGTCTCCAAGTCACCATAAATGATGCCCTGTGGATCACAATTATTCCATTTCTCTCCATCCATTCTGTTTAGACCCCACATGATGTTAAGCATCTCTATTAAGTCTCCACTCAGCCTTCTATTCCCTAAGGAGAACAGTCCTAGTTTCTCCAATCCATCCATGCAACTAAATCCATTCATTGCCAAACCCTCTCGAGACCTGACGACAAAACCTTAAGTAGGCCATTCAACCCATCATGTCTGCTCCAGCGTTCAATGAAATCATGGCTTATCTGATAATCTGCATACTTAACGACCCAGCCCCTACTGCTGTCTGTAAAATATTCCACAGATTTATCACCCTCCAAAAGAATCAATTCCTCCTCATCTCTGTCTTAAATGTGTGACCTCTTGCTCTGAGATTACACCCCCTGGTCCTAGACTCTCCCACAAGGGGAAACAACCTCTCTGTATCTACCCTGTCAAGTCCAAAACCTGTAGACTTCACATCTTTCTGGTATTGTGGTGATCAGAACTGCACAGAGTATTCCAGTTGTGGGCCTAACCAACATTATGTACGATGGGGAATCGATGGCCTAGTGGTATTATTGTTGGACTGTTAATCCAGAGACCCAGGTACTGTTCTGGGGACCTGGGTTTGTATCCTGCCATGGCAAATAGTGGAATTTAAATTCAATAAACATCTGGAATTAAGAATCTAATGATGACCATGAATCCATTGTCAATTGTCAGAAAAACCCATCTGGTTCACTAATGTCCTTTAAGGAAGGAAACTGCCATTCTTACCTGGTCTGGCCTACACGTGACTCCAGACCCACAGCAAGGTGGCTGGTCTTTAACTGCCCTCTGGGCAATTAGGGATGGGCAATAAATGCTGGCCTGGTCAGTGACGCCCTCATCCCATGAATGAATAAAGAAAAAAACTCCATCATAACTTCCCTGCACTTGTATCCATTTGTTCTCTGACAACATCTGTCTCAAAAAAAAATCCCGAAAGAACTGCAGACGGTGGAAATCTGAACCAAAAACAGAAATTGCTGGGAAAGTTCAGGAGGTCCAGCAGCATCTGTGGAGAGCAATCAGAATTAATGTTACAGGTCCAGCGAACCCCTTCTTCAGAACTCCTAATGCAATTCAAGTTGACGTGACATGCTCTGAGTGACTTTCAACACTGTCACCTTCAGTGGCAGTTTAACAAGAGTTCACTCACAATTTATGACCGAGAAATGGAATATTCAACAGATATTTCATGCTGTTTACTGAAAATCCACTAAAACAGGAAAGAGTTAAGGTTTAAAACTGTGTGTAATTATAGGGAATAGTTCTGTCCTTTGGCTAGTTAATTTCTAAGTATTAGGCAGCAAGTGAATTCACAACGTGACCGTGATTATCTTTCACATTTGGGACTTTGTCCAAACTTTTCCAACCGAAATGTCTCACTTGCATCTCTATCGATCTAGTAAGCTAATGGTTGACTTCAATCTGACTTATATTGGGTTTTCCATAACTAGTCTTAAAACTGGGAATCTCACGTGGAGGTGATACAAGGATAGCAAGTTTGGCAAGCTCCATTTTTACACTGAGAATGGTTGGCCAGAATCGTGGACATGTAGAGACTGAATTGAAACATATAAGATCCAGAGGGGTTTTGACAGGTAAGCTGCAGGATGTCTCCTCTTGTGGGAGAATCTAGAACCAGGGGTCACGGTTAAACAGCCATTTAAAACAGAGATTAGGCAACTATTTTTCTCTCACAGGCTACAGAGTCTTTGGAACACCCTTTCTCAACAGGTCGTGGAAGCAGAGTCTTTGAATATTTTTAAGATAGAGGTGGATAGGTTCTTGTTAAGCACAAGAGGAGGGAAAATGATCAGAGATAGGCAGGAATGTGCGTTTGTGCTTTCAATCAATCAGCCATGGTCTTAATGCATGGCAGAGCCAGTTCGAGGGGCTGAATGGCATTTTGTTACTCACTCACGGGATGCAGGCATCACTGGTGGCCAGTATTTATTGCCCATCCCTAGTTGCTCCTTGAGAAGGTGGTATTGAGCTGCCTTCTACAACCACTGCAGGCCATGGGCTGTAGGTTGACCCGCAATGTTGTTAGATATGGCCATTTCTGTGTTGAAACTTTGTAGTGATTAATACAACTGAGTGGCTTGCTAGGCCGTTTCAGAGGGCAGTTGAGAGTCAACCACATTGCTTCGGGACTGGGGTCACACGTAGGCCAGAGCAGGTGAGGATGACAGATTTCCTTTCCTAAACGACATCAGTCAACCAGATAGGCTTTCACAATAATCAGCAATGGTCTCATGGTCATCAGTAGATTCTTAATTCCAGATTTTATTTATTGAATTCAAATTCCACCATCTGCCGTAGCGGGATTCAAACCTGCATCACCAGAACATTAGCTGAGTTTCTGGATTAATCATCTTGCTTTAATAGCTTTAATACTCTTATTCCAGCTTCTAATTCAATGTTTGTAAACTTTATTGAGGCACTAACTATGCAGTGCCATATGTAAGTGTGTTCAACGCAGAGGCTAGGTGCCAAAGTACAGAAAAACCTTAAGAGTGAGGGGGGAATGCAAGGGGCAGTGGGGAAAAGTGGCAAAATTATATCTCCTAATGTCATTGGAAAATGATAATTTTGATGCCAGAGGCAAGATTTTGCAAATTGAGTTGGAAATATGGTGCCAGGGTCAAAGGTCAGAAACACGACATCAGGGTCAAAGGTGGGTCCTGACCCGGACTGTGTTTGGGGCAGACACACGGCCATAATTTTGTTTCAGTCAGCCAGTTTTTGGCCCATCTAGGCTGTTGGGTTTTTTTTTCCTTAACAGGATGAGGGCAGTTAAGAGGCGGAAGGGCGCTCATGAGTGGCACGTAGACAGGTCAAGGGAGTTAATGACCCACACGACAGCTCTTTGTGACAGACTGGGGTGAGGGAGCCCTCCAGTCGGGCTTTGAGGCCTGGCCTCAGCTGACCACCATCGCCCAATCCCTCTACAACAGCCGCCATTTTTAGATCGAGAAGCCTTCCAGATGGTGGCACTGCCCCCAGCCCCCTCTCCGCCCCATCCTCCTTTATCTATGACGCCTGTCCCCACAGCCTCATATCCGCTGGAGGGGTCGGCTATCCGAGGCTGCGCACACTCTGGTTACAAAACGGTCAATTTGGAGAAAATTGCAGCCAGGTAACTACTGCTAAAACAGTGCAGCTTGGGAGCCATGACCAACCCTGACATCAGTTAGTAAAACCCTGACTCAAATGACCCCTCCCACCTGGTTATACTCTCTTCCACTCTTTCCCACTGGACTGAAGATAGGAAAGTTTGAAAAAACACACCAACAAATCCAAGAATAGCTTCTTCCCCGCGGTTATCTGTTTTATGAACACACCTCTCAAATATTAGAGCTGATCTTTCTCTGCACTTTCTCTGTAGCTGTAACATATATTCTGCATTCTGCTCTATTACTCTCGTACTTATGTAAGGTATGATTGGCCTGGACAGCATGCAAAACAATACTCTTCACTGTATCTCGCTACAAGTGACAGCAATAAACCAAATCAAAGCAAAGTGCTAATTTTGCAATTGAATGAACGAATGAATGATTTCTTGCCACTTATACTTAAAAGGGAAATGCAGTGAAAAGCTTGAACTGTCGCCAGGCTCTGGCGCCATTTTGAATAACTTCGCACAACGCGGAAATTTTAAAAATGGTATAACTGCAAGAGAGTCCGTGTCCGTGCTCTTTTGCACTGCTCCCAGTTCAAGGTTTTGTGCTGCTGCCCAACTGTTTCTCCAGGCCCATCAACCTGGGAGTCACCCCTGTTCGGGCCCACCTTGCCAAAACCAATCCTGATGCCCCTTCCGTCACAGCCTTGCCTCCGCACCATCTTGTGGAGTTTTACACATGCACCCCCTGCTCTGGCTCGACTTTTGCAATCCCTCTGCATCGTAACGAGATGGAAGCTATCTTCACAACGCGTGGATGGACAGACTGGATCTGTGCAGCCTTGTTTTCGACCCGACTAAAACTCCGCTTGGACCATGGAGAAAGGGGTTGCTGAGTTAGCTCCGAGTCACTGAAGCAGAATGCTCGGAGTCTGGCTCCAGTTCCAAATTAAAATCACTCCTCTGGCATAGCGTGGCATTGCTGGAACCTCTTCCCCTCCACATGGATTAAGCTAATGCTGACTGGAGCAATGCAGTTAACAGCGCTGTTAACAAACCACATGTGGGGAGCGACTGCATTCTTCTCTGAGTCACTGCAAGTATTAAAAAAAAAGGGTTGCCCAAATCTAAAAGACCTTTGAGCCACAAAGCAAAATGAAAAATTTAATACAGCTGCTTAGTCATACGTAATTTGAAAGCTTGTGAAGACATTCTTCCAGCTATTCCTTTGTCAGTTTACCAAGTACGGCACAAATGCTGTTACACATATGGACATACTTGGTGCGTGTACACTGAGAGCTGGCAAACATGCAGTCAACGTTACTCAACACAACATTAGAGTCTGTAACTGTGAAATGTCCAATTTCTAGGAACATTCTGCAATGGAATGGCTGAATAAGGTGAAGCCGAAAATCCGAACGGCTATTTCTGTTCCAAAAAACTGTGTTTTCGGAGATGTAGAATACATGTGCTTGTAATCAATTCGCAAGGTGTGAGGAGTTTCAGTCAGAGGATTGTTACCATCCGATTTGTGCATGCTATCACTTTGCTGGGATGTGGATATATGACTTCTGTATGAGCAAGTGTTACAGTTTGTTGCATTTACTCACGCGACGCAGATATCGATGGCTCTAGGTCAACATTTATTGCCCATCCCTAATTGCCCTGGGGGATGGGACAGTGAGACTGCTAGTTGAACCACCGGGGTTGGGGTGTAGGTGCACCCAGAGTCCCACGAGGAAGGGAGTTCCAGTGTTTTGATTCCATTCATAAGAAAGGCCAGGCTGCTACAGTCTGGAGCAATGGACAGTGATGGCATAGGCTCCAGTGTTCTTTACATCATGGGGATGAACAGGAAGCTCACCCACTCTTACCATCCGCGGGTGTTGGAAGGATTTGCAGTTCGATGATCGAACTGTTTCGTTGTGTCATGAACACTCCTTCCTTGAGTGGAACTTGACCTCGAAGCTTCGAGTCAAGAGTCAGAGACATTACCCGCTGTGTCACAAGACCTCCGACAGCGAGGGGATGAGTGCTCCTAACTCACGTGTGTAACCTCTGTAGATCCTTACAGTAAAGTTGCCACAGTCCTACCACACCACAGGGCTCTCTCATTTGGGCAGCATGGTGGCTCAGTGGTTAGCACTGCTGCCTCACAGCGCTAGGGACCTGGGTTTGATTCCACCCTCGGGTGACTATCTGTGTGGAGTTTGCACATTCTCCCTGTGTCTGCCTGGGTTTGCTCCGGTTTCCTCCCACAGTCCAAAGGTCTGCAGGTCAGGTGGATTGGCCGTGCTAAGTTGCCCGTAGTGCTCAGGGATGTGTAGATTAGGTGGGTTATAGGGGGATGGATCTGGGTGGGATGCTCTGAGGGTTGGTGTGGACTTGTTGGGCCGAAGGGCCTGTTTCCACACTGTAGGGATTCTATGGTCGAGAGAGAGATGGAGGACTAGTGTTGAGTTTAACCTGAGGGTCACCATGCCTCAGGCGAGGGGAGAGCTTACCTAGGAGAGTCATAGAATTCCCTTTGTGTGGAAGCAGGCCATTTGGCCTATTGAGTCCACCTCAACCCTCTGAAGAACAGGCCATCCAGAACCCCCCTATCCCTGTAACCCTGTGTTTCCCATGGGTAAGCCTGCCCAGTATGGGCCAATTGAGCATGGCCAATCAACCTGATCCATGCATCTTTGGACTGTCATGGTAACCTCAGCTGGTTTGGGAATTGAATCCATGCTTCAGGTGTCAGGCTGCATTGCAAACCAGCCGTCCAATCAACTGAGCTAACCGACACCAGAAGTACAAGAGCAGGCCATTCAGCCCTTCGAGCCTGGTCCACCATTCAACACAATCTTGGTTGCTTTGATTGTGGTCTTAACTCCGTTCTCAACTCTCTGGCAGATTAAAAAGCTGCGCAGCTATTGTCTTTCAACTCGTGATTCTGGTTAATTTAAAACAATTGAGCACTCTAACCTGTTCTTTCAGCATTCTGCTTTTATGAAGAGAACAATAAATGCAATTGAGGAACACGTTTCCACATTGAAAGAGTTAAACATCTCTCAATTTTTTTTGGTGGTGGGGAGGGTGGATTTGGAGAAGGAAAGCTAACTTTCAAACAACGTGCTTAGAAAATAAACTATTTACTTTTATGTCAGCTTGTCAGACCAAATAATTCGAAGTAAAACTTATCACGTCTTCCATCTCTTGCACCCGGGGGAATATTGTCATCTTATATTAATTTTTGTTGAAACACTGATTGAGAGTGGAATGGAGGAGCTGGATTGCTGTATCATTGCTAATTGAATCAGTGGCTTTATTAAATCACATTATTCAGAGCAACAGACATGAAGAAACAGCTGCTACTAGTTCCAATCCAACATAAACATCAAACAGAATAAGGCAGACCAAAAACTGACCTAAGTTTTATTCAGAGAGCAAAGATGTCAGCCCTTTATTATTCTATTATTATTCTCCATTGGCTTCCAGTCAGCAATGTCTCGGTTTTGAAATTCTTATCCATGTGTTCAAATCCCTTCATTGTCTCATTTTGCACCATCTGGGAAACCTCCTCCAATCTTAAAATTCTCTGAGATCTTTTAGCTCCTACAATTCCGCACCCCCTTCTGCTCCTAGTTTCTTTCACTTCACCACTGTGCTGGAGCTGTCTCCCTCCCTGACCCTCTCACCTCGTCTCTTTCTCAAAGTTGCTCCTTGAGACTTCCTGCCTTGACCGCAGCATTTTTTTCTTTATTCTTTTTTGTGGTCATCTCTGCCAAGGCCAGCATTTGTTATCTGTCCCTAACTGCCCTTCAACTGAGTTGGTTGCTCAGTCACTTTGGGAGGCATTGACAGACAGTCAGGGAAGAGGACTGTGACTGGGGCGGTACGGTGGCTCAGTGGTTAGCACTGCTGCCTCACGAGCGCCAGGGACTCGGGTTCAATTCCACCCTCGGGTGACTGCCTGTGTGGAGTTTGCACATTCTCCCCGCGTCTGCGTGGATTTCCTCCAGGTGTTCCGGTTTCCTCCCACAGTCCCAAGACATGCAGGTTAGGATGGATATGGCTGTGGGAAATTGTCGAGGGATGTGTAGGTTGGGTGGAATAGTCATGGGAAATGCAGAGTTACAGGGATAAGGTGGTGTGGGGGAGTGTTGGTGGCTCTGGGTAGGATGCTTTTTGGAGAGTCGGTGCAGACATGATGGGCAGAAAGGCCTCTTTGTGCACTGTAGGGATTCTATGTGTTTGAACAAATGACAAGGGAGGAGGAATTAGCAGGTTTAAAATTGTGTAAATCCCCAGACTGCTGTTGGAGGCAGGGGAGGAGATTTCAGGGACCCACACATTCATTTCCAAAATCTCTCTAGGCACAGGAGAGGTGCCAGAGAAAAGGAGGACAGCTGATATGGTATCATTCTTCAAGAAGAGTGGTAGGGATAAAAAAGGGAACTATAGGCAATTGAGCTGAACATCAGTGATTGAGAAACCTGTGGGAAAAAAGTCTGAGGGATATAATTAATGTCTACTCGGAAAGGTAAAACTTAATCAAGAAGAGGCAGTATGGCCATGTCAGGGAGATCATGTCTGACAGGTTTGATTGTGTTTTCTAGGGAAGTGACTAGGTGTGCATATGAGGGTAATGCATTAGATGTAGTCTACATGGACTTCAGTCAGATTTTTGAGAAAATATCACATTGGACACTGGTCAAGAAGGTGAGCCCATAGGATACAAGACAATTTGGAAAATTCCATCCAAAGCTGGCTCAGTGGCAGGAGGCACAGGGTGATGGTCGGAGATTGTTTCCATGACTGTGTCTGGTGGCATAGCACAGGGTTCAGACTTCTGCTAGGTCATACACTAACGATTGAGACATGAATGTACAAGGTATGATCAGTAATTTCACAGATTATACACAAATAGGTAAATAGCAAGGAGGAAAGCCTTGAACTACAGCATGGCACACATGGACTAGACAGTGGTAAATGGAATTTAACCCTGAAGAATGTTAGGTGATGCATTGTAAATGACTAAGAAGTCAGGGGAGTACACGATGACTGGCAGGACCCTAGAGGATGACAGGGTTCTTGGTGCGTATACAACACAGAACAGTACAGCACAGTACAGGCCCTTCGGCCCACGATGTTGTGCTGACCTATTATCCTACTCTAAGATCAAACTACCCTGCATACCCTACATTTTACTATCATCCGTGTGCTATCCAAGAGTCGTTTAAACGTCCCTAATGTATCTGACTCCACTACCACTGCCGGCAGCGCATTCCACACGCCCACCACTGTGTGTGTGAAGAACCTACCTCTGACATCTCCCCTATACCTTCCTCCAATCACCTTAAAATTATGCCCCCTCGTAATAGTCATTTCCGCCCTGGGAAAAAGTCTCTGACTATCCACTCTATCTCTGCCTCTCATCATCTTGCACACCTCTATCAAGTTACCTCTCATCCTTCTTCACTCCAAAGAGAAAAGCCCTAGCTCCCTCAACCTTTCCTCATAAGACCTGCCCTCCAGTCCAGGCAGCATCCTGGTAAATCTCCTCTGCACTCTCTCTAAAGCTTCCACATCCTTCCCATAATGAGGCGGCCAGAACTGAACACAATATTCCAAGTGCGGTCTAACCAGAGTTTTATAGAGCTGCAGCATAACCTCGCGGCTCTTAAACTCAATTCCCCTGCCCCACCCTATCAACTTGGGTGGCAACTTTGAAGGATCTACAGATGTGGGCCCCAAGATCCCTCTGTTCCTCCACACTGCCCAGAATCCTGCCATTAACCCTGTATTCTGCAGTCAAATTCGACCTTCCAAAATGAATCACTTCACACTTTTCTGGGTTGAATTCCATCTGCCATTTCTTTGCCCAGTCTGTCCATAGATCCTTGGGTAGGTAGATAAAGTGGTTAAGAAGGCAAATGGGATACTCGTCTTTATTATGGAAGACATTAAATACAAGAGCAACTAGCTTACAGCGGAGCTTGTTAGACTACAGATGAAGTACTATGCGCAGTTCTGGGGTCACTACACTACAGGAAGGGTTTGACTGCACTAGACAGGGTGCAGAGGAGATTTACCAGGATGTTGCCTGAGCTGTCTCCTAGTTTTAATCTCTCACATGAGGAAACATCCTTCTGATATCCACCCTGTCCAGTACCCTCACAATCTTACTTGTTTCAAGGGTCTAGGCCCGAAACGTCAGCCTCTCTGCTCCTATGATGCTGCTTGGCCTGCTGTGTTCATCCAGCCCTGCACCTTGTTGTCTCGGATTCACCAGCATCTGCAGTTCCTACTATCTCTGCTTCTAAAGCAATTTTTGTTTTCCGAATAAGGAGACCAAAACTGCACACAGTATTCCAGATATGGTTTTATCAATGCCCTGTACAGCGACAGTAAGACCTTCCTACTTTTATATTCCATTCCCCTCGCAATAACATTCCATTTGCCTTTCTAACAACTTGCTGTACCTGTGGACTAACATTTTGTGATTCAGCTACTTGGGCCCCTCTGTACCACTGAGCTCCCTCTGTTTAAAAAATTTTTCTTTTCTACTCTCCCTTCCAAAGTGGAAAAGTTCACATTTCTCCTCTACATTATACATTATTGTACGTTATATCTGCCAAATTCTGGTCCATTTACTTAACCTGTCTATTGCAGACAGTCTATCTCCTCCTTACATCCCTACTTATCTAGGTATCATTTTCCGACTATATGTTCCCACTCCCTTGAGTAAACCATTGATACAGACTGTAAACAGTCGAGCACCCAGTACTGCTCCTGTGGCACTGCACAGGTTAGTTTCCCAACCTGAAAAGGACTATTTTATCCCTATTCTTGGCTTTCTGTTACCTGGACATTTCTTTATCCATGCTAATATATTAGCCCCTGCACTGTGTGCTGTTATCTGGTGTAAGCAACCTTTGATATGGCACCGTTTGGAAACCTGAATACACCACATCTACCTGTTCCCTTCTGTCCATCATGTTAATTTGTTTAAAGAAATCTATCTAATCCATTAAACATGATCTCCCTTTTACAAAGCGCAGTGGCTCTGCCTCATCATATTGTGATTGTTCAAGATATGGATTCTAGCCCCTTCCCTGTGACAGATATTCAAGAGGAATATGATGATGTATACTATTACTTACCATCGACAGCAGTTGGTAGGTACAACTGATAGGAAACAATAGTTTTAGAAAGCCCGATTAAACTGGATCTAGCTACTCGCAGCGGGAATCAGTCAGAATATGGTGCAACATTAGGGAAGGACAGAGGAAATGTTCAAAGTGGTTTTTGAACAAGGACAACCAAGCAATAAAATTGGGCGTTATGAAATGAAATTACAGACAAACTATAGCAAACATTTTTCAGTGTCAGTAAAAAAAAGTATAGATTAGAGAGAACAGGGACAATTAAGAGCATACAAAGCAATAGCTGCCCCACTGTGGTTGTTCAAAAGGCAGTCCATTTGGATTTATGGAGATAATAAACAGATGGTAAATAAAATGATTGAAAATGTTATCTATCCACTGTCTACCAGAGTACTACTAAAGTAGCCGATGGGAAGGTGTTCAGTGAGACCCATTTGTCATGTACATATCTGCAATGAGAAGGCAATGGTCTGGTGGTGTTATCGCTAGACTATTTACGTAGAAACTCAGCTAATGTTCTGGGGATCTGAATGTGGCAGATGGTGGGACTCAAATTCAAGTAAAAAAAACAGATTCTAATTAAGAATCTACTGATGACCTTGAAACCATTGCTGATTGTTAGAAAAACCCGACTGGTTCGCTAATGTCCTTCAGGGAAGGAAATCTGCCATCCTCACCTGGTCTGGCCTACATGTAACTCCAGGCCCACAGCAATGTGGTTAACTCTTAACTGGTCTCTGAAATGGCCCTAGCAGGCCACTTAATTCAGGGGCAGCTAGGGGTGGGCAATAAATGCTGGTTAGCCAGAGACACTCAAGTCCCACGAGTGAATAAAACAAAAATTAGAATTAGCTGATAAGCAGAAGGAACTGTGTCTTGTTTATATACCGAAAGGGTTGTACTGCTATGTAAGATCACCATTTGCGGTGTCTACAGCTCCTACAGTGTTACAAAGCATCATGGATCAGTTACCAAACGAGATGAAAGCAGTGTGCGGTTTCTTGGATGACTTACTATTTAGCAATAAGACAGAAAAGGAGCATATTGTAAGGTTGAACTGTGTCCTAGATCAAACTCAACAGTATGAACTCAAAGCCAAAACGCACGCTGTTTCTTTGTAGGGTCAAGTAAGATGAAGTCACCATAGCCCCAGAGGGCTGTTCTCCTGTTAGAGAGAGGCAGCTGGAGGTAGCTTTAACCTGAGGGTCACCACCCACCCAGGCGAGGGGCAAGGTTGAGCGGGCAGTGGGACTTTTATGGTGACTTCACCCAGTCTGGGAATTGAAACCCATGCTGCTGACATCAGTCTGCATTGCAAACCAGCTGTCCAGCCAACTGAGCTGACCAGTTCGCTGGTGTCAAGTGTAACGTACTTGGGTCCACCAACAAACAGCAAAGGTATCCACCAAAAACCAACAGGAGTTTGAAACCCTCTTGAAATTGAGGAAAACAGAGATTGATGAGAAGGTTGACCATTCAGAAGGATTCTGTATCGAAGTCTGAGGTCATCCCCACTTTAGGTTTCGCATTTTCTTCATTGCATCTGCTGCTCAAAGGCAAAATGGATTGGTGGGGGTTGGGGGTTCTGCGGATTGTCAGGAAGCATTTCTTTGAAGAAGTAAAGAAAGTACTGACTGATGATAGTGCTTTGACCTGCAATTAACACAAGGAACAAATAAGAACCGAAAGAACTGCGGATGCTGGAAATCAGAAACAAAAACAGAACGCAGTTCTGAGGAAGGGTCACTGGAGCTGACTCAGATTTCTCTCCACAGATGTTACCAGACCTGCTGAGCTTTTCCAACAATTTCTGTTTTTGTTTGAAATTGGTTTTAACATCCAGTTCTCACCACAAGACGTTAGCTCCCATAATAGAGACAGTGCATGGTAGCCTGGAGCATATCCTTTGTGTATCTCAGTAGAATTGTAACTTAAATGCAAAGCAAGCAATATTGCCATCAGACACAGTCACATATTTTGGAAACTAGTACATTGAGCCCATGAGCCACTCATAATTGCTCTGGACATTTCCAACCGCCTGACTCCCCAAAGCCTGTCCACCATCTATTTGGCACAAGTCAGGAGCGTGATGGAATACTCCCCACTTGCCTGGATGAGTGCAGACCCAACAACACTCAAGAAGCTTGACACCATCCAGGACAAAGCAGCCGCTTGATTGGCACTACATCCACAAGCATTCACTCCCTCCACCACCGACACTCAGTAGCAGCAGTGTGTACTATCTACAAGACGCACTGCAGAAATTCACCAAAGATCCTCAGACAGCACGTTCCAAACCCATGACCACTTCCATCTAGAAGGACAAGGGCAGCAGATACATGGGAACACCACCCCCTGCAAGTTCCCCTCCAAGCCATCACCATCCTGACTTGGAAATATATCACTGTTCCCTTACTGTCGCTGGGTCAAAATCCTGGAATTCCCTCCCTAAGGGCATTGTGGGTCAACCCACAGCACATGGACTGCAGCAGTTCAAGAAGGCAGCTCCCCATCACCTTCTCAAGGGCAACTAGGGACGGGCAATAAATGCTGGGCCCAGCCAGCGACGCCCACATCCCTCAAAATGAATAAATAAAAAAAAAACACAAGTAGCTTTGTCTCAGTAGCAGCTACGAGCCTTTTTCATCCTGTTGTGGGCAGTCCCTTTAAAACAATTATTGTACAAAACCACTGGACATAAGGAAGAGGGTGTCACAACTGTGGAATTGACTACACAACATAAACATGGTTGTTTCTACAGCAACTGACATCTGAGGCATTCAGGAAACAATTTTCCAATTTAAACACAGCACGAGACTCAAATCTTTTGCTCAGGGGTCAGATCCAGTTTCTCGCTCTCCCACTGTCCAGTTGAATGATACCATAATGCAGGATGCACACAACAAAGAGGACTGGCATAATGGATCTTAAAATTACTTAGAAACAAGCCCATTACATCTGTTTTACATTCCACTCCTCAACTGCAAACAATGCTATATCCGGCAACTCCTTTATCAGATCAGCTGCATTTTTACAACTTGTCTTTGACTCACTGAGGTATAAGGATCTTACTTTTGTTTGTGTACTTTGCAGAATTGTGTATACATTTGCTACTATTTCCCTTCTCCAAAGTTTAATGCTGCTTATTTCGAACACACTGTGCGCTACAGATCTTACCATTCTGTAGTTCTCTGTCCTGACCCTCAGTTCATTCTGATTAATATTATGCTGTGTATTTCAGTCACGGTCACTCCTTGTGCTGAGTATAGCATGCATTTATACACTTTCTGCTATCAGGGGTGCACAGCGTGTTAGCCAGCTCCCCATTATTTGAATTGCTGATGCGATGGATTGTGCGCAGACACAGTCGTTTACTTAGACAGTCACTGGACTCGAAACATTAACTCTGTTTCTCTGTCCACAGACGCTGCCAGACCTGCTGAGTTTCTCCTGCAAGTTCTGTTGTTGTAACCCTGTTTCATTCCTTCATGTGTACATTCCTTTACTTTATAAATGCAATTGCCCTGGTTAGACAGTGTTCAAAAACTGATGTGTTCAAACATTCATGTGATCGTTGGCTGCTGCATAACTGGATCTTTAGTGCTGCTGGCGAAAATGGATCTGTTGGACGGGCAACACTGTCTCCAAACAGAAGTGGATTTTAAAAGTTGCATTTTGATTCAGAGTTGTCACTGGCACGGTGGCTCAGTGGTTAGCGCTGCTGCCTCACAGCACCAGGGACCTGGGTTTGAGTCCACCCTCGGGTGACTGTCGGTGTAGAGTTTGCACATTCTCCCCGTGTCTGTATGGGTTTCCTCCAGATTCCCCCCACAGTCCAAAGATGTGCAGGTTTGGTGGATTGTGCAGGCTATGTGGGTTAGACTTGGTAATTACTGGGGTGGGTATGGGTTGGAGGGTCAGTGCAGACTCAATGGGCCAAATAGCCTCTTTCTGCACTGTAAGGATTCTATGAGATCACTGTTCCATGAGATGAAACTTACACTATTCCCTGGAAGATATATGAAACATTCAACTACAAACTGATCAAAAACAAAGGTCTGCATTTAATTAGCACTTTTCACATCCACCAAACATGTCATAGGGCTATGTAGATGCACTTTCTGAAGCATAGTCAATGCAGTAATGAAGGAAACATGGCAACTGATTTGTGCACAGCAAGGTCCCATGAACAGCATGTGACAATGACCAGATAATTTGCCACGTTGATTGGAGGATAAATATTGGCCAAGATACAGTGACCTTGGGATCTTTCATATCTACCCCAGAAGACAGATAGGATCTAGGTTTAAGATCTCATTTGAAAGATTGCCCCTTTAATGGCACAGTGCTTCCTATGTACTGCACTGGAGTATCATCCTAGGTATTTGTACTCCACGCCTTGGTTAACAACCTTGTGATTCCGAGGCAAGTGTGCTACTAACAGAGCCATGGCTAACACTATAATGGGTAGAATATGAATGGAATGGAGAGGGAGGAAGTAATGCTGTTTAGATATATGATCAGATACTATCTCCAGTAACTGTGTTCAGCTCTGGGCAGCTCGAGAAGGCTGTGCTGGCTTTGGAGGGGCAGGGGGAGAGCCTGTGTAAATTTACCTGCGTTTAGAGGGTTAAGCTGCACAGACAGGTGGGGCGTCAGAGCTGAAGGTCAAGGGTTAATCCAATCGAGCAGCCAAAAGGACAAGAGATTGGAGGGCGTAGAATGAAGAGAGTTTGCTGTTTTGTGTGTGTGTCTGTTAAAATGTGTGTTAATTTATGTGTGTGTGTGTCTGTCTGTCTGTGTGTGTGTGTGTCTGTATGTGTGTGCGTGTGTGTCTGTGTGTGTGTGTGTCTGTCTGTGTGTGTGTGTGTGTGTGTGTGCATGTGTGTGTATGTGTGTGTGCGCGTGTGTGTGTGTCTGTGTGTGTGTGAGACTGTGTGTGAGACTGTGTGTGTGTGTGTGTGTGTGTGTGTGTGTGTGTGTGTGTGTGTGT
>NC_063359.1:37446199-37473125 GCF_021869965.1 Rhincodon typus | reverse complement strand
GGGGGGGGGGGTGCCATGATTGCTCTGGCAACTGAATCTTAGCAAAATACTGTAGATGCTGGGAATCTGAAACAAACACAGAGAAGGTGAGCTCTCCATTATTTGAAGTGCTGATGTGATGGATTGTTGGTTACTTGAAGGAGAGTCACTGGACTCGAAACATCAACTCTCCCTCTCTCTCTCCACAGATGCTGCCAGACCTCCTGAGTTTCTCCAGCATCTTCTGGGTGTGTCTCATCAACAGAAACTTGTGAAAGCCATGATGGGTAGAGTTTAGACCAGGAAGGATGACCAGGCACTTGAAACAAAGACAGGTAAATGGTGCTGACATACAGATCCACTGTGATCTTACTGAACGGTCAAACAAACTGAAAGGTCTCCTTCCATTCCCAAAATCTATTCAACCCATTTAATCTTGCCATGAATTAACATTTTAACGGATTTAATGCAGGAAAATGGGGCATTTAGACTATGTTTCACATTTTGAGGAAGGGTCACCGGACCCAAAACATTAACTCTGTTTTTTACCTTCACAGATGCTGCCAGACCTGCTGAGCTTTTCCAGCAATTTCTGTTTTTTTTCCTATGTTTCACGTTTATACCATTTCAACAGATGGACACAGTCCAGGAGGGGCAGTCGCTGTCTGAGAACACACTGCAAACCATTCACCATCTCCTTATATACCTGTCTGACAATTCCAGGTTATATATACATCCTTAATTTCTCACTATTATTTCAACTGAAATTCTCTTTCATTTCAATTCTCCCCACCTTTCACCTCCACGAGTTCTGATCTTTACCGCGATGTGCAAACAAAGCAAGGGTGATGTGAGAAATAACTCCCATGCAGCAAGTAGTTAGGGAGTAGAATGCACTGTCTGGAAATGTTGTTGGGGGGGAGGCGAGTAGGTTCAACTGAGAAATTCCTGAGTGGATGATCATTTGGGTGGAAATTGTGCGCAAGGTTAAAGGGGAAAAAGGTAGGAGATTGGCACTAGGTAATGATGCTGGTGTGAAGAGCTAGTACAGGCTCAATGGGCTGAAGGAGCTCCACTGCACCACAGCAATCTGTGACCAGGAGAAAATGAATGCGCACACCGAGTGTTGTGCCCCGAGATGGAAGAAATTGGATAAACTCCAGGCTCCAGCGAGTAATACCTTGCAGCACCAAGCTAGACTGTCAAACCAGACTAACTTGAGGAAGAAAGAGAGAACCAGCTCTCACTAACAATACTGACATGCCTGGCACTAACATGCTGCAAGGTCATCATTTGATCAGAAGCTGAGCTGAGTAGCTTGGTGACTACAAACCAGGTTTGAAATGGGTTTAATCCCGCCATGGCAGATGGTTAAAATTTGAATTCAATTCTTTTTTAAAAAAAATCTGCAATTAAAAGTTAATGGCAAGTATAATTGTCACACACACAAATAAAAACCTGGTTTCATTAATAAAAACATAGAGTGCAGATGGCCATTCGGCTCTTTGAGCCTGCTCTGCCATTCAATATGATCACGGCCGATACCCAGCCCAGTCCCCTGTTCCCACTTTCTCCCTCATACTGTTTGACCCTTATAGCCCTAAGAACTATACCTAACTCTGTCTTGAAAACATTCAATGTTTTGGCTTCAACCATTTTCTGTGGCAGAGAATTCCACAGGCTCAGCACTCGCTGGGTAGTGTCCTTTAGGGAAGGCAGATTTCCCTTGATAAAGGACATTAGTAAACCAGCCGGTTTTTTTTCGCAACATTTCCGGTCATTATTAGTTTAGCTTTTTTACTGAGTTCAAATTTTACCATCTAATTTGAACCCATGCTCCCCTGAGCATTAGTCTGGAGCTCAGGATTATGTCTCCAGAAATATTATCAGAGATGACCTTAGCTATGGATAACGGTAAAAGCAAAATACTGTAGATGCTGGAAATGTGAAACAAACAGAGGAAGCTAAAGAAACTCAGCAGGTCTGGCAGCATCTATGGAGAGAGAAACGTTTCAAGTCCAGTGTGATTTTTTCTGAAGAAGAGTCTTATCCGACTGAAAATATCAACCATTTCTCTCTCCACAGGTCCTACCAGACCTTGTCGAATTTCTTCAGCACTCTCCCTGTGTTTGTTTTAAATGTGAGCATTTCAGGACAATTTCAAAAAATTGCTATTTTATTTTACATGCCGCATGACAATTATTTCACACTGTTTAATATTGTAGGCTTGACATTCATACTTTAGAAGCTACAAAATGAAATGCAATTTGTACAAAAAAGGCACTTTGAACAGAACATCAGAAAGACCAAACTGAAGATAATTTGGTTTCTGTTTCACATTCAGTTGAAATCTCAATGAAACAATCTCAGACTTACCTCAAGACCAGGAGGTCCTGGTATTCCAACTGGACCTTTTTCACCAATTTTGCCCTAAAAATATAACAACAATCATTTATAAATGTGAAGCATTTCCCACTCGATGCCTTTATTTATAAAGCCAAGCAGCCTTATGCTTTCTGTTCTGAAGAGGGGTCACCGTACCCAAAGCGTTATCTCTGATTTCTCTCCACAGACCTGCTGAGATTTTCCAATAGTTTCTGTTTTTGTGTCAGCTGTACGCTTTATCAACTTAACCCTAACCCTTCAAAGGTTGTGTATGCAAGCCCTCAGGCCTATCTCACTGAAAAGTGTTTAAAACTGTACCAAACAGTGTACCTTTTATTCTTAGAATGCATCACTTCACACAACTCTGCATCAGATTTCATGAATCACATGCCTGCCCATTTCACTGGTCTGTCTATGGTTCTTGTCAAGTCTCTAATCATCACAGTTTACTGCATTTCCAAGTTTTATGTCATCTGCAAACTTTGAAATTTTACCCTAACAACTCCCTTTGTCTCCATATGCAGGTCACTAATAAAAAGTAAAGTTAGCACAGGGCTAATCTCTCTGAGAGAGAGAGAGGGAGAGGACTGGTGGTGAGTTTTATCTGAGGATCACAAAAACAGAAGTTGCTGAAAGCTCAGCAGGTCTGGCAGCATCTGTGAAGAGGAAATTAGAGTTAACGTTTCAGGTCCGGTGACCCTGGGTTAGAAGGGTCACCGGACCCGAAACGTTAACTCTGTTTTATCCTTCACAGATGCTGCCAGACCTGCTGAGCTTTTCCAGCAACTTCTGTTTTTGTTCCTGATTTACAGCATCCACAGTTCTTATCTGAGGGTCAGCATGCCTTGGGCAAGTGGTAAGGTTGAGAAGGAGAGTCCTTTATGGTAACCACATGACCTTGAGAGCAGTGGAGATGGAATTATTGAATACTTTTAAGACAGGGGTAGATACTGTCTCAACCAGAAAAGGGGTCAATGGTTACTGAGGGTAGACAGGGAAGTGGGTATGTGTCACCATAATCTTACCAGACCACAAGGCTACTCTCTCATCAGACAGACATCTGGTAGTGACTTAACCTGACGGCCACCATACCTCAGGCCAGGGGAGAGACCTTTAGGGTAAACCCAGCCAGCAACAGGAATTGAACCCATATGATTAGCATCATACTGCTTTATGAACCAGCCATCCAGCCAACTGAGCTAAACCAACCACAGGCAGGAAAGTGGAATTTTGGTCACAAACTGATCAGCCACGATCTTATAGAAGGATAAAGCAAGCTGGAGGAAAAACATGGCCTAACCCTAATGTTGCTTCCAATTTGTGAATGAAACAGAATATTGTTCTGGACTATAGTCTGTAAAAGGACCCCAGGTTAATTGCACATACTCACGCTAAGTAAATAACATAGGTGTGTATTTTATAGGTTTGATCAAAATCACACGTCAAAACATAGCTAGGAACGGGCAGGCACATAAATTAGGTTCCTAGTGAAATCAAGCACATTCTTTAGGAATCTGTCTACAATATTACACTTAGTGATCATTCCAAATACCACAAAACCTCCAACCCTAACCCAAGTGCAATATATGGTGCAGTTCTCATAATTTACAAACATAAGAACTATGTTGAGACAATTTTCTATTCAGAATAAATGGTCCATTAGAACATAAAACAGAAATTGAGTTTTGGAATAATGCGACAGAGGAGGCCATTCAGCCAATCAAGTCTGTTCTGGCTTACCTTTTGGCTCTGTTAAATCTTTTAATTTTGGTTTTTGTAACCAAGTGGGTGCAAGGGAGTGATGACTCTGTGCACTTTTCGCTTTGTACACTTATGTATTCCTATACTCAGTACATGTGACAAATAAATCTATCTATCTACGGTCCCAGTCCCCAGCTCTTTCCCCATATTCCTGAGATTTTCTTTCTCCTTTGAGCATTTACCCATTTCCCTGCAACGGAACCTATAACCACCACACACTCCAACAGTGCACTCCGAATCCCAACCCCTCACATTGCGGAAGGACTTTCCTGGCGTTTTGTTTGTTTAGCCAATCACCCGCATCTCTTTACTCTGTCTAAATTCCTAACAACTGTAAGCACTTCTATCAAATCAAGAGAGAGGGAGGAAACAATGGCTGAGTTGGGAGATGCCTATGAGTGACGCAGACAGGAATACACTGCAACAACGTTATGCATTCAACTCAGGTTTGCTGCAATTGGAGAGTATTTATAAATCAGTCACAGACATTTTACACACAGTTAGGAATTTCTGAACTTGAAAAATATAAAATGTCTTCTACCCAGCAAACAAATGCACATAGCTGTGGGTGGCACAGTAGTTAGCGCTGCTGCCTCAGAGTGCTAGGGACCAGGGTTCAATCCCACCTGTGGATCACTGTCTGTGTGGAATTTGCACATTTTCCCTGAGCCTGTGTGGGTTTCCTTCCACAGTCCAAAGATGTGTAGGCTAGGAAGATTGGCCATGCTAAATTACCCCATAGCATCCAGGGGTGTGCAGGCTAGGTGGGTTAGCCATGGGAAATGCAGGGATGGGGGTGGTTCTGGGTGGGATACTCTTTGGAATATTGGTGTTACTTGATAAGCTGAATGCCCTGCTTCCACAGTGTTGGAATTCTACCTGTGCTATTTTTAAAAGATACGCCTGTAAGGAGAAAGAAAGAAAACCCAGTGAAACTGAAAAATGAGACAGGCTGGTCCAATCCACCTTGGACGCTGCAGGATGGAGTTCAAGATACGAGCTGCTCATTCCCAAATGTTACCCCACCCGTGTTTTATTTCTACTGGTTTTCCCTTCTGAGGAAGTATTGTAGTAATGAGAAATGTTGAGATACTTACAACGATGCCAGGTTTCCCCCTTGTTCCAGGCATTCCCTGGATCCCTGGGTTACCCTGTGATGACACAACAGCAGTTTAAGCCAAGACAGCAGATTTGCTAATGCAAAGTGATACAATTACCTTTAATTACTTACGCTATCAATCATAGCACTCTGGACAATGCTCGTTACATTCACAAAACCCAACTTTCAAAAGACAGACATGAAATCTAGTGTGGCTGCAATTTGCAACCAGGAAGGAATTTGATTCAAAGAATTATACTTGGAAAGTGATACAGAACTAGGCAGAAATAAAACACAAACACATTCCTCAAACAAGAACGAAGACTCGAAACAATGTTTTATCCAGAGTTGGTTTGACATGGAGCCATACTCCACAGAGTGCCCTAATCGATAGACAATTGGTTATGTGTAACTTAAGGGTAAGCTCTCCACAAGCAGGGAGTATGATGAGATGGGAAGACAGGGACTAGAGTCAGGACAGGCGTGGAATCCATATCTGTTGGCTTTACACTATACCACACCCTAGCCAACTGGGCTAGCTGACACCTCCAGTAGTGAAGGAAGGAGCAGGATAACATAGTAAAAAATCTGCTTCAGTGATGCCTTTAAAAAGGAACTAGAACAGCAGGTATACTGATATTAGTAAACCTGCTTCATTCACAGAACCAAGGAGTGAGGATTGGAGAGATATTTGGCAGTGGGTGGGAAGGGGGTGATTTTTTTATTGCTGGTTGGACTTCTAATGCAATTAACATAGAAAGTAGCAGTAGGTCATTCAGCCCTCTGCTATCCAATATGTTCATGGCTAATCAGTGAACTCCGTTCTCCTGCCCCCGCTTTCTCCCCAAACCCCTCGATCGTTTTAACCCTAGGAACTGGATCTAAATCCGAGAGAAAGGAGACCAAACTGCGCACAGTATTCCTGACATGATTACATTCTTTAAAAAAAAAATCATTCACAAGATGTAGGCATCAGCGGCCAGGCCAATCATTCACATTGCTGTGGGTTTGGAGTCACATGTAGGCTAGACCAGGTAAGGATGGCAGTTTCCTCCCTTAAAGGGGTGGTACAGTGGCTCAGTGGTTAACACTGCTGCCTCACAGCACCAGGGACCCAGGTTCAATTCCACCCTCAGGCAACTGTCTGTGTGGAGTTTGCACATTCTCCCCGTGTCTGCATCGGTTTCCTCCAGGTGCTCCAGTATCCTCCCGCAGTCCAAAGATGTGCAGGTTAGGGTGGATTAGCCATGCTAAATTGCCCACAATGTTCAGGGATGTGTACATTAGGTGGGTTATAGGGGAATAGGCCTGGGTATGATGCTCTGAGGGTCAGTGTGGACTTGTTGGGCCAAATGGCCTGTTTTCACACTGTAGGGATTCTATGACATTAGTGAGCCAGATGGAATTTTTTTCCTGACAATGGATTCATGGTCATCATTAGACTCCAAATTCCAGATTTTTATTGAATTCAAATTCCACCATCTGCTGTGGCGGGATTTGAACTCAGGGCCCTAGAACATCCCCTGGGTGCCTGGATTAACAGTCCAGCAATAATACCATGAGGCCATTACCTCCCAAATTTGCTTGAGGGGATGCCCATCAATGTGGCAACACACTCACAAGGGAATGAGGAGGAGCGAGTGACATTTATTTGCTTTGAGTCTATAGCTAGGGAATTAATTGAACCATTCTGTTTTCAAATGATGCTTCAACCACGCCAGAACTGATTCAAGTTTGTGTCCTGCAGACCAGTCTGTGCAAAGACTAACATCTCCATGGCATATTTCAAAGACATGGTTTGAGCTTCTCTGGGTACATCTGCCTGGGCTCTTTGAAAAGACATTGTGAGTTGGGTCCATTGCCAGATAAAAGACAAAGCAGACTTTAGGTGATGGGGTCACATTTAATCAAGTGACAGAGCTGAAACACATTAATAGCTGGCGCTCAGTCCAACTGCATCTCCCTTTAAACCAAACTAAAAATATCCTGGATTTTGTAAAATAATACGGTTTAAAGGTTCAGGGACCAGAGTTCCAGCTACAACTAGCATACTTTCAACTCATTAACACAGAAAGCATCAATTATATCTTCCTGCAGTTCTGCAAAAATTTCAGGAGTAGTTCATTCCATTAACAAATGGCCCAGGTCTGAAAATATATTTAACATCTGTTTTTTTTTTCATGTTTAGGGGCTCATTTTAAATTCCTATGGTGGGGTTGCCCAGAACAGGGATGCATATGGCAACTTCAAAGTGGATGTCCTCCATAATCTTTTAGTCTTTAGCTGCGTAAGATTTCTCACAGCACTGAAATTAAAATGTGTTGTGAATGCCTTTGGTATTTCTTCTCCCCCGCCGCCCTCAGGAATATTCTGATTTTTCAAAAGAATCAAGAACAGCTTCTTCCCCGCTGTTATCAGACTTACGAATGGACCTCTCATGTATTAGAGCTGATCTTTCTCCTCACCTTTTCTGTAGCTGTAACACTACATTCTGCATTCTGTTCTATTACTCTGATGTGCTTATGTAGGCTATGATTTGTCTGGTTGGCACGCAATACAATACTTTTCACTGTATCTCGGTACATGTGACAATAATAAATCAAATCAAATTGAATTGACTCCTGTTGATTTTTGCCTTGTAATACTAGCTTTATGTTGGCAAAGCAAGCCTTGTAAAGACAGTCCCCAGGTTGCAAACAGGTTCTCTTCTTGACTACACTAGTAAATCGATTTGGACGCAGTTCGGAACACAATAGAGTATAATATGAAATTGCTGTTTGTAAGTATGAGCATGTGGGACCTTGTTAAGTAATTCATTTGCAATTTGTAAATTGTGGACTCCTGTATCATTTTAACATCAATCTCTCGTGTAACTGAACTTATTGCCAGCTTCTTGCTGTATAATGTAGTCTGCATTTCCTTCTTTGAGAAAAGGAAGAGCTTGAAATTAAACCACCCAACAAAATTTCCGTAGCAAGTACATTCAGGAATAAGAAAAAAAACAGTGGCACTTTCTCAGCAAAAGAGACCCTCATGACAGTATAATCTCCACTCCCCACCTCCCACCCCGCCCAGGATCAGTTAGGTCCAAAGAGTGCTTTCATATTTCCTGCACAATCACATAGGACCAAGGAAAGAATTCCTCATTGGAATGAGGAAGGGTCACCGGACCCGAAACATTAACTCTGTTTTTTCCCTCACAGATGCTGCCAGACTTGCTGAGCTTTTCCAGCAACTTCTGTTTTTGTTCCTGATTTACAGCATCCGCAGTTCTTTCGGTTCTTATTAAAAATTCCTCATTGATTGACAGGGTTGGGCTGACTTTCAGCAGCTTTTTTAAAAAATTCATTCATAGGTCGAGGGTGTTGCTGGCTCAGCAGCATTTATTGCCCATCCCTAATTGCCCAGGGGGCATTTAAAAGCCTACCATATTCTTGCAGGTCTGGAGTCACATGTAGGCCAGACCAGGTAAGGATGGCAGCTTCCTTCCCTAAAGGGCATTAGTGAACCAGATGGGTTTTCCCTGATAATTGACAATAGTTTCATGGTCATCATTAGATTCTTAATTCCAGGTGATGTCAGAAATCACATGACACAAGGTTATAGTCATGCCATTTCTAGACCTTGTCTAATCCAGTACCTCCACATCATAATTCCAGATGTTCATTGAATTCAAATTCCGCTACCTCCTGTGGCAGGATTCGAACTCAGGTACCCACGATATGACCTGGGTCTCTCCATTAACAGTCCAGCAATAATACCACTAGGCCATCACCTACCCTATGAGGGCCAAGTCCTGCATCAATGTCTCAGGCTTATTCCTTTCAGTCAGGAACAAAAAGGAAGGATCACCAGACCTGAAACGTTAGCTCTGATTTCTTTTCTTCACAGATGCTGCCAGACCTGCTGAGCTTTTCCAGCAACTTCTGTTTTTGTTATTCCTTTCTGTCCCATCTACATTTCATAAGCTTGGACTGAATTTAAAACAAACATTTTTAGGGGATGCGGGCATTGCTGCCTAGGTCAGTATTTGTTGCTCCATCCCAAACTGGCCCTGAACTGAGCAGCTTGCTCAGCCATTTCGGAGGGTAGTCAACCACATTGCTGTGGGTCTGGAGTCACATGTAGGCCAGACCAGGTAAGGATGGCAGATTTCTTTGCCCAAAGGACATTAGCAAATTGTTTATTACAACAATCAATGATAGTTAGTGTGGTCATCACTGATGGCCAGGTTATATTTCATTTCAGATTTCATTCTGGGCATTTAAATACTACCAGCCACCAAAGTGGGGTTTGAACCTGTGTCCCCCATAACATTACCCTGATCCTCTGGATTACTCGTCCAATAACACTGCTACCACATCACCATCCTCCCACATACCAATGAACTCTTGGCTAGGTACGTCAGAGCACAGAATTATAGCAAATAGGTGCAGGAGCAGGCCATTCAACCCATCGAGCCGTGCCATCATTCAATATGATCATGGTCGATCACGCAATCTCAGTGTCCCATTCCTGCTTTCTCTCCATATCCCTGTAGCAGCAAGGGCCATGTCCAGCTCCCTCTAGAATATATCCAACAAACTGCCGAGAATTCCACAGGGTCGTGACTCTCTGAGTGAAGAAACTGTTCCTCATCTCAGCCCTGAATGGCTTACCCCGTACTCTTAGAACATTTAAACTTGCTTACTAAAGCTTTAAGGCCTGTTTTCACCAATACAGGACTTAGCCCCCCAGCCCCATGACAGGACTTCGCCCCCCCAGTAGGACTTAGCCCCCCCCCCCGACAGGACTTAGCTCCCCCACCCCGTGCCAGGCGGATGATTCCTGTAACACATCCTACTTTGCAAGCTTTGAAAAACTGGCAGATTGGACTGCGAGAGATAGTAGGAACTGCAGATGCTGGAGAATCTGAGATAACAAGGTGTAGAAGGGTCTAGGCCCGAAACGTCAGCTTTCCTGCTCCTCTGATGCTGCTTGGCCTGCTGTGTTCATCCAGCTCCACACCTTGTTATCTCAGATCGGAGTACGAGCTGGGCCCGTCGTGGTTCGCATTTCTACAGGGTATTGATAGCACATTTTACTCCTGGACCACACACTGGAGATGTTTTTTTTAATTCATTCACAGGATGAGGGCATCGCTGGCTGGTTCAGCATTCATTGCCCATCCCTAATTGCCCAGAGAGAAACCACATTGCTGTGGGTCTGGAGTCACATGTAGGCCAGACCAGGTAAGGATGGCAGTTTCCTTCCCTGAAGGACATCAGAGAACCAGATGGGTTTTTCCCCAACAATCAGCAATGGATTCATGGTCATCGTTAGACTTTTAATTCCAGATTTCACAACCGAAACACCAGCCTGCATTGGCAGCTACTCACGAGAACCACTCCATTAGTGATATTTTAATTCAAAAGGGTGAATCTTTTTTTTTTGGTTCTTGATGCTTGCTTTGTGAATCAATGATGCATAAATGAGTAGTTGTAGCTGGATGCATGATGGAAATCTGGTAATCCACCCATCTCAAACCAGAGCATTTTATCGCCCACTTTTACAGGTGAAAGATCTAAAAATTGTTTCCGTAACAACTGGTCGTTGATTTAGGTCAAAATTACTGCCCGTGAAACCTATGAATCAGTTTGTGTGTTATCATCCAAACTATCTCGAGCTGCATTACCATACATTGCCAGCTGCTGTGGTAAAGGAACCTGCCGTGTTAGCTCCAGGTGGTAAGTGAAGTTTGTGTCACTTAAGACTCAGATAATGACCATCTTAAACAAGAGGGTGCCTAGACAGGTGGATTTTTAATCCGTTAGGGAATCAAGGGTTATAGGGAAAAGGCAGGAAAATGGAGCACACTGAATGGCGGAGAAGACTTGATGGGCTGAATGGCCTATTTCTGCCTCTATGGGCTTATAGATCATTTTTTATTGACTGCGAGTTGTACCAGGTTTTCTGTCCTCTTGCAATTTGCCATCGTGCAGAAACTGAAGTGGGTTCAGAGCCAGTTTTTCTTTCCAACACTGTCCACAGGTTCAGTGACTCCTGGGCCCAGGCCCATGGCTGGCTCTTGCTCAGACACGGCAGGATCAGCAACAGCAGATGGACTGAGAGCCTGGGACCAAGGCCCTTGGCCAATGTCCAACAGCAGGAAGGAGAGCCAAGGTGATCACGTCTGAGTAGGTGAGTGAGAACTGAACCATTCGCCAAACATCAAATGGACAGAGTCGAATTACAGGTCTCGAGATGGTCATCCAGGCCTGAATACTGGCAATACTGGACTTACAGACCCAGGACACATGCACCAGCAGGTTCAGGAACAGCTTCTTTCTGGCATTATCAGACTGTTGAACGGACTCTACCCTCAAATAATGTAACCTGCAATGTAACCTGTATGCCTCTACGTTTTTTTGATCTGTATATCCTTTGCTTGCTGTGATCTGCCTGTACTGCTCATAAACAAAGCTTTTCACCGTATTTCGGTACAATAAAATTAAAATCAAAATCAAATTTAAACAGAAATCCAATATGGCGTCGGAAAGTGGTGGCTCTTTGCGCATAGCACACAAAACAATACTTTTCACTATATTTCGGTACATGACAATAAATCTAATCAGCCTTGTGGCCACAACAGCTGAAGAGAGGATACTAAGGGGAGGAGATACGTACATGTGACTCCAGTCCCACAGCAATATGGTTTCTCTCTGGGCAATTAGGGATGGGCAATAAATGCTGACCTAGCCAGGGACACCCACGTCCCCTGAATGAAGAAGAAAAATTCCACAATGAGTGACTCATCTCCTGATTCCCTCAAACTCTTTCCACAAACTAAAAAGCCCAAGCCAGGATACAACTATATATGACTCATCTAGATGCTTGTGAACTTTCAGCCACTGAACTCCAAATCCTCCCTGTGGGGGCTGCTGTGTGTGCAACCTACACAGAATATATTGCAGTATGTTCTCAGCAAGAGTCATATTAACCTTAACTCTGGTTCCTCTCTCTCTACAGAAACCTGCTGAGTTTCTCCAACACTTCCAGAACTGCAGTAATCACAGAATCCCTACAGAGTGGGAACAGGCCATTCAGCCCAATAAGTGCACATCACCCCTCTGAAGAGCATCCCACCCAGACCCATTCCCATTCCCACTTCTAACCCAAACACTATGGGACAATTTAGCCTGGTCAATTCTCCTAAGCTGCACATCTTTGGACTGTGGGAGGAAACCGGAGCACCCAGAGGGAAACCCACACAGACACAGGGAGAATATGCAAACTCCACACAGACAGTTGCCCGAGGGTAGAATCGAACGCGGGTCCCTGGTGCTGTGAGGCAGCAGTGCTAACCACTGAGCCACCCTGGTTACTTAGATCCCCTGCTCCCTGTCTTTCACAGAAAACCACTGGAGGTGCTGCTTATTTCCAAACAGCCTCCTTGAAGTTGTCGTTTCTCAGCAGCAACAGGGAACAAGCTGGGCATCGGTCTCACTATCGGGGGCTGTCACGGGCCAGGAGCTCAGGGGGCTGTGTCGTAAATTGTGACTGATTCCCCCGTCCCCGCTCTATCAGTTTCTCTTCTCTGACAAAGGCCTGGCCCAAAGCTGCTGGCTGATGGAGGTATAGCCTGTACAAGACAGGCCATGACAATTTGGCAATCTATTCAGGGCATAAAACGTCCTGACGATCCCCTTTCAATAACTTCAGACTGCGGTGCAAAGTCAAAATCTACCCCATCAAACGCAAATTTCTCGTGTAAGTTACCTTGCCTATTTCAAATCGTTGGTGGCTCGGGCTTTAACGATTGGCTAAGATACTGCAGTCAGCGGCTCTTTGAGGTGCACTAATCTTACTGCACGTTAAAGGCATGTATGTATCAGATTGATACCTGGACCCCAAGGGTTAAATTACAAAGGGACATGACACAATTTCGCCTGGAATTTAGATGGTTAAGGAGTGATCTGACTGAAGTTTTCAAAATGTCAAGTGGAATGGGTTCTGTGAATTGAGGAGTCTCAGACAAAGGGGCATAGGCTAAACATTTGAGTCAGACACTTCGAGAGTGAAGTTAGGAAACGCAAAGTGTAGTGGAAACTTGGAATAATTTTTCAGAATAAATGAATTGGTGCTCAATTGATTGTTAATTGTAAAGCAAAGAATAAAGGATTAAAGTTGTAGGCATTAAGAGATATGGACAAAATGCACATGTACGCAGCATAAACTGACAAAAGGTAAAGTTAAACTAGTCCCTGAGGGCTGCTCTCTCATTAGAGAGAGGCCTGCTGGTGTTGAGTTTAATTACAGGGTTACCATGCCTCAGGTGAAGGGAAAAGGTTGTGAAGGCAGAACCTTCATGGTGATTGCAGAGGGTGTGCAACCTACTAACGTCACAAACCCCCAACCATCCAGCCAACTGAGCTAACTGATTATGCCCATGCTTGTACTGGGCAGGCTCAGAGTGCAAACTGGCCTCCTTCATGCCAACGTTCCTCTTCTCCTTTTTTCTCTTCATGAAGGCCTTTCCTTGATTGTTCATAGCTTCTGAGGTATGAGCAGCAACTTTCTATTGATGGGGTTGATATGATCTGGTTTTCTTCGGGTAAAACACCACTGTCACTGTGATAATTGCCTGCACGTTACCCTACATGTTAGCCCTTGTAACACATACCACCAAGACTGGGTTCTTGTTAGACAGATGTCTTGATATTTATTAATAACACTAACTATGTACACTGATAGGACATCTTAGACTAATGTATACTTTCGGTTCTATGCATACTTATGTGACCATTATATTGTATACATAACTGATGAATAAACTGAACTGACTGAGAATATGTTGGAGATTTTTCATATTGGAGTATCACATGTCGTGATGTCAGCTAGCTATTGTAAACGTACCCTGCCTTTCTCAGGTTATTGCAATAATGCATCAGGAGGGAACCTCACCATTTCTCAACAGTACAGTTTGCTCCATTTTCATGTTGATTTAAAAGCTTTTAACAAAAGTTAAATGTTTTCATAGAACCCCTACAGCATGGAAACAGGCCATCTGACCCAACAAGTTCATGTAGACTCTCTGAAGAGCATTCTAGAACCACCCAGCCACCCCTACCCCATCCCTGCATTTCCCATGGCTAATCCACCTGACCTACACATCCCTGGACACTATGGACAATTTAGCATGGCCAATATACCTAACCTGCACATTGTTGGGCTATGGAAGGAAACCTCACACAAAATGGGGAGAATGTGCAAACTCCATACAGACTGTTGCCTGAGGGAGGAATTGAACCTGGGTCCCTATCAGGCAGCAGCGTTAACCACTGAGCCACCATGCTGTCCCCAGTTTGGGAATAGACTGAATGTAATTTGTTGTCCAGTGATTCAGTTTCAAAAGATCTAACACTGATGGAATGCAGAAACAGAATATACTCCAGGGCTGGAGGGTTTGAGTTATAGGGAGAGGCTGAATAGGCTGGGGCTATTTTCCCTGGAGTGTCGGAGGCTGAGGGGTTAGACAGGTTTATAAAATCAGGTGGGGCATGGATAGGGTAAATAGCAAATGTCTTTTCCCCAGGGTGGGGGAGTCCAAAACTAGAGAGCTTAGGTTTAAGGTGAGAGGGGCAAGATTTGAAAGAGACCTAGGGCGCAACTTTTTCACACAGAGGGTGTGTATGGAACGAGCTGCCAGAGGAAGTGGTGGAGGCTGGTACAATTACAGCATTTAAAAGGTATCAGGATGGGGATATGAATAGGAAGGGTTTAGAGGGATATGGGCCAAATGCTGGCAAATGGGACTAGATTAATTTAGGATATCTGGTCAGCACGGACGAGTTGGACCGAAGGGTTTGTTTCTGTGCTGTACATCTCTGTGACAACATCTGTCAAGATCACAACTAAGTATTAAAGGAAAAAAATTCAGAAACTTAAGTGGCTGTAAAAGTGTGAAAAAATCATTTGCTTCTGCTTCCCTTTCCTGCATCTTCAATTAAATATTACTAAAAATAACAAGAAAATTGCAACTGTGCTTGTTTGCATGTGACAGGGCTTAAAAATGAGAAGTAGGGACTAGTCAAGAAGGAGATGACATTAAAACCCACCAGGAGGCTTCAGCAGAAATCAATATTTTCATTTAAATACCAGGTTAAAAACTGGAAAATAAGTAGGTCGAATTTTTAAAAGTTCACACTTGGACTATTAAGAAACTTACCTTATCGCCAGGGAAACCCGGTTCTCCTGGTATTCCTGGAATGCCCTCATCACCCTAAACTCACAGTGCAAGACAGTATAGTGTTAGAGCATTGCCTCATTCTTTAAACACACCGCAGAACAGCACACAGATCTGTAACATTGTCTCATCAATTTCAACGCAATGGACAAGATAGCCCAAATAGACCATTGACTTGCAATTCTAAGCACACTGTACAAACCAATAGTACCATATTATGCCATCACATCGGTCTCAGATAAGCATACAGCCTCACAACTCTATATGGAGAATAACAGCATAGCATTACAGTACTGTTCAGTGGCTGCAGACCCACGGTTAAAATATCAAGGTTACTGCATTGCTGCTAAACATGGGCACAAAATAACAGGACAGTCTTTGGGGCACTGCCTAATCACTATCGATGAAGCAAAACTCCAAAGCATTAAAGTGTTGTAATGCCACACTAAGGCTATGTGCTTCCACCAAAATCAAAATATTGCCTTGCAATCTTTTACACCATTGTAGCATTGTGCAGAAATTAAGTCATTAAGAACCAACAACGCAGTCAGTAAAACAGTTTTCAACGTGTGTTGCTGAAAATAGACAGATTTTGTCAGAGCTTCTTGCCTTGTGCTTGTCAGGACATTTTGCAAGAATACAGATTCAAGGGGAAACTCAACATTTAAGCTGCATAAGAGGGGAGTGCTGATTGGTTGGCACGTGGATTCTGATTGGTCGTGTTCATAATCAATAATACATGATATTATAATCTGTTATCTTTTTGAAATACCTTAACATTGGTATTCTTGTGAGTTTTCTGGTTAAGGCAAGGTGAAATGTGCCCATTTTCAGAAACATACGAGTTCTGCATTAAAAAATGGCTCTGCAGTCACTGATCTTGGCCGGTGAAATATTCAAGTCTGGGATGAAAAGTTTGGAATACCTTCTCATCACTTTAACCTGATCAGTATCAACCGGTAAAAGTTCAACATTTCTTACTGATAAAAACCATACAAGGATGCAATCAAACATATTTTAACCTTACCTGCAACATGCAAGGCAATCCAAAAGGAAGTTTTACCTTACAACTGTCTTGGGTTATTTTAAGTGGCAATTATTGTTAATAAATGTGTGGTAGTTTGTTTGATATTTCCCTCATGCAGTCTCTTTTCAGTTTCTTAATCCATAAGTCCTTCAGATGGTAACTGGGAAAATCCTGGAACGGATCTTACCACATCAATTAACTTATAGAATGGAAGTCATCCTGGCTTTTTCAATTGTTCATGGGATGTGGGCATCTCTGGCTAGGCCCAGCGCTTATTGCCCATCCCTAATTGCCCAGAGGGCAGTTAAGAGCCAACCACATGGCTGTGGGCCTGGAGTCACTTGGAGGCCACACCAGGTAAGGATGGCAGCTTCCTTCCCTAAAGGGCATTAGTGAACCAGATGGGTTTTTCCTGACATTTGACAATAGATTCATGGTCATCACTAAAGTCTTAATTCCAGATTTTCTTTTGAATTGAACCTTTGCCATCTGCCATGGTGGGATTTGAACCTGGGTTGCCCAGGATACTAGCTGGGTCTCTAGCGATAATATCACTAGGCAACGCTAAGCCAAACACAACTTCCCCTCACATTTTCTCCACACGCAATCCATAAATCCAATTGGGAAACTAGTGCATTTGAAGCATGTAATTGTAGCTCAGGGATGGACGAGGGAAAGGGCACGAAGCATTAAATTCCTACTTAATTATCCACCACATGTTCATGTTGAAAGCTAAAGAAAGCTGATGAATCTGAATGGAACTTGAGATGAAAGTGAGTGGCTCGTTTGTCTTCTACTTATGTTGTTAATGGTCTTCTTTCAATCCTTTCTTGAAAACTTCAGGAAGAATAGATCCTCGACAAGAAAATCTTCAATCGCCCAAATTATATCTTTTTTTAAGCAAGTTTGGGCTGAATTTTCTCAGGCCCTCAGAGACGGACTTGAGGTTGAGGGTGCTGGGGTTTTTTTTTGGGAGGGGAGTGGTGTACTGAGAAAGTAAAGTAGCCTGATTCACAAGCTGGCAATGAAGACAAGTAAAGCCCCAATCAATTATCACCCTTAAACATGGTTGGGTTCAGGTCACAGGTTGGTAAATGTTGCAGGGTCTTTTTTTGAGTGTCAGGTCAAACATTACCTTAAATATAGCAAATGTGGGATTGCATTTTGATCAAAACATCACTACAGCAGGGAACCATCTTCTCATAATCAGCATGTGTTTGTACAGTACCTCCTGTGCCCTCATTTACACAATCTCATCCAACCTCCATATTATACCCTTCCCATCAAAGCCCTATAGAGTCATGAGGGACACGGACAGGGTGATTGGCCAAGGTCTTTTCCCGAGGGTAGGGGAGTGCAAAACTAGAGGGGCATAGGTTTAAGGTGAGAGGGGAAAGATTTAAAAGGAACCTAAGGGGCAACTTTTTCACGCAGAGGGTGGTGCGTGTATGGAACGAGCTGCCAGAGGAAGTGGTGAAGGCTGGTACAATTACAGCATTTAAAAGGCATCTGGATGGGTATATGAAGAGGAAGGGTTTAGAGGGATATGGGCCAAATGCTGGCAAATGGGAGTAGATCAGTTTAGGATATCTGGTCGGTGTGGATGAGTTGGACTGAAGGGTCTGTTTCCATGCTGTACATCTCTGTGACTGTATGACCCTCCTCCAGTCTTGGACTCTACGCAATTACTTTACATTTTATTCTTTATGTCTGTTTCACCTACAGTTCTCTCAGCTTCCCATAAACCCTGCCACAGCAGGACACAAGTGACTGAGTGAACTGGCAACACTGACTGGGTGGTGGGAACGGGGACAGCTGGACAATTCTCCAAAGTTCAGGAGTGGTCACGTGAGACATCCAGACAGAATGACACTCCACAGCAAATCACCTGTCAGGAATTTGTCATCTTTCACTACACTTGGCGTGCACAAAATTTGGCCTGTGTGTTAGTATTCGACTGTAGAAACAGGGAGATCTTTGGTGGAAACGGGGCAGTTTCTGTGAATGATTTCCAGGAAACATTAGACACTTGAACTATAATTATACACTCTCAGTTCTCAAACAACCAGTGTTCTAGATTAGGTCAAAGAAAATACACATTTTGCACAGAACTTATATAGGCTTGTTTACAAGAATAAGGGCTGGCTTGATTGAAACCTACAAGACCTTAAGGAGTCCAGGGGTAGGGTGCAGGTGGAAAAGAATGTTTCTTCTCATGGAAGAATCGAGAACTCAGGAATCCTTTCCTGAAATGAAGTGGGCATCCATTTAAGATGGAAATGAGGGGAGAAATGGTGTCTCAAAAAGGATTGTGAGTCTTTGGAACTCTCTCCCGCTGGTAGCAGAGGCTTTAAACATTTTTGAGGCAGAGGTTGATAGATTCTTGACAAGCAAGGAGTTGGAAGATGGTTGGGATAGGCTGGAAATTGAAGGAAAACCGATCAGCCATGAGCTTAGAGAATCATGGAATAGGTTCAAGGGGGTGAATTGTTTCCTCCTGCTTCTAATTATGTTTGTGTGCTCCTATGCATCAAGCTGCATTGTGTTTTGTGTCCAAATTCCTGAAGGATGGTGCAGGGAAGAAGAAAGTGAAAAGGAAAGGAAGAAAAGGCTGATTTCCATTAGCTTGTGTTCTGCATGATCCTGCATGGGGAGAAATGATGGTACAGTTGTAATGACACTAGCCTTATAATCCAATATGACCCTGACCAAGAGTCTGGGGTTGTTGGTTCAAATCACACCAGTAGCTGATTTGGTTTGGCTCATAAATCTGTCAATTTGATATTCATTAAACAAAGTTGCTAATTCCAAATTAATCTTAGCTTTAAATAGAAACACAAAATTTTTGCTAAATATAAGCTGATAAATCTTGCAAAACACAAGGATATAAGAATGAAATCAATAAGAATGATACCTTATAACCAATAATAATTTATAACCTCAAGCTGAGAAATGATATAATCGTGAAAGTGCAAGGGTTTAAATATTTTTAGCCAAGCTAAGAACACATATTAACCAAAACAAATACTGTGCAGAATCTTTATATAATATTCTGCTCACTCATTAATGTTTCTTTGCCTACAGGATTGCTATGAGAGTTATGCTGCATTTTGCAAAGAAACAAGATGCTTGCGGAACACAATGTATTTATAAAAGACATGTTTACGGTGGAAGACAGCAAATTATTATCAGAATAACATGTGAGGAGTATTTTCCGAACAGCTGTACTGTTTGCAGAATCTTGAGTTATGCAGCCCTAATAGCATCTTTCATTGTGCTGCAATGATGTAACAGAAAATGTGGTGATTTTTATGTACAGTTTCATGGTAACTAATGCAACATTGATTTATTAAATCAAAATAGCAGCACTCATTCCTTTACCCAAGAAGATATTAATTCAGAGACACATGCTTACCTTGGAAAAGGAATATTGTATAAAGCACAATAAACAGTCACATTAAAGAAGCAAGAAATGGAATAAGTGTGGCGAGGAACAATTGTTAGGATAAAGCGAGATTAGTTTTGCTTACTCAGTGATATAACAGAATGTATGTGCAAACTGTGTATAGAATCAGGCTAGGCCTCAGTGCCAAATAGCAGATACCCAACAGCTTCAAGGTTGGCACAATTTATTGACGGTCGAACATGCTGTGCCACAAAGAAGCAGCTTGTGACTTTCTCCTTATTTCCTACAGACTGAGCTCCCAGAAGTGGCCAGAGGTGAGCAGGGGTTGAGTACTTTACCGAATGGAGAAAGGGAAAAGACTGTTTGAGAATGATTAACTTCACTTGGAATCACCACTCGGTGTGGAGTTACGGGGTGCTGGGACAAATCATGCAGGCCAGTGGCGGCACAGGCGGAGGCTCCCCTGGCCCAGTGGCAGGCTGCAGTGAGGGTATTTAAAAAGTGGGGTAAGGTAGAGGGTGGGGTCATGCACCATCCGAATCACCCCCACCCTGTAAACCTCCTTTACAAATAGCTGTAACACAACCATGAATCAATACGTTCCCACTGCAACAAAATGCATCCATACAGACCAGCTGGTGGGTCATAGGCCAGTGTTGGTGGCATGGTCCCATCATCTATTATACAGACTCACCCACCTCTTGTAACCAGGCAATGTCCCAATAAGATAGTGTATGGCTCTCTATGCAATAATCCTTCTATTCTCTCTCTCACACACATTCATTCACACATGCACACTCACTCACTCACACACACACTCACAGACACAAACACTCACACATGCACACTCACACACTCACACATGCACACAAACTCTCATTCTCACACACACACAAACTCTCATTCTCACACACACACACACACAGACTCACCCACACACACACACACACACTCTCCCACACACACACACACAAACTCTCTCACTCAAACGCACACTCACCCACACACACATGCTCACCCACACACACACTCACCCACACACACACTCACCCACACACACACACTCTCCCACACACACACACACACACACACGAATTCTCTCACTCAAACACACACTCACTCACACACACGCTCACCCAAACACACACTCTCCCACACACACACACACTCCCCCACACACACACACTTTCCCACACACACACATACACTCTCTCCCACACACACACACACACACGAACTCTCTCACTCAAACACACTCACTCACACACACGCTCACCCACACACACACACACTCACTCTCCCACACACACACACTTTCCCACACACACACATACACTCTCTCCCACACACACACACACACACACGAACTCTCTCACTCAAACACACATTCACTCACACACACGCTCACCCACACACACACTCACTCTCCCACACACACACACTCACTCTCCCACACACACACACTCACACACACACTCTCCCACACACACACACTCACACTGTCCCACACACAAACACACACACAAACACACACTCACACAAACTCTCACACACACACTCACACACCCACCCACCCTTCTATGGATGAGAGAAAAGAGTGGGATCAGTAAATTGCTTGTCTGGGACAGGAGTGTTCTGTGATGAGAGGAACACAAACAGGAACAATAAGAATGGATGGAAACTTTAATCATGGGTATTACGGAGAGTTAATTCATGCTGCCAAATATTAAAACCGCATAACACCACAGAGGGGTTGTTCCTTTTCATTGAGTGCTTCAAAATATTAATGTTAAATCACAGTTCCCGTTCAAAACCAGTCAGTGAAGGATGAAGATCATGGGTATAGTGTGGGTAAAAGGCTTTAGAGCTTTTAATCAGCCAGGATCGTACTATATGGTGGAACAGGTTCGATGGGTCGAATGGCCTATCCTGTGCCAAGTTCCTAATGAAACCAGACACTAATTCTTTCCCCAATAACAGGTTTATTCACAAAACGTGGCATCAGTGTGGCTGCTCGGCAACCACCGACCAGTAACCTAGCTGTGTCTCTTTGTATGTCCCCTCAGCACTTTATTAAAAATAGCCCTGTGTTTCTGAGCAGAATAATTAACATATAATTAACAACAGATAGTGATGATGGATTAACCTACATGCTTGAGAAAGAATTAATATTAGCCAAAGTGGTGGGATGAGCTATTTTTAACGGAGTGCAATATACTCTGCTATAAGGAAGGATAAGAAAAATTCAGTGCAGGAAATGAATATTGAGCCAGACAATATTAGAAGCAGTGCAATGCAAACTTTAGCATTATATCACAGTGCAATAAGGGAATATTAAACTCAAGTGCTGGAAGGAAGTTTGAACATCACATCACAGTGCAATAAAGAGGTATTCAGATCACCTTATCACCTTTCAATCCTGGTTCTCCATGGTTTCCAATCAGCCCCTAGAGAAACAGACAGACAGGTTTGTAAACATGTACCCATTACATTACACACAGAAAATGACAGCTTCCTGAATATATTACAACATACGTGAAATACAAAAAAAAAATTAAATTTCCTCATGGCCTCTCCTAGTGTCCCTAAATACCCTGGAGAAGATGAGGATTAGCTGTCGTCTTGAATTACTTGAGGTGTGGTTGCACCCACAGTGCTATGAGGGAGAGAGCTCCCCAGTGCTGACCCAACGACACCGAATGAACAATGGATCTGGGTTCCCAGTCAAGGTGGTATGTGGCTTGGAAGGGAACCTGCAAAGTGTTGGTTTTCCCCTGCATCTGCTGCCCTTGTCCTTGTTGGTGGTAGATGTTGTGGGTGTGGAAGGTGCTGTCTTTGCTTCTGCAGTGCATCCTTGTAGTTGGCAGTTGAGAGAGAGGGATGGTCTCTTTTGTTCTGGATGGTGTCCAGCTTTTTGCACTCATTCAGGCAAGTGGGGAAGATACCATCACAACTCTTGGCTTGTGGTTTAGTGGATTGTGGACATCTTTTGGGGAGTCAGAAAGTGTGACACTCATCTCAGGAGTCCCAACCTTGATCTCTTCAGTCCCCGATATTCAGAAATGTAGAGAAACAGGGTTAAACTGTTTTTAATCAGGTGGACCTCCTGTTGAATAGACAGTGTCTGATGCTCACTGAAGCTCAACCCCAACAGCACCTCATTGTACAGTGCTTGCAGATGTTAGTGACATATGCGGTGGGATGATGAGAACATGGTGGGCTATCTAGTGAAGTGGAACAACACACCAGAAGCCAGAGGTAAGAAGACCAGTTTTATACAATAGACCCTATTCATCTTTGAACCTAGAGAAAAGGATAAGAGTGAAGATACAAAGATGAAGACTTGGAGAAAGTGAGCAGTTTCTAGTACTTGGGTCAGTGGTGACAGAACACCGAAGCAAGGAAATGGAAATTAATCAATGAATTAGCTCTGGCTGGAGCAACTGCGGGGCTATTGTGTGATAGAAATATATTGGTGAAACTGAATGTAATTATCTACAAGCCAGGCTCAGCATGTAGTGAAAAAACCTGGGCAACATCAAGAAAGAAGGAACAATAACTGGTCACCAATGGGGCATGGATGGTAAGACGGATATGTGAAATAATGAGGAAGATTGTGGGAACATTGAAGACAGCAGCCCAGAAGAGAGTGAAATTGTACGGGCACTGAGAGAGAGAGAGAACGGTGGGAGAGAGGTGGTGATATGGTGCGGTGAGAGATGGAGATGGGTCTCCAGAAAGGAGGAGAAGAGAAAGGCCTCGAGCCAGACATTAAAGATTCAAATAGAACTGGATTGGAAGAGGAATGGCTGGCTAACTGGAAGCAACTGCTGAAGGGTGATTAACCAGTGCTGTGACCACCTGCAGTGGGGAGGTGATGGCCTAGTGGTATTATCGCTGGACAGAGACCCAGGTAATGCTCTGGGGACCCGGGTTCAAATCCTGCCACAGCAGATGGTGGAATTTGAATCCAATATAAATATCTGGAATTAAGAGTTTAATGATGGCCATGAATCAACTGCCAGGAAAAACCTATTTGGTTCACTAATGCCTTTTAGGGAAGGAAACTGCCATCCTTATCTGGTCTGGCCTACATGTGACTCCAGACCCACAGCAATGTGGCTGACTCTTAACTGCCCTCTGGGTAATTAGGGGATAGGTAATAAATGCTGCCTGGCCAGCGATGCCCTCATCCCGTGAATGAATAAAGTGGGAAGGGAAAGGTAAAATGGGAGAAGATGATGAGTCATTCATTCACTAAAGTTTTTTGGAGTTACACTCCAATAGGGCAGACCATTATTAGTGATTTCAGACAAGCAGAGATCTGTGAATGCTGGAAATCCAAAATTAAAGTAAAAAGAAAATGCTCGAAATGCTCAGCAGGGCTGTGGAGAGAGAGACAGAGTTAATGTTTCAGGCACTTCATCAGAACGTTTCTCTGTTCTCTGGCACTGAGCGAGTTAATGTTGTAGGATGATCAGTTCTGATGAAGCGCAATTGATCTGAAACATTAACTCTGTCTGTCTCTCTCTCTCTCTGTCTTCGTAAATGCTGCCAGACCTGCTGAACATTTTCCAGCATTTTGTGTTTTTGTGACACACCATTCTATGAAGTTTGCTGAAACTATATCCCACACATCAAGCATCTGAGAAGCTTTTTGTCTCTCTGTTCTCATGATTTCTGCACAGCTCATTAAGAAAGTTTATTAAGCCTTAATGGGAGGGGAGTAAAGTCCCTTCCATGAGTACAAAATATGGAATTAGTTTCCACTCACATGGATAGTTTTATTGATATGATTGGAGCAGAAACTCTGTGAATTTCTTAAAGAGTGTGATTTGGAGGCTTTCTGACATGGCCACAAGCTTCTATTTATACATGACACTTGACTGTAAAAAAATAAGAAAAACACCTCCACACAACTAGCTGTGGTATGTTTATTCAGAGCGGTCAGTAATGTGGATATTTGCGGAGGAAGTAGTGCTTACTTTTAGCTGCGGTGTACATCAAAAGTACTTCACCATTTTAAGTCTACATGAATGGTGGCACTATTACATCCAAGAAAAGACAATTTGATGTTGTATTCCAACACAGTGAGTCCATTCTTAGTTACGAGTAGCAATTGCAGTATATATCGATTGGTCCATTGCTGATGTACAATTTGCTTTCGGATGCATATGCTTTCTACCACTATTAGAAAAGAATCAAACCCATGGCGAAATATCCAATTTGGGACATGGATTTGCTATTCTTTCTTCCAAATTTTGGATATGTTACATTTGCATTTTCTTGTAAGTTTTTCAAATAGCCCAATGCATTTTTCATTCTGTTTTAGAGGAAATTAAACACACTTTATCTACTGAATACATTTGTAGCTTCCATATTGCACAATTAATATCTGTATAAATCATGCTATATATGTTTGCTGTGTCATATATTAAAACATTGACTTTAAAAATTTCCACAAGACCGACAGCTACCGAGTTCTCAGTGTGGGCTAACAACACCAACTACTACCACAGGACTACAATAAAAAGGAATAGAACTAGGCTGTTCAGGCCTAGATCTGGCTGATCCAACATTCCTCACATCCACTCTCCTGCCCTTTCCCTTGACTCAGCGACCGATCAAGAATCTATCTATCTCATCCTTAAATGTACAGAAGGACTCTGTCCCTCCTGCTCTCTGTGGCAAGGATTTCCAAAGACTCACATGCCTCTGAGAGAATAAATTCCTCCCGGCTCACTTTACCTAACTAGTCCTACAATCCTCTGAGAGATTTGTGCTCATCTAACTCTGGTCTCCTGAACCTCTGCAATTCTCTCCCTAAAACTCTCTCCTCCATGTCTACTTCCATCTTTCTTTAAGACACCATTAAACATCTGCCTCTATTACATATGAGGAGAGATTGACTGGGTTGGGATTGTTTTCGCTGGAGTTCAGACGAATGAGGGGAAATCTCATAGAGACTGACAAAATTCTAACAGATCTGGACAGGGTAGATGCAGGGAGGGTATTCCCGATGGTCGGTGTGTCGAGAATCAGGGGTCACCGTCTGAGGATTCAGGTTGGACCATTTTGGACAGAGATAAGGAGATATTTCTTCACCCAAAGAGTTGTGAACCTGTGGAATTTATTACCACAGGAAGTATTTGATGCCAAAGCATTGAAGGTATTCAAGAAACAGCTAGATATAGCACTTGGGGCGAATGGGATCAAAGGTTATGGGGAGAAAGCAGGATTAGGCTCTTAAGTTGGACAATCAGCCATGATTGTAAAGAATGGTGGAGAAGGCTCGAAGGGCCGAATGGCCTCCTGCTCCTATCTTCTATGTTTCTGTGTTTCTGACTGCTTGCCATGATATCCCGCTGCCTAATTTTACTTTGCCCTGCTCCTTGAAGCATCTTAGAACATTTTCTTATGTCATGGCTGTGTTTTAAATACAAGTGGTTACTGCGGTAATATAAAGAAAGTTTAAAATCTTCTAATATACTTGCAATATTTGCATTGAAAGATTAATCGGTATTAAAAACCTACTGTTAGAGAGTCAATTTGTATTATATCTAGCAACTTTAACTTATTAATCTTGCTGAAAAGACAGATGCGTTGACAAAGCTTTTCATCTTGCACTAATCAGGACAAAACACAAGAATGCCAAATTTCAAACAATCACAACAATTTATAGTACGGGATATAAGGATTTCATTGGCTGGCAAGCAATTCTGATTGGCCGAGGCATTACCATGACAGAAACAGTAGGGAACTGTAGGGTTCCCAAGTTGCTGGATCATTTATAAAAGCTTGAACATATTCCTCAGAGATAGTAAGAACTGCAGATGCTGGAGTCTGAGATCACACAGTGTGGAGCTGGAGGAACACAGCAGGCCAGGCAGCATCAGAGGAGCAGGAAAGCTGACGTTACGGGTCGGGACCTTTCTTCAGAAAGAAGGGTCCTGACCCAAAACATCAACTTTCCTGCTCCTCTGATGCTGCCTGGCCGGCTGTGTTCCTCCAGCTCCACACCTTGTTATCTCAGACTCCAGCATC
>NC_063359.1:37424856-37445799 GCF_021869965.1 Rhincodon typus | reverse complement strand
GGTGTCTCCTGAAGGAAGCAATGACTCGTGCAAATCACTTAGCCTTCAGCTCCTCTGACAGACCTGTTTCAGAATCACATACACTAAGGAGAGAAACTACTTTTTTTTCTTTATTCATTCACAGGATGAGGGCGTCGCTGGCTAGGGCAGCATTTATCGCCCCATCCCTAATTGCCCAGAGGGCAGTTAAGAGTCAACCGCATTGCTGTGGGTCTGGAGTCACATGTAGGCCAAGCCAGGTAAGGATGGCAGTTCACTCACTATCATTTTCTCAACTTTCTGCAAAATTAGTATGGAGATAGCAATTAAAAAAAAAACCAAAGAAATGTGGATGCCGGAAATCAGAAACAAAAACAGAATTTGCCAGGAAAACTCAGCAGATCTGGTAGCATCAGCGGAGAGACGGCAGAGCTAACCTTTCAGTTGCAGTGACCCTTCCTCAGGGAGATGGTGATGTTGTGGTAATGCTAATGGACCAGTATTTCCAGAGGCCCAGGCTGGTACTAAGGGGATATAGGTTGAATCCCACAGTGGAAACTTCTGGAATTTAAACTCGATCACCAAATCTGGAATACAATGATTTTTAGTGACCGTGACAGTGAAACTATCGTCAATTGTTGTAAAAATCCATCTGGTTCACTAGTGTCCCTTATAGAAGAAAATCTGCCATTTTTGCCTGGCCTGGCCTACATGTGACTCCAGACCCATAGCAATGTCGCTGGCTCCTATCAGCCCTCTGCAATAGCCAAACAGTCCACTGAGTACAGGGGCAATTAGGAATGGGCCACAATGACTGCCCTTATTTGTGGTACCCATTTCCCATGAAACCATAACAGGAAAAAAGAGAGAAATGATTCTACAGTAGAATTCACCATGACTTTAATTGGAAGATTATTTGGCAATGTCACCACAGAACATGTGTGGGGTGCCACAGTGGGTTAACACTGCTGCCTCACAGCGGCAAGGACCCAGGTTCGAATTCACCCTTGGGCGACTGTCTGTGTGGAGTGTGCACATTTTCCCGGTGTCTGTGTGGGTTTCCTCCCACAGTCTAAAGATGTGCAGGTTAGCTGGACAGGCCATGCTAATTTGCCCCATAGTGTGCTGGCTAGGGGGGTTAGCCATGGGGACATGGGTCTGGGTGAGGTGCTCTCTGGAGGGTTGGTGTGGGGTCTGATGGGTTGAATTGTCTGCCTCCACATGGTAGAAGATTCAACGTTGGAACATGGGATGGAACCATTGAATGGTTATGGCGCACAATGAGGTTATTTGGCCCACTATAAATCCTGGAAGGGAGTCTCAGTCATATCGCCAACTTGCCTGTTTGATCCTGTAGCTCTGAGATTTATTCAGCAATCTGCAGCCTGCTAAATTCTTCCCCTAGTTTGTGTGTGCATCACTTTAAGCTGTACAGAGGGATCCCAATTTATAAATGTCCATCTTACAGACACTTGTACTTACAAACACAGTACCAGATCGGGGTGTATTAAAATTAATTTTACGGGTTCCGACATTCGAAGTTTCCTCATACTAATGACCAGCTATTTTATACTGTCCTGCATTCTGTCCCGACTTGTGTACACATTGACCTGTGAGGACTCCAGAACAAAACCCAGAGACTGCCTGTACCCAATGTCTGATTGGGTGTACACACCACCCTAGGAGACACACAGCAATGGTAGAAGGCAACTCAGAAGCCTTTGGGAGAGATGAACCAAGTATCTTGGTTTCGTTTTAAAATGCCATATGGAACCGTGTGAGATAATTTGCGCTGTGCCCTCAGTTTGTTTCTTTTCTTGGGGGCAAAGACGCAGGTAAACGTTCCTCGGGATTCAACCTAGTAATTTCGAAATTCATCCCATTAGCACAGAGTCATACAGCACGGAAACCGACCCTTTGGTCCGACCAGTCCATGCCGACCATAATCCCAAACTTGACTAGTCCCACCTGCCTGCTCCTGGTGCATATCCCTCCAAACGTTTCTTATTCATGAACTTATCTAAATGTCTTTTAAACATTGTGACTGTACCTGCATCCACCACTTCCTCTGGCAGTTCACTCCACACACAAACACCACTCTGTGTAAAATGTTGCCCCTCATGTTCTTTTTAAGTCTTTCTCCTCTCACGTTAAAAATCTGCAGGTTTCATGAATAGCATCACTTATCTTTGGAATCATTTATTGGTACCTTATTGAAGTAAGGTAGGAACTACACGGTCAACTTTCGCAGAAGTTAACTCTCTGATTAAGTCCATATACCATGTGCTTTTCTTTATTCATTCACAGGATGAGGGTGTCGCTGGCTAGGGCAGCATTTATTGCCCATCCCTAATTGCCCAGAGGGCAGTTAAGAGCCAGCCACATTGCTGTGGGTCTGGAGTCACATGTAGGCCAGACCAGGTAAGGATGGCAGTTTCCTTCCCTAAAGGACATTAGTAAACAAGATGGGTTTTTCCCGACAATTGACAATGAATTTATGGTCATCATTAGATTCTTAATTCCAGATATTTATCGAATTCAAATTCCACCGTCTGCCATGGCAGGATTCGAACCCAGGTCCCCTGAGGTGTAGGGTCCCTCAAGTTAAACTCACCAGTTTTGCTGGCACTGTCATCTCAGAGTCATAACAGCATGTGTCCAGCTGCTACTCCAGACCTTGCGGGTTATACTCAGGGCTGGCACCTCACTGCACTACACAGAGATACTATCTTACAGGACAGACAGTGGACACAGACCCCCACTTGACTGCCTGGGTAATTGCAGTAGATTCCATGACACTATTTCAAACAGCAGAGGGTTTGCTCTACAATATTCATCTTAATCACCACCACACTAACAGCTCACCTGACCATTATCTCACTGCCTGTGGGAGCCTCAAGGGTTGGCCACACTCCCTACATTACAGCGGTGATGACGCATCAAAACCATCTAACTGGCTGCACAGTGTTTTGAGACGTCATAAAAGTCTTTGTTTTTCTCTTCGGCAATTGATTGGGTAGAAAATGCGAAAGAAGAGAAAGTGGGAGCAAAATAGGAACATTTCAAAAGTGCAGAATTTTAAAAGTCATTGTGTTTTGTCTGCATGCTTTAGTCTATAGGTTTACAAGAGTAAAATTACTCCTAACTGTTGGTGCAGAGCTTGTGTGCTGGTTGGAATGTCCCTAGGGAGGACAATATTCCAGGAGAGAGGAATACGACTCATGTAAGAGTTAAAATCTACCTTTCTTGGAATGATTCAATGATATTTTGAAACTGAAGTACTATCAGTGAGTTAAAATATCTGAGAATTTGCAAAACCAGAGTGTGTGGATAACTCAGTGTGAAACACTAATGAATAAATCTGATCTATTAAACAATATATGTGATGGTTGTGGTGTTCAGCTGTCACTGTTGGCTAACTAAACAGCCTGTAGTGCAACATCTGAATAGAGACGGGATTTTCTGCATTTTTAACGCTTCCACTTTTAAAGCTGAGAGACAGAACTGAACGCAGAGCAATCCAACTGAATGCAAAATAAAGAGTGGCATTGAATCAGGGAAAGAATGTTTGATACTTACAACCAACCCACGAACGCCAGGAGGTCCCGGGGCTCCCAAATCTCCCTGCAAGCAAAGATCAAAAGATTACCGGCTCTTTCCTAAACAAATAAAAGAGTTTGAAAGTGGTCTAAAAGGCAAGGCACACTCCCCGGCCTGTGTAATCTGCAACTCCCTTATCAAGGGGAAGGTGCACAAACAAACAAAGTTCACCCACATTGACGCAGCCTCCAAACAGAGTCCTGCTTGTCATATTGCTTGGTGTGGTCTACAGCACTTTGCAAACCTGATGTCCTTCAGTCCTGCAATGGGACTGCAACACCACAGTGAAAGGGATAACTGTATCCAGTCCTGCAGTGGGCACTGATTTATTTTTGGGAGGGGCGAACTGGAAAAGAACCAGATTGAAAATTCCGAGTAAAATACAGAACCTGTGTCTCATTGATGTTTCTGTTAGCGGAATTGCTGAGAGGTTTAATCCTGTAAATAAAGGTCTGACTGACATCAATCTCAGTCCAAACAAACCCCAAACACAGGCTGAATCACAGGCTTTGTATGTCATTGAGTTATTCAGGTCGCAGTTCAGAAAAAGGTCCTTCGGCCCATTGAGTCTGTACCAGTCAAAAAATAGCAGCTAACTATTCCAGCCCAGCACATGGCCCATAGCCTTGTATGTCTTGGCATCACAAGTACATATCTAAATACTTTGTCAATGTGATGAGGGTTTCTGCCTCTCCTAATCTTACAGGCAGTGACTTCCAGATTCCCATCACCCTCTGGGGTCCTTGCATCCCCTCTAAACATTCTGCCCCTTACTCTAAATCTACGTGTACAATTACACTAGTTAAAAGGCATCTGGATGGGTACATGAACAGGAACGGTTTAGAGGGATACGGGCCAAATGCTGGAAAATGGGGTGAGATTAATTTAGGATATCTGGTCAGTATGGATGGGATGGACAGAAGGGTTTGTTTCCGTGCTGTACATCTCTATTACTCTATGTGTATATCAACACAGACTGAATCACAGCCCTTTTGCAATATTTAAAAGCAAATAAAAATGCAATTATTTTGATGTGCAATCAGAAGTCTGCAAAGAATTATAATCTCAACAAAGCGTCTTGCTGTTCCATTGTATCAGCACTGGTGAAACTTTACCGTGGCACTTACAGTGAATCAAATACTTCAGATAGACTGCTGAATTATACATGAACTCACAAATGTGTGGCGAGATATAATGATGCATTTGGAGCTCAAAGTACAACACACACACACAAGAAAACATCAGTGGGTTACAATTAACAAATTCCTGACTTGCAAATGTTTCCACGAGGATCATATTTGTCCAATCTAAAGATGGCCTGTGACAAAGATTTTGCTGGTACATTATTTTCTGTACCTTAGAAAATTTACAAACTTCACTTGCTTATAACTCTTTCTATACTTATTACTTCACCCAATTAACCTGGGTTCTCTGGGTTACCAGGGTAAAGATACAACCACAAAACCTCCATCGCTGTGTAATAAGAGAATGGGAGCAGTGATTTATTATTTATTCACTCACTGGATGTGGGCATCTCTGGCTGGGCCCAGCAACTTTTGCCCGTCCCTAATTACCCCTTCGGAAGGTGGTGGTGAGCTGCCTTCTTGAATCGCTGCACTCCACGTGCTGTGGATTGACCTACAATGACATTAGACAGTCAGAGTTCTAGGATTTTGACTCAAACGACACTGAAGAATATATTTCCAAGTCAGGATGGTGAGTAGTGAGGAGGAGAACTTGCAAGGGGTCGAGCTCCCATGTATCTGCTGCTATTGGCCATGACAGTGAATTTGGAAGTTGCTGTATAAGAATCTCTGGTGAATTTCCTGCAGGGCATCTTGTAGACAGCACACATTGTAGATGCTGAGTGTTGGTGGTGGAGGGAGTGGATGCTTGCAGATATGGCGCCAATCAAGCGGCTGCTTTGTCCTGGATGGTGTCAAGCTTCTTGAATGTTGTTGGGGTTGCACCCATCCAGGCAAGTGGGGAGTATTCCATCACACTCCTGACTTGTGCCTCGTAGATGGTGGACAGGCTCTGGGGAGTCAGGAGGTGTGTTACTCGCTGCAGTATTCCTATTCCCTGATCTCCTCTTGTAGCTGCTGTGTTTATATGTCTAGTCCAGTTGAGTTTCTGCTCAATAGTAACCTCAAGGATGGTGACTGAAAGCTTGCTTGATAAAGGAAGGGTTTAATATGTGAAGGTAGCTCCAGGAAGTACAGTGAGAGCTGGCTTTAGAACCTCTCCTGGATGATGGTTTTGTAGAAAGCCAGAGAGCTGATGGGGGGAGGGAAGGACAGAGTGAAGGCTGGATGCTGTGGCAGGTATGATGTGTGGTCCCTTTGATCACTTTCACCTTAAGAACTATATCTAACCCCTTCCTGAAAATATCCAATGTTTTGACCTCAAACACTTTCTGTGAATTCCACAGGCTCATCACTCCCTGGGTGAAGAAATTTCTCCTCATCTCAAGTTCAAAATAGCCTACCCCTTGTCCTTAAACTGTGACCCCTGGTCATTGGGAACACCCTTGCTATGTTTCCCCTGTCTGGTCCTGTTAAGAATTCTTTTGATTTCTACGAGAACTTCAGTGGATTTAGTCCAAACCAATTCAATCTCTCTTAATACATCAGTCTGGGAAACTTTCACTGCACTCCCTCCATCGCCAGAACATCCTTCCTCACATAAGGAGACCATGGTAGCACACAATACTCCAGGTGTGGTCTCACTAAGGTACCTGTACAATTGCAACCAGCAAGCTTCCAAAGGTGGGTCCCACCATCTTTTCTTGCCATCTCAACTTCTGGGGTAACTACTCAGTCTAATGCTGCCACTGCACAGCCGTCTCACTAAGGCTATGACCCTTATGCACCATGTCTACTGAAAAGATCTCACCCACTTCCTCCTCCTTCCAAAACCAGTAACTCCCCTTGTCCGCTACAATAAAAAGGTGATGCAGGACACACAGGTTTCCAGCCTCTAAGTATGCACAAAGTGCTGAAAAGGCCAGCTAAGAGACATAAGGTGCGGCTTTTGGAAGTGTATCTATCCCTTTATGCCCAGCGACCTGGCAATTTGTAAGCTGTAGGCATCTCTGAGCTCTAAAATGGAGCGCTGAAGGGCTGAAATGGTGTGAGAGCTGTTCAAAAAGCAGGCACAATGATGTTGTGAAGCCCAGTGGTTGGTCGCTGTTGACTCTCATGGACCAAGGTCGGAGAAGGATGGTGTCCATGCAGCATGCAAGGAAGGTGCGGTGAACAGATACCAGGACAACGGCTGGGGTAAGCAATAGGTACGTCATAGCCAAAGGGGGACCTGCTCAGTGTTCCATGTCTGGAATATGCATGGTCTAGTTTCCCAGGCCTGGAGCGGAGAATTGGAAGTGGCTCCCTAAGTAAGGCAGGTTTGGTTAGTAATGAGATGCAAATGCATGGAAATAAGGCCGGCAGTTACTCAATAGCGGATTCTGGCATTACTGTTTCAAGTTTAAGGAGAAAACTCAAAACATGTTTCACAATACTGCAGGCTTTTTTCCCATTGCTGCTGTCTTTTCTCACAATTCTTGCCCCAAGTGGGGGAAAATTCTGCCCCTTTTGAGCGTTAAATTAATGACGGGCAAATTAATTCACCTAGCTTTGCCTTGTTTATTTATCACTTTTGATTGGTTCTATATCTCAATAATACTTATTTAATTCTGGCTGGGAGTTTGTTTGGAGTGGGACTTGGATTGGACCGGGTTCAAGGGAAACCCAAGGAGATGCTGGTGTCCAAAATCTTTAAAAATGAAAACATTTTGATACTAAACTCTTCAAACAGCTCTTATTGAGTTACTGCCTAATCACTTATACTTCTTATACATCAACTGCAACCAAACCATGTTTCATTTCTCAAGGTTATGTTGTTAGTTTGTACAGGATGAATTGGGGGATGGTGGTCTCATTTCTATTTAATAGCTCTCTGTTTCTCTGGCATTTCTCTCTGTCTTTTGGCCCATTTCATTCCAGGGCTCACTGTTGGAGCTTTATCCTTAATACGCTCCTGATATGTCACATGGACATCTCTCCATTTTTGTACTTACCCCTTTTTTATTCATTCACACGATATGGGCATCACTGGCTAGGCTCAGCATTTCTTGTCCATCCCAAGTTGCCCAGAAAGCAGTTAAGTGTCAATCACATTGCTGGGGGTCATGTGTAGGATAGACCGGGTAAGAGATAACAGATTTCCCTCACCAAAGGACGTCAGTGAATCAGACGGATTTTTCCTGACAATTGATTCATAGTCATCATTGAACCACAATTACACCAGAGTGGGATTTGAACCCAGATCCCTAAAACTTTGTCTGGGTCTCTGGATCTACTGATGATACCACCAGACCATCACCACTCCTGGAGGATTGCAGTGTTTATGTTTTTCTATGGGTTCTGTTAATGCCCTCAATGAGATTAACCACGGTCAAGCTCTCTCCCTGTCAATTATTTGATTTTATTTATTTATTGTCATGTGTATTTTGTCGCAAAATAGTTAAAAGTCTCCCACGCCATCTTAAACATGGAAAAATAGACCAAAACATAGACTATAAAGGCAGAAGAATAAAGAAATAAAGAAAGAGTGTCCAACTTTTCAGTTCTTCTTATTAAGTGCTCCACCATGCAGGCCAGGCTCGGGCCCCCTTTGCCACGCTGCCACAGCCTCTGGAACTGAAGCTGCCACCCTTCACCGCCATCTGGCCTCTGCCAGCACCCCCTCGGCACTGAGTCCTCGCCAATGCTGACGCCACTGAGGCTGCTGGGTACCAAACCGGGCCAAACTCGCCTCCACCACCGCCCTGAGCCCGCTTCAGGCCCACCTCACCGATACAACCACTGCCCAATGCCGCAAGCTGTCATCCTGGGCCCACAAACTCGCCTTCGCTGCTCCCTCTGTGATTCAGCAGTGGACGCAGACACCACCAGGAACCCAGAGGGCAAGAGGGAAGGAGAATGAAGACGGATGCCCAGCATCTCATGAAGACTTTAAGGCCGGAGACGATGGCCATTTTGTGGAGGTTTTGTTTCAACCAGGGTAGTTTCTAAGGTGCAAAACCTGAGCCTGGCTTCACCAAGGCTTTGCAGGGGGTGTTAGAGACCACTTCCCTTTCATTGTTCCACGTTTTCCTTCCAACTAACTCGCTGCTCTTATTGCTTCGTGGAAATGTGCAAACCTACACAGAGCGATCACACAAAGGGATGGCGGCCTAAAAATGGAATACCTCCATCAATGGCAGAGCGACGATACCTCCATCCGGGGCAGATGCCGGTGCTGGTTTGAGTGGTTCCCAACAAAATTGGAAAAATCAGCCTCATGGCCCGGAAAATGAATCATGGATCTGATCTACATGAGGTAATCGAGAATGGAAATGTGGGCATGTACAAGCAGATTGTGGGATTTACAGTTATGTACCCTCCTCCACACAGCAGAAACTGTGGCCCACAGACTCTCTGTTTAATTAGCAGGTTCAGAATTAAAACAAAACTCACACAGCTTGAAATTAAGAAGTTCTTGTTTGTTCAGCAGAAGGAAGGTTTCGCCACCATCTGGAGTGGTTGTTTAGCAAACTCTACAGTGGGTGGGTTTCAATACAGTTAAGAGGTAGAATTCTGGGCCCCTCCCCATTAAATTAAATATTGAAAGCGAAAGACATGATTAATACAAGCTGCTAGAAGTCTGGCCCTCTCAGTTCACTCTCAAGCAACATCTATATATTGCTATCACACTGTAAACGCCAAAATAATTTTACAACTGCTAGGCCACACAAGACTGTAAAGTGGTTCAGTGGTTAGCACTGTTGCCTCACAGCACCAGGGACCCGGGTTCGATTCCACCCTCGGGCGACTGTCTGTGTGGAGTCTGTACATTCTCCCCGTGTCTGTGTGAGGGTTCCCTCCCACGGTCTAACAATATGCAGTTGAGGTGGATTGGCCATGCTAACTTGCCCCATAGTGCCCAGGGATGTGTGGGTTAGGCCTGGGAAATATAGGGTTGGGGCATGGGTCTGGGTGGGATGCTCTTTGGAGGAGTGGTATGGACCAAATGGCCTGTTTCCACCCTGTAGGGATCCTATGCCCAAGGACATGGGTGCTGAGAAATTAGGGTGCACCAATTTTGTGAAGACATACAAGCAACAATTGCTAAGTTTGCAACGTGAAGCCTGACATTTGTGTAATAGCAGGCAGGAGACATTTTGTCTGTGATGCCTATGATGTTGCATACGTACAGCTGTACAATAGCATTCCCGAAATAACCACTTCATGTGAGCGCTGTTTAAGTTTAGCGCTGATCCACGTAAGCAGATATTCGGTCAGCGAGCTCAAACCTTGGTGAAAGGAGCGGATTTAAGGAATGTCTTAATGAAAGAGGGAGTGATGGAGAGGCGAAGGAAATCCAAGAGTTTAGTGGCCCAGGCAGCTGATGGCATCTAAACCAGTGGTGGAGCGATCGATACGACGTACGGAGGCTCGTAGGTTAGCAGCAGATCACAGGGAGGTCACTGTCAAGGTCCTGGCTTTTCAGCCTCTTCCCTCAACTGAGGCCAGTATCCTGTCATCAAGTCCCCCTTTATTTACACGTATTTAGTACTGGACACTGACCCAGCTCCCTCAGAGCCAGCTCTCAGAGTGAGCAGAACCTCTGACCCTCCTGTTTATATCTGTCAGCCAGGGCTCCCTGATCGGCCCAGGTTAACGGCCCCAGTCAGGGAACTATTCCATGAGGTCCAGCTGGCTGACCCTGTTATATGACCCTCCAGTTAAACCAGTACCCATCACGTCTCTTAAATGAGTGAGCAGCTCTACAATCCTTTGGGGCTATGGAGGCTTTACCTTTAGAAAGACCTGCAGGGATAAAGTGCGTACCTAAAGGTGTAATTGCATTCGAACAGCATGAGCAAGGTTCACTGTAATATCCTTGTTTGACAGGATTTGAAAGAGATTTCACTTTTCCAGCCTGATCAGGAATAAGCACAACACTACCTCAATCTGGAGAATATTATAGTAAATATGCAGCTCAGTGACTGTCACGAAACCATCGCTGGATAAATTCTCTAGGGAGTTCAACATGTTCTTTGATGAAAATCACAAAACAGTGGCTAACAAAATCCATGCAAATAATTTCAACATGCATCCTAAGCTTCCATCTAATCAACTCTAACTCGGTGAATAAATTGTGACGCCAGCTACGAGCTACAAAGAATGGAGTTGTTTTCAAGCTGCAGACCAGATTAATTAAATAATTCCCCGACATAATGTTTACTTCACCACAGTTGTTTGGCTTAAGGTGTTGTCTCGCTCTGAAGGAGGCATAGGGAAGCGCTGAGTTACAGAAGACAGTCTTAAATAATTTGTCAAACAGAAACAGAAAGTGGCCAATGTGCTTAGGCCTGACCACAATCATCTCTGGTTTCAGCGCAAAATGTTGCATTGTTCCCTACGAAGTCACGACTCCACGCCTCTAGTTTACAAACCGTGACAGGGGAGAGGTTAAAACATGATGGGTACTTAGCATCCAGCACCAATCCAGGGCGCCCCCAATAAGCGAAGGTAGCAAGGGGTGAGAATTACCGGTTTGATGATTCAATTGTTAAGTTTACTAGAATCCCTAAAGTGTGGGAGCAGGCCATTCAGCCCATTGAGTCCACATGACCCTCCAAACAGCATCCCACCCAGACTCACCCTACCCCTGTAAACCTGCATTTCCCACAACTAACCCACCTAGCCCTCACATCCCTGGACACTATGGGCAATTTAGCACGGCCAATCCACCAAACTATTTCTTTAAAATTCATTCACGGGATGTGGGCATCATTTATTGCCCCATCCCTAATTGCCCACAGAGCAGTTGAGAATCAATCACATTGCTGTGGGTCTGGAGTCACATGTGGGCCAGACCAGGTAAGGATGGCAGTTTCCTTCCCTAAAGGACATTAGTGAACCAGATGGGTTTTTCCAACAATTGGCCACAGATTCATGGCCATCATTAGACTCTTAATTCCAGAAATCTTTAGTTGAACTCAAATTCCACCATCTGCCATGGCAGGATTTGAACCTAGGTCCCCAGGATATTAACTGGGTCTCTGGATTAACAATCCAGCAATAATACTGCTAGGCCATTGCCTCCACTGCATATCTTTGGACTGTGGGAGGAAACTGAAGCAAACACATGCAGACACGGGGAGAATGTGCAAACTCCACACAGTCAGTCGCCCAAGGGTGGAATCGAACCTGGGTCCCTGGTGCTGTGAGGCAGCAGTGCTAACCACTGAGCCACCCTGCTGCCCACTTTTCTTTTGTGGGGGTTGAAAGCTCGGGGAGGCACCTCAGGATCTCACAGGAAAGCGTGTGACTATCCCCTACCAAATGCCCAATTCAAACGCTCTAAACATACCCTCACTTTACATTTTCCTGTCTCTTCGCTTCAACCTCAAAGATGTCCAATTGACATCCCCAGTGATGGTTTACTACCTTTTAAACCAATTGCCAGGACATGATGGTGTACTGATAATGTTACTGGATCAGTAATCCAGAGGTCTAGGCCAATATACTAGGGATAAAGTTCAAACCCCAGCTGGTGAATTTTTTAAAAAATAATTTTGGAATATTAAGCTAGTCTTTGTACTGGTGACCATGACCATCTGGTTCACTAAAGCCCTTTACCTGACGAAGGGGCAGTGCTCCAAAAGCTTGTGATTTCAAATAAACCTGTTGGACTATAACCTGGTGTCGTGTGATTTCTGACTTTGTCCACCCCTGTCCAACACTGGCACCTCCAGATCGAAGCCCATTATGGAAGGGAATCGTAAAACTATTATGGAGCAGGAGACCCGTTCGCCCCATCTGCCGTTCTCTTAAAGTGCGGCCCACATGTGACTCCATACCCATAATAACATGGCTGACCTTTGACTGCCCTCTGAAATGGCTGAGCAAGCTCCTCTGTACAAGGGGCAATTAAGGATGGGCAACAAGTGCTGCCTTGCAGAAAGATGAGCACAGGTGAGGGGTAATTTTCAGAAATGAGGCTCCCAGGGAAGAATGCAGGGCCCCTGACATTGTGAATTTGGTGCATGCTGAGGTGTTCCATTCATGATGTAAATGGAAAGACAAGGCTGTGGATGGGGACACTAATATTTCCAATCTGCTCCACCCCAGGAGGTGTATGTTCTAGCCCAGCAGCAGCAATATATACATTGCCTGCAGTGTCATCTCCTTACAGTTCCAAGCAAACTTTTCACCTCCCTCAAAAATATGCAACTTCATTAAACTGCAAACCCACTGTGTGTGTGCGCGCATGTGTGTATGCGTGTGTGTGTGCATGTGTGTTTGTGTGTGTGTTAACGTGTGCGTGTGAGTATGTGAGTGTGTGTTGTGTGTGAGTGAGTGTGTGTGTGTGTTAATGTGTGTGTGTGAGTGAGTATGTGTATGTGTGTGTGTGTATGTGTGTGTTAATATGTGTGTGGGTGTGTGTGTGTATGTGTGTGTGTATGTTGTGTGTGTGCGTGTATGCGTGTTAAAATGTGTGTGAGTGAGTGTGTGTACGTGTGTGTATGTGTATGTGTGCGTGTGCGTATGTGTGTGTGCATGCATGTGTGTGTGAGTGTATGTGTGTGTGTCTGTGTGCATGTGTCTGTGTGTGCATGTGTCTGTGTGTCTGTATGTGTGAGTGTGTGTGTGTGTCTATTCTGGCCAATTACCATGCCATCAGGTTAGAGGGAGATTAAAATGAAGGATTTAACATTTATCACAGTTAACATTTCGAGTCCAGAATGACTCCTCTTCAGAACAGTTTCAGGTAGAGTCGTACTGGACTCAAAATGTTAATCCACTTTCTTTCTCTCTCCAAGTATGCTGCCCAACTGCTGAGTTTCTCCAGAATTCTGTGTCGGTTTCAAATCATCCCATCTGCTAACTTTGCCGGGTGAGGTGTAAACTTGTAAATGTCACCTATTCCCATACCCAATAAAGTCTTGACCATTTGCAGCAGTGTGTACTATCTACAAGATGCACTGCAGAAATTCACCAAAGATCCTCAGACAGCACCCTCCAAACCCACGACCACTTCCATCTCGAAGGACAAGGGCAGCAGATACATAGGAACACCGCCCCCTGTAAATTCCCCTCCAAGCCACTCACCATCCTGACTTGGAAATATATCGCTGTTCCTTCAGTGTCGCTGGGTCACAATCCTGGAATCCCCTCCCTGAGGGCATTTGGGGTCATGGACTGCAGCAGTTCAAGAGGCAACTCACCCCAACTTCCCAAGGGGGCAACTAGGGATGGGTAAGAAATGCTGGCCTGCTCACATCCCACAAATGAATAAAAAGAATTATACAGTCATAGAGTCATTCAGCTTGGAAACAGACTCTTCAGCCTAACTCATCTATGCCAACCAGGTTTCCCAAACTAAACTAGTCCCATTTGCCCGCATTCGATCCATATCCCTCCAAACCTTTCCTATCCACGTGTGTCTAAATGTCTTTTAAATGTTATAACTTTACCTGCCTCTACCACTTTCTCTGTAACCCTTCTAACACTGGTATCAATCCATCTGTTTCTTAACGGGGAAAGTTTAAAGGACTTGTGTGAGGGAAGTTTTTTTACACAGAGGGTGGTAGGTGCCTGGAACATGCTACCAGGGGAGGTGGTAGAAGCAGACATGATAGGAATGTTTAAGAGGCATGTAGACAAACACATGAACAGGCAGGGAATAGAGGGATACAGATCATGGGCAGGCAGATGGGATTAGTTAAGAATGGCATCATGGTTGGTACAGACATGGTGGGCAGAAGGGCCTGTTCCTGTGCTGTACTGTTCTGTGTTCTAAGCAGTTAGTACTCATGCCAGAGAAGCAAACAAAAGGCTGTCATGCACCCAGTCCAGGATTATTTCACTTGCAGCAAACTGTAACCTCTGGTCTATGGATCTTTTCTTTCCTGACATAGGAGCAGCATAGCCTTAAGCGCTGAAGAAGCCAGATTTTATGCTCTATCAAAAGGACAAGAATCCAAAGCACAAAATTAGCTGCACAACTGTAAACAGGAAATAAAATCTTGGAGCGCCATAGCTAGCGCATCAATGCAAGTGCTGTTCAGAAAAATGTTGCTTCGAGACCACAAAGCACCAGTTTTCCAGCTAATGTACAGCTTATTCAAATTTCATTCGATCTGCATTCACACTTTCTTAAGCAAACAAATTAAAACCTACCAAATGCTTCATTACTGTTGGAAGCCTAGCAGCAATATTTGTGGTTTGGCAGTTTGGTTGAAAGCAAAGAACAAACGCCCATTTATCAAACAGACCCTTGCGTGTTTAAAACCGGCAACAACAACATAAGGAGCAGCTGGTGCAGTGTCCAGATCGCTGCCACATTGAACATTGATCGAGGAAGTAGGGAGGATAGACCTTCAGAAGGGCTGAGAGCTGGACTTTCTTTTGATTGATATCTCCCTCAGGGCTGAAGTCCTTATTTCTCAGCGAGAGACGGGCACTCCACGCTCCCAAGTGGTGCGGTTGCAAAACATCGAATGCGGTCGAGTTCCTGCTCAGCTCGAGTGTCACATTCGTTAGAAAGCAACATCATGGTGCTATTCCAAGCACAGCACATCTAGGCAATAACTCACAGATGGAGCTGCAGAGTGGAGCCTAGCAGGAACAGTCTGCATAGACTGTGGAATGGATCCAGGCAGTTCTATTACCCGAATGCATTTTGTTTGGTTTGATCTGCCTGTGCTGCGCGCAAAACAAAACTTTTCACTGCACCAAGGTACATGTGACAATAATAAATCAAATCAAAATAAAAATCACAATATGGAGACTCAGGGAGCGATGAGCTATTCTCTGATTTGTCTGTGAAGGTCATTTATCCTTGAAGCTGTGTGCCCACAGAGCCAAGGGAAGTGATCTTCGCAGATCTTCCCATTTAGAAAAGACTCCCACTTGAAATGAAAAGTTCATAAAAATCAAATTGAGATTAGTATAAGACTAGGGGGCACATTCTTAAGGTGAGAGGAGAAAGATTTAAAAAGGATATGAGGGGCAACTTTTTTACACAGAGAGTGGTTCATGTGTGGAATGAACTTCCAGAGGAAGTGGTGGATGCACGTGCAGTTAGAACAGTTAAAAGACGTTTGGATAAGTTGATAAATAGGAAAGGTTTGGAGGGATATGGGCCAAACGCAGGCAGGAGGGACTAGTTTAGTTTGGGATTATGGTCGGCATAGACTGGTTGGACCGAAGGGTCTGTTTCTGTGCTGTATGACTCTGTTGTTCATCTTCAGCGTCTGTGGTTGTTTTATTTTAAGACAGAGTGAAATTTAGGTAAAACAGTAAGCCAGACACAATGTTGGAGCTGGAGAAAAGAGGCAGAAATTGTTGGAGAAACTCAGCAGCATCTGTGGAGAAAGAAATTGAATGGAAATTCTAAAGAAGTGTCACGTTGGACTTGAAACATTAACTCTGTTTCTGTCTCCACAGACACTGCCAAGCCTGCTGAGTTTCTCCAGCGTTCTCTGTTTTTAGTTCAGATTTCTAGCATCTGCAGTACCGTACCCTGCTTTTATCTGTAAGCTGAAGAGTCAACTTGCTTTTGAATTTTTGTCCATTCAAGAATAGATATCCTGCATAAACTTTGTGTGATGTCACGAACAATATTGAGGCATTTCCTCTCATTCAACGGCAGTAATTCCCAATAAAAAACTTGTTGGAGAACACACAAAGCACCAGGGGAGTAGTTAAACTGGTTCCTGTTACTTTTTCATTGATATTCTCCTTGGCAGTGAATCAGGTTTAGTGATATTTGAAATAATCACTGTTGTTAAGTCAATACAGTCCCTCCAGGACCGTATCCCTCCAAATGTTTTTTAATTCACGTACTTATCCAAATGTCTTTTAAACATTGTAAGTGTACCTGCATGCACCACTTCCTCTGGAAGTTCATTCCACACACGAACCACTCTGTGTAAAAAAAAAATTGCCCCTCATATCTTCTTTAAATCTTTTTCCTCTCACCTTAAAAATGTGCCCCCTTGTCTTGAAATCCCCCACCCTAGGGGAAGAACCTTTGCTTTTTACCCTAACTATGGCCCTCATGATTTTATAAACCACTGTAAGGTCACCCCTCAACCTCCTACGCACCACTGAAAAAACTCCCGGCCTCTCTCCGTAACTCATACCCTCGGTACCTGGCAACATTCCGTGAATCCCTTTTGAACCCTCTCCCGCTTAATAATATTCTTCCTTTTAACAGGATCTGAAACAAAAACAGAAATCACTCAAGAAAGCCAACAGTTCTGCAGCATCTACGGAGAAAAAGCAAAGTTAATGTTCACTCTGCTTCTCACTCCACAGATACTGCCAGACCTGCTGAGTTTCTCCAGCAATTTCTGTCTTTGTTTCTCCCTACCCTGTGTGGCCATATCTCACCATCTTGACAGCAACTGTACAGAATCATGCAAGAGTTCAGCATAGAAGGCCAGTCGGCCCATCAAAGTCTGTGCCAGTCTTTCCAGCAACAATCTGACTAGTGCCTCTCCCACTTTAGGGAGCTGCTGGTGGACTGGTAGCATTACTTGTTGGGAATTCAGGACTGCCAGGCTCTGGAGATGTCAGGCTCATAAACCCCCGACAGCGGCTGGTGGGACAAAATCTCAGTGAATACAGTCTGGCTTTGAAAGCTAGTCTCAGTGATGGTGACCTTGAAACTAGTGCTGGAAAAACAAAACCCAGTGTTGGGGCTGAGGGCATAACCTTCCCTGCCCCAATGCCTGGTCGTTGTGGTATGTAGTCCACCTGGAGAATGTACCACACTCTGGGCAGGATACCAAGCAGGATGCCCACTCAGTTAGAGGGGTGGGAGCTCTCACCTCTCCTTCATTAGGGGAGGCGTTGGCCTAGTGGTATTATCGCTGGACTGTTAACCCAGTGAATGTTCTGGGGACCCAGGTTCAAATCCCACCACGGCAGATGATGGAATTTGAATTCAATTAAAAAAAAATCTGGAAGTAAGAGTTTAACAAGACTATTGTCGGGGAAAAAAAAAGTTGCTTCACTGGTGTCCTTTAGGGAAGGAAACTGCCATTCTTACCCGGTCTGGCCTACATGTGACTCCAGGCTCTTAAGTGTCCTCTGGTCAATAAATGCTGGCCCAGTCAGTGATGCCCTCATCCCGTGAATGAATTAAAAAGTAAGACCCTTCGTTGGGATTGATTTGGCTACTTGCTCCTGCTGAGTAATCGATACCATTGGTCACCTGTGAAACTGTCTACTGGTTCTAACCAATGTTAACTTTCTGAGGTCCCTTCCAGTTTCTCTGCAGGCCCCATACAAATTTAGGCCTTTTCACCAAACCAAAGATGAAGAGCCAAAACAAAGTGAAAGGCAGCTCTTCACAATTCACGAAGGACCACCGCCCCCCACCCCGGAGAGACATCTCTCTGTCTCTCTCCATTAGAGAGAGAGAGAGAGAACTGGTTAGACACCACATGAAGCCACCAATATCTTAGCAAGAGAACAGCAACCGATGGCCGCTGCGAGGACTGGACCAACAACATCCTGTACCACCAGGCTCGTGCCAAGGAGATAATTGAGCCAACATTCTGCGAGCCAAGTCTGAGAGTGGACGACAACCCATCGTACCATATACTGCTTTGATAAATGAAGACCACTACGGCATCTGAAGGAGCAGTGCACTCTCTTCCTGAACATGACCCCTAACCCCATCGCCAACAACAACATTAAAGTTTACATTTATACAAGATGGCCAAAAGGAAACATGAAAGGACACTCACTGCTTACAGTTTGAACAAATAGATGTGGTTACCTCAGTCAAAGGCCATCTGATGGACGGAATAAACATCACTGTTTCTTTTAACAGAAAAAGTGCTTCCACAACTTGTATACACCCACAATCATACACACTGACACGTTATAAACTCTCACTGTCTCTCCCACACTCACTCACACACACACACACACACACACTCTCTCTCTCTCTCACACACACACACATACACACACACTCTCACACACACTCTCACACACACACACACACTCACACACACACACAGACACACTCTCTCACACACACACACACACACATATACACACCACACACTCACACACATACACACACCACACACACATACTCACTCACAAATACAGTGACACATCATACACACACACACAGACACACACTCACATATACACACATTCACATACACACAGACACACCACACACACACACTCACTCACATACACAGTCACACATCATACACACTCACTCACACACACACACTCACATACACACAGAAACACACATACACAGTGACACATCATACACACACACTCACACAGACACACACTCACTCACATACGCACACACTGACAGGCACACACACACACACACACACTCACTCACATACACAGTGACACATCATACGCATACACTCATACAGACACACACACAGTCACATACACACACACACACACACTCACATACTGACACATCACACACACATACACTCATATAAACACACCCAGACTTACACACATATGCACACTCACACACACAGACACACATATTCACACACACGCCATACATGCACACACATACAAAGACACATCCACATACACACATGTGAGAACACACACATACACATATGCACACACACAAAAATACACATGCACACAGTCACACTCAAACAGTTATAGAATTAAAGAGCACAGAAACTCTAAAACACCATGTGCCGGGACTGGCCTTACGAAGAACATTTGATTGTGGCCTTTGGCAACTCCTGGAGACAAGTGTGTGGGTGAGTTTATTTGCTTTGGCTTTGATTTATTTTTGTTTTTGTTGTTTATTAAATCAGTACAAATTAAGCTTTAAAATGTAAACAGTAACTGCAAGTATTTAAGAAATTATCCATTCCGAAATAGTTGGAGTTGCAATGTTAATGCTTGTTTCTTAGTAATTGACAGCTGTTTTCTGGCTGGTGAGTAAGTGACAATCCATGATCGGTCTGTATATTTCATTGGTGTGATCAATATCTCAATGCTACGTGTTCACGTGATTTTGTAGCCAATTGACCCATCACTGACACATCAAAATTATGACCACTATTTTGTGGCGATGTCCAACAGGCTTGTGGTTTACACACACACACACACACACACACACACACACACAAACACACACACACACACGCGCACACAGACACACACACTCACACACGCGCACACAGACGCACACAGACACACACGCGCACACAGACACACGCGCACACACGCGCACACAGACACACACACTCACACACGCACACATGTACCCACACACACACACTCACTCACACTCACACACACTTTCTCTCACACACACACACACACACACACACAGACACAGTGACACATCATATACACACACACACACTCACTCAGACAGACACACACTCACTCACTCGCAGACAGACAAACATAAATACAGACACTCTCACACAGGCCACACACTCACACACACACAGACACAAACACACAAATGCACACACACACACATGCGCGTACACACACAGATGCCCATGCGCGCATACACACACACTCTCACACACAAATGCACACTCACCCAATCAAACAAACACATACACAAACACAAAGACACACACATGCACAAGCACATGCACACAGACCCAGTCTCCCACTCTCTCTCTCTCTCTCTCTCACACACACACACACGCACACACACGCACACCCATGCGCATACACACACACATGCACGTGCACACACACCCCTATGAAATTCTAACAGGACTAGACAGGGTAAACACAGGAAGGATGTTCCCAATGACTGGGGAGTCCAGAACTTTGGGTCATACTTTAAGGAAACAGGGTGGCCATTAAGGACTGAGATGAGGAGAAATGTTTTCACCCAGAGAGTGGGGAGCCTGTGGAATTCTTGGCCACAGAAACTGGTTGATGGCAAAACATTGAATGTTTTCAGGAAGGAGTTAGATATAGTTCTTAGAGCTAAAGGGATCAGAGGTTATGGCCAGAGAGTGGGAACAGGGCACTACACTGGAAGATCAGCCATGAACATACTGAAGGGCCGTATGGCCTACTCCTGCTCCAATTTACTAAGTTATCTACAACAATCCTAAACCCTGACTGACCATCAAACCTGTCCCCACTCCCTCCAGTTACAGGATCAAAACACCTGCACCAGATACAGGCACCAAACCTGTCCCCACCCCCTCCAGTTACAGGATCCAAACACCCGCCCCCAGCTACAGGCACCAAACCTGTCCCCAACCCCTCCAGTTACAGGATCCAAACACCTGCCCCCAGGTAC
>NC_063359.1:37417470-37424846 GCF_021869965.1 Rhincodon typus | reverse complement strand
GCACCAAACCTGTCCCCACCCCCTCCAGTTACAGGATCCAAACACCTGCCCCCAGGTACAGGCACCAAACCTTCTTAACCTGGTTTCCACATGGGGAACCAATCAACATCAACAACAAAAACAAAGTTGCTGGTAAAGCTCAGCAGGTCTGACAGCATTTATGAAGGAGAAAACAGAGTTAACGCTTCTGGTCCGGTGACCCTTCCTCAGAACCAATCAACATCACCGCTTTAAAACTCCATGGTGGATGGGATAAATCCCATTAGCCCTACACCTCAGGCCCAATGTTGCACTCTCAGTGAACCAGAGAAACTATACACATACAGAATGGAGCAGGAATTGGTCAGGAAACTCATGGAGCCTGGACACATTGATATGTATCAACTTTCATCTAATGATCTGGGAACCCAAGTTCAAATCCTGCCATGGCAGCTGGTGGAATCTGAATTCAATAAAAAACAAATCTGGAGTTTAGAGTCTAATGATGACCGTGAATCCATTGCCGATTGTCAGAAAAACCCATCTGGTTCACTAATGCCCTTTAGGGAAGGAAACTGCCATCCTTACCTGGTCTGGCCTACACGTGACTCCAGACCCACAGCAATGTGGTTGACTCTTAACTGCCCTCTGGGCAATTAGGGATGGTCAATAACTACTGCCTGTGCAGTGATATCCACATCCCATGAGTCAATAAAAACAGAATTTAAAATAAAGCACTCCATGATTTGACATGCGTACCACCAATTTGCAAACATTAATGGCGCAAAACTCCATTGTTGCCTACGATTTTACAGTTTTTCTCCACGAGGCATAATGTTTGAGTCATGCTGTGTCTTGTGATGCCAATCTGGAAGTTGAAAGGTAATTAAGGTGCATGATAATAGTCACTGAAAGGCTCAGTCTCCCTCCTGGTTCACTGTAATGCTTCACTCATTAAACTGCCCTAACCCAGACCAGATGGTGAAACAAAACAATATTGTTATGGCCTAAAAAAAATTAAAAAGAAATCAGCCTTTTGGCACATCTTTCCCTATGTTAGTAGTGTCTTTTACAATCACTTGTGTGGAGAGGCGCAATCTATGGATGGTAGTTGGATGCAAGATTGAAGATGACAGGCCAGCATCAGCTTTTGAAATGTGAGTGTGGCGGGAGATGCTTAAAATTAACTGGATTGGAAGAAATGCAATGAACATAGAACAGTACAGCACATTACAGGCCCTTCGGCCCACGATGTTGTGCCAACCTATTATACTACTAATATCAATCTACCCTGCATACCCTACATTTTACTATCCTCCATGTGCCTTTCCAAGAGTCGCTTAAATGTCTCTAAAGTATCTGACTCCACTACCGCTACCAGCAGCACATTCCACGCACCCACCACTCTCTGTGTGAAGAACCTACCTCTGACATCTCCCCTATAACTTCCTCCAATCACCTTAAAATTATGCCCCGTTGTGATAGTCATTTCTGCCCTGGGAAAAAGTCTCTGACTCTCTACTTTATCTATGCCTCTCATCATCTTGTACACCTCTATCAAGTCACGTCTCATCCTTCTTCGCTCCAATGAGAAAAGCCCTAGCTCCCTCAACCTTTCCTCATAAGACCTGCCCTCCAGTCCAGGCAGCATCCTGGTAAATCTCCTCTACACCTTCTCTAAAGCTTCCACATCCTTCTTGTAATGAGGTGATCAGAACGGTTTGATTGGAGCAAGTGTAGGAGAAACTGTTGTATAGTAATCTTTTCCTTTCAGATTTATAAACTGGAGAATGGACGTTGGACACAATTCTTCATCTAAAAGCACCTGGAGAGTTTCATAAGCTGGAGATCAAGTGGTTGTACATTCTACACTGTTCTGAGGAAGAGTCACCGGACCCGAAACATTAACTATGATTGTTTTTCTTCACAGCTGCTATCAGACCTGCTGAGCCTTTCCAGCAACTTCTGTGCTTGTTGTACATTGTAGCTGTACAAGGTTATGTTACTTTTCAGCGCAGTGTGGAGAATACCTTATGAGGCAAAGAGGCTCTAGGAGTTGAGGACAACCTGGCTAATAAGAGCCTTTGGATTAGTCCAGCTAGAGATTGTTCGAGACCTGTGAGTGGACACTCTGAGACATCCGGAAGCCTGTAAACAAGATGCTTCTCTCACCATCTCTCTCCGTGACAAAAAAGCTGGACACTCTTAAAAAGAAAGAATTCTAACGCAAGACCAGATCAGCTATTGAATCAAGAATCAACCATTGCTCTGTGGACAATAAAATCAAAAGAACAGTCAGAAATAACTCTTCACCTTTGTGGTCCGGACTTTGATCTCCAGAATTGTTCTCCCTGTCTACATTTTTCCATCATCATATTTCTGCCAAACTGCCTGCTTTTGTCTGTCTTATTAATGAATAAGCATGAGCGAGTGCGTGCATTTGGGAGTCTTTTTTTTCGGTCGGTTCTTAAAAAGTAAGTTTGTTTATAATAAATGGACTGAGGGAAGATTGACGAAAACCGGAGAAAAAGACAGCCAATGCCAATTGCCCCAGGAAGACTACAGTGACACATGTATAAATGAATAAATCCATGTTTGGAGTAAGAATTTTCAGAAAATACTCCACTAACATTACAAAGCTATCAAACAGAAAAATATGGGTCACTGCCAATAATTTGAAGGAAATGTTTCAACACTAAATAAGATCTCATTGAAATAAATTAGACTTATTGGTGGATGAATGTTGCCAATGAGATATTATATTTCATTCATTTTTCATGTGCGGCAAATTCTCCTGTTTATATACAGATATTCACAACACTAAAAATGTCAGGGTGTTCAGTAACTCCCTATTGCAAGTGCAACTTTACACTATCCTGTTTTCCAGCCTTCTCAAAGCAAGGAAAGACAATATATCCTTAAGTGTTGCTCTAATATTATGATTTTACAACACAATCATTGGCTGGATTTTTTTAAGCTAACACAATGCATGTTTAGTATCTGGAATGCACTAATGCTGTGATGGAGGAAGATTTAACTATAGCTGTCAGAAAAAGCAAAGGGGAATCATTTGGGGAGAAAAGAATTACAGAGCTACGGGGAAAAGGAGACAGAGTAAGACTAGGTAAAGTGTGGATACGATGGACTGAAAAGCCCCCACCTGTGTTGTGATTCCATGTAAAAGTTTTAAAGGACAATTGGGAATACTGGGAAGCAGGTAGAGAAGCTGGCCTTTGGCTGTGTTCTCATTCAAGAGTTTGGATTCAAGGTAGATTGATGGAAGAGAAGGCAACAACTGCCTTCAGGTTTGGGCTTCTTCACTAACACAATTTATTGCATATTAGAACTAAAGACTATGATACATGGCAGTCAGAGATATACCAGGCTCTAATCTTACTGTTACATTATTAAAAGACTATTCCATAAACTCTACTACCTTATCCAAATCAGACTGCTCTGCACATGCTTCTTTCTTCTACCTTAACTCTGCCCACACTGTGCTATTTAAGCCCAATGAAGTGTGGATCCTTCACATCATCACTGGCTGTTCAAGGGTCCTAAAGACCTTATACATTATTTTACACACTGAAGGTTGATCCATCCATCCCATTTTTGTGTACACAATGCTGCCCTGTGTAGCATGGGTCATTATATCATAAACATACAAACAAAATCCAAACGTACTCAATCAGATACTTGATTGATAAATGCATTGACAAATGCATTTTACACAGCATAAATCAAATGTCAAATAAATGTTAAATAAATGTCAAAAAATATTAATATTATTTTAACCAGAAGGTTTACATGTGGAAAGTGATGAAATTTACCGCGTTTCCATGTATTTGGGTGTGATTTGTACATTACAGAGAAAATAAACGAATCTAAGTCATTTGATGTGGTAAATGAAGTCTGCAACAAGCCAAAGCAATTTAGACTGATCTCAATAATTTACCGATTAACATTTCCCACAGAAAGGAAACACTGTTGATCACGTGTTTATCTCAAAGTAATGGGTAGCCTCTCTTTGATTGCACTGTCTCAGTCTAGTTGGTCACATCAGGTCAGTTAGAGTACGAATAACTACTTAGATAAGAACGTGTACATAGGCAGACTACACCCTCGTACATTTTGAAGGATGAGAAAAATAGACATCTCTGACGACCACGTAGGAAGTAAAGAGGTGGTTCAAAACCATCACAACTTTGATGTGAGGAAAATAAGAACACAGAAACTTGTCTTCTTCACCATATGCAACCATAAGAAAAAGGAACAGGAATATGCCATTCAGCCCCTCAAGCTTGCTCCACCATTCAATAGGATCATGGCTGATCTAACATTATTCCTCAAGTCCATTTTCCTGTCTTTTCCCCCTAATGCTTGATTTCCTTCCTGATCAGGAATCTATCTCAGCCTTAAATATACACAAGGACTCTGCCCCCATAGCTCTCTGTGGCAATGTCTTCCAACCCTCTGAGAGAAGACATTTTTCCTCATCTCAGTTTTAAATTGGCGCCCCTTTATTCTGTGCCTGTGCCCTCCGGTTCAAGGGGAAACATCCTCTCAGCATTGACCCTGTCAAGGCCCCTCAGAATGCTACAAGTTTCAATGAGATCACCTCTCATTTTTCTAAATTTCAACGAGTAGAGCCCCACCCTGGATAGCTTTTGCTGATAAGATGATCTCTTCATACCAGGAATCATCCGAATGACTGATCATCAGCCTTAACTCTATCGTAACATTCTGATTTATTAATGAAATGAAGACAGACTGTAGGACTCTCTTCATTTCATTAAAGGATTCAGTGGTTAGCACTGTTGCCTCACAGCGCCAGGGACCCGGGTTCGATTCCACCCTCGGACAGCTGTCTGTGTGGAGTTTGCACATTCTCCCCGTGTCTGCGTGGGTTTCCTCTGGGTGCTCCGGTTTCCTCCCACAGTCCAAAGATGTGCAGGTTAGGGTGGATTGGCCATGATAAATCACCCATAAAGTCCAGGGATGTGTAAATTAGGCGAATTAGCCATGGGAAATGCAGGGTTACAGGGAAAGGGTAGGGGGCTGAGTCTGGGTGGGATGCTCTTCAGAGGGGTGGTGTGGACTTGTTGGGCCGAATGGCCCGTTGTTACCACACTGTAGGCATTCTATGATTCTATGACTCCGACATACAGAGGGATCCGGGAGTTCTGGGCCATGAATCACAAAATTTAGTATGCAGATTCAGCAAATAATTGGGCAAGTAGAATGTTGTTTATTGCAAGGGGAACAAAATGTAATCTCAGAACTGTTATGGCACAGAAAGAGGCCATTCAACTGATTGGACCTGTCCCATTTCTATCCCCTCGTGCCAACCTCCTATCTTTTTTCCATATCCCTGCGCACTGTTTCTAGCCAAGCAATCATCCAATGCCCCCCCACTAGTGAAACCAGCCTCCACCCAATTCCTGACAGAACATTCCACATAGGGTGCAGAATTCCAAAGATTCCCAGTCCTTTGAGCAAGGACATTTCTTCTCATCTCAGTTCTAAATGTCCAGCTCTTTCCTGAGACTGTGCTCCCATGTTTTGGATTCCCCAACCAGGGGAAAATGTCCACCTAATCAACTCCTTTTAGAATCACGTTATGTTTCAATTGGATCAAATCTCTTCCTTCAATAGTCTCGAGAGAATAGGTCCAATTTACTCAGCCTCTCATCCCAGGTTAATCTTCTCATTCCAGCTCCCTGCTTCCTGAAGCTTGGCTACACCATCTTCAAGGCAAGTGCGGCCTTCCTTAAACACAGAATCAAAAACTGAACACAATATTCCAGACGTGGAAGGACTGGTACAATTGTACAAAACCTCTTCACTCCTCCAATCGCCTTGCTATAAAGGCCAACATGCCATTTGCTTTATTAATTCTTTGCTTTTTCACACTAATGCTACGTTTCCCTTTGGACAAATGCCACCCAAATCCCTCTGAACCCCAACATTTCTTTGAGCAAAGAAACCTTTCCTCAATTTAATCCTAAAAATGTTGAAATTAATTCTTCTCAAATAATAAAGAGGAATAATTGGAGGAGAAGATTGAAGTGTTCCACCAACATGATAAGGGATAGTTGTCAACTTACTGGACTTCCATCCACACCAGGTGATCCCCTCTCTCCAAAGTTTCCTGGAAATCCCTGTGGAGAGGAGAAATATGTGATCAGCACAAAAATAGAAAAACAGTTTTGCTAAATGATGCAGCATCATGTTTGGCTGAAAAATCAACAATGACATTCTAGACATTTCAGTGAAGCTGCCTGCTTTCTGCTTCTCCAAGGCAGGGTAATGCAAAGTAGTGGATTTTTTGATGAGGTTATTAAAACAGTTTCACAGAAACATAGAAAATAGCAGCAGGAGTGGGCCATTCAGCCTTTCAATGTGATCATGGCTGATCATCCAACTCTGCCCCCTGTTCCCACTGTACCTTTCGATTCCTTTAGCCCCAAGAATTGTATCCAACTCCTTCTGGAAAATAGCCAATGTTCTGGCCTCAACCGCTTTCTGCGGCAGAGAATGCCACAGGCTCCCCACTCTCTGGGTGAAGACATTTCTCCTCAGCTCAGTCCTTGAACTGTGACCCTGGACTCCCAGGCCATCAGGAAGATCTTTGCTGTCTACTTTAAAGTTTGTAGGTTTCCATGAAACATCCTCCTCCCACCCGTTCATTCTTCTAAACTCCAGTCTCTTGTCATACATCAGTCCTGCCATCGAAGAATCAGCCTGATCAACCTTCACTGCACTTCCTTCAGAAATAGAACATTGTTTTACCAATGTCTGTGGCGGTCTCTTGGAATGAGGATGTTGTTTGTTCTGGGTGAGAACGTCCACACAGAGTCTTTATACACAGGGAGGCTGTTAGGCTGAAGCTACCAAGGGTACTAGCTGGCCAGGAACACTCCCTGCTTACTGCCTGCCATGGGTGCATCAGGAAGATTTACAGATTGATTGAGAGCAAAATACTGAGGATGTTGGAGAGCTGTAATAAAATCAGAGAATGCTGGAGAAACTCAGTGGGTCGGGAACCATCTGTGGAGAGAGAAACAGAGTTAATGTTTCTTGTCTGATGTGGCTCTTCTTTGGAACCGAAGGGAACTCCGATACTCGATGTACACCTCCAAACAGGCATGAGCTGGTGTAGGTGTCATGGAGATCGGGGGGGAGCATAAATTTTGCCCATTGTCCCTGCTTTGAAACAATTAGAGCTTATAGGGTAGACAATGGCCTACTGGTATTATCACCAGACTATTCATCCAGAGACCCAGCTGATGTTCTGGGGGTTAGAGATAGTAGGAACTGCCGATGCTGGAGAATCTGAGATAACAAGGTGTGGAACTGGATGAACACAGCAGGCCAGGCAGCATCAGAGGAGCAGG
>NC_063359.1:37357563-37402470 GCF_021869965.1 Rhincodon typus | reverse complement strand
GTCTAGTCCTGAAACGTCAGCCTTCCTGCTCCTATGATGCTGCTTGGCCTGCTGTGTTCATCCAGCTCTACACCTTGTTATCTCAGATTCTCCAGCAGCTGCAGTTCCTACTATCTCTGCACCAGGTAAGTGAGCTAACCAAGCCACAGCGTGAAAGCTGCAGTAACAATCATGGTAGGTACGTGTGATAGAGGACACTTTAAAATGGATGTGCCCTCTCTTTAGATTGTTTTAATACTTGAAGCCAAAACTAGACCCAGTAACGTCACTTCCAGCCTTTAATTAACTTAAAAAGCGACCCACAGCTTTGTCCTTTTACATAGTGGCCTTGGAAGGTGCTGTCAAAGCTGCAGTGGCAAGTTTCTGCACCTTGTATGTAGTATAAACTGATACCACTGTATACCAGGCAGCCAACGATGAAGGTGATAAATGGGCTGTGAATCAAAGAGGCCACTTTGTCCAGCACCATGTTATGTTATTGAGTGCCGTTGAAATTATAGTCGTTCAAATGATTGGGGGAAGCGGTATTCCATCATTCTCCTGTCTTATACCTTGCAGATGGTGAAGAGGCTCTGGGGAGACAGAAGGTGAGTTCGTCATCACAGGTTTCCCAGCCTCTGGCCACAGTATTTATATGGCTGGACTAGTCCTTGTTCTAACAGGACCAGTAGGATGTTGACACTGGGGGGAATTCACTGGTGGAAATGCCCATTGAATATTGATGATGGCACTGGCACTTGTGTGGCACAAAATGTTACCCACTTGTCAGTTATCAGACCAACCCTGACTGTTGCTCAGGATGTGCTGTACGTTTGAGGAGTTGAAACAGGTACTGAACAGTGTGCAATCATCAGCGAACACTTCTGACCTTATGATGGAGAGGAGGTCATTGATGAAGCAGCTGAAGATGGTTGGGCCTGGGACACTAACCTGAGGAACTCCTGCAGAGATGTCCTGGAGCTGGGATAACTGACCTCCAACAACCACAACCATCTCCCTCTGTGCTTGGTCTGACTACACTCAATCATGAAGAAAACGGTGCTCACTATGATGGTCATGTTGAAGACATTAGCCAGTATCCATCCATCAAGAGCACAGAAAGGCAAGATACCAATTAAAACAGATAATTGCCGTTTGTCACGTTACACACTGTAATATGTCAAAGAATTCAAATTAGCATGAACTTACAGGTGAAGGCACAAAATGGGGGACCAGAAGAGAGAAGTTTTGATAGGCTTTCTGTGACAGAATTGTTTACTTTTGCAAGTAGTTTGGCAAATTTTAAACTGCATTATTGTTTTAACATTCCAAGGAGATCACCTTGACTCTGACACAAAAGAAAACAGATTTGCAAAACGTCAAACATGACAGTTCCATAGGTAGATGGGGTAAGTTAGTACCGTTCTCCTTGGAGAAGAGGAGGAGATTCGGCCGAGGTATTCAAAATCACGAGTGGTCTGGACAGAATGGATAATGGTGAAAATGTGTGCATTTGGCAGAAGAATTCAGAATCACAGCCTTGATTTATCGGTAAAATAAGCAAGCGAATATTTTTAAAATCAGCTTTGGAAAGTGATGCTTGAGGATATGATGGGAGTAGCTCCAATTGCAAACCTTCAAAAGAGAATTGGGTAACTATCTGAAGGCAAATAATAACAGGGCAACAACAAAAATGGTAGTGGAGTGGGAACCTGTGGGCTGCTCCTGCAGAGAGCCACCATGAACTTAATGGAGCGAATGGCCTCTACCTGCATTGTAACTGTTCTATAATCCCATGGCAGGACTGCTGGAAACAAAGCTACAACCTGAAGCCTTGCAGATGAAAAGATTAGATTCGAATGCAAAACTGTCAAGGCACACTGCTGCTACCAAACAGAATTTCAATTTGGCTGCAAGTGAACATTACAAACACTTCAACTGCAGGGCAGAGATTAAAATCTCTACCCAAGAGTGCACAATATCACGTTAGATTCAAATGAAACTTTCACCTTCCATATAAGGTCTGAGCATAGCAAAATAGATTGTAAAATTATCCTGTAAATGTTAATTTAAAAAAAATCATAAAACTCTTGGAATTTCCCAATGTGCTCTAATTCAATGGTACACAGTTAGACATCATCTGCAAATGCACACTTTTCCCAAAATGATATCTTCAGCTGCCTTTCTCTAGTTTCAATGACATGTGCTTATTTGGAATGGATTGCTTCCTTCTGCCTCCTTAGCTAAGATATTGTCTTCCTACAGAGAACATAGCAATGATAACCTCTTCTGTTCATGACAAGGCACAAGGGGAGAGGATTAACAGCAAAGGACATATCTGCAAGGTCAGTTCCAGGAAGGAAACAAGTGAGTGGCAAGAGGGGAGAGGCAATAGCTGGTCCTATTAATTATAAAATCATGAGGGGATTGGTAGGGTGAATAGTCAAGGTCTTTTTTCCCAGAATAGGGAAGCCCAAAACTAGAGGGCATAGGTTTAAGGTGAGAGGAGAAAGATATAAAAGAGATGTAAGGAGCAATTTTATCACACAGAGGGTGGTGCATGTATGGAATGAGCTGCCAGAGGAAGTGGTGGAGGCTGGTACAATTAAAAGGCATCTGGATGGGTACATGAATAGGAACGGTTTAGAGGGATCTGGGCCAAAAGCTGACAAATGGGACTAGGTTTATTTAGAATATCTCAACAGCATGGATGAGCTGGACCGAAGGACCTTTTTTCCACGTTGTACAACTCTCTGACTTTATGACCCCCTAAGTGGACTCTCCATTGATTTGCCTGGACATGAGCAAAATACTTGGGAGGTTCATCAAAAGGATACGTCAAAAGAAGATAGATATGCCAGAACTTAGTCAATGAGGACACACATCTGTTAATTACACGCCCATGGTCTATGTCCAGCCTGAGACTCACAGCTTGACATGATTTGTTTGCTTAATGCTAATTACACCACGGTCAGAGTGAGCATTTGAGCCAGCGTTTAGCATGCATTTATCATTATTTCTTTATTCTCTACTCTACAAAAGCACAAGACACTAATGGACCTTTTTTTATCCACTCTCAGTTTCAGGGAACTGCAGATCTGTGCAACAAATCTAGTGAACTCTGATCAAGTCAAACTGGGAAGTGCTGGAGTTAGGGGGTGGGAGAGGGAGAGGGCAGAGTTACAGGCCCTGCTATACTGGAGCAGATGGACCATTCAGATTCACAACTGATTGTCAAAGAAGCGGCAGAGATGACTCATAATGTAATGTGGGAGTGAAGGTCAGATGTGGGGATTATGGGGTGGCTGTAAAGGATGTTTCAGGCATGGCCGTGTAAACTTGTTTCTTTTTCCTGAACCAACATGGCAGGTAACATACTGCTAGCGTGTTATGACCATTTTGATCTGTTCATGGAATGTGGGCATTGCTATCTGGTCAGCATTTACAGCTTGTCCTTAACTGCCAAGGGGGCAGCTAAGAGTAAACCACATTGCAGAGGGTCTGGAGTCACATGTAGGCCAGACCAGGTAAGGACATTAGTGACCCAGATGGATTTTTCCTGACAATGGATTCATGGCCATCATTAGACTCTTAATTTCAGATCTTTACTGAATTCAAATTCCACCATCTGCCATGGCGGGATTTGAACCTGGGTGCTCAGAACATTACTGGGGTCTCCGGATTAATCGTCCAGCAATAATACCACCAGGCCATTGCCTCCTACAGCTCTGATAGCCCAAAGTTGCACAATTAAATTCCTAGACCTAGGCAGGTTATACACATCATTGGCCTATGTACAGTGGTGCAGCAGTGTGTATTGTTCACACAATGACCACAGCAACCTGTCAATGCTCCTTTAACAACATCCCCGAAACCCTTCACCACTTAGACAGTGCACCACCATCTGCACATCCTGCTCAAAGTCACTCACTTGGCATCACTGCTCCTTCACTGTCGCTGGGTTCACTGGAGAACGTGTGCGCAGGAAAACCTGATTTACAATTAGCACGTGCTGTTGTAATGTACCAGTTGCAAATGAGCCAGGAGTTTTTTTTTCCACATCATTTCCACCCAATGTTATGGCTCAATCTGGGCAGAATCACATCAAGTGGTGCAAGAAGAATTTTTAAACCTGAGTCATGTCTGGTAATTATATTTTAACTGTGTTAAATTGTGAGCAGGTGCTGGGCAATCATTTGTGCCCCGTGTAAGGGCTCTTGTGGTGGAGGGGGCTGGTACAATTACAACATTTAAAAGGCATCTGGATGGGTATATGAAAAGGAAGGGTTTAGAGGGACATGGGCAAATGCTGGCAAATGGGACCAGAGTAATTTACAATATCTGGCTGATATAGACAAGGTGGACTGAAGGGTCTGTTTCCATGCTGTACAACTCTATGACCTGAAGTTCTACCTTCTCCTGAGATCTGTAATAACATCTCTGAACAGACAAAAGAAAATGCTTGTGCCATATAAAAAAGAACGGAATAAAACTGGTGGCTGGGTTAGAAGATGTAATGTGTAACACTGTAAATAAATGTTCGCAAAAATTGATTCCAGTTCTATCCTTCAATACTTGGCTTTATGGAGTACAAGTGGGTCCTTAAACCAGGATACACCTGCGTCTTTTGAGCTAGTTCAATCTGAATCAATCCTCACCCAGAAGTAGATGGGCCCCCACACTCCCTGGCACTGGAAAGACCTGGTTATTGCACTTGTTTGGAGGGAGCACCAAGTTCCCAGTTGCACAACCTCCGTGGTCACATCAATCCAGCGTGAATCACCAGGCCAGGAGCCAATGGAAGACTCACGGCTGTCCTGCAGAAATCATCAAAAAGTTGCAAATGATGTTTCACAGGTGTGAGCCAGAATGTGCCGGGTTTTCTTCCCCATTGGGAATGCCTGTCAATTTGCTATCACTCCAAGATGACTTCATGCCTTTATGCCCAAGTTACATACTTAACGTGACTTCTTCGCAACACAGAGGTTTTGTATGCTTTGCATGTCCATGCTACACCTTTACTGCACGTGGCACATTAATCAACAGTCATATGATAATCCACGGTCGTATCCTGAACTGGGAGCACTCATTGTGGTTTAGAATCATGGTGGAACAGACTACAGTTCCAGCTGTGTGACAGTAAAGACACCCCCTCCCCAACGTTTCATAACCAGACAAAAACCAAAAGAACTGTGGATGCTGTAAACCAGAAACAAAAACTGAAGTTGCTGGAAAAGCTCAGCAGGTCTGGCAGCATCTGTGAAGAAAAAAAATCAGAGCTAACATTTCGGGACCCTGGTTCTGAGGAAGGGTCACCGGACCCAAAACATTAACTCTGACTTTTTTCTTCACAGATACTGCCAGACCTGCTGAGCTTTTCCAGCAACTTCAGTTTATATTTCACAAACAGATCTTCAGTGACCATTAGCATTATTAAGTGTTGTTGTATCTTTGCATACCGCTTGAATCTGTCTAAACAGACGCTTGAACAAAGCACAAAGTCTCCCAATGTTTAATTTCCAATCCCTCTCTCCATAGCTTCAAGCACAGATGTATAACATTTCATTCCTATTATGCAAAAATCCTGATCCATTCATTGGATTCCAAATGCTGAATTCTCATTCTGCCATTGGCCCCATCCAAGAAAAACATTTATTTGCAAATGCAAGTGTGTCTTTGCTCAGCTGTACTGTTGAAACTCATAAAAAATGTCTGTTTCTTATTGGGACTCATATCCTTACAAAGGCTGCACTGTACACACTAATGTTTTCTATCAGCCTATCTCTAGCCCCTGTGGCTTTGCTTGTAAAGGATATAAGCCACTGATTTTATTTCTGTTTCGTTACAATAGTGAGTCATTCAACCTCACAGTCAACGTCAGCACATGTGTAGATTGTAATTAACTTGGGCACTGTAATTACATCATCTTTCGAGACCTGGCAGCTTGTCTAAGAATTACAAAATGATAAGCAAACTGCAAAGTGTGAACGTCAGGAGTGTGCTCGGATACTCTCCACTAACCTCCTGGCTGAGTATCACACCAATTCATGCAGGATGAAGCAGCCCACCTGCTCAGTGAACCACCCCCAACCTTAACCATCCACTCCTTCCAGCACAGAACCTCATCCGCAGCATTGTCTACACTGCGGCCCCACGGACTGTACCTCCAAAACTCGTAACTCTGACAAATTGGAGCCAGTTGCAAGTTCTCCTCCATGCCATACATCCTCTGATGCCCAAGACCGCAAGAAATTACAGAGATGTGAACACAGCAGAGTCCATCACAAAAACCAGCCTTCCATCCACATCTACACTTCCCACTGCCTGGGGAATGCAGCCAATACAATTAAAGACCCCTCCCATCTTCTTCCATCAGGCAGAAGATACAAAAGTTTGAGAACACATACCAACAGATTTAAGAACAGCTTCTTCCCCACTATTATCAGACTTATGAATGGACCTCTTATGTATTAGAATTGATCTTTCTCTGCACCTTCTCTGTAGCTGTAACATTATATTCTGCATTCTGTTCTATTACCTCAATGTACTTATGTGAGGTATGATTTGTCTGGTTAGCAGGCAAAACAATACTTTTCACTGTATCTCGGTATATTTGACAATAATAAATCAAATCAAATCAATATTGCTGTTCCTTCTTAATCACTAGGTCACTCCCCCACTCCTAAACAGCAGTGGGCCTACACCACATGGATTTCAGCAGTTCCAACATCTTCTCAAGGGGAAAAATCAGAAGCCACGTGATCCCAGGTTACAGTCCAACAGGTTTATTTGAAATCACAAGCTTTCGGGCTCATCAGGTGTCGTGTGACTTCAGACTTTGTTCACCCCAGTCCAACACCGGCACCTCTACATCATGGCTTCTCATGGGCCAGTGACGCCCACATGCCATGAAGTAACTTAAAAATTATGAACAGTGGTTGAAAAGGTTGGGTCTTTACCCATTTAAATCTAGATGAATGAGAGATGGCCTCATTGAAACGTTTAGGGTTCCAAAGAGACAGAGTGGATGCTGGGAGGTTGTTTCTTCTTGTAGGAGAGACTAGACTTAGAGAGCACAGTCTATTAATAAGAGGATCATTTTTAAGAAATTGCTTTTCCATCAGAAGGTGGTAAAGCCATGGAATTGTCTCACCGAGAAAACAATTGGGTTATTGAATTTATTCAGGGCTGTTTTAGACAGATATTTGACCAATGAGGGAGGGTTCTGAGGGGTCAGTAGTAAAATGGAGCTGGGATTAAAACCACCATTGAATGGTGCAGCAGGTCTGATGGGCCAAAGGACCTACTCCTGCACCTAAATCCCACATCAGACACTTTTCTCTCAAAGCATCATCAATAAAAGCACCAATAAATTACAAACGCAGCTTGATATTTTGCAATGCACTTTCCCTTTCCTCTTTTGGTTCTCAAAATCTTTCATAAAATTTGTTTCAATTTGATTTAAATCTAGCATTTCAGATCAAACAGCTGAGAAAAATGGAGAAAATCTTTACCGGCCTACCCATCTTGCCCCTCTTCCCTGCTTCTCCTGGTATTCCCTGTAAAATTAGAGAAGAGAACACGTACGTTAGACCACTGCAATGTAGTAAACTTTACTCAGCAGAATTTTAAAATGTAAAAGGTTATTATCGTGTGGTTACAAAGTGTCATAGACAGGCACGTGCCTTTAGTTTTCTTTGGATAGATATGACAGCAGTGCAGAGCATCACAGGCAGAGTGCGCTCTATGATCAGATTCTCAGATTAGATTTTCCGACAAACCTTCACTGGTTATTTTTGAAACAGATGTCAAAAATCCGCTATTGTCCTAACCAAAAGCTGCAAGTCATGTTTAACAATAACTTCCATTGCCTTTAATGCAACAAAACATCTCAACTCACTTCTTAACAGCAATCCAAAACACAGTACGATACTGAGTTGCAGAAGGAGAGATTACAGTAGATGACCAAAATGTTGGTTTTAATAATTTTCTGAATGGAGGATTTTAAGGTAAAAAGGCAAATGTTGTAGGGTTACTGAAGGCTTGGTCACCAAAAGTGGAACAGCAAATACTGGGAACCTCATGTGAAGGAGTGCTGGTATCTTAGGAAATGTTTCTTAAATTAAATGCACTGCAAAATATGTGCAAATTCATCGCAATAATTCCATTACAATAACCTGCAATAGATGCAGCGTTGTAGCCAGTAATGACAGCTCAATTCGGGCTCCTGTGGCACAGCGGTAGTGTCCGTACCTCTGGACCAGGAGGCTCCTGGTTCAAGTTGCACCTGCTCCAGAGGTGTGCAGTAACATTTCTGAATAAGTTGATTAGGAAAATATCAACGGTTCAATGAATTAACTTGTCTGTAAGCATGAGCAGATTACTCTACAGTGCAACAGCACTGAGATACTAATATTAACCCATTCCCATCATAGTCTATGCTTCGCTAATGAAGAGAGCAGAACATTGACACTAAAGTCATAACATAGAGATGATGAATTAAGCAACAAGCATATGCTTTAATGAGAAATATGTCATTTTAAACCATGAGTACTGGATAAAATATAATTATACCACGTCTGTAATCACACCAGTAAAATGTTGGTATCATATTTAAGAACCTTTCGCTGATCCAAAAGAATTCCTTAGTTTATCTTTCCAGTAAACTCCTAGAATGTCAAATATAACAGTCGCCAGATGTACACTCTTTAAGAACAATAAAGACGAGTTATGCTTCCATGAGGACAAGAACTTGGAAACAAGCCAAACTGCAGTGGCTCATTGATTCCTTCAGTACACTAATTTGCAACATCCATTTGACATGCCTTACTGATGTGCATGCTTCTATAGCTGTAAACCGTCTCTTGAGGTGAATTAAAATTGGAAATCATTCGCACTGTTTTAGATCAGTTATAGTTTGAGAGTTAGTGGGAAGAGGAGGAGGCCATTCAGCCCATGTTCAAGCTCCCGTTCAGCACTATTATAGAGCCATAAACACACAAACAGACCCTTCGGTCCAACCAGTCCATGCTGACCACGTTCCCAAACAAAACTAGTCCCACCTGCCTGTTCCTGACCCACATCCCTCCAAACCTTTCCTGTTCGTGTACTTATCGAAGTGCCTTTTAAATGTTGTAACTATGCCGACATCCACCACTTCTTCAGCAAGTTCATTCCACACACGAACCACCCTCTGTGTAAAAAAACGTTGCCCTCATGCCTTTTTCAAATTCTCTCCTCTCACCTTAAAAATATGCCCCCTGGTCTTGAGGAGATAACAAGAACTGCAGATGGTGGAGTCAGAGTTGATATAGTGTGGAGCTAGAGGAACACAGCAGGTCCCAAGATGCAGCGTTCCACTCCCAGACTTCCCAGATGTGCTCCTACTTCAAGGGCCACAACTTTCCTCCCTCTGGTGATCAAAAATACCCCCAACTGCATCTCTTGCATTTTCCGCACCTCTGCCCTCACATCCCCTCCCCCAACAAAAATAAAGACAGAATCCCTCTTGTCCTCACATACCATCCCACCAACCTCCGCATCCAGCGCATCATCCTCCTCCATTTCCACCTCCTACAATCTGACCCCATCACCAAACAGATGTTTCCCTCCCCACCCCTAACTTCCTTTCATAGGGACCACTCTCTCCACGACTCCCTCGTCCACTCCACACTCCCCACCAGCCCCACCACCTCCGGCACCTTTCCTTGCAACTGTAGGAAGTGCTTCACCTGCCCCTACACCTCCCCCCTCACCTTCAAACAAGGCCCAAAGTAAACCTTCCATATCCAACAGGGATTCATCTGTACATCCTCCAACCTGGTCTACTGTATCCATTGCACCCGATGTGGCCTCCTCTACATCAGTGAGACCAAACATAGACTCAGCGACAGATTTGTATAGCCTCTGTACTCTGTACGTGATAATCAACAACACCTTCCAGTCGCTAACTATTTTAACTTCCCCTCCCACTCCCTGGGTGACATGTCCATCCTGGGCCTCCTCTAGTGCTACAATGATGCCACAAGGAGGAACAACACCTCATATTCTGCCTCGGGAGCCTACAGTCCGAAGGCCTAAACGTAGAATTCACCAGTTTCAAAATCTGCCCACACCCTGGCTTCATCCCATGTCCAATCCTCCCTCTTATCCCCGACTCCTTCACCTGGCATTACCTGTCCATCTCCTTCCCCATCTAACCACCCCTCCCATCCCACCGACCAATCCCCAATACCCCCTACCTGCATCCACCTATCACCATCCCATCTACCTTCTCCCAGCCCCACCCCTCTTCCCTCTATTTATTTCCCAGCTCCCTTCCACCTCCCTAGGTCTGGTGAAGGGTCTAGGCCCAAAACGTCGACTCTCCTGTTCCCCTGCTGCTGCCTGGCCTGCTGCGTTCCCCCTACTCTTGGAGTCCCCCAATCTTGGGAAAAAGACACCTACCATTTACCCGATACCGCTATACCGCATGATTTTATAAAACTCTATAAGGTCACTCCCCAACCTCCTATGCTCCAGTCCGGCAACATTCTGGTAAATCTTCTTTGAACCCTCTCCAACTTGATAATATCCTTCCTCTAACAGGGCAACCAGAACTGGACACAGTACTTCAGAATGGGCCTCACCAATGTCCTGTACAATCTCAACATCACCTCCCAACTCTTATACTCAAAGGACTGAGCAGTGAAGACAAGCGTGCTAAATGCCTTTTTAACCATCCTGTCTATATGTGACACAAACATCAGAGACTTATGTACCTTAGGTCCATCTGTTCTACAACATTACCCAGGGCCCTGGGATTTATTGTATAAGTCCTGCGTCTGTCTGTTTCTGTACAGTTATGACTGACCTGCTACCTAATTCCAATTACGTGCTGAAACTACTATTGTCCGCAACTCACAGCAATGATTTAGATGATCTGGACGCTGGAATAAAAAATAAAAGTTCTAACTTTGCAGTTGATACCAAATTGGTGGGGATTGTCAATACTGAGGTGGATATTTCTAAACTTTCAGATTTGGCAAATAATTGGCAAATAAAATCTGAAACATACAAATGGGAGGCAGTGCATTCTAGTGGGAAATAAATTGCAGTCACTGGTTACTTAGAAGGTCTGCATTTAGGTGGGGTAGATGGATCACAGCGGACAAATATATCGAATCACTAAAGGACATATTACAGCTCAGCAAATCTATGAAGCGGATCGACCATTGGATTTCTCTTTCTCTCGAGAGGAGTAGAACAGAAAAGCAGAGAAGCTAAGCTAAACTTGCATCACTCGTAAATATAAAATTGACACAGACACTGCAGAGGGTCTGCAGAAGATTTCGGAGGATGATACTAGATATGTGTGGGTTTACAAATCAGGAAAGGATCGACAGGTTAGCCCTCATCTCAGCAAAAAAAAAAACGCCGATAGGGCGACCTATTTAAAATAATGTAAGGTTCTGATCGAGTGGGCACAGAGGGAATGTTTCCCTTGAGGGGAAGAGGATAACAATAGGCTGTCAGTAATAAGGTAATCACCAAGAAATCCAATAATGAAATCAGATCAAACTTCTTCATCCAAACAGTGGTAAGGATGTGGAATCAGCTACCACTGAATAAATGAATGAGTGAATAAATGAATGAGTGAATAAATGAATGAGTGAATAAATGAATGAATTAATGACTTTTATTGTCACGTACATCTAGGAAGATACAGTGAAAAGTGTTTTTTTTCTGGGAGTGGCTGCACTCAATATTGAAGCTACATTTAAAGGGAAGCTAGACAATGAGGTAAGGGAGAAGGGAGTAGAGGGTTACGGTGGCAAATTTGGGTCGGGAAAGACGGGATGAGGCTCGAGTGGTGCATAAACACCAGCATGGAGTGGTTGGGCTGAATGGCCTGTTTCTGGACCATAAATCTTACTTGTTCTTACTGTCTTCCAGCCGCAGGGAGTAGGTTACACTCATCTAGGGACATGGCCTGTTCGCCTGAGTTGGCAAACGCAATCAGCTCTCAGCTCAGCTGCTAGAGAAGCCCTCACTGGGTAAGAAATAGGTGATGCTTTTTGAAGGAAGGAAGGACCTTGCTGTTAACAGTCTCTGTCCCGATGAAATCCACTTGATCCACAACGTCACCACCCAGGGAGAGGCAGAAAGAGATCTGTGGCAGGTTGAACTTGTTCTCCCAACGAGACGATGGTTCCAAACAGTATTCTGTTCATCAAAAGATCACCAAGCAAATGTTAAAAGGGACAGGGGTCAAGGAATCTGCTAGGGACTCCAGGGAATGGGTGCACACCGTGTGCCCAAACGGGACCATAAGGAACTTCAGAGGACAAGGACGTTGTTGTAGGAGGAGGTCAATGAAGTGTGGAGGGGGGGTGGGGTTTGCTGGTGACCACACTTGCAGGCTTTAGGCTGGGGTGGGGGATGGTGGTCTCACTGCCCTTGCTGGTTGGGGTGTGTAGGGTCTGATTTCTGGACTCCAGATGTCAAGGGGGAAACTGGGCGAGGGTTTATTCCACAGAGGATACCAGATCATCAATTCAGGGAGCCTGGAATTCCCGAGGGATCGGGCATCTAAGTAACGGGAAATTGGAGATACGTTAGGATAATCACAGTGGAGATGGCAGGCATTAGGACCCAGATGGACAAGGCCTTAAGGCCTGCTCCAAGCCTGGGTAAAGGACATCTCTTTGCGCTCGCTCAAGACGGTGAGTAACACACTGTGACTGACCATCAGGCAGCAAGGACACCCCATTCCCATGTTGACGAGCCTGATCCATATGATGTTTCTGCGACTGACCTGAGTTTTAACTGAGTAACTGGAGGCCCCAGTTGCTATTCTACCTGCTTTCGAAATGTTTCTTTCCAAACTTCAAAGGAGAAGGTCCAACTGGCAGGGTGCAGTGCCCAATTCCTTACGTACCATGTTCAGGAATTGGTCAACTGGGAAATGGTGGTGGGCGGGTAGACTCAGAAAAATGGAGGCAGGTGAGTAACTACAACTTCCCCAGTGACCATTAGCAACAATGCGCGTGCTCACCAAATATTACAAAGAGGCACAAAGGGCGTCCTAGGCTCAGTCTCCCACTCGCTATCTGAGGTATGAGGCCAATCGGGTGTCTGAGGGAACAAAAGTAGCCAAAGTACAGGCAAATCCCTTAAAATACAAGGCACCTGGTCATCCTGCCAGCTGATCCTGGAAAGCTTAGTGGCCTTACTTGACACAGACCTGCTCCATTTCCTGATGATCAGGTCCTTGTTGGATGGCTGCCAGGAGACTACATTTATCATCTACATCTCACAACTTCCCATCCCATCTGGAATGGGATTTAACAGAGGCCTGGGGATTAATACAGTTGGCCTCATCTTGCAACTCAGACCAGTAATCACTCACCATAACCCTCCTGGGGCACTAATCCCAGCCTTTTATACAGCAACAATTTCAATGCAAGAATTAACAGTGTGGAAAGAGGCCATTCAGCCCATTGAATCCACACCAAAGAACTTTCCACCTAGACCTACTCCTCTGTCCCCACATTCCCCATGGCTAACTACCCAGCCTGCACATCCCTCGACACTACGGACAATTTAAGCATGGCCAATCCACCCTAACCTGCACAACTGGGGTAGCTCAGTGGTTAGCACTGCTGCCTCACAGTGGCAGGGACCCAGGCTCGGTTCCACCCTCGGTTTGCACATTCTCCCCATGTCTGCGTGGGTGTCCTCCCACAGTCCAAAGATGTGCAGACTAGGGGCATTGGCCTTGCTAAATTGCCTGTAGTGTTCAGCAATGTGTAGATTTGGTGAGTTGGGTCTGAGTGGGATGGTGTGGACATGTTGGGCCAAAGGGCCTGTTTCCACACTGTAGGGATTCTATGATCTTTGGTTTGAGAGAAGAAACCGCAGCACCCAGAGGAAACCTACACAGACACAGGGAGACCGTGCAAACTCCATACAGAGTGGCCTGAGGCTGGAACTGAACCCAGATCCCCAGCACTGTGAGGCAGCAGTGCTAACCACTGTGCCACCCCAGTTCAGTAGCTCAGTATATTAAATCTTAATAACTTCTACTCCTGTCTAAGCGATACTGAGGAAGAATCAACATGCACCACCACTTATACAAGGTGAGGAGATTAAATTTAGATTATGTCACTGTGACCTTGACATATGCGTGGTTATTCCACATCCATTACTTAAACCTTTGTTAAGGACCCCCAATTCAGTTAGTGGTGGTTCAAGAGACATAAATCAAGTTACTAAAAATGTGCTGACTTCTCATTTACATTTCTCCATTGGAGATTAAAGTATTAATGAGACATGAATTTTCTTCTTCAAAGTCCAGACAAAGAAAGACAAAGGTTGAGACTTTTTTTTACACTGAAACAAAAGCTGAGGAAATAACATTGTATAGTTTATACATTCCCATAAATGTGGCTGTTGAAACATTTACAACTTAAGGAAAATGAGTGCATTATGTCTAAAGCGCTGCTTGAAAGTATTTTATTAGCAGATGAGGTAACAAGGTATACAGCTGGATGAACACAGCAGGCCAAGCAGCATCAGAGGAGCAGGAAGGCTGACGTTTCGGGCCTAGAACCTTCTTCATTAGCAGATGCATTTTTTTTAATATACATAGCAGCAAATTGATTAAAAAAAAAATTTGGGGATGAAGTTTAGGCACTGAATACAGCTCACAACGAAATCAGAAAAACTTGGGAATAATGGAAATGGTTTGAACTCATCTCGTGTGAATCGCAGGTTAGTGTGCAAGTATAGCAAGTAATCAGGAAAGCTAATAAAATCTTATGCTATATTGTGAGGGGGGGACTGAATGTGGGAGTAGGGAGGTTATACCTCAGTTTTGCGGGGTATTAGTGAGATCACGCCTGACCACCATACTTATCGAGGGGCATTAACGAGCTGGAAGCAGTTTAGAGAATCCCTGGAGTGAGCAGATTGCCTTACGAGGAAAGGCTAGACAAGCTGGGCCTGTATCCTCTGGAGTTTAGAAGAGTCAGAGATGTCTTAGTTGAAACAGATAAGACCCTGAGAGGATTTGACCAGGTGAATGTGGAAACAACGTTTCCTCTTGTAGGAGAATCTTGTTTAAAAATAAGGGGCTAGCCTTTTGTTCAGTTCAGTTGTGGAACACGGGTGTCACTGCCTGGGTCAGCATTCATTACCCATCTCTAGTTGCCCCCTTGAGAAGGTGGTGGTGAGCTGCTTTCTTGAACCATTGCAGTCCATACTCTGTGGGTTGACCCACAATGCCCTTAGGGAGGGAATTCCAGGATTTTGACCCAGTGACACTGAGGGAATGGCAACAGATTTCCAAGTCAGGATGGAGAGTGGCTCGGAGGGGAACTTGCAGGGGATGGTGTTCCCATGTATCTGCTGCCCTTGTCCTTCTGGATGGAAGTGGTCGTGGGTTTGAAAGGTGCTGTCTGAGGATCTTTGGTGAATTTCTGCAGTGCATCTTGTAGACAGTACACGCTGCTGCTACTGAGCGTCGGTGGTGGAGGGAGTGGATGCTTGAGGATTTGGTGCCAATCAAAGGGGCTGCTGTGTCCTGGATGGTGTCAAGCATCTTGAGTGTTGTTGGGGATGCACCCATCCAGGCAAGTGGGGAGTATTCCATCACACTCCTGACTTGTGCCTTGTAGATGGTGGACAGGCTTTGAGGAGTCAGGAGGGGAGTTACTCGCTGCAGTATTCCCAGCTTCTGACCTGCTCTTGTAGCCACTGCGTTTATGTGGTGAGTCCAGTTGAGTTTCTGGTCAATGGTAACCCCGAGGTTGGTGATAGTGGGGGATTCAGTGATGGTAACACCATTGAATGTCAAGGGGCGATGGTTAGATTGTCTCTTATTGATGATGGTCATAGCCTGGCATTTGTGTGGCACGAATGTTACTTGCCACTTGTCAGCCCAAGCCTGGATATTGTCCAGATCTTGTTGCATGTGAACATGGCCTGCTTCATTATCTGAGGAGTCATGAATGGTACTAAACATTATGCAATCATAGGTGAGAGAGATCACAGGGCAGAGATAAAGAAAAAAAATTCTCTCAGAGGGCAAGACTTTGAATTTTTTTTTATTAATTCACAGGATGTGGGCATCACTGGCTAGGCAGCATTTATTGCCCATTCCTAATTGCCCAGAGGTTCAGTTAAGAGTCTTCTACTTTGCTGTGGGTCTGAACTCACATGTAGACCAGACCAGGTAAGGATGGCAGTTTCCTTCCCTGAAAGACATTAGTGAACCAGATGGGTTTTTCCAACAATCAGCAATGGATTCATGGTCATCAGGGGGGAATGATTTAAAAAGGATCTGAGGGGTAACTTTTTCACACAGAGGGTGGTGCATGTCTGGAATGAGCTGCCAGAGGAAGTGGTGGAGACTGGTACAATTACAACATTTAAAAGGCATCTGGATGGGCACACAAGTAGGGAGGGTTTAGAGTGATTTGGGCCAAATGCAGCTGGATTAATTTAGGATATCTGGTTGGCAGGGACAAGTTGGACCGAAGGGTCTGTTTCCATGCTGTACAACTCTTAATTCCAGACTTTTACTGTGTTCAAATTCCACCTTCTGTAGTGGCAGGATTTGAACCCAGGTCCCCAGCTCGTTACCTGTGTTTCAGAATTAACAGCCCAGTGATAATACCACTAGGCCGTCATTTCTCTTATCCCCCTTTAGAAAAAAGGATGAGAATTTTAAGGAAGCACTGCTTAATGGGTGCCAATGTCAAGCAGCAAGCAGAGCTAATACAGGAGTGGACCTCTGATGTGCATCAAGTGACAGGAGAGCAGAGTTCATGGATCTCAAGTTTATGGAGAGCAGCCTGGGGTACGTGGGAGCATTGAGCTTTGGAAGCAACATAGGCTTCCATGCGGTGGCAGGTGTGCTGAGACGGGGGCAGAGTCAGGCAATGTTACTGGTTTGGAAATCCAGGCAGTTGTAGCCATGTGCGAACACGAGGAGTCTGACCCACTGCCCTCGTTTCCTGGAACTGCCACTGGCCCTCAGCCGCAGGCGACAGAGCGGATACACGAGTGAGAATCCAAATGATGGGAAGAGGCACATTGCACAGCTAAAATTGCTCAAAGCAATGATTATACCACCAGAGAAATATCATGGGCAGTCTCTCTCGTGGGAATGTCACGAGAAACGTTCAACCATTGACACTGCTTCCTACTGGATATCCTTCCAATTTGGGGAACGCGAGACAAATACACTGAAAAAAAAACGTAGAGAAATAAAGACTTACTTGCTTTCCGTCTGCTCCTGGAAGACCGATTAATCCACGTGGGCCTATGAAGCCCTGTAGAAAGAGGAGAGAAGTGCTATCAGTTGGTCTTGTGGGATCTCTGAGGTGTCAGTGCACTATGTGGTTCCATCGGTGCAGCGAGGTGTTGCAATTGATGAACAAAGCCTTGAAGCAAGTGTATATGCCCATGGACTGCATGGTGCTGGCTTCCACGATGTAGTCCAAGGGCACATACTCTCACACCAGGGATTGAGCTGGCTCGGGCACACACTGTCGCTAGAAACAAAAGTTACATGAGAGGCCCATCTTGTGCAATTATAGCAGGGCGTGATTAACAGCACTGACACAATTTCACACCCTCGACATTTCTGTTTTGGGTCAGATAAAGAGGTACGTTTGACAATGCAGCGTATATAATCTTTCTTTCAGGCTGAAGACAAAACATCATAGAATCCTTACAGTGTGGAAGCATGCCATTCAGCCCATCAACTTCACACCAGCCCCCCAAAGAAGAGGATCCCACCCAATCCCTGCATTTCCCACAGCTAATGCACCTAAACCACACTCCTTTAGACTGTGTTGAGGAAACTGGAGCACCCAAGGGGACCCATACAGATAGAGGGAGAACGTGCAAACTCCACCCAGACAGTCACCCAAAGGTGGGATTGAACCTGGGCACCTAGTATTGGAAGGTAGCAGTGCTAACCAGTGAGCCATTCCTAACACACAGGCCTCAGGCTGTTCTCCAGCCACACATTTAGAATGTTGCATTTCCACAACCTCTCCCTCCTACGTACTAACATGCAAATATTTGATAATGAATCTTTCCGTTGTTGTTTATTTAAATTCCAGCCTTTTCTTTTTCATTTGTGGAATGTGGATATTGCTGACTGAGCCAGCATTTATTGCCTATCCCTAACTGAGCCACCCGTGGGTTAGGAGTCACGTGTAAGCCAGACCAGGTAAGGATGGCAGATTTCCTTTCCTAAAGGATATTAGTGAAACCAGTTGGGGTTTTTTTTTGTACAACAATCGACAACAGTCCCAGGGTTCACATTACCATAACTTTTTATTTCTCAGTTTTAAGGATATTCAGATTTCACCATCTGCCTTGATGGGATTTGAACCCTTATTCCGAGAACAACGGCTTTTGTTGCTTTTAAAAGTTTCATCTTGTGCCTTTCATCTCAAGAAACAGTTTATTCCAGAAAGATTCTCTCAATCCATAAAGGACACTCGTGAACCGGATGGATTTTGCCCGTTGTCATTGAGACTTTTAATGGCAGATTTTTATTTGATTCAAATTCCACCATATGCTGTGATAGGATGCAAACCCAGGTCCCCAGAACATTACTTCAGTCTCTGGATTAGCAGTCAAGGATAATATCACTTGGCCATCACCAGACCCCCCCATCCCGCCCCTTGGAGGGCTTTGGAATGAACGACTGGAGCTAATGAGTGAAGCAGATGAGATGTTTAACCTCAGCTTAACACGCGCGTGAAGTGGACAATATGCCCACAGCAATGAATGTCAGGAAAACCCAAATGTTCGGCAAAGGGGCTCCTGGGAAACCCTGAGGCAGCAATGGAGCTGCAAATCGAAGGCACCAGGCCACTGTGAGCACCTTCGGCATGGAAACTTCCAGAAAGCTGAGCCGTCTGGGACAGCGGAAGGAACTAGTGGGAAGGAGCACAGAGAGAGAGACTCACTGTGCCAAGCAGCTTGCTGCTTTGAAATCATTTCTGTGCAATTCTGCACAGTGAAAAGAAAACAGGAGTAGTTGGGGAATGGTGGCACTGGTCCGAGCTGCAGGTCACTTTAAAGTGTACAGGACAAAGTGTAATTGGTTCTGGCATTTCCAAATTGTACAAGGTTTCCCTTCGTAGGGACGTGGGTTCACGGACAGGTCCAGCAGCAGATCATCATTGTTTAGTTACATATGGAGATACACTCTCACAAAGAATAGTCCCTCAGAGAAAAATAACGTGATCGGAGGAGAAAATCCATTTAAAGAACTCTAGTTAACATATTTGGGCAGCACGGTGGCTCACAGCGCCAGGGACCCGGGTTCGATTCCACCCTCAGGCCACTGTCTGTGTGGAGTTTGCACATTCTCCCCGCGTCTGCGTGGGTTTCCTCCGGGTGCTCCGGTTTCCTCCCACAGTCCATAGATGTGCAGGTTAGGGTGGATTGGCCGTACTAAATTGCCCACAGTGTCCAGGGATGTGCAGGCTGGGTGGATTAGCCACGGGGAATGCAGGGATGGGGTAGGGCGGCGGGTCTGGATGGGGCACTCTTCGGACAGTCAGTGTGGTCTCGATAGGACGAATGGCCTGCCTTCATGTAAAGGTGCCGATGAATTTCTAACTGACTGTTTGTTGCTTTAGCATGAACCAAATATTTCTTCTGTACTAATATTGGGCACTAATATTGAAAAATTTCACTGGCACCTTCGATGCCTATTTTTCTCGTGCACGAACCCATTCTTGAAGTAGGCAAGCAACCAATGAAACTGTCCCTCTGGATGACGTTTAAGGTGGAAAACGAGTTAAGTGAAGGAGAAAGGAGGATATGGAAGCAAATGGTGCCAGGGCTGCAGGACATGGAAGTAAGCTATCACGGATGTTGGAACTCTGAAATAAATCAGAGAGTGCTTGAGAAACTTAGCAGGTCTAACTGCACCTATGGATAGAGAAATGGAGTTAAACTTTCGAGTCTGGTATGACTCTTCAGAACTGAGTTGTTTTGAAGGAGAGTCAGATGGGCCTTGAAACATTACTTTTGTCTGCTTCCAAAGAGGTTAAACCATAAAAGCAAAAGTAAGTAAAGAAAGGTCAGAGAGAAATTTAATGGAAGTAGAAAACATTAGCTGAGTTCGAGACCAGAGACAATATTGTAAATGAAGATAAAAAAGAGCTGAAGAAATTCAGCAGGTTTGGCAGCTTCTTGGTGCAAGAAACTGAATGGATATTCCTTTCTGTTTTTATTACAGAACTAGTGGGAAGGAACACTGAGAGAGAGAGAGAGAGAGAGAGAGACTCACTATGTCAAACAGCTTGCTGCTTTGAAATCATTTCTGTGTAATTCTGCACAATCATTTCAGCTAACAATATCTCTTGTGACAATATAAACTTCACAACTTTAATAACTTCATGGATTGAAAGAATCTTTCTGGAATAAACTGTTTCTCAAGATAAAAGGGGCAAGGAGAAACTGTTATAAAGGAATTAAAAGTCACATGCTCATTAACCATCCCTAGGAAGAACAAGTTAAAGGAACATAAACAAGCTGTTTCCTGGGAGAGAAGAGATAACAACTGCGTGATAAACTGCTGCCTTGTGACAAATAGGCAATTTAGTTGCCTGCAGAAGGAATGTTCTGAAATAAAGGGATTAATCACAGGAAGTTGTATTTCAAACAGACAGCTAACCCCGAATGTAACAAGGAGCAGGGGAGCTCCTTCTGATAAGAAGGCAAGTTACAGACTTGAGGTCTCCAGAAATGTAATCAATGTTGGGGATGAAAGCATCCATGGAACCATCAATAATGTCATACCTCAAGCTTGAAAGAGTGGAATTTGTATAAGAATCCAACACCAGAACAAGTCAGTAGAAGAACTTTGAAAAACAACACTGCATAAGGATCGAATCCTGGACACTTCCAGAGACAGACACTGTCGGTAAAATCCTGGCCAGATTCCACCATTAATCAGGTAATAGTCAAGTTGGGTTGTGAGGCTCAACATTCTGACTTGTGGGGTCTTACTTTGGTTACTACATGCAATAAAGTTTAAATCATTGCTTCAGTACTTGATTGTCTGTAAGATTTCTTAATAAACAGCTCCTATGATGCTGCTTGGCCTGCTGTGTTCATCCAGCCCTGCACCTTGTTGTCTTGAATTAAAGGTAACTTGTGGTGATTTACTTGCAGACATTCCAACATTGCCCTACGCACTTGTGTCATCTAACTATGTGGACGTGAACATTCCTTGCACATCCACCTCTCTAAGTCAACAATCCCATTCATCGAACACTCATTCTAAAATAGCCCAGCTCTTGACTTGCAAATCAAATCTCAACTGGCCTCTGACAGGAATAGGTTTGAGGTGTGGAGTTATACTATGAGACTAGCACCAACTCACTTTATTCGTGACCCAGGACAGCTTTCTAGAACAGCCAGCTACCGTTGGAAGACCTGTATTTCTAACAGGTCTAGAACAGGAATTCTGTACAGAAGAAATACCTCCTATGGGGCAAACCAACAAACTGATCATTAGGAATTCAGAATTGAAAATATCCTGAAGAATTTCATATACAAAGAATCACGTTCTTTAACCAGTATCCATTCTGACTGAAACAAAAACAGAAATATCTGGAGATATTTCATGGTCCATGAAGAGGAATTAGAGCCAGTGTTTCGAGACTGAAGAAGGGTCACTGGACTCGAAATTTTAGCTCTGTTTCACTCTCCACAGGTGCTGCCAGACCTACTGAGTTCCTCCAGCAATTTCTGCTTTTGTTTCAGATCTTTAGCATCTGCAATTCTTTCATTTATTGTATCCATTTGGTCTGGCTGCTTTCTCAAGGCTAATTTGTATTGCTTTCAGATCATGTGCCAAAAACTTTCAAATCCAGCCTCAAATTAGGTGGTCAAATTTCACACAATGTGTGCTTTGTATGGGCATGGAGCAAGTCATTGCAATTCACATTCAATCCCAGCTACCATCAGTCCTGAAGACAGATCACTGGACCTGAAATGTTAACTCTGCTTTCTCTCCACAGATGTTGCCAGACCCGCTGAGATTTTACGGCAATTTCTGTTTCTGATTTCCAGCGTTCGCAGTTCTTTCGGGTTTTTATTGCAATTCGCATGCCTGTCCTGATGTTAAATGAAACACTCGGCTACCAGGCTTCCCAAACTGAGCGTCACGGTCCCCGGAGAGAGCGGCCCAAAATGAGATTTTGAGGTTGGGAGCTCAGATGCATCAGTGGTTTCTGTAGTGCTTTCACTGAGCGTTAATGAGTGCTAGGCCCCTTTAAATTCTTACCTCTTCATCCCCACTCTCCCTCACCCCGATGATCAGCATGTCCTAATGGACAGCTTTTTGAGAAGTGATTGCTGCAAAGATACAGCCGGAGAAAAGGAAGATTGCTTTTCAAAGGACAGGCCTTCAGCTTAAACACTTCCTACCACGCTCAAAGAACAGATCCTCCCCCAACAATCCGCTACATCAGTCATGAGACGGGAGGACATTCCTTGATTAAAAACCGAAAGAACTGCAGATGCTGTAAATCGGGAACAAAAACAGAAGTTGCTGGAAAAGCTCAGCAGGTCTGGCAGCATCTGTGAAGGAAAAAAATCAGAGATAACGTTTCGGGTCCGGTGACCCTTTCTCAGGACATTCCTTCCCCATTTCTGAACAGCTCTTGTACACCTCCCAAATTTTCGTTAGCAGCAGGATCGTGGAATCTGTACAGTGTGGAAACAGGCCATTTACTTATTAGGGGCCTAACTTTCCCTGAGGCACCAGATGCTAAATCCTTTGAAGTGTTGACGGATTTAATTAAGGAACAGTACGACTCTAAGTCCCCTCTAATTCTGAGACTTATCAGTTTTACCGGCAGTTCAAGAACCAGGGGATTTCTGATTTTTGACCAGGTTAAAATGGCTGGCAGAGGCGTGTGACATAGCTTTAACCCTTAATGAGATGCTGAGAGACCATTTGGAATGTGGGATTCATGATGGAACGATGCAAAAGCACCTATTAGCTAAACCCCAACTGGACTTCAAACAGGCACTACAACTGGCTTTATCATTCGTAAATGTGCCAAGTGGAGCATATGAGTTACAGGATATTCTAATGGAAGTGAACACCCTCCCCAGGCCGACTGAGCTTGGGGAACACCACTTGAGTGAAAGCAATTGCATAGCCTCATTCCAGACATATCCTGAACAGAGGGACTCTGGGTCAGCCCACAGCAAAACCTCAAACAAAGCCAAGCCTCGGCCAAACGGTTAACAATTTCTTCAGGATCCGGGCCAGCAAGCCACTGCAGATGCTGCCGGTGTGCAGACTCGAGGCGGCAAAAGGATCGCCAGCAGATACCGTCTGAACTTCACCAGGGGTTTCCAAAATGAAGGTGCTGGCGAGAAGTTATGTCTGGTGGCCTGGGCTGGGTGCAGACATAGCCGTGTTGGTGGGGCAGTGCCCAGAGTGCCAACAAGCGCAGAAATTACCGACCAGCAGCTCCCCCACATTCATGGGAATGGCTGGGTAATCTCCGGGCTCAGTTACATGTCAACTATGCCTGTCCTTTCATGGGCTCAATGTTCTTCGTCATTGTAGGTGCCCACTCAAAGTGGTTGGACATGCATAGGGTTCATTCATCAAACACGGGGAGAACAATAGAAAAGTTATGAGCACCTTTTGTAATACACGGGTTCCTGGAAGTGTTGGTCACAGATAAACAAGCCATCATTTATCAACAGGGAATTTGAGTCGTTCCTAAACTCGAATGGCATTCAGCATATAAGGGCAGTATCCACCATCCAATGGTCTGGTGGAAAGAGCAGTCCAAACTTTCACAGCCTTCAGTTTCACTCGATACCAAACTGTCCCAGTTCCTATTGGATTATCGGACCACCCCTCATATGCAACTACAGGGATAGCTCCAGCAAAGAGTTACTAATGGGGAGAAGACTCCGCACCAGGTTGATACTGATCTTCCCAGACGTGGTCGGGGGGAGGGTGAAACAGCATCAGGAACGCCAACGCCAGACACTAGACTCACTCAGGCAAGAGAGACAGTTTACTTCGGGGGGACAAAGTTTGGTGCCAAGACCGTAGAAATGGCCCTGTGTGGGTAAGAGGCGTGGTCGATGTGAGGTTAGGTCCCACGACGTAAAGGATCTGGTGGGTGAGCTGGTCCTGAACAACCGCACGAAAGCTGCAAGCTCGCAAACGGGGCAGCAGCAAAATATACCTCAGCCCGTCAGAACAGGCAGAAAGGTTGGTGGAACCCATGGGTTCTCCCACTCCATCCCGTGTGGAAGAAACCCCAGAGTCTGAGACGGACACGGCTGATGTCACAGCCTTTACTGCCCTGAGGAAAAGGATGAATTTCCTCCAAGGCGCTCCGTGCCCAAAAGGTGAGCTACAGTCTGGTACATGCCAGCTGTACCCAAGGCTGAGTTGGAGGAACCGGACCTGGTGAAAAATGCCCCTGGAAAGGCTACGGGAAAAAGAACTGGGCTTAAAGCAGGAGGGATGTTGTGATTGTAATGAGGACAGCCTGGTGAACTTCATAGAATACCAGTTCCCTGATTGGGGCTGTTAATCTGCTCCAATCAGGGAGCCCTGGCTGACAGATGTGGAGTGAGGCCATTTGGTCAAGGCTTGGCTTTGTTTTGGGGTTTTGCTGTGGGCTGACCCAGAGTCCCTCTGTTCAGGATATGTCTGGAATGAGGCTATGCAATTGCCTTCACTCAAGTGGTGTTCCTCAAGCTCATTCGGCCTGGGGAGGGTATCCACTTCCATTGGAATACCCTGTAACCCATATGCTCCACTTGACACATTTACTAATGACAGGAGGGTCAGAGGTTCTGTTCAGTCTGAGAGATGGCTCTGAGGGAGCTGGACCAGTGTCATGTTCTATGCGTGTGTAAGTAAAAGGTGACGTGGTGATGGGATACCAGCCTCTTGTGGAGTTATTTCATGGCCAATCACAATTTTTGGATTAGATTAACCAGTTCCATAATATTTAATAGTCAAAATTGCTGCCTCAAAGGGTAATTTGCTATACATTAGAGAATCCCTACAGTGCAGACAGAGGTCATGTGGTCTGCACTGTCTCTCCAAATAGCATCCCACCCAGACCCAGTCCCCCATCCTGTCTCTGTATCCAGCCTGCACATCCCCAGACACTATGGGCAATTTCCCCTGGCCAATCCACTCTAACCTGCATGGTTGGACTGTGGGAGGAAACCAGGACACTGGGTGGAAACCCACAGAGACACAGGGCAAACGTGCAAACTCTGCATAGACAATCAATTGAGGGTGGAATCGAACCCGGATCCCTGGTGCTGTGAGGTAGCAGTGCTAACCACTGAGCCACTATGCCATCCCAAAAGTAGATTCATATTAACTGAGCAGAAAGTGTGTGTTAGCTGTGAACAGTACATTAAATAGTTACAATAACTGATCCTTGCTATCAGGGTACTTTGAAAATGAAGCTTTCTTCATGGAACGTCATATCAATAAACTGGGTATTTCAGCGCTGCGGATGTACCTACATTCCCTGGACCACCACTGTCTCCAGGGCAGCTCGGGACGGGCAATAAATGCTGGAACAGTCAACGACATTGCTTGGAAGAATAAAAACAAAACCCTCACAAGCAAATTCTCAATCCTAGTCAGGGCAGGTATTAGTAAGAGCGGTTTCTCTATTCTGTATTTGAGCAACGTAAAATACATCCTGAGCTTCTCAATTTGCACTGTTTCAATTCTTTTCATCCTTCAATGAACAATGCACTCCATTCTTCAGCTCCAAAGGCAGGCTGGTGCTTCGTTCACTAGCCTTAGCCTGACTCTAGTGCACCACCGGCTGCTTTAAAGGAAAAGCGAGCATCCTACAATGTCTTCTTCTTTCTATTTCCTCCTCTTTGATGAAAGCCCAGACTCAGCAGGGAGTCTCTTGGCAGCACAAGAGAGATCGGGAACCTGCCAACTATGGAGACAGATACTACACTCAAGAAGCTTACATCCCACTACTTTTTGCCTACATAATAACAGTATTCGCTCATCAAAGTATTTCACTGACAATGAAGTGCTTTGGGGCATTCTCGAGAGGGTTCTGATAAACACAATGTAAACACAGTTTTTCCTTTCCCTCTCATTTCAATGACCCACTGTGTTGGAACACCATTGCTTCAACTATATTGCATCAATGATATTTTTAACATTTTCCTTAATGATGGAAACACCACACTGATGGCTTTTAAGGGGCTGAATAATAAATCACATCTAATTCGAACATTTCCTTTCAGCTACAGAGACATGAGACAGACAGATTTTTAATCGGCTGGGAAATTGAGGGTTATGGAAAGAAAAGGCAGGAGAGTGGAGTTGAGGATTATCAGAAATTGCTGGAAAAGCTCAGAACCGAAGAAGGGTCACCGGACCCGAAACGTTAACTCTTGATTTCTCTCCACAGATGCTGTCAGTCCTGCTGAGGTTTTCCAGCAATTTATGTTTTTGTTTCTGATTTACAGCACCCGCGGCTGTTTCAATTTTTTATTGATGACAATCAGGTCAGCCATTAAAGAGAAACTCAATGAATGGTGAAGCAGACACGATGGGCTGAACGGCCTACTTCTGCTCCTACATCTTAAGGTCTTATTGGTCTGTTTGGATGTGAAAATGGTGGGAATTCCCGCTCTGTAGCTTAACTTACAGACTCTCAATAAACTTTGCAGCTGTGTTAACAGAAGAATAAATGTCAAGGGTTTAATGTTCGTGCTCCAATTATTTGTCAGTTTCATTTGTTCTTCCCCCTCGAAGACCTGAATTCAGACCGAGCCACTTAGGAAAGATGGAAATGATCTTGTAGGATTAAGATTGCTTAATCTGCACTTTCAGCACCCTTTCTCCCCCAACTCTCCACACACCATCCCCGCCCCACAACCACGATAGTACATAAATGCTGCCCCCGCCATGCTTCACATCAGCCCTGATGAAGAGTCATCCAGACTTGAAACATTAGCTTGCTCTCTCTCTCTCCATGGATGCAGTCTGACCCGCTGTCATGCCCAGCATTTTCTGTTTTCAGGGGGAAATGATCTTAGGCTGGCAGCATTAGGAAGGGGTCACATGTGAAGTGATTTGAAGACAGAAACCCAAGGCTAAAAAAGGACAACTCTGATCATTCTACATTCAAAATCAATTGCAAAAAATGTTCTTTCTGTTCTGAACAACAGTCATGCCAGACTTGAAGCATTAACACTGTTTCTCTCTCCACAGATGCAGCCAGACCTGCTGAGTTTTTCCAATATTTTGTGTTTGTTTGTGAAAAATAATAAACAGGTTAGTAAATTTGCAGATGACATCAAAATTGGAGGTGTAGTGGACAGCGAAGAAGGTTACCTCAGGGTACAACAAGATCTTGATCAGATGGGCCAATGGGCCGAGGAGTGGCAGATGGAGTTTAATTTAGATAAATGTGAGGTGCTGCATGTTGGAAAGGCAAATCTGGGCAGGACTTATAAACTTAATGGTAACTTCCTGGGGAGTGTTGCCGAACAAAGAGACCTTGGAGTGCAGGTTCATAGTTCCTTGAAAGTGGAGTCAGAGGTGAATAGGATAGTGAAGAAGGCATTTGGTATGCCTGCCTTTATTGGTCAATGCATTGAGTGTAGGAGTTGGCAGGGTCATGTTGTGGCTGTACAGGACATTGGTTAGGGCCACTTTTGGAATACTGCGCGCAGTTCTGGTCTCCCTGCTACAGGAAGGATGTTGTGAAACTTGAAAGGGTTCAGGAAAGATTTACAAGGATGTTGCCAGGGTTGAAGGGTTTGAGCTTTAGGGGGACGCTGAATGGGCTAGGGCTATTTTCCCTGCAGTGAGAGGTGAACTTATAGAGATTCATAAAATCATGGGGGGCATGGATAGGGTACATAGACAAGGGTTTTTCCCAGGTAGGGGAGTCTAAATCTAGAGGTTTAAGGTGAAAGGGGAAAGATTTAAAAGGGACCTAAGGGGCAACTTTTTCACGCAGAGGGTGGTGCGTGTATGGAATGAGCTGCCAGAGGAAGTGGTGGGGGCTGGTACAATTACAACATTTAAAAGGCATCTGGCTGGGGACATGAATAGGAAGGGTTTAGAGGGATATGGGCCAAATGTAGGCAAATGGGACTAGATTAATTCAGGATACCTGGTTGGACTGAGTTGGACCAAAGGGTCTGTTTCTGTGCTGTACATCTCTACGACTCTAAGTAACAACCCCATGACATTTCGTACATTGCTGCCTCTCTAAAAATTACTGCAGACTATTTAGTTTGTCTGATACTCTGGGTACATTTATTCCAAAAGCAAAGTGCACCCATTGGTCTAGCTTCATAACGAGAGCAGTGCAGCGGCTCAGTGGTTAGCACTGAGACTGCGCTTGATTCCAGCCTCGGGCGACTGACTGTGTGGGGTTCGCACATTCTCCCTCTGTCTGTGTGGGATTGCTCCTGGTGCTCTGGTTTCCGCCCATTGTCTGAAGGTTAGGTGAACTAGCCATGCTAAATTGCCCTTGGTGTCCAAGAATGTGTGGCTTAGCCACGGGCTAATGCAGGGTTATGGGGTGGGATGCTCTTTGGAGGGTCAGTGTAGACCTGATGGGCCAAATGGCTTGTTTCCACACTGTAGGGATTCTACAATTCAAATTCCTGGGTCATATGTTTTCAATCCAAAAAGTATTCATCCTCTACAGATGAACAACGTCTGAAAATAACTTTTGAGATGTGCTAGTTTGAATGATTAATTCACAACATGTTTCAAAAACAAACTCCCATGCTGATCCTGATTACTCCTGGAGATGGATTGATTCGCTGTTAACAGGTATCGACCAAAAATCTGTTTATAGTTAATGTCGGCAATGAGAGTGGGAAGGCTACTGAGCCTATACATGTATCACTGCACCTGGTCTTAGAATGACTGGAATTTTCTGTTTCTGCTAAACTGAAGAGTTCAGCCCTTTATTCACAGTATAAACACAACCAGGGAGAATCTATCAGCCATCCAGGCAATGCAGGATCAAGGAACTTATCACTGACCCTTGCATAACAACTGACATTTCATGATATACAAAGTATAAGAGCTGCCCACTGCTTTTGTCTCTCGTCCACGTCTCAGAAGACAGTCTTAATAGAAATTCTCCAAGTCAGGGGAGGACTGGACAATTAGCAATTTTCAGAAGAATAACACTGGAATCAAGAGGAATAGGAGTTATATTGTCTCCGGTGTACTCAGAGGAATCATGGCATCCAGTTTAGTGGATTGCTAATTTTCTTTAAATTTGTTTTTTTTTTCTTATATTCCCACTTGTTGATTCACTACTTTGGTCCACAGGATGGGGGATTAATGTGGTCCATTACTATTTCCACAGAGACCACCAGTGCAGGATCTGAAAAAAAATGATGCCTAAGTACAGAGACAGAAGTCACACGATACCAGGTTATAGTCCACCAGCGGGTCCGGCAGTATCTGTGAAGGAAAAAACAGAGTTAACGTTTCGGGTCCAGTTCTGAGGAAGTGTCACCAGACCCGAAACGTTAACTGTGTTTTCTCCTTCACAGATGCTGCCAGAGCTGCTGAGCTTTTCCACCAACTTCTGTTTTTGTTCTTCACTTTAAACATAGTTGTAGAAAATGTTTCATTGGAGATGGAAGATTACCCTGTTCTTCTGAACAAATGCCATGACCGTGGAATGTTGCCTTCCTCAGAACTGAAACGTTAACTCTGTTTTTTCCTTCACAGATGCTGCCAGACCTGCTGAGCTTTTCCAGCAACTTCTGTTTTTGTTCCTCATTCACAGCATCCGCAGTTCTTTCGGTTTTTATATAGTCCAACAGGTCTATTTGAAATCACAAGCTTTCGGAGCGCTGCTTTCAAATAAACCTGTTGGACTATAACCTGGTGTCGTGAGACTTCTGAGTTTGTCCACCCCCGTCCAACACCGGCTTCTCCAGATCATAAGCACAGAGAAGTGGAAACTGAATGGTAAAGGAGTTTTCCACTCTCCATCCCTTTGTCTGAATTCCCGGCCAATCCTGGCTCAGATCTCCTGACCAAAGGACTATCACTAACTGCCATATCACCCGTAGGCCTGTCTTCCCATGCATCAAAGTGAAGACGCCTATCCAAGGCGAGTTACTCTGTTAAACACACACTGGAGCTGCAAGTTAGACATTTAGTAGTTAATGACTCACATTCCCAGGCCCAACAATGTTAGCACATGAAAACAATTATACCATTGAGTAAAAGAGATTACTTTGCTGAACGTATCCAAGATTCCACCTGCTCTCTATCCTGACCATCTTACTTCTAAAATAACATTATTTTCCAAGCAAACAAAGAATATAGTAGCTATTTCTATTCAGACTAACATACTTTATACACAGCACGTTAAAATTTGTACGCCACTTAGTCCTTTTTATTGGAAGAAAATAGTGAGCATTCCAGAATAACATAGAAATTGCTATCTGTATGACTCACGTGTGAACTACAAGCAAATGTTACTGTGTACCATGCAAACCAGAAACAACTGGGTGACAAATCCTTTCTCAGCTGAGAATATTTAATTTGTTTGCATTTAATTTTATTATCTCCACCAGAATTTTCTCTCCCTCCAGAGAAACTGATTCATGCGAGAATAAGGTTACATTATGGATGTGAAACGAACCTTTCTTTATGCATATACCTAGACAGCAATTATCTTCAAACTACTAAATGTTAAACCCAGCCCTGTCCTTAGCCAATATACTTTGCAGTCTGGGTCACCTCAACATTGTGGAGTACTAGCTAATTCCCCTTCTTAACACACTGGCATTAACTCTTGCTCGAGCTGAAATTAAGACCAGCAATCAAACTTTCTTGTTCAAAGGAGTTTCAGACAAGGGTGGCACGGTGGCTAAGTGGCCAGCACTGCTGCCTCACAGTGCCGGGGACCCAGGTTCAATTCCACCCTCGGGCGACTGTCTGTGTGGAGTTTGCACATTCTCCCCGTGTCTGCGTGGGTTCCCTCTGGGTGCTCTGGTTTCCTCCCACAGTCCAAAGATGGGCAGGTTAGGTGGATTGCCCGTAGTGTTCAGGGATGTGTAGATTCAGTGGGTTATAGGGGTCTGGGCGGGATGCTCCCAGGATTTGTGTGTTGGGCTGAAGGGCCTGTTTCCACACTGTAGGGAATCTATGATTCAGTGCTGTGATTCCTGTGTCCTTTGAGGCAATTGGAGAAGATTAAACAAGCAATATTTAAAAGGGTTCCCCCAACATCCCCCTCATAAGGTCAAGTGACCATAGGCTGCTCTCTCTCATTAGAGATGACTGGTAGTGGTTTAACCTGAGGGTCACCATGCCTCAGGTGAGGTTGAGAAGGAGGGCCCTATATGGGAACCTCAGCCAGTATGGGAACTGAACCCATCCTTTGCATTGCAAACCAGCCATCCAACTAACTGAGCATCCCTCTTACATGATGTCTGAAAAACATGGAGAGAGGATTACCCACACTGTAGGCTCTTCATAACCCTTCAAACTGAAACCTTTCTCTACACACAATTATGACAAGCTCTTTCCTTAAGTCCTATTATCTGGATAAAAGTCACATCTCAACAACAGATTGGAACACTGCAATTCACACGGTCAGCAACATTGTCTGTCTTGTGCAGCACATGAGGTATGTCCCTGAAGCATCATTTTATTCTGATTGGAAGATCCTTGAACCTATACTTGATTGAACTAAATGCCTCTGAAGGGCATTGGAAGAACAGAGTGGCACTGTGATGCTCGGAGGATGTCTGTCCTTTGAGGAATGACCATGCATCTGCTAACCTTTCTTCCTCATTTAGTGACATTCTCTGGCCATACACCTGCTGGAACTGGCCAAAAGAGGAACCTAGGAAGAGCGAGAGTCAGAGATACAAATACTTGTTGTCAAATGGGAACCATCAAGTGTTCGATGTACCATCACTTCATCTATTTCTGTACTGGTTTGAAGTGGATCCAGGAAGTGTGAAGAAGGCTCACCAGACTGATTCCTGGGAAGGTGTGATTGACAGACAGGGAGGGACTGGATAGGTTAGGACTTTATTCACTCGAGTTTAGAAGAATGAGGGAGAATCTCAGAGAAACTTATAAACTTCTAACTGGATTAGACATGGTAAATACAAGAAGGATGTTCCTGATGACCAAGGAGTGGCAGATAGAGCTTAATTTATATAAATGTGAAGTATTGTGTTTTAGTGAGATGAACAAGGGAAGGACTTACACAGTTAATGGTAGGGGTCTGGGGAGGGTTGTCAAACAGAGAGACCTAGGGGTTCAAGTACACAGGTCTTTGAAAGTTGAGTCATAAGTAGGCAGAATGGTGAAAAAGGCGTTTGGCACGCTTGCCTTCATTGCTCAGGCCATTAAATATAGGAATGAATCCCTTACATGCACTTCCCAGACCTGAACCTCATCAACAAACCTCAAGAGGAACAAAAAAATACCGACAACCAAAAATAACAAAGGTGATGGTCAGAGAAACATTTACAGTAAAACAAACTCCTCTGGCCCTGGGACTGGGGGCAATGGAACCATTCAACAAAATACACTCAAGTGCATGCATGTTCTGAATGGCCTTGTGCTGAGGAGTAAATGCAGAGATATTCTACAATGATCCAAATCCCCTCGTCGGTGGATGGTGACCATTTCATGCAATCACAGCCCTGTATGTTGGCAAGACACTTTACCCGGGTTCACAGCTACCAAGTGAAACGTCTGACTCTTGATGAGGGAGCAAACCTCCTTATGATAGATGTTTCCTCTCACAGAGATACAGGAGGCCATCAGCGTAAAATAAACCACTGAGAAATCCAATAAGCAATTCAAAAGAAACCTCTTCATTTGAGGAGAGGTAGCATGAGCAGTGTGCTACCCAGGGAGCGGTGGAAACAAATTACAAAGACGCATTTAACAGGAAGCTGGCCAAGTGCTAGAGAGAGAAGCAAACACAGGGTTTTGGTGATGAAGAAAGAAAACAGGAGGCGTGAATTCGGGATAAACTCTAGCATGGATTGAAAGGCCCTGTCTTTGGCACTATCTATCCAATATAATCTCATACCGAACATCAAGACAACTCTCCAATTGATTTGCGAAAGGAAGCCAATTAGCAATACAGGAATAGACAGAGAAGAATAAGTGCCTACAAAGATGGCAACAACACCATGGTATTTCAGAAGAACCACAGAAACCAAGGGCAACAAACAGCCGGCACTTTGCACTATATGTCAAGATCCTGAAAACCACATTTGAGGACCATTCAAAGAACTTTTAAAGTGATGTGCAAACAACGCAAGAATGATGTGAGAAGACTTTTGCACACAGCGAGTGGTTCAGGTATGGAATGCACTGCCTGGAAATGTGGTGGAGATATTCAAGAGGGCATTGCATTGTGATGGAGTGCAGGGATTTGAGGAAAAGGCAGGAGATTAGCATTAGATAATAGAGCTGAACAAGATAATAGATCTAGTTACAGGCACGATGGGCAGAATGGCCTCATCCTGTGATTCTGGGATGACATGAGAAAGCGAATATTGTGAGAATGGAATTTGTGAACGTTGGTGAAAAGCCGATCACACACACACATGAACCGACTGCCAATTCCAAGGCGTCGTTATTATTTCAACTCTGTAATCTGAGGAGTTTGTTCAAAGGTCTGAAGCCACAGATAAATACGTTTCTGGGGAACCACAACAATGTCAGCTGGGATAGAGCAAGTTAGTGATGGAACACTCCATCTACTCATTAGGGCTAATATAATTGACTGTAACCATTGCTATAATGGGGTATTTGGTCGGCTCTGGTCAGTTGACACAAATATTATCCTTAGTACGCTCCACCTTGTACAGTCCCAGTGAAAATGTCACTAATAACCCCAAGGAAGAAACCCTGGGTATATCTGACAAACAGACAGCTCTTTCTTGCTGAAGAGACAATCATGACCATCCTCCAAAACAGGTGCTGACAAAAAGTCATCTACTTGAAGCATCATAGAATCCATACCATGCAGAATGAGGCCATTCGGCCCATTGAGTTTGTACTGACACTCTGAAGAGCATCCCACCCAGATCCACCCTCCTAGCCTATCCCTGTAACCACACATTTCCCATGGCCAACCCACCTAGCCTGCATATCCCTGGATAAAATGGGGCAATTTAGCATGGCCAATCCACCCTAACCTGCACATCTTTGGACTGTGGGAGGAAACCGGAGCACCTGGAGGAAACCCAAGCAGACATGGGGAGAATGTGCAAACTCCACACAGTCGCCTGAGGGTGGAATCGAACCCGGGTCCCTGGCGCTGTGAGGCAGCAGTGTTAACCACTGAGCGCCACCCTCACTTTTATTTAAAACAACTCCACATTTATTGAAGAAATATTCTCCCACATTTCCACAATCTCAGCTTCGAAGGCAGGATCTGGGTACAACTCTACAACGCTACAACTCATATGTAATGAAGAACAACTTCTCGCTGTCAATCATATAAAAAAAATCTCCCTGAAACATGAACTATTGTTTCTCTACATGATCTGCTGAGATTTCCAGGCTGCTCTTTCAGATTTCCAGCATTTGCAGGATTTGTTTCTCCTTGGAGCTATCCTTCTCACCCTAATATGGAGCTTTTCATGGGATTTGGGTATTGCTGTATTTGACTCCCACCTCTAATTGCCCTTGAACTGAGTGGCCTTTCAGAGATAGGTTGGAGGCATATGTAAACCAGCCTGGGTAAAGATATGATTCTCTAAAGGAAATTAGTGAGTTGGTAACAAAAACAAAGTTGCTGGTAAAGCTCAGCAGGTCTGGCAGCATCTGTGAAGGAGAAAACAGAGTTAACGTTTCGGGTCCGGTGACCTTTCCTCAGAACACAGGTTACTGGACCCCGAAACGTTAACTCTGATTTCTCTCCACAGATGCTGCCAGACCTGCTGAGCTTTTTCAGCAATTTCTGTTTTAGTTTCTGATTTCCAGCATCCGCAGTTTTTTCGTTTTTTATTTATGTCTTACACATCTTTTCCAATGTCAGGACAGCACTATGTCATCTTAAAAGTCAAATCCCTGTGACTATTCCGCAGTACTGAGGCAAAATGTCACTCCTTTAATCACAGAATTGTTATAATGTGGAAAGAGGCCATTCAGCCCATCATACCTGCACTGGTTCTATTGTCCAGCGCTAATCTCCTGCCTTTTCCCCAAACCCTTGCACATTATTTCCATCCAATGCCCCTCTTGAGTGCCCCAATTGAACTTGCCTCCACCACATTTCCAGGCAGTGCATTTCTTAACTACTCAGTGTGTGAAAAAGATTCCTTTTTCTCACAGCCCCCTGGCATTGTTTGCACATCATTACAAATCTATTCCCTCATTCTTTTCTGAGCTGCTCCCTATCTACTGCAGCCAGCTCACGCATGGTTTTGTCAACACAGTGTAGAGCTGGATGAACACAGCAGGCCAGGCAGCATCAGAGGAGCAGGAAAGCTGACGTTTCGGGTCAGGACCCTTCTTCAGAAATCTCTGACTCCAGCAATCGGCAGTTCTTACTATCTCTCACGGTTCTGTCAACTCTTGGCTTTCTTCCCAACAGTCCCAACTTCTTCAGCCTCTCCTCGGCACTGATTAGTGAGCTGAGGATGAGGAAAATAAGAGAGAAGGAGCGTCCAGTATCCACTTAATTAACTTTGGAGATTATGTCCAGGAAAAGGTTGAATATTCAAGTCTGTATACCATTAGACTGTATGATCTTGAGATCTTTTTCTCGCTACTACCAACAGGAAGATACATTGAGAAAGTGGGGACAAAATGGCATTAGGTTTAGCGTGCCTGTTGCTGGAAATAGACAGAGAGGGAAACAGACCAAAAGACGTGTTCTCACTCCATTTATTAAGACAGACACAAACCCAAATCCAAATCTTGTCAATACATGGATCCCATCTCTCACTTAGATAAGGTTCACGAGCTGAAAATTGTTTACTAAAATCGTCTTAATTCTGCTTTTCATTGAAAGAAAAACAAAACAATTATGTAACTGAGAAGCTCAGTCAGCACAACCTCTGGATAATGTAAAAGGACTCACAAAATCCACGTGAGCCTTTTACTGAGGGTCCGACACTCACGCGACCCCCAGGAAGAGGGCGACTTAGTGAAAACAATGAAGCGATTCATCACTGAGTCAAATGAACCGAACCCTTCGATTTCACAGGAAGTGGTTTGAGCCTTGATCACTTACCCGATACCCTTTCGGTCCCGGCTTCCCCATTGGTCCCGGTAAACCCTGGAAAAGAAAGAGCAGGCTCAATAAAAAGGGCATTTCAGAAGCTACAGTCTTGGGGGAAGGGGGAAAGGGAAAGGGTGTGTGGAGGCAGAAGTTCGAGTGGTGAGCTTGCATGCCAGGGTCATAGATCATAGAACATAGAACAGTACAGCACAGTACAGGACCTTCGGCCCACAATGTTGTGCCAAACTTTTACCCTAAACCTAAGGTCTATCTAACCTCCACCCCTACCTTATACTATCATCCATATGCCTATCTAATAGCCGCTTAAATGCCCCTAATGAGGCCAACTCCACTACCGTCTCCCGGCAATGTATTCCATGCCCCTACCACTCTCTGAGTAAAGAACCTACCTCTGACGTCTCCCCTATATCTACCTCCACTCACTTTAAAACTATGCCCCCTCGTAATAGCTACCTCCACCCTAGGAAAAAGTCTCCGGCTGCCCACTCTATCTATACCTCTGATCATTTTTATTCTGACAGGATTTCACCTCTGAGCTTCACTGACACTTCCAAGAGGGTCCTCCAGGACGGATCGTGTGGTCGGTAGCCAGGACAGGAATTTGGCAGGCATTTGGGGAAAGCACAGGAGACCTGCCAGAATGGCCTTGAAGTAGGGCAATCAGAGATGGGAGAAGACGCTTACCTGAGGGTGTGGGAGTAGGGGAGAGAGGAAATCAGGAGGGGCATGCAACCCCTGTTTCTCCTGCACCAAACCAAAAAAAAAAATTGGTATTAATCTTCAGGAACTGGGGTATTGCTGCTCTTTCAGCCTGGTTTGGTGCAGAATACAAGCCAGCAAGTGCTCCCATTCTCAGGCAGCTGGTCAAAATTACAGATACTAATACCGACAGCATCATGTGCACACTCAGACCATAGGAGCAGAATTAGGCCATTCAGTTCATTGAGTCTGCTACGCCATTCGATCATGGCTGATATGTAAAGATCTAAGAGTTAGACCATTAGACCATACTTAGAGGGGACATCAGCAGGTTTTTGGTTGGGGTGGGGGGAGTGGAAGAATGGCCTGGCCACCACCAAAGGTCAGATCAGGGGCAGATCAGTTCCCATGGCTCACTTGAACCGCTCTCAAATGGTTTCTGCAGAGTTCAAATCAAGGCCACACATTACTCACTGCGTGTGTACTGCAACAGAGATTTTACGCTGTCTCCCAAATCATAAATCTTTGAAAAATACTGAGTGATTTTCACACCCTGCACTAACTTTACTCCAGTCTTGCTGTTGTCATGATCTATAACAAATCAATTCTTGTAATGCTGACATCAGGAAGTTAGACCACTGCTCAAAACAAACAAAGGATGTGAGGGTTTGGAGATAACTATGCACTCTGGTGTGAATATCTTTTTAAAAGGTGGGAAACTTCTAAATGCTGACATTCAGCAAGACTTGGGCGCAGAGAAAAAAATTTTTAAAAACCTGTTCAGACGTGTCATGATAGAGGTGGGACTTAACCCACATTGTATTGCCTTGAGGTGGGGACACTGTGGCACAATGCTCCCTCATAGCATAGCAGGTTTGCATGCAGGCACAGCAAGCAGTTAGTAAGACAAACAGCATGTCAGTGTTTACTACAAGGGAATAACAGTACAAGAGTAAGGTGGCCTTGTATCTCTGGGTCAGAGATTCGAGGTTCAAATCCCACCTTCACCCGTACATGTGTCTAACCAGGTAATAATCTAAAGCTATCTAAGGTGGTCTTGCTGAATTTAAACAGGGCCTGGTTAGACACATGACTGCTCTGATGAAGAGTCATCTCGATCAGAAGCATTAGTTTGTGCTCTGCTGTGTGAACACCTTCATCAAAATTGATCTTGTTTAAACGTTACAATCGCATGGGGGCTGCCTGATTTGCTGTGATTTCCAACATGTTTCGTTCGCAGTACAGATTCCAGCTCCTTTACTGTGGTGAGACCGCGGCTGGAGTATGGGGCACAGTTTCGGTCTCCTCACTTTTTAAAACTTATTCTTAAACGGGATATAGGCGTTTCTGCTGAGGCTGGCACTTGCTCTCCATCCTGTAATGACCCTTGAACAGACTGGCTCTCGAAGCTATTTCAGGGGGAAGTTAAGAACATTGCTGTGGGTCAGGAGTCATGTGTAGGTCAGAGCAGGTAACGGCAGTAAATTTCCTTTCCTACAGGGCATTAGTGAACCAGAGAGATTATCGAAGGAAGGACGTACTTATTGCACTCCAATGCCGGCCCTCAGAATATATAAGAATTGTCAATTACGCATAGTAACTAAAAGCTGGTTTAGAGAGTCAAACACCAGTACTTCCAGGCAGCAATCCTTCTGAGGAAATTCCTGGTTGGCAAACAATTTTTAGAAAGTACAGTTGAGGATAAAAGTATTTCACTTGTAACATACTTTCATACATTAGTTGCTCAAATTGTATCTGATATCTGAAGGGCTCTCGAACATAGTGAGTGCTTCACTGTTGTGAACAGAACAAGAAATCTGGAGAGTTAAGAGGGCTGGGCGTTATGCTTCTCTGCCTGCCAGCCTGCGATTTTCCACAAATTATAGAAAACAAGCATAAAGATTCTGGCAAGCATGCGTTGAATTTAAAAATCCCAATCAGATGTGACCAAAGACTGAAGCACCAGGAATTACATCAAACTAAAGAATTTTATTCTGCTCTTAATATATCCAAATATTATTCACCAGTTTATACATCCAGACAAATGGAAATCAATGTGAGTTCACTGTAGTCTGGCTGTTTAAATTCTAGATGGCACAGTATTTACATGAATTTTTTTAAGAAGAATCCAGCTCTGGGTCTGGGTGGGATGCTCTTCGGAGGGGCGGTGTGGACTTGTTGGGCCAAATGGCCTGTTTCCATACTGTAATGATTCTATGACCTCCAACAGCATACGAATCTGGATAAGTTGGATAGGCTGGGTCTTTTTTCCCTGGAGTGCAGGAAACTCAGGTGTGACCTTACAGCAGTCTATAAAATCACGAGGGGCATAGATAAGGTAGATAGCCAACAGCTTTGCCCCATGGGAGGGGAGTGTAAAACCATAGGACTTAGGTTTAAGGTGAGAGGAGAGACATACAAAAGGGCCCAGAGGGGCAATTTTTGTTTTCACACTGAGGGTGGTAAAGTGTGTGGAACTGACTGTTAGAGGTATTGGATCATTGACTTCCCTACAGTGTGGAAGCAGACATCCAAGTCCACACTGACCTTCTGAAGAGTATCCCACCCCACCACCCTATCCCTGTAAACCTGTACTTCCCATGGCTTAACCCACCCAGCCTGCATGCCCCTGGACACTATGAGCAATTTCCCACGGCCAATCCACCCTAACCTGCACATCTTTGGACTGTGGGAGGAAATCAGAGCACCCAGAGGAAACCCACACAGACACAGGGAGAATGTGCAAACTCCACACAGACAGTCACCTGAGGCTGGAATCAAACCTGGGTCCCTGGCACTATGAGGCAGCAGTGCTAACCACTGAGCCATCATGCTACCCCTTGCAGTAATGGAAGCAAACACAATTTTGACATTAAAGAAGTATTTTGACAGGTACACGGATGAATACCAAACGCCGGCAAACTTCTAAAAAGTTCATTTACAGGATGAGGGCGTCACTGGCTAGGCCAGCATTTATTGCCCATCCCTAATTACCCAGGGGGCAATTCAGAGTCAACCACATTGCTGTGGGTCTGGAGTCACATATAGACCAGATCAGGTAAGGATGGGTTTTTCCCCAACAATTGACAATGGATTCATGGTCATCATTAGATTCTTAATTCCAGATATTTTATTGAATGCCAATTCCACCATCTGCCGTGGTGGGATTCGAACCCAGGTACCCCAAAACGTTATCTGGGTCCAGGGATTAACAGTCCAGCAATAATATCGCTAGGCCATCACCTCCTCTACACAGGACTCATTTAAACTGGATTAGTTTAATTGTGAAAACTGGGTGGCATGGGCACGTTGGGCCAAAGGGCCTGCTTCCATGTTGTAAACTCCTATGACTCCACAACCTGTAGTCATTAAAGAGCTCACCCATCAAATTTCATGTAACTCTGTGGTGCTTCCTGAATTAATTAATTAATTTGACTGCTAAGCATGGCGGAGATGGTCAGATACTGTGCATTCCCTTCCCACAATAAAGCAGAATAAAAAGCAGAACCAGAGTGGGATTGGTGGGTTTTCCAGATCTAAAGCATGATGAACATTTCAGAGAAAGAGAGAGAAAAAAAAACTCAATCTTCCACAAAATAGTGATCGTCATCCAGCATCAGAACAGCACCAGGCTTGCCAAATTCCACACTGTTGAAGAATGAATCAGTATTTGTTGAACACAATGTTCCTAAAGGCTGCATCATCCATTAGTTTGACCAGTTTTGCCTTCAGTTTCAGTTTTTCTTTATTCATTCACAGGATGAGGGCATCGCTGGCCAGGCAGCATTTATTGTCCATCCCTAATTGCCCTGAGGGCAGTTCAGAGTCAACCACATTGTTGTGGGTCTGGAGTCACATGTAGGCCAGACCAGGTGAGGATGGCAGTTTCCTTCCCTAAAGGGCATTAGTGAACCAGATGGGTTTTTCCTACAATCGATAGGTCATCATTAGATTGCTAATCCCAGATATTTTATTGAATTCAAATTCCACCATCTGCCACGACGGGATTCAAACCTGGGTCCCCGGAACATTATCTGGGTCTCTGGATTAACAGTCCAGCGATAATACCACTCGGCCTCCCCTACAGATTGCTGACTGCATTTGTACAAGTCTCCTGTCTTCTTGCTCTTACAAGAATGCAGAGAAATGATATATCATCATAAATTGTGGGGCTGATATGCTCTTTGATGTGCAGAATTGTGCGTCACACGTCATCAACAAGCACGATATAAATCGAAGTCTGTTTTCTTCACTCAGCTGGATAATATTACGTAATCCATGTCTCTATTTGAGCTGCGAATTTTTCACCGCACTTAATTAACCTGCTCTCAATTGTGTAAAACATTATTTAAAGACGCTCCGATTATAAATGCAGAGAGGAAACTAAACGAGTCTATTCAAAGCTTTAAAAAAATCAGCTACTCTCCATGTCCCATTTTCTTTTTGAAGCTGCACATGAAATGATGCTGATTTTACAAGGGGATCGAATGCTGTAGTGATCCATTCAGGAGAATACCCCTGCAAGTTCCAGGCGATCTTAACTACAAAGCTACTTCTAATCGTTATTACTTAATCCAGCTGGTTTCCCAGTCATATTGCCTTGTCACATATTGCTGCCTGTGCAACTGAACTGATGGTGTAGGAAAAGGTCCCTTCAAATGCGGTGGAAACAGAAAATGCTGGAGATCACAGCAGGTCAGGCAGCATCTGTGGAGAGAGAGAGAGCTAACGTTTCGAGTCTAGGTGACTCTTCACAGAAACATTAGCTTGCTCTTTCTCTCCATGGAAGCTGCCTGACCCCCTGTGATTTCCAGCATTTTTTGTTTTCAGTACAGATTGTAGCATCTGCAGTAACTTGCCCCTTCTACTGACATCATGGATATACTACGATGATTCATTCTTAACTTTATTCTTGGAATGTGGGCATCATTGGCAAAACTGGTATTGACCGCCTAACCCTCACTGTCCCAGAGAAAGGTGTATCATCCCCCTCAGTCTGTGTTTCTGACACAATGCTGTCGGAGGATGAAAATTCTAGGATCTCAACCCAACATCAGCGTTAAATATTGAATACAATATCTGCGCCCTGAAACAAGGAGTGCAAAAATACAGGGATTGCTGCCTTTGGAAAAATGTATAGGCAACTGTAGTGTTGTACTCAGAAACAATTGTTCAAATTCCACTCTGTCTTTACAGCTCATTTTAAATAGGGACACACACAGTTTGAGTAATTCGCCCACATTTTCTTCACATCGACGCAGCAGAGTTGGAGATAGGAATTTCGTCAGCTCAGTGTCTACACGGTGTCTCTCGGTGTCTATACTGTGTTTCTTGATGTCAATAGTGTTTTTCAGTGTATTTACAGTGCTTCTCGGTGTCTATATGGTGTTTCTTGGTGTCTATGTGGTCTTTCTCAGTGTCTATACGGTGTTTCTCATGGCCTACATGGTGTCTCTGTGTATATATGGTGTTTCTCAGTGTCTATATGTGTTCCTCGGTGTCTATATGGTGTCTCTCTGTGTCTATACGGTGTTTCTCATGTCTATATAGCGTTTGAGCGTCTATAGTATTTCCCAGTGTCTCTTGGTGTCTCTCAATGTCTGTATGATGTTTCTCAGTGTCTATATGGTGTTTCTCGGTGCCTATACAGTGTTTCTAAGTGTCTATACAGTGTCTCTTGGTGCCTATACAGTGCTTCTAAGTATCTATACAGTGTCTCTCAGTGTCTATAGGGTGCTTCTCAGTGTCTATAGAGTGCTTCTCAGTACCTATACTGTTTCTAAGTGTCTATACAGCGTCTCTGTGTCTACACAATGTTTCTCGGTGTCTACACAGTGTTTCTAAGTATCTATACAGTTGTTCTTGGTGTCTATATGGTGTTTCTCAGCATCTGCACAGCGCTTCTAAGAATCTTTACGGTGTCTCTAGGTGTCTATACGGTGTTTCTCAGCATCTATACGGTGTGAAATACACATATCGCACACTGCCTCCGTGCTGGCTCAGTCAGGCTAAATCCACCTATAATCAGGCCATGTCCCCGGCCTTTCTGTAAACTCTCAGTTAGACGTGTTTTGTAAATATATGAACATGTTCTCGGTGTTAAACTGCACGGCACGAGAAGATTTACTGCACCTGCCTGCCAGGATAACCTTTGGCACCTCGACTTCCAGTAGGTCCACGCACCCCCTGTTAAAAAAGAAATGGACAATGTCACTGATGAGGTTGCTTTTTTTTTAAGCCTGTTTGTCTCCATCGACCCAACGGCCAGAGTTTAAAACCCTTTGAATGTGTTTCGAGCAACAATTTCCATTTCATTGAGAAAGGCAGTGAGACATCTCAGTTGGGATTACAGAGTAAAGCACACTCTAGCATATGCCTTTGGAAACTATTCTGCAGATGTGTTGCTTATATAGTATTCATGCATGCACACAATTACAGAGCTCCCCTGCCAAATGCAGCATATTTCAGTGCAAAAACCTCGCATCCAAATTCTGGACGTCCCTTATTCCAAGGAATTCATGTTTCAGCTTAATCCCAGGGGCACGATAACACAGCACACAGAACTATTCTTAATTCAACAGACTCAGGTTAGTCCAAGTCATCTCAAATTTTAGTTTAAATTTACACAGACATAATTCTGATCTATACCGGTGCTGTAATTCTGATCTATACCGGTGCTGTAATTCTGATCTATACCGGTGCTGTTTGCAAACCATCCTGCTCTGGTGCGGAGCAGGGAAGCTTTCTGTGTTAGCAAACAAATTGAGCTGCTTTGTATCAGTCTGAAATTAAGCAGATTGCAGTATTCCAGTTTTGATGTATGCTTGCCTTCCTGTTAATACTTCAGTTGATGAACCACTGTGGATTTTCAGATCCTGGTTAAACCTGCAATGGCCGTGACAGTGAATATGGAGTTCAGACTCAGCTTGCTATTTTTCGTAAAGGTTAGCCTTGTAACTACTACTGACTGAAATAACCCATGAAGGCTCAATTTGTTTGTATGGTATTAATAGAAACATAGAAAATAGGAGCAGGAGTAGGCCATTCAGCCCTTCGAGCCTGCTTCCCCCATTTAAAATGATCATGGTTGATCATCCAACTCAGTCCCCTGTTTCTACTTTCGCCCCATATCCTTTGATCCTATTAGCCCTAAGAATTAAACCTGCCACAGTGGGGGTGTAGCTCAGGGGTAGAGCATTTGACTGCAGATCAAGAGGTCCCCAGTTCAAGTCTGGGTGCCCCCTTTATAGAGGCTCTTGAACTCTCTTTAGAGGGTGGCTCAGTGGTTAGCACTGCTGCCTCACAGCATCAGGGTCCCAGGTTTGATTCCACCCTCAGCAGAGTTTGCACATTCTCCCTGTATCTGTGTAGGTTTCCTCTGGTTTCCTCCCACAGCCTAAAGATGTGTAGGTTAGGGTGGATTGGCCATGCTAAATTACCCATAGTGCTCAGGGATGTGTAGATGAGGGAGATGGGTCTGGGTGGGATGCTCTGAGGGTCAGTGTGGATTTGTTGGGCCAAAGGGTCTGTTTCCACACTGTAGGGATTCTATGAACTATATCCAATTCCTTCTTCAAAATATCCAATGTTTTGCCCACAACCACTTTCTGTGGCAGAGTTCCACAGGCTCCCCACGCTCCGGGTGAAGACATTTCTCCTCATTTCAATCCTTAGTGGCATATTCTTAAACTGTGATGCCCGATTATGAATCTATCTGCCATTTTAATCAAGGCATCAAGCAAATGCAATTCAGTTAACTGCTTTCCAAATTTCCGAACTTTCCAATTTGATCACCTACTACAATATCCAATCAAAGTTTAATGGCTCAGAGATAGTGGGAACTGCAGATGCTGGAGAATCTGAGATAACAAGGTGTAGAGCTGGATGAACACAGCAGGCCAAGCAGCATCAGAGGAGCAGGAAAGCTGACGTT
>NC_063359.1:37328821-37347563 GCF_021869965.1 Rhincodon typus | reverse complement strand
GTGTGTGTGTGTTCTGAAGAAGGGTCCCGGCCCAAAATGTCAACTTTCCTGCTCCTCTGATGCTGCCTGGCCTGCTGTGCTCCTCCACACTGTGTTGTCTCCAACTCCAACATCTGCAGTTCTTACTATCTCTGTCTGTGTATGTGTGCCTGTGTGTGTGAGTGCATGTGTCTGTGTGTGTGTGAGAGTATGTGTGCGTGTGTCTGTCTGTATTTGTGTATGTGCGTGTGTGCGCATGCACATGCGGGTGTATGTTTGGGCTGCGTGTGTGTGTGTAGGGGGGGCTGTATGTGTATGCGTGTGTGGGCTGTGTGTGTATTTGTGCACGTGTGTGTGTGGGCTGCATATGTGTCTATGAGCATGCACGTATGTATGTGCATGTATGCACATGTATGGACTGTGTATGTGTGTGTGCTTGTGTGTGTGTGTGCTGTGTATGTGCGTGCGTGTGTGTGTGTATGTGCGCCCACGTGTGTTTGTGTGTGTGGGCTGTGTGTGCGTGCATATGCGTGTGTGTGCATGTACGTATGTGAGTGTGTGTGTGTGAGAGTGTGACTGTGTGTGTGTGCGCTTTGAGGGGGGTTCGCAAGTATCTGCTGCCCTTGTCCTTTCAGATGGAAATGGGTTTGGAAGGTGCTGCCTGAGGATCTTTGGTGAGTTTCTGCAGTGCATCTTGTAGATAGTACACACTGCTGCTACTGAGCATCGGTGGTGGAGGGAGTGGATGTGAAAGGTGTTGGATGTTTTACCAATCAAGTGGATGGTGTCAAGCTTCTTGAGTGTTGTTGGGGCTGCACACATCCAGGCAAGTGGGGAGTATTCCATCACACTCCTGACTTGCACCTTGTAGATGGTGGGAAGGCTCTGGGGAGTCGGGGTGAGTCACTCGCTGCAGTATTCCTAGCTTTTGATCTACTTTTGTAGCCACTGTGTTTATAGACAGTGGGTCCAATTCAGTTTGTGGTCAACAGTAACCCTCAGGATGTTGATAGTGGGGTCCCAATAATCGTAATGCCATTGACAGTCACTGTTTGGATAACCACCTTGTTCAGGAACCAACCAGAAAATCAGTGACTTCCTGCTACCAGCAATCAGATCAGATCCAAACCGAACCTCCCAAGCTATACCCTCCACAGCTGCCTGCTCCAGGGGGTTGCCCAGAATTCTGCCCATTATCAGCGTGGTATTCGAGGAGCTTGCTCTGTATATATTGACTCTTGCGCTTTCTATATCACAATAGTGACCACACTTCAACGGTACTTCATCGACCGTGAAGCACTTTGAGATGTACAGTGGCCACGAGAGGTGCTGTGTGAATGAAAGGCAGGTGAAATGTAGGGACGGAGGAGCGGGGAGATGTGGGGGTGAAGGAGGGAGAGTTAACCAAACAGCCAGGTTTGTGATGCACAGTGACACTAACAGCGTGGGTTCAATACCTGCACTGGCTGAAGTTACCATGAAGGATTCCCCTTCCCAACCTCTCCCCTTGCCCGAGGCGTGCTGACCCTCAGGTTAAACCACCACCAGTCCTTTCTCTCTCTCTCTCTCTCTCTTTCTCTCTCATGACAGAAAACCAGAGGTCACATGACACCAGATTGTAGTCCAACAGGCTTATTTGAAATCACAAGCTTTCGGAGCGCTGCCCCTTCACCTGACAGAGGGGCAGCGCCCCAAAAGTGTGTGATTTCAATAAAACCTGTTGGTCTATAGCCTGGTGTCATGTGACTTCTGACCTTGTCCACCCCCAGTCCATAAGACCATAAGACATAGGAGCAGAAATTAGGCCATTCAGGCCATCGAGTCTGCTCCGCCACTCAATCATGGCTGATAAGTTACTCAACTGCATTCTCTCACTTTCTGCCCGTAACCCTTGATCCCCTTGATAATAAAGAACCTATCTATCTCAGTCTTAAATGTACTCAATGACCTGCCTCCACAGCCTTCTGTAGCAGTGAATTCCATAGATTCATCACTCTCTGGCTGAAGATGTTTCTCCTTATCTCCGTTCTAAAAGGTCTTCCCTTTACTCTAAGGCTGTAGTCCAACACCGATACCTCTATATCATGGCTCCCATGAGTGTGACTCTGGCAATTTTGCCTTTAGACTTCAAAAGTGACTTCACTGGTTATGAAACATTTTGAGATATTTAGTGGTTGCGAACAGTGTTATTTAATGCAGGTTCTTTTATTCAGTAACTGGTCCAACTGACAAATTTTTAGGTCACCCACAGAACTTAAAATTGTGTTAAAAGCACTTTGGAAAATATGGCTGACGTTAAATAGCACAGATGCTCACATTCCATGAAACTTGCTGTTTTTCAAATGATATTAAATTGCCATAAAAATGACTGGCACTCAATTAAGAGTCCTCAGAGTATGGATGACTCTGAAATAGTCAAGACAATTGTCACATGATTGATTGGAAGGAGTTAGCTTGCAAGCTGACAGGAGAATGTGGAAATCATAAAGAGACTGGCTCAGAGATTTATTACAATTCTCGGTTGCCATGATCAGGAACTGTTCTATATTCCTGAATGAACATCCCACCATATTTCACATTCGAAGTTTGTAGGCAGTGCTCCAGAGGAAAGCCTGGCGCAGGGAACTCTTCATAATTTAACACTTGAAAATCTCTGCAAATGCAGTCAATGAGTGGGCCACAAATTCCCAATTGCAGAAGCAGTGGAAGCCAAGATCTTTGATTTTATTTATCGCCGTCACATTTACTGGGGAGCAGTGTAAAGTGTTGTCTTATGTGCTATACAGGCAGATCGTACTGTACAAAGTGCATCAGAGTAATAGGACAGAGTGCAGGAAACAGCGCTACAGTGGTTGAGAAGATGCAGAGAGAGACTGACGTTAACATGAAAGAGGTCCATTCAAAAGTCTGATAACAGCGGGGAAGAAGTTGGTCTTGAATCTGTGCGTGCATTCAAACTTTTATACCTTCTGTCCAACAGAAGAAGGTGGAAGAGAGTATAATCGGGGTGGGAGGGGTCATTGATGATGCTGGTTGCTTTCCCAAGGCAGTAGATGGAGTGAATGGATAGGAGGCTGGTTTGTGTGATGGGCTGGGCTGGTTTCACAGCTCTGTGTAGTTTCTTTCGGTCTTGGTTGCCATACCACGCTGTGTTGCACCCAGATAGGATGCTTTCTGTAAGTGTGTTTGGGGACATGCTGTATTTCCCTAGCCTCCTGAGGAACTAGAGGTGTCATTGTGCTTTGTCGACCACAGTGTCAACGTGGGAGGACCAGGGCAGGTTGTTGGTGATCGTCACTCCCAGGAACTTGAAAGCTCTTGACCCATAACCACCTCAGCACCATTGACAGGAACGTACCCCCCTTTGGCCATCATAGCTGGATTTGCTTCCACAATTATAACAATAGGACTAGAAATACTGAAGCCACTCCTTCATCGGACATTTCATGTTAGTTTGCGCAGCAATGGTGAGGGTTCCTTTCACAAATATAATTTCAGGAGACCATGTAAAAACGTACCTAACTAAAAGACCCACTGGGTTATCTGCTTTGCTGCATTGCATCGTGTGCCAAATTAAAATTATTTTTCCTTCCTTTGAGGTGCAGTCCCTGAATGTCACAGTCAAAGAATGACCAAACATACTACATAATAAATGAGAACATCTGGAGTTTGAGTGCAGTGTTTCCCAGATTACAACAGCAACTGCAGTTCAGAAAGCAGTGACTGGAAAGCACTTAGGGCTGTCTGGGAAAATCTCGAATAAAGTCAGGTCTTTCTTCTCTTCAGAGAGTTAAAATATGGAGAACTGTTCTATGGTGAGTGCATGAGGCAAGAATTAAAGAACACAACTGGAGATGTTCAGAAACACAGCATTAAAAAGCATAAACACCAAACATCACCTGACTCAAAATATCCATCTTTCAAAGCTGAAGGTTATAGGGATGATAAAGGAAATATCAGCCATATGCTGTCCCGAAAGCTAGTACTGTATACAGGTAGAGCAGGTAATAGGGAACACAAATGGAATTTTGGCATTTATTGCTAAAGGAACAGAGTATAAAAGTAGGGAAATATTGCTGTAATTGTATAAGGCACTAGTGAAGTATTGTGTACAGGTTTGGTCCCCTCTCTTGAGAAATTTATTAGAGGCAGTTCAGAGGAGGGTGATTAGATTGATTCCAGAGATGAGGGGCTTGTTTTATGAACAGAGATTGAGAGTACATGTCTATATTCTCTGCGGTTTTGCAGAATGAGTGGAGATCTAATTGAGGGATATAATATGCTTAAGGGGGTTGTCGAGGTAGACGGAGAGAGGATGTGTTCTATTGTGGGGCATAGTTTTAGGATAAGGAGGAGCAGATTTAAAACAGAGATGAGGAGAGATTACTTCCCTTAAAGAGTTGTGAATTCACTCCCTCAGAGTGTGGTGGATGCTGGGACATTGAGTAAGTTTAAGGAGGAGATAGACAGATTTTTAATTAGTAACAGGATTGAGAGGTTATGGAGGGCAGGCAGGAATGTGGGGTTGAATGGCCTACTCCTGTTCCAATATTCTCATGTATAAGAGTTTGGAAATGGGAGTTTTGCTAAAAGGCTGGCAAATATAACAACCAATGTTCATGAAAGATGAATGGGATCAGCAAAAATAAATAAAGGGACAGGTTGTGATTAAAATGCCAAATTCTGAATTTCTGGAATCTGCGAAGGCAAGGATTAAGCCCCAAGCCAAGGCAGGAACAGGGCCAAGGAGCTTGGGTAGAGTCCAGCTCTGATAGAATTCCATCCCATCCACAGTTTTTCTTTCAATTCCAACATGGAGGCCAACAGCTAGTGTGGCTCTCACAGTGTGCACAGGTCACTGCTCATCTGGGAGCAAACAGTTCTTAAAAGATCCACAGTCAAATGTTTCCTGTAGATCATCACTGGATATTATGAGCATATCAGGGTTTTGCTTCGATATTTATTTTTGTTTTGCAAAAGCCACTCATGGAAGGAAGCCTTTGATCCATTGCACCAGGGTGTAACACTTAAACAGGAAGATAAAGGGCACCAAGGCATTAAGACCATAATAAGACCATTAGAAATCGGAGCAGGAATAGGCAGGCCATTCAGCCCTTTGAGCCTGCTCCACTATTCAATAGGATCATGGCTGATCCGACATTCCTTATGTCCACATTCCTGTCCTTTCCCCGTAATCCTTGATTCCTCGATCAATCAAGAATCTATCTCAGCCTTAAATATAAACAAGGACACTGCTCCCACAGCTCTCGGTGACAAGGAGTACCTAAGACTCTCAACCATCTGAGAGAAGAAATTCCTCCTCATCTCAGTCTTAAATTGGTGCCCCTTTAATCTGATACAATGCTGTCTGGTCTGAGACCCTCCCATGAGGGGAAACATCCTCCCAGCATTTACCCTGTCAAGCCCCTCAGAATCCTGTACGTTTCACCTCTATTTCTTCTAATTGTCTAGTATCGAGGGGTTCCCATGTATCTGCTGCCCTTGTCCTTCTAGATAGAAGTGGTCGTGGGTTTGGAAGGTGCTGTCTGAGGATTTTTGGTGAGTTTCTGCAGTGCATCTTGTAGATAATGCACACTGCTGCTACTGAGCGTCGGTGGGGGAGGGAGTGAATGTTCATGGATGTGGTGCCAATCAGGCGGCTGCTTTGTCCTGGATGGTGCCAAGTGTTGTTGGGACTGCACCCATCCAGGCAAGTGGGGAGTATTCCATCACCCGCCTGGCTTGAGCCTCGTAGATGGTGGACAGGCTTTGGGAAGTCAGGAGGGGAGTTACTCTCTGCATTATTCCTTGCCTCTGACCTACCCTTGCAGCCATTGTGTTTATATAATGAGTCCAGTTCAGTTTCTAGACCAGGAGGTTGAAAGCAGGGGATTCAGTGATGGTTACTCCGTTGAATGTCAAAGGGTGATGGTTGGGTTGTCTTTTATTGGAGATGGTCATTGCCTGGCATTTATGTAGCTCGAATGTTCCTTGCTAGTTGTCAGCCCAAGCCTGGATATTGTCCAGATCTTGTTGCATTTGAACATGGACTGCTTCAGTTTCTGAGGAGTCCCGAATGGTGCTGAACATTGTGCAATGATCGGCGAACATCCCCAGATCTGACCTTACGATGGAGGGAAGGTCATTGATGAAGCAGCTCAAGATGGTGGGGCCTCGGGCACATAAAATGAAAACTGACTGTTCTGCTCACGCCCCAAAATCTCTGTTGTCTATCCCACATGATTTGTTTTTAACAGTCACTCAGACAAAAAGACAAGGGGCTTTAAATTTCGGGGTTTATTGGCACTGCTCTTCAACTTAGCATTTCCTGGTCGCAGAGAAGGGGATAAAGATATAAGGTGGGGGGAGGGGGACTGTTAAAATCTTCCAGCAAAACCCTACTCATCTGAGCGAGACTTGTAAACCTGAAGTCATTTTAAATTGGAAGAAGTGCTCTTTGCTTAGTTCCTCAAGTCAGCTGAATTGATTGCAGACTTCAAGAGCGGTTAAACATATTTAATCTAATGGCTCAAAGGCTTCCTGTAGCACTCTTGGCTCCATGCTGATAGGTTGGGCAACCTTGAAGTACTTTGGCCAACAGCACTTTCACATTCATATCCGAGGATTCACTGGTGATGGACTGCAATCTGTCATCATTTTACACAGTGAAACCAGGCCTTTTAATCGCGTTAATGGTTGTGTTGTTTCTCTCTGATCAGCCACAGAGCAGTCCGGAGGAACGAGCTACATTGTCTTTGTGAGCAGAAAGCGTCTTCTCTAAGAAACGTGTACACTTCAGTCGGCCAACGGCTTAGAGATTCCTGTTGGCAACTAAAGCCTGAAGGAGAGGTCACGGCGATGACAGCAACAACGCAGGTCACAAAGACGCTGGGGAGAAGACCCTCAATCAGACTCAGAAACCAGCCCAGCTCTGTCCAGAAATTGTCCCAGCTCCCACAGAAACACAAAAAATAGGAGCAGGTGGAGGCTATTCGGCCCCTCAACACTGCTCCATGATTCCCCATATTCGTGGCTGATCATCCAACTCAGTCCCCCGTTTGCACTTCCACCCCACAACCCTTCAGCCCTAAGAACTGTATCTAACTCCTTCTTGAAAACGTTCAATCGTTTCCTCAATCGTTTTCTGTGACAGAGAATTTTACAGGCTCACCACACACTCTGTGGGTGAAGGCATTTCCTTTCATCTCAGTTCTAAAGGGCGCACCCCATATCCTTAAACTGTGCCCACTGTTTCTGGACTCCTTGGTCATTTGGAACATCCTTACTGTGTTTACCTGTCTGTTAGAATTTTATAGAGTTCTGTGAGATCTCCCCCTTCATTCTCCAAAACTCCAGTGAGGATAGTCCTAACCAATCCAGTCTCTCTCCATGCTTCAGTCTTGCCATCCCAGGAATCAGTTTGGGAAACTCTTGCTGCACTCCCTCCATCGCCAGAGCATCCTTCCTCAGATGAGGAAGACCAGAACTGCACACGATATTTCAGGTGTGGTCTCACCGAGGCTAATCGCTGCTCATTCCGAGCGTGGGCCGGATTTTTACATGGATTGCTCTCCGCTTGTTGGCGACTGGCCGAACGCGATGGCAGCATGTGCTCACCGCAGCCACACACGCACGGTCCAGTCCCAGCGCTGGCATCATATCCGTGGGCGCACGCAGGAGAACTGGCATCGGCTCCGCTCTGCACTACCTCCCCACCCCAGCTTTGGCAGACTCGACGGGTGTAATGGCCTATTTCTGCTCCTGTGTTTTATGGACCTGTGTGCCCGCTGCCCTCTTGGTAAGGTGCTGTCAGAGGAACCTCAGTGAGCTGCCGCAGTGTATTCTGTATGCGATATACTTCAGTGGTGGAGGGAGTGGATGCTTGCAGATGTGGTGCCAGTCAAGCGGGCTGCTTTGTCCTGGATGGTGTCAAGCTTCTCGAGTGTTGTTGGTGCTGCCCCCTTCCAGGGCAAGTGAGGAGTATTCCATCACACTCCTGATTTGTATAATGGAGTGCAGTTTCCAAAGTTAGAAATTTGATTTAGATTCAATTTGTGCGCAGGCTAGGTGGATTGGCCATGCTAAAGTGCCTGCAGTGTTCAAGGATGTGTAGGTTATGGGGGTTATAGGGGGGTGAGTTATAGGGGGAAGGGTCTGGGTGGGATGCCCTGAGTGTCGGTGTGGACTTGTTGGGCCGAAGGGCCGGTTTCCACACTGTAGGGATTCCATGATTCTACTCAGGGAGTCAATGAAACTCAAGACGCCAGACTCCAATTAAGCTTCCACATAATAATTTTCAATCAAACCTACCTCAAATCCAGTTCAGTTCATTCTTGCTTGTGATAATATAGAATAAAAGGAGAACAGGCATTACAGTTTTGAAAATGACCATCAATTTCTGTCACCTACCTTTCTACCTGGAGGCCCTGGGAGTCCAACAGCACCAGGTTGACCCACATCACCCTAGAAACAACAGAATCGAGTCTGCATGTTAGAAATATTTTCAATGCCCACACTAAAGTCTTTGTACTGCTTCCACTGATTGAATGTTGTGAGATAAAGTGAGGTAATGTTGCAATCAATGCTGTTATTAACAGCAGAGCGAACATCAATATCAGAACAGCATCCATCAAAAAATTTTATATCACCCACAGACTTGTAAACAAACACATATGTGCTGTTGCATCAACATCAAATATCTTTGAGCTTCAGCCCAAGATCATACTGGCCAAGATTTTAACTCACTCAAACCCATTCACTGAGAGGGTTACCATCCAGCCCCATTTTGGTACAGACGGGAAATACACTTTACCAAGAAAAAAGCTCCTCGTTTTTTCATATCTTTTACACCCGGAGATTTAGGGATAAGGAGAGTGCAAACAGAGGTACACGCTCCCGAAACCAGCAGCTTGGGGGCTGCTGCCTTACTTGATTTTAGATTTTCCCAGACTTCGAACGGGGCGCTTTGACTTTGTGGAGTCGGTGTCACTTGGAACTTCAAAGCAAACAAACCCTGCTATACGAAGAAGGGTCCCGACCCGAAACGTCAGCTTTCCTGCTCCTCTGATGCTTCCTGGCCAGCTGTGTTCATCCAGCTCCACACTGCGTTAACCCTGCTATACGTAAGATGTTCAGCTTGAGAGGATGCAGAAAAGATTTACAAGGATGTTGTCGGGATGGAGGGTTTGAGCTACAGGGAGAGGCTGAATAGGCTGGGGCTATTTTTCCTGGAATGTCAGGGGCTGAGGGGTGACCTTATAGAGGTTTATAAAATCATGAGGGGCATGGATAGGGTAAACAGACAAGGTCTTTTCTCCAGGGTAGGGGAGTCCAAAACTAGAAGGGCATAGGTTTAAGGTGAGAGGGGAAAGATTTAAAAGGGACCTAAGGGGTAACTTTTTCACACAGAGGGTGGTGTGTGTATGGAATGAGCTGCCAGAGGAAGTGGTGGAGGCTGGCACAATTACAACATTTAAAAGGCATCTGGATGTGTATATGAATAGGAAGGGTTTAGAGGGATATGGGCCAATTCCTGGCAAATGGGAATCGATTAAATTCGAATAGATGGTCAACATGGACACGCTGGACTGAAGGGTCTGTTTCCATGCTGTACGTCTCTATGACTCTATGACCAACTGCCCACCAGGCTGCACCTAGACACACTGACTGTGTAAACCCATCCTGAATCAGCAAAATAAAACAACAAACAGAGAATGATGCAGAGTACGTTCTCAAACCATGAGGTTCTCTGACAGATTTTTAGACAGCTGGTTACTCATAACAACTGGAAGGAGAAGCCATAAGAGCACGGTTTCACAACATGAAAAGTTGTGTATATTGTTGATGGTTTGGTCAATTTCCCCTCTATAAATCTTTCTTGTTTTTATTTTACTATTACTGATCTGCACTGCAAAACCATTCAATGTTTTTGTATCAGGTACACAATGTTGGATAACCACACTCCCTTCCACTTTCACTGTCAAATACTCTCAAGTCCTGTGCACCAGACAGCTACAGATTAAACCACTTTAATTACTTTCCCTCTGAGACGTTGAATGTTCTATGTATCACTCAGCACTCCTGTGCTCCTGCGCTCCAGCTCATCTACCTTTCCTGCTGCTTGAACAAGCAGCAATGTTAACACCACTCCCAAAGTACAGCAATCCTTTCCACGTTCCTTAGCTTTTAAAAAAACAGTCCTATTCCCATTTCAGTCCACAATCCAAAATGCAGAAAAATAATAAGGTACAGTCTTTACCTTGAGGAGAAATCTTTTCACTGAAAGAGTTGAAAACTTTCAGATTCTCTGCTTTAAGGAGATGTGGTTGCTCAGTCATTGAGCAGATTTAATACTAGAGACCTGTAGACTTTTGTGCACTGAGGGAGTTAATTAAGGGATATGAGAAATGGAGTGGGAAGCTGGAGTTGTAGTAGATTAGCTAGTAGTTTGTTGGCCCACCTCTGCTCTCCTTTCTTGTGTGTACACAACCTGCACATCACAGTGCAACGTCTCCCCGGTTATGCTTAATATATACTACCATTAAAGACAAATGTCATAGGAACAGGGATACGTTCACACTATCCTGACAAATCCAGCACAGTCTCTGGACTGAAATCCTGCAAAGGCTCATTTTGAACCACACTTCAAGGATAACATCAGCTCCTGGGGACTGACCACCACACCACTAGGTCACTAAAAGTGGACAATAACTGTGCAGGAATTAATAAAAGGGGAGAGTCATAGCATCCCTACAGTGTGGAAGCAGACCATTCAGCCCATCCAGTCCACAGTGACCCTCCAAAGAGCATCCCACCCAGACCCAGCCCCTTATCCTATCCCTGTGACCCTGCATTCCCCATGGCCAACCCACCTAGCCCACACACCCCTACACACTACAGGGTAATTTAGCATGGCCAATCCACCTAACCTGAATTCAATAAAAATATCTGGAATCAAGAATCTAATGATGACCGTGAATCCATTGCCGATTCTCAGAAAAACCCATCTGGTTCACTCGTGTCCTTTAGGGAAGGAAACTGCCATCCTTACCTGGTCTGGCCTACATGTGACTCCAGAACCACAGCAATGTGGTTGACTCTGAATTGCCCTCTGGGTAATTAGGGATGGGCAATAAATGCTGCCTGGCCAGCAATGTCCTCATCCCGTTAACGAATAAGGAAAAAGAAACCTGCACATCTTTGGACTGTGGGAGGAAACCCACGCAGACACGGGGAGAATGTGCAAACTCCACACAAACAGTCACCCAAGGGTGGGATTGAACCCGGGTCCCTGCTGCTGTGAGGCAGCAGTGCTAACCACTGAGCCACTGTGCCGCCCTCTTTTGAAGTAAAATGCCTCATTTAATAGCAATGTGCAGTGCCGATGGTTATCAATCCCTTTTTTTACCCTCTCAGCAAATTTTGCTTTTGGTGGTTTTCCTAGTACTGGTCATGCATAGCATCAAACACTTTCAATCTGATTTTCAATCAATCAAACCCTTAATTTTCTTCCTTTCCCTCCCAGAAATTGCTGTTTCTTATTAGAATACAGTTCCACAGAGAGTTGCTGGAGCATTTGAGATTAATAGCTACACGCTGATAGCTAGATTGCATTAATCGGAGCGCGGAAAATTCTAGAGGCGTCCACACGTGTGGAAAAGGTGGTTCCTCTTGTGGGAGAATCTACAGCTAAAGGTAACTCTTTAAAAATAAGAAACAAGGAGAAATGTTTTCTCACAGAAGATTGAGATCTTTAGGGCTCTCTTCATAGAATCATAGAATCCCTACAGTGTGAAAACAGGCTCTTCGGCCCAACAAGTCCACACCAACCCTTGGAGCATCCCACCCAGACCCATCCCCCAACAACCCACCTAATCTACAGACGCCTGAACACTATGGACAATTTTAGTTTAGTCAATCCACCTAACCTGCACATCTTTGGACTGCGGGAGGAAACCGGAGCACCCGGAGGAAACCCACGCAGACACGGGGAGAATGTGCAAACTCTACACACACAGTCGCCCGAGGGTGGAATTGAACCTGGGTCCCTGGCGCTGTGAGGTAGCAGTGCTAAGCACTGAGCCACCATGCCACCCATAAAACGAGACTTTCCAAGGCTCGCCACTCACTTCACCAGGAAGAAGGCGACACCTGGATTTGAACTCAGATCACAGAGTTCAGAAGCCAGCGCATTACACCGTGGTAACCAGAGCTTACACCAAAAAAGGTTGCATAAGCAAAGATTTTGAATGTTGTAAGGCAGAGATAGATTGATCTTTGAGAAGCAAGGAGATGAAAGGTTTTCGAGGGCGAGATGGGAATGCAGATTCACCATGATCTTATTGACAGTGGAGCAGACTGGAGGGGCTGAGTGGCCTACTCCAGCCCATAATTTACATGTCTGCATAAGTGTAAATGGCTAATGAAGGGGGTTATTGACACTGTTGTGTACTCCAGAATCATGGAGGACAGACGAGGCCCTTCGGCCCATCAAGTCTGTACTCGCTTCTGTCAATCTTCTCCGTCTGTCGCCAATCCCAGTGGCAGGATTCATACAGGGGTCAGGCAGCAAGTGTTGTTGAGAAATTGGAGAAATGCTGAGCTCATCTGGCAATCACCTGATACCTCTGGCTTCCAATAAAGGCCCAGAAGATAGGAACCAGGAGCAAGTTCCCAGCAGCTTGTTAGCTTTCCTCACTTAGCAACATCGTGACTTTTTGTCTTTTTATTCACTCACAGAATGAGGGTGTCACTGGCCAGGCAGCATTTATTGCCCATCCCTAATTGCCCAGACGGCAGTTAAGAGTCAACCACAATGCTGTGGGTCTGGACTCACAAGTAGGCCAAACCAGGTAAGGATGAGTTTCTTTCCCTAAGGGCATTAGTGAACCAGATGTTTTTTTTCCAACAATCAACTCATGGTCATCATTAGACCCTTAACTCCAGATTCTTTATTGAGTTCAAATTCCACCATCTGCCATGGTGGGATTTGAACCTGGGCTCCCAGAGCATTAGCTGAGTTTCCTGAATTAACGGTCTAGCAACAATCCCAGTAGGCCATCGCCTCCCCTCTGAATGTTACTATCCAGACTCTATTCAATCAACAGCATGGCCCAGGGGTTGAACTCAGGAACTTTTATAACCTGTGTGACCTATTGAAGCAGCTTCATGATCAACAAAATCACTGTTTCATTTCACTTCAACATTTGAGAGATTGTCAGGTTTTCTTCTTATTGAAGTGGAGTCCGTCTAAATACTGAACGTTTTTTTAAAAAGAGAACAGTAGGTTAATAATAATATTTCTTCTAAAGTACCTTACAACATGTCTCTATATTCTATAAATACAAACTGTTGCAATCTCTCTCTCCATTCTAACCTTTTGTCCATTGGGTGCTTTCCCTGGAGAAATTCCTGGTTCGCCTTTGTTTCCCTGTAAAGGTAAGAGGGTAACAGTTAACACAGGTTAGCTCTCCCATTCTGAGGATTCATGAAAATTCCTCTTGATGTTTTTTAAACACAGCTCAAGATTCATTAAATCAATTCGTGATTTGATGAGGAGTACAGAGAATTTTTACACGGATGCGTTTAATCCTCAACACTGCAAATGCTCCGATAGAAGGAATCAAAAGTTTCACTCAGTTTAGCTTCTGGGAGATTCTCACAAGGAAAAGTGAAATGTGTTATCATGATTACTGCACTCTGTCATCTGCACATAGGAATGAGAGGTCCAGTACATAGTTTGGTAGCTCATTTGGAACTTATTTCAACAGCCAGAGCGTATATATTAGAATCAATTTTATTAATATCTACATCTGTATTAATATTCATTACTATAAATGAGTAAATGTATGTCTTAGTATGATTAATTTGTATATGTGCATTTGCACTACATTGTACCTGTATAATCATATAACTAAGAATAATGCACAGATACGTAGTTGTATTAAAATACATGTACATAGTAACATTGTTACACATGTACAGTGTATCAATTACTATGATTGATACACTAATTAAAATTACTACATACATGTGCAACAATGTTACTATAGAGCTGTACATTAGTGCTACTACTTCAATGTTTATTGGTATTACTATGTACCTGTGAGTTTATGTACATGTGCATTAATATCAGTGTTAATGCACTGTCATGATTTCATGGTTATAGAGTCATAGAGTCATACAACACAGAAACAGACCCTTCAGTCCAACAGTCCATGCTGACCATTTTCCCAAACTAAACTAGGCCCACCTGCAACATCCCTCCAAACCTTCCCTATTCATGAATCATCCAAATATCTTTTAAATGTTGTAACTGAAAACATCCACCACTTTCTCAGGAAGTTCATCCCACACATGAACTACTCTCTGTATAAAAAAGTTGCCCATTGTGTCCTTTTTAAATCTTTCTACGCTCACCTTAAAAAAATATGCCCTCTACGTTTTAAACTGCCCGCCCCAGGGAAGAGACCTTTGCAATGCGCCTTATCCATACCCCTCATGATGTTACAAACCCCAATAAGGTGATTAAAAATGTACATGCTCCATTCAGAAAGCTTCTGGGTGAAATCTTCACTGGGGCAATGTAGTCAAATGGCTCCTCATCTATTGCTTGCGCACTGTGGGCTGCATCAGGCTCAGCTGGGAGCCCATGGCTTGTTTCTGAGACACTTGTTTGTAAGTTCAAAATCCCACACTGGGATTTGAGCACAGATCATCCAAGCTGCCTCTCCAGTACACCGAGGGTGTGCTCCCCTGGCAGAGGTGTTGTCTTTCTGATTTTAAACCCCATCTGCCTACCCTGGTGTATGGAACACAGATCCTTTAGCACTTCTCGAAGAAGTTGTAAGGGAGTTATTCCCACTATCCTGGTCACCAACAGGAGATGATCATATTGAGTATGCTGCATGCAAAATTAGCTGGCAAACACTTCACTACTTGTCTGCTGTGATGAGAGCTAAATATGTCTATTTGCCTATAAATGTGGATATGCAGGAATAGGCCACTCAGCCTCTGTAGCCTGCTTTGCCACAGTCATGGTTTCTGTAAAGTCACCTTGTGAAGCTGATGTCAGGGAGTATCTGCAGGTTCAAACTTCTACATTATCTTCAGAAACCCAGATAATAGGAACAGGAGTAAACCATTCAGCCCTTCGAGCCTGCTCCACCTTTCAATTATGTTCATAGCTAAGCCTGGACAATAAGTAAAGATCTGTGGAAGTGAACAAAGACCTTTCTTTCACACAGTTTCATTCAATCGCTCACCCACTGACTTTCAGAACTTGTGCCTTGCAGAGGCACAAAAATGTGGCTCTACTGTTCCATAAGATCTGATCGTGGGCTCAACTCCACTTTCCTGTCTGCCTTTGACACCCTCTTTTGGTCAAAATCTATCTTCCCCCGTCTTAAAAATACTCAGCAATACTTGTTCCACTGCTCTCTGGGGAAGAGAGTTCCACAGATTCATGATCCTCTCGAAGAAAGCCCTTCTCCTCATTTTCATCTCAAATAGGAGTTCGTTTCTGGCGAAACTGTATTCCCCGCCCCCTCAGTAATTAAAAACCAAAAGAACTGCAGATGCTGTAAATCAGGGACAAAAACAGAAGTTGCTGGAAAAGCTCAGCAGGTCTGATTTAACTCTAACGTTAAATCAGAGTTAACGTTTCAAGTCCAGTGATCGGTTCTGAGGAAGGGTCACCGGACCTGAAACGTTCACTCTGATTTTTTTTCTTCACAGATGCTGACAGACCTGCTGAGCTTTTCTAGCAACTTCCATTTTTGTTCCTCAGTAAACCTCACTCCAACAGGGGCACCCTATTGACGTTGATCCTGATAACTCCTTCTTTAATAAGGTTGACTGTTGGCGGCAGACGATGGCCAAGTGGTATCATCACTGGACTGTTACTCCAGAAACCCGTATAATGTTCTGGGGACCTGCATTTGAATTTTGCCATGGCAGACAGTGGAATTTGAATTCAATAAATATCTGGAATTAAGACTCTAATGACAACCATTGTCAGAAAACCCATCTGGTTCACTAATGTCCTTTAAGGAAGGAAACTGCCATCCTTACCTGGTCTGGCCTACATGTGACTCCAGACCCACAGCAACATGGCTGACTCTTAACTGCCCTCTGGGCAATTAGGGACGGGCAATAAATGCTGCCCCAGCCAGCGACGCCCTCATCCCGTGAATGAATAAAAGAAAATACTTCTTTGATGAACGCACCTTCTCAGTTCAACAGAGATGCTTCCGACAATTAATTAATCTATTTACAAACTTTTAGGGAAGGAAACTGCCATCCTTAATCTATTTACATACCTCTGACTGAGTGGACTCATGAATAAACGAACATTCCCACACAATGCTGACAGATCACCGGCACACAGAGGCATCTTCAAGGTCCTCAAAGCAGAAGTGCTGTAAATCACTGGGTGAATGATCGAATGAAGAAGTATGACTCTGATAGAGAGGGAAAATGGGGCCACAAGGCATACTGCTGCTGTGTGCGCGTTGTAACTCCTGCCCAGGGATCTGCCATCACGGTATACCATGCTTCGCTGCATTGTGCCACCCTCACACATCTACAGTGACACATCTGTCCACCACTCTGTGACATCTTTCATCCAACTATCACCTGGGTCGACCCCTCTCTCTGCAGTCACCACACTGCCCTCTGGAAGAGATCTCTGTAGCATTTCAGCTCTGATCAAATGGCTGAAATACCGACAATTTATCTTCTGCATGTCACTTTTCACAGTCCTTTTTGCTCTGGCAGTTTTGACCACCTCCTCATTTGTCTCATGGTCTGCATGTGGAATGTTGCGCATTTTAAAGGCCTCTATTTACTTCCACAGATCCATACGTGTTGTCCAGGCTTAGCCACAAACATACCAAATAACAGAACAGGCTCAAAAGACTGAATGGTTTATTCCTGCCCCTATTGTTTAGGTGCACTACCCTCCAGTTCACCTAACCAAGGGGCAGCGCTTCAAAAGCTTGTGATTGCAAATAAACCTGTTGGACTATAACCTGGAGACGTGTGACTTCGGACTTTATCCACCCCCAATCTGACACCGGCACCTCCACATCATGCCTATTATCTATGTTTCTGCACTGAAACAGAACATACAATCTGCAGATATTGTCCGACATCGGATTCACAAAACTAATTTACAAAAACTGGCACCTTGGTTTTCTGCGCCTTTACTTCCTAAGCTGAGTTTTTCCAACCGTTAAGCAAACAGTGGAAAATGCAAACTGACCAGCTCAACAATGGAAAGCCCTAGTCTGTATCTAATGCCAATCAGCATTATTTTGTGCTACAAAGCCTCCAGTTATGTAATGTAACTATTTACATTACAACATACATTGTGAAATATGGCTGGCTCAGGACTTGGGGGGAAAAGAAATTCTACAGGCACCAGAGACAGGAAGCTCGGAATTTCTATGGAGTTTGCATCTGGGATTATGTTCAGCATGGACTGGTTGGACCAAAAGGTCTGTTTCCATGCTGTCTCACTCTATGACACTGTGAAGCATTCCCATTATTTTTAAAGCATGGACAAACAGAATGTCACTGAAGTTTCTGGTTTTAGAAGGCACTGAACACTGCTGAGTTGTTATATCTGTCTCCCTCCATCTCCTCAATTCTTCATTCACTTCTATAAGTGTAGAACTATTGGCAATATTGACTTGGAAATGTATCGCTGCTCGTTCACTGTCGCTGGGTCAAAATCCTGGAATTCCCTCCCTAAGGGCATTGTGGGCCAATCTACAGCAAGAGGACTGCAGCAGTTCAAAAAGGCAGCTCACTCCCACCTTCTCAAGGGCAACTAGGGACAGGCAAGAAATGCTGGCCCAGCCAATGATGCTCACATCCCACAAATTAATATTAAAAATGCAATGTTAGCAGTGACACGATTTGGTTAAGATTCACCATGTGTCTGCGTGGGTTTCCTCCGGGTGCTCTGGTTTCCTCCCACAGTCCAAAGATGTGCAGGTTAGGGTGGGATTGGCCGTGCTAAATTATTCATACTGTCCAGGGGTGTGTAGGTTAGCCAGGGGAAATAGAGGGTTACAGGGATAGGGTCGGGACGGTTGAGAGTGGATGGAATTCTCTTTGGGAGGGTCATCGTGGACCTGTTGGGCTGAATGGCCTGTTTCCCCACTGTAGGAATTCTAAGGGAATCAGGGGCAGCTGTGAAACATGGATCTTTTGTTATTTCTTCCTGGCAGACTCCTTCTGTTGGTATAAGTGTACATGGTATCCACAAGTCATTTTCTGTGTCTGTGCGTGTGTGTGTGTGTCTGTGTGAGTGTGTGTCTGTGTGTGTGTGTGTGTGCGTGAGAGTGTGTGTGTGCGTGTGTGCATGTGTCTGTGTGTGTGTGTCTGTGTGCATGTGTCTGTGTGTGTGTGTCTGTGTGTGAGGGTGTGTCTGTGTGTGCGTGTGTGTGCGTGTGTGCGTGTCTGTGTCTGTGTGTGAGTGTGTGTGAGTGTGTGTCTGTGTGTGCGTGTGTGTGTGTATCTGAGCATTTGTGTGTGTTTGTCTGTGTGTGTGTGTGCATGTGTCTGTGTGTGTGTGAGCATTTGTGTCTGTGTGTTTGTGTGTGTGTGCATCTGTCTGTGTGCTTGTGTGCATCTGTGTCTATGTGTGTGTGTGCGTGAGAGTGTGTGTGTGTGTGCATCTGTGTCTGTGTGTGTGTGTGTGTGTGTGTGCATTTGTGTCTGTGTGTTTGTGTGTGTGTGCATCTGTGTCTGTGTG
>NC_063359.1:37299306-37328721 GCF_021869965.1 Rhincodon typus | reverse complement strand
TGTGTCTGTGTGCTTGTGTGTGTCTGTGTCTAAGTGTGTGTGTGTGTTCGCGCGCGCGCGTGTGTTTGTGTGTGTGTGTGCATGTGAGCATTTGTGTCTGTGTGTTTGTGTGTGTGTGCATCTGTGTCTGTGTGCGAGTTTGTGTCTGTGTGCTTGTGTGTGTCTGTGCGTCAGTGTCTGTGTGTGTGTGTGTGCATGAGAGTGTGTGTGTGTGTGCATGCGTGTGTGTGTGTGCATGTGAGCATTTGTGTCTGTGTGTTTGTGTGTGTGCGCATCTGTGTCTGTGTGCGAGTGTGTGTGTGTGTGTGTCTGTGTCTGTGTGTGTGTGCGAGTGTGTGTGTGTGTAAGCGAGAGTATGTGTGTGTGTGAGCATTTGTGTCTGTGTGCTTGTGTGTGTATGTGCGTCTGTGTCTATGTGTGTGCATCTGTGTCTGTGTGTGTGTGTGCGTGTGTGAGAATTTGTGTCTGTGTGTGTGTGTGCATCTGTGTCTGTGCGCGAGAGTGTGTGAGTTTGTGTCTGTGTGCTTGTGTGTGTCTGTGTCTAAGTGTGTGTGTGTGTGTGCGTGCGCGCGTTTGTGTGTGTGTGTGCATGTGAGCATTTGTGTCTGTGTGTTCGTGTGTGTGTGTGCATCTGTGTCTGTGTGCGAGAGTGTGTGTGTTTGTGTCTGTGTGCTTGTGTGTGTCTGCGCGTGTGCGCAAGAGTGTGTGTGTGTAAGCGAGAGTATGTGTGTGTGTGAGCATTTGTGTCTGCGTGAGCATTTGTGTCTGTGTGTTTGTGTGTGCGTGTGTGTGCGAGCATTTGTGTCTGTGTGTTTGTGTGTGTGTGCATCTGTGTCTGTGTGCGGGAGTGTGTGTGTTTGTGTCTGTGTGCTTGTGTGTGTGTGTGAGCATTTGTGTCTGTGTGCTTGTGTGTGTCTGTGCGTCTGTGTCTATGTGTGTGCGTCTGTGTCTGTGTGTGTGCATTTGTGTGTGTGTGCATCTGTGTCTGTGTGCAAGAGTGTGTGAGTTTGTGTCTGTGTGCTTGTGTGTCTGTGCATCTGTGTCTAAGTGTGTGTGTGTGTGTGTGTGTGTGTGTGTGTGTGCACGCGCGTGCGTGTGTTTGTGTGTGTGTGTGTGTGCATGTGAGCATTTGTGTCTGTGTGTTTGTGTGTGTGTGCGCATCTGTGTCTGTGTGCGAGAGTGTGTGTGTTTGTGTCTGTGTGCTTGTCTGTGTCTATGCGTCTGTTTCTATGTGTGTGTGTGCGTGTGTGTGCGTGAGCATTTGTGTCTGTGTGTGTGTGTGTGTGTGTGTGTGTTTTAGAGTGACCGATCTGCTACTAAACCTGAGTAGTCATGGAGGTGCCCTCTGAGCTTGCCCAGAGCCTTGATGACCTGGTCTGCTGCCAGGATCAAGGATGCTACCTGATTGGAATCTGGAAAATCCCAATTAGCTTCCACCAAATTGGTCTTCAGTGGCTGTGCATTACTTCAATCTCAGCCCTCCCGAACCCACCGCAGAGTCATTGAACTGGGGGTAGGATGCAGACTATCTCACAAAAAAAAAGCCAGCAGTGCTACTTTCACCTCCTTTCCCCAGCCAGGACTTTCATCTAGTTTTTAGCTTTATATCATCCCATTTGGAGTCACCTTTGTAGTCAGAGATAGTAAGAACTGTCGATGCTGGAGTCTTTGTAGTCAGTTGTGTAACTGCTACTCTGTCAGATCATGATTTCACATTGACATCACTGGAATTTTAATTCTACTATTTCTTGCAAACTTAATGATCTTTAGATCTATTTGACAAAGCATTCAATTTTATCTCAGTTTTATCAAGGAATTCTCGCCATACATGCAGTCAGTGATGTAATATCATCAGCCACTTCCTGCATGGTTTGCAAATTTGGCCACCATTCAAATAGTTTGAACTACACTTGGAAGCTAACAGAATTTAGTGTTACAATCAATTTCCTGAGCACATATAACAGGCGTTGGAAAAGATTTGAATTTGTAGACCAAGTGCTGCAACTCATTTTAGCTCAGCAAAAACAAAGGAAGATGATGCGTATGATAATGGAAGAAAGTCTTCAAAAAACACAATCGCAAAACACTCGGCATGAGACAATTCATTTAACTGCACAGAAGAAAATCAGTGAAAATGATTCCCTCCAGACAAGGACTTGGCTCATTATTCACCTAAGCAATTTCTTGGCATTATTTGAACTTTCAATCAAGACTATGATAAACCTATGAAACGATGTGAGTTCCAGGAGGCTTTTTTTCCTCCCCTTACAGACTACTGTCAAACTGGGAAAAAGTGAGGAAAAATTATTGTTGGGATAGAAATTTCCAATCCAGTCAAACCTACAATCTGGACTACTTCACCTCAAGCTAACTTACTCCAAAAGAAAAATGAATGGGGCGTGGCGATTCTGAACATCCAAATCTGTGCTGTAGCTCAGATCTTTGAACTCATTAAACTACTGCATTTATCACAGAATGAACTGACCGCAGAAGGCAACCGTTCAGCCAATCGCACGCATACTAGCTCTCTACACGAACCACTCCGCTCCTCTCTGTGTGATGGCACTCAGATTTGAGAGGGTAAAATTGTTGAAACTAATTGCTGATTACTCTTGTGACTTTACGAACAAAACATTATACGTTGCGAACAGGTCACTGCTATAATTTGTAAGATGACATTAGATTACACATGAAATGCAACACATGCCTCAGAGACTAGCTGGTATATTGAGGTATACACACACACCCACCCACACACACATTCACACAGACACACACACATGCATTCACACATACACACACACACACACACAGACAGACTCGCACACACACACACAGACAGACAGACTCGCACACACACAGAAAGACAGACAGACTCACACACACACAGACAGACAGACTGACACACACACACACACACACACACACACCAGACAAAAACACGTGTGCAAACATTCACGTCCAACACAGTCTGCCTGATTGCGTATTTTATGAATATCGAAAAAGAGACGAGGATTTACTCACACCCACAGGTTATCCCAGAGCACTTTACAGCCAGTGAAGGATATCTGATGTGCAGCCAATATTGTAATAAAGGTACCATGGCAGCCAATTTGTGCATGGCAAACCCCTACCCACAGTAACACGATCTCAAACAGATGATCTGTTTCAGTAGTGTTGATTGAGTTGTGAATATTGGCCAAGGCACCATGGAGAAACATTAAAACAAAGAAACTAGCAGCAAGAGTAGTCTTCGGCCCTTTGTGTCTGCTCCATCATACAATATGATCAGGGCCGATCATTCAACTCAGTCCCCTGTTCCCACTTTCTCCCCAAACCCTTTGACCTCTTTAGTCCTAAAAACTGTATCAAATTCCTTCATGAAAACATTCAACATTTGGCCTCAACCACTTTCTGCGGCAGAGAATTCCACAGGCTCCCCACTCTCTGGGTGAAGACATTTCTCCTCATCTCAGTCCTAAACAGCGTAAGAGGTATCCACAACCTGTGACCCCTGGTTCTGGACTCCCCAGTCACCAGGAACATCCTTTCTGCGTTCCCACTGTCTAGTCCTGCCGGAATTTTCTGTAAGATACCATCCCACCCCCATTCTTCAATTCCCTACTCATTTTCAAAGCAGTACCATGGGATCTGTTATGCTCGTTTGAGAGGGTAGACAGTGCCTCACCTTCGCATTTCACCCAGAAGAAGGGATCTCCAAAAGTGCGGCACTCCCTCTGCACTGCCATTCGCTATCAGCATCGAATTTACGATTAAACTCCTGAATTGGGTTTTGAACCTCAATCAGTTCCTGGTCCCTTGAGCCTCAGTTGAGAGAAAACACACCCTGTACCGAAACAGGCTTCCATTCTAAGCATGCAATTCAATCAGAGCAGGACCTGAAGCAATTAACTAGAGGTTACATTCTTTTGAACAAACTCTTTTTCAATTATATTGCTGAAAAGTGAGCCACGTTGTCAAATCGTTTCATCTTGCTCTGACCACAATAAATGTTAAATTTACCAAATTTCAAATGATCACATTTTTTCAATCCCCAAGCGGTTAGGTATCTATTGAAGTATACCTATCATTAAGCAAATCCCTTCCAGAGACAGATTACCAATCTAGTCAATAAACAAAGTTATTTCATATTTCTCACACAAAAATATTTGTGTCCTTCCAGCAGATTCTGCAATCAACTCCTTCTCTGTACAGAGATAGTAGGAACTGCAGATGCTGGAGAATCTGAGATAACAAGGTGTAGAGCTGGATGAACACAGCAGGCCAAGCAGCATCACAGGAGCAGGAAAGTTGACGTTTCGGGCCTAGACCCTTCTTCAGAAATTTCTGTTATCCTTGTTATCTCCTTCTCTGTACAGACAGGGAACAAGCTTACTGTGAATGCTTTATTTTGCAAACCACAATTGTCACAATTGCAGCTGCGTGAACTAGTTCAAAATTCAAGTAATGGGATGCTGCTTGTCATCTCAACTCCAGGTCATCTCTGCAGGAGTTCCTCAGGGTAGTGTCCCAGGCCCAACCATCTTCAGCTGCTTCATCAATGACCTTCCCTCCATCATAAGGTCAGAATTGAGGATGTTCGCCAATGATTGCACAACGTTCAGCACCATTCATGACTCCTCAGATACTGAAGCAGTCCATGTTCACATGCAACAAGATCTGGACAATATCCAGGCTTGGGGCTGACAAGTGCAGTGCTATTCACATCACACGAGTGCCATATAACGACCATCTCCGACAAGACGGAACCTAACCCCTGCCCCCTGACATTCAGTGTTACCATCACCAAATCCCCCATCCTGAAGGTTGTCACTGATCAGAAATCAAACTGGATCAGCCATATAAATACAGTGCCTACAAGAGCAAGTCAGAGGCTGGGAATGCTGCAGTAAGTAATTCAGCCAAAGACAGTCCAATACCTTCAAGGCACAAGTCGGGAGTGTGAAGGAACACTCCCTATTTGCCTGGATCAGTGCGGCTCCAACAACACTCAATAGGCTCAGCAGCACCATCCAGGGTAAACCAGAGGCTTGACTGGAACCACATCCACCATTTCGAATATTTACCATGTGGAGGTGCCAGTGTTGGACTGGGGTGGACAAGGTCAGAAATGACATGACACCAGGTTATAGTCCAACAGGTTTATTTGGCATCACAAGCTTTCACAGCAGATTTCAAATAAACCTGTTGGACTATAACCCTGGTGTCACGTCATTTCTGACCTTGAATATTCACGTCCTTTTGCATTTGCAAAGCAGCGGCAGTGTGTGCCATCTGCAAGATGCCCTGCAGAAATTCACCAAGATCCTGGAACAGCACCTTCCACACCCATGGCATTTACTAACGAGAAGGACAAAGGCAGTAAATACAGGGAGCCCCAGCAATTACAAGTTCCCCTGGAGCAATTACTTCTTAACATTGAAAGGAAATCTGTCACCTTATTGGTGAAAGGAATACTCCAGGACGGCAGTCTGAATATCTATCTCCTATCCAATTTGTCATGCAGTAAGATGATGAGTATATTTCAATCCTCGTAAATAATCTCCTGTTCTGAGAAACTGCTGTGGGTTTGTTCACAATGACAAACACTTGAGTAATAATGCTTGAGGTTTCAGGTGCACAGTATTGACAATGTTAGAAAAACCTCAACACTGGCCTGTAAGAACAGTTAGCAAGAAGCAGCCTTTTCAGCCTTTGGCATCAATGCTTATGTTGTCACAGAACGTGTGGCCATCTTTAATGAGAATCGGCAACAAAAAAAAACTCAATCTGGATGGGTGTCTGCAGCTAATAGTGTCCTTTCCAATACCTGCACAGATGCTGGGACTAACAGCAACAATATCCCTTTTCCTTCCCAAAAGGATCTTTCTTCCTCCCTCACTGGCAAACTGACAAGTGAAAATGTGCGAATGTATGAATCAGGGTGCTCAGTTCCTCCAGCCTACTCTCTCTGCCATTCATTAAGATCAGGGCCACCAATCTGTTTACTAACTCAACTCCACGCGCAGCCCCTACCCAATCACCTGAGATACTTGAATAAAGAAAATGTCAATCTATCTTCACCTTAAGCATACACATTAACTCTAACCCCATTGCTCTGTGAGGAAGAATTACAAAGACTCACGCCTCTCTGATTAAAAATTTTTCATAGAATCCCCACAGGTGGAACAGGCCATTCAGCCCATCAAGTCCACACCAACCCTCCAAACAGCATCCCACCCAGACCCACCCTCCAGCCCATCCCTGTAACCCTGCATTCCCCATGGCTAACCCACCTAGCCTGCACATCCCTGGGGCAATTTAGCACGGCCAATCCACCCTAACCTGCACATCTTTGGGCTGTGGGAGGAAACGGGAAAACCCAGAGGAAACCCACACAGACACGGGAAGTGTATGCAAACAGACCCTTCGGTCCAACTTGTCCAAGCCGACCAGGTATCCTAAATTAATCTAGTCCCGTTTGCCAGCATTTGGTCCATATCCCTCTAAACCCTTCCTATTCATGTATCCATCCAGATGCCTTTTAAATGTTGTAATTGTACCAGCCTCCACCACTTCCTCTGGCAGCTCGTTCCATACACACACCACCCTCTGCGTGAAACAGTTACCCCTTAGGACCCTTTTATATTTTCCCCTCTCACCTTAAACCTATGCCCTCTACTTTTGGACTTCCCCCAACCCCATTCACCCTATCCATGCCCCTCATGATTTTATAAACCTCTATAAGGTCACCCCTCAGCCTCCGGTGCTCCAGAGAAAATAGCCCCAGCCTATTCAGCATCTCCCTATAGCTCAAACCCTCCAACCCTGGCAACATCCTTGTAAATCTTTTCTGAACCCTTTCAAGTTTCACAACATCCTCGCTATAGCAGGGAGACTAGAATTGCATGCAGTATTCCAAAAGTGACCTAACCAATGTCCTGTACAGCTACAACATGACCTCCCTACTCCTATACTCAATGCACTGACCAATAAAGGCAAGCGTACCAAATGCCTCCTTCACTATCCTATCTACCTGCGACTCCACTTTCAAGGAACTACAAACGTGCAATCCAAGGTCTCTTTGCTCCACAACATTCCCCAGGACCCACCAGGAGCTGCGGCTTGTCTGAACACCAACATTGTGAAATCCGCAGCAAAGGCTAGCCAACAAACCACACGCGACTTCCACTATAAATTTAAGTCAAGTTTAAGCGTCCACCAGTGTGGAAATAAATTTGGGAATAAAAGTGGTCGCTTTTATGCTTCCCCTTTGTATTTGTTCAAAGCTGTTTTTCCTGTCTTGTCTGCCAAATTCCAATTCCTGGACTGGGAAGAGCAGGTCATTGATTCCCAAATTAACAGCCAATGCTGGGCTTGCAACCAAACACAACCAGCAACACACCATTTATCAGCTTCCAGTGGTTCCCATCTCCCTGTAGGAACTTGGATCATTCTGAACATAATCTTGCTGATGAATTAATCTTTCCTCATCGCTAACGATTCGTATGCCCCTATCACAAGTAGTTCTTTCTATGTTTTGGGTTTCCTGAGAGACCTCTACATGAAGGTCATGTTTTGAATTTGTAGCCATTCAGAAAACAGTGAGCTCAGTCATTAGCACTGCTGCCTCACAGTGCCAGGGACTGGGGTTCGATTCCACCCTCGGGCGACTGCCTGTGTGGAGTTTGCACATTCTCCCCGTGTCTGCGTGGGTTCCCTCCAGGTGCTCCGGTTTCCTCCCACAGTCCAAAGATGTGCAGGTTGGGGTGGATTGGCCATGCTAAATTGCCCCATAGGGTCCAGGGACGTGCAGGCTAGGTGGGTTAGCCATGGGAAATGTGGAGTTACAGGGATAGGGTAGGGGAGTGGGTCTGGGCAGGTGTGGACTTTCGAGATTTTACGAACTGAAAAAAAAAGGAGCTGGATCAGGCATTTGGCCCTTTCAGCCTGCCATCTCATTCAGCACCTTCATACTTGATCCATCAACCTTTACCTTAGAAATCCCTCATGTCTAAGTATCTACAGCTTTGTAGAGTAGAGAATTCCACAACCCTTTGAGTGGGGCAACTTCTCCTCATCTCAGTCTGAAAACAACCCACCAGCCTGTGTGATAATACTGTGGAGTGAAATGGGTAACAGTGGATCTTAACTAATTACCATTTTCCTTAAATCCTTTTTAACGGTGTTGCATAAAGTCAGAATCTATTTAAATTTAGTTCTATCCTTGCAGTTATTGCAAAACTGAAACGTATGGAGGAGGCGGGGGGGCGGGTGGGCGAGGTTGGGGGGCGGCTCTGGTTCCTGTTGCTCTCCGCACTGTCACAATCCCACAATTTGGAGATAAACAGGGGGTCTACACTTTCCAACCTCACACTGGCGATGAACCTTACGTCCAAACTGTGCCTGGTACAGAAGTGCTCTCTCGTTGCTGCTGTTTCTGGATGATGCCAGCTGCTGTCCTTACAGCGCAGGGTGGGTTTTTAGTGAGCATGAGAGGCAGGAGGAAATCATCCCCATTGAGACCCTATTCAGTCTCCTTTGACCCCCCACCAACCCCCCCTGCGGGTTCGCTCCAACGTACTTTATCATGGAGTAAAGCGTTACAGACTTGTGTTTGGGATTCGGATCTCCCCCCACTTTAGCCAAGTGCCAACCTGTCTGCTCCTTATGAAAGCCACTGCATGTCAGGTCTCTCAGTGTATCAAACATAACCAATATGCCAGGTCACTCCTGAGGCTGGGAGGCAGGGCCCCCTCCTTTGTAGAACAGTTGCCACCTCAGGCTCTGCTCTCTTGGTTTCATGAGATTTGGTCTGGGGATGGGTGGGGTTCCTAGCTCTTAGAAGGGCAACCTGGAACCGAGTGGATGGGCACTAGCATCGAGTGGATTCTATTACTTTTCCCAGCAAAATCCCAGCCGGACTCCTGGACGGATTCATCTGGAAGAATGGAGTGATATGGAACAATCCAAATTGATGCTATTGCAAACCTTTGCCATAGTTTGGAAGATAATGCAGTTCAGGGAAACAGGAAGACGTTAGGAATATTTACAATATGCAATACCTTTGTTAACAGAAATACAATGATTGCAAAGAACAACAGTGAAGCCAAACGTCACGTCACAGATTGCTGAAGGAACACACTTTATTTCAAAAGTTTTTGCCTTACACTCATCAGGATATTTGTAAGAATACCAATGAAAAGGAGAACAACATTTTATACCCTATCAGATAGGAGTGACAATTAATTGGGCATGGAGACAGCACCATGCAAGTAGCACTATTAACATTCAATATAAAATGTGTTCTCTTTTACAGTGGTATTCTTGCAAACTGTCCTGATACATGTAAGATGTAAAGCTTTGTCAAAGAATGTCTTTTTAAAGCAACACTCAAGTTCTGTATGAGCAAAGGTAATCATTTTGAAGAAAGCACCAACCTTTACACCAGGAGGACCAGGGCGACCCGGGTTTCCATGTGGTCCTTGGCGTCCCTAGTGAATAAAAACACAAAGAAATCAAATTACATGAATCTCACATGGACAGCTTGCTTCGCATCAGATTAAACGCATTTTATAACTCCCATCAGAATCAGCTCTGATCAAGAGTCACTGGACTCAAAACATTAACTCTGCTTTCTCTCCACAGATGCTGCCAGACCTGCTGAGCTTCTCCAGCAATTTCTGTTTTTGTTTCAGATTTCCAGCATCCACAGTTCCTTGTTTCACTCATAATTCTAATTATTCGTCAATACAGAGCTCTTACTCTAATGATCATTAGAAAATCGGAGCACAAGAAATGGGAGTAGGAATAGGTCATTCAGCCCCTTGAGCATTCTCTGTCATTCAGCAACAGTCACTAATCTTTTACCTTATCATCACCTTCGCACACAATCCCGATATTCCTTCATTCTCAAAGCACCCAAAAAAATTGCCCGGCCTCTGTACTGAATGTACTCTCTGACTGAGCAGCTGCTACTTTCTGCAGTTGAGAATTCTTAGATGAAGAAGATTTTCATCTCTGTACTTAAAAGGCAGCCTCCTTATTCTATAGCCCCTGTGTTCTTCAAGCAGAGGGAAAACATCTCAAGCCCCTGAAGAATTTTTTACGGCTCAATTAGATCACTTTCAATTCTTCAAACCTCCTGGAAAGGTAGGTCTGGTCCATTCAATTTCTCACGGGATAATCCCTACCTCCTAAGGACCAATGAATAAACCTTCACTGCACTCCCTTCAGGGCAAGAATATTCTTTTCTTTTCCCTTTAATTAACCCGCTCAGAAACATTACCACACAGCTCTGGAGCAAGTGGGGCTTGAACTCAGGCCTCTTGATCCCAGGGTAAGGACTCTACATCTGCTCTACAAGACGGCCCCTATAAGTATATTCTTCCTGAGGCAAGTCAACCAAAACTGCACTCAAAACTCCAGTTGTAGCTGTCAGGATTGTTGCGGGGTCCCCCAGCGGGACATCACAGAATGTGAGTTCCCACATTGGGGCTGTAAATCTGGTCCAATCAGGGAGCCCTGGCTGACACAAAAGCATGAATGTCAGGGATACTGGTGAGAGGCGGTGCTATTGTCAAAGGCAATGCATTTGTAAATAAAGAGTGAATGGTGATGGGATGCTGGCCTCTGAGGAGTTATGTTAGTAGCCTCCTCTACACCCTACACTTTCTGTCCAGTTATGGTCTCCCTGTTATAGTAAAAATATTATTAAGCTGGAGAGGCTTCAGAAGACATTTACCAGGAAGTTGCCAGGAATAGAAGCTTTGAGTTATAAGGAGAGGCTGTATAGGCTGGGACTTTTTCCACTGGCGCATAGGAGATTGTGAGTTGACCTAATAGAGGTTTATAAATTAATGAGGGGTATAGATCAGGGTATAGAATGGCAGGTGTCCCTTCCTCAGGGTGGGGGATTTCAAGACTTTGGGGGCATATTTTTAAGGTGAGAGGTGAAAGATTTAAAAAAAAACATGAGGGTCAACTTTTTTACACAGAGAGTGGTTTGTTTGTGGAATGAACTTCCAGTAGAAATGGTGGATGTGGGTACAGTTACAACGTTTAAAAGATATTTAGATAAGTTCATGAATAAGAAACGTTTGGAGGGATATGGGCCAAGCGCAGGCAGGTGGGACTAGTTTAATTCGGGATTATGGTCGGCATGGACTCGTTGGACCGAAGGGTCCGTTTCCATCCCGAATGACTTTATGACTCTGCAATATTGCACCTTGAGTAATTATTTAATTGATACCTGTGCAAATATAAGGTGGTAACATTTCTCTTTGCTTTTTTGGTTTAAACACATATAAATGAATGTGGCAACATACATACATTAATATGAAGTATACATCATAGACACAGACATTTACAGCATAGAAGGAGGCCATTCAGCCCAATATGTCCACACTGTCAACAAAGATATGTAGTTTTATTATGTATACAAGTCTAAATACCAGATAAAACAACTCAAACCAAGCATTGTACAACATGGCCATGTTTTCAATAAGCTTTTATTTCAATCATCATAAGTTGAAGTATTTTTTAGTGTGGTTCAATATTAAGACTAAGATGGTAATGTACTGGAGAGTGCTTTTGCTAGAGTGATTGATGGCATGCATTCCATTGTATACACTCAACAGTGCATGCTCATTAAATCAACTTGAGCAAAGACATGCTTTCTTCATTACTGCTCTACTCTAAGGGTCGGTTTAGCTCAGTTGGCTGGATGGTTTGCAAAGCAGTGTGATACCAACAACATGGTTCAATTCCTACACCAGCTGAGGTTGACCCCCAAAGAACTCTGCTTCTCAACCTCTCTCCCCTCACATGGTGGTCCTCTGGTTAAATCACCACCAGTTGTCTCTCTGTCTAATGAGAGAGCAGCCCTATAGTCTGGTAAGACTGTAGCAACTTGACTTGACCTTGGAAGTATAGAGAGATTACAGTGTGTTGCAGAACCTTGCCCGTTTCTCCTTCCAACTCCAAACAATCTACTGTATCTCAGGTTCCACTGGTTAAGTTGATGAAATCCACAGCTGCATATTGCAGCTAGAGATGACAGGCATGTGGTTTGTCTGTGGTCATGTTTAAGTGACCTTTAAGTCAAACTTGAGGTTCATCTCATTTCAGACTGTGTAACATCTGGCTCCGAAGTAGGACATTATAATGACACTGGAGTATCTCTGCAAGTCAGTACCATTCCAGCCAGTGAAATATTCCATCTGTTCAAGTAAAAGATGAGGTTCTGTCCACTTTTCGCTGGAATTTCTGCCTCTTTATTGAGAGGCCTAGGGTGAGAATTTAACAGATTCAAAGCCATTTTAGCCACTACTGGCCTGAATGGGCTCCTTCAGCACTGTAGTAGTTGTGATTTTTGTGAAAACAGAATCAAAATACAACCCGTAGGCAGGTACTGAGAAAGGCGATGTGGCTGTAGTACCTGGTCTGATTCAGTATGTGGTTGAGCAAGTTCAGGGCTGAGGAGATTACCAGAGGGTTGCAGCGGGAGAGAGATCCACTGAGGTCTTTCCAGAGGGAAGAGGATAACTTCTTCAAGGTGGAATTCCTTAGAAAAGGCTTCGCAGTGGGGTTATAACTCACTCAGATATAGCAAGAACTGCCAATGCTGGAGTCAGAGATAACACAGTGTGGAGCTGGAGGAACACAGCAGGCCAGGCAGCATCAGAGGAGCAGGAAAGTTGACGTTTCGGCTCGGGACCCTTGTTCAGAAAATACAACCGTTGGTTTACAGGTGTAAAATTTGATTTTCACTTGTGGCGATCAATGAGCACATGGTTGTTGGCGGGTGTGGAGAAAGAGGAGGGTGTCACGGAGGCTCAGCGGTTAGCACTGCTACCTTATAGCGCCAGGGCCCCAGGTTCGATCCCACCCTCACGCGACTGTCTGTGTGGAGTTTGCACATTCTCCCTGTGTCTGCATGGGACTGGCCATGCTAAATTGCCCACAGCGTTCAGGGATGTACAGGTTAGGTGGATTCGGCATGGGAAATGTTGGGGTGGGTGGGGACGCTCTTTTGAGGGTCAGTGCAGACTCAACAGGGCACTGTTGTGATTCTGTGAAATAAAGGAGGGTCAAAGCAATTCCTCGACATACTCACCCAATATGTCATCCTAGCAGGTGTCAGCCAAGGCTCTAGTACTTGACACTGAAATAAGTCTACAGAGGTCGGTGTCCTGTTACCCTTTATTTACATGAACAGTCCATGACTACAGTACTGCCTCATTCAGAGTCAGGTCCCAGAGTGCACCTGACACTCCATCTTTTTATCTGTCAGCCAGGGCTCCCTGATTGGACCAGGGTAACAGCCCCAATCAGGGAACTCCTAATCTATGAGGTCCTGCTGCCTGACCTTGTTACAGTCACTACAGACAGGGCTCCACTTAATGTCATACTGTGTGATCTGTTAATGCTATTCAAATGTTATTATAAACAGCTGCCAGGCGCAGCATCTGGGATCAACTCTGTCAAGGTCACTAGGGATGGGAAAATTTTACATTCTACACATATAAAACTTGTTTTGTCAGGAATAGGGAATTATGAACTTACTGCAAAACTGAAAACATTGATTTAACAATGTCTAACAGTTTTGCTGCATTTGTACCCAGACTGCTGCCAGAAAAATCAAAGTTCCCGTCAATTCACTGACTTCTAATTGGTTACAATCTATAAGGGACTCGAACAATGCATTCTGCAGAGAATTACAGGCAGATTTTTCTGTACTTCTGTGTTTAAATATGCAGATGCAGAATCTTGAGGTTGCAATCCAAGGTGTATGGACAGTGAATGCTGACAGACTCATCATCCTCGATAGCCCAAAATTCACATGGAGAGCTCATCATCTCTCAACCAAAGTGGGATTTGTAAGGGGAGCTTAAAATTTCAAAAATTCAAAAACTGAACCTCCTACATAACATTTTACCTCAGGAGTGAAACAGAGGCCAGGGTGTGAAAATGAGTAAGTATCCTAACTTTAATTTGACTGTGTAGATGTGCAATGCGACCAGCACACCTCTGATTAACAACTTTGTAGGTTTAAAGAGCATAAACAATATTTTTTCTGAACATTTACTTGATAAATTAATTTTGGACAGCTGTGTTCACAGCACAGTCAAACCTAACCATTCCGACTCATTCCTCCAATTCCTTTTAACAACCTTAAAGAAATGCTTCATTCAGGAAAGCTAACACAATGTTATTTGTTATGAGGAGAATTGAATACTGCTAGGCCATAAGATATAGGAGCAGAATTAGGCCATTCAGCCCATCAGGTCTACTCCAGCATTCCATCATGACTGATCTGTTCTCAACCCCATTCTCCTGCCTTCTCCCCGTAACCCTTGATCCCCTTATTAATCAAAAATCTACCTACCTCTGTCTTAAATACACTCAGTGGTTTGGCCTCCGCAGGCCTCTGCAGCAATGGGTTCTACAGTTTCACCTCCCGCTGGCTGAAGAAATTCCTCCTCATCTCAGTTCCTAAAGGGTCATCCCTTCACTCTGAGGCCATGCCCTCGGCTCCTATTCTTTCCTACTCGGGAAGCATCTTCTCCACATCTACTCTATCCAGGCTTGTCAGTATTCTGTAAATTCCAATCATATCTCCTGGCGTCCTTTTAAACTCCATCGAGTGCAGACCCAGAGTCTTCAACCGCTCCTCATGTGAGCTCTTCATCCCCTGAATCATTCTTGTAAACCTCCTCTGGACCCCCTCCAATGCGAGCATGTCCTTCCTTAGGTACGGGGCTCAAAACTGCTCACAACATTCCAAATGTACCTACCTACAAAAGTAGGTTATACTTCAGTTATATAGGGGTTTGGTGAGACAACATCTGGAGTATAGTAGTACTGGTCACCTGACTAAGGAGGGAGATAAATGCATTAGGAGCAGTTCAGAGAAGCTTTATCAGTTTAATACCTGAAATGGGGCAAGGGGAGGGGTGTGTGGCTGTCCTATGAGGAAAGATCGGCTCGTATTGGCTAAGGTCGAGATGAGCAAGAGATGACTTGATTGATACATATAAGATCCTGACTGGGTGGATGTGGAGAAGATGTTTCATCTTATGGAGGAATCTAGAACCAGGAGTCATGATTTAAAAATAAGGCGTCGCTCATTAAAACAGGGATGAGGAGAATTGTTTTCTCTCAAAGGTTCATGAGTCTTTGGAACTCTTGTCCTAAACAGGTGGTGGAAGCAGAATTTGTCAATACTTTTTAAGGCAGAGATGGGTAGATCCCTGTTAAGCAAGGGGGAAATAAGTGGAAGGCAGGAATGTCGATTTGAGGTGACAATTGGATCATCCATGATCTTATCAAATGGCAGAGCTGGTTGAGGGGCCAAATGGCCTCCTCTTGTCTCGTCTGTTTGTGGTCCTTGTTTATATGCTTGCATTTGTGATGCAGCAATTTAAGAACAAAGTGAAAAATAAAGTGTGATTACAATAACAAACACTATTGGGGGGGGGGGGGGACTTAATTTGGGGGTGACCTTTCTTTACCTGTATCATACCGCATTAGCCAGCTTGGATCTCTCTGTATGCCCTGCCACTCAGTTTGCAACAACTCCCATTGTAGCAATATTATTCTCCTTCAAGAGGCAGCCTGTCTTTAGGCAAAACAAACAGGCTGCATGTACCATTGTCGGCAGTGAAATAGCGCTGCATACACTGAGCACTGTGCAGGTACAGCAGGAGAACAGCAGCACTGGAGATGAAAGTAATTTTATTCACACATTGGACATGGACATCACTGGCTGAGCTCTAGCTGCTCCATGAGAAGGTGGGGGTGAGCTGCCTTCTTGAACCGCTGAAGTCCATGTGCTATACATAGACCCACAACGCCATTAGGAAGGTAATTGCAGAATTTTGACCCAGTGACAGTGAACAAACGACAATATATTTCCAAATCAGGATGGTGGCTGTCTTGAAGAGGAACTTACAGGATGTTTTGTTCCCATGTATCTGCTGCCCTTGTCCTTCTAGATGGAACTGGTTACGGGTTTGGAAGGCGCTATCTCAGGATCTTTGGTGAATTTCTGGCTGATTTCAATGCATTCACCTCATTATCAACATTCTGGACATAGCATTGATAAAGAACTTGGATGAAGAAGTTCAAAAGTGTCAAGTACTTTTGAAAAATGGTGCCACTAGAATTTGATATACTCACACAGTATGAACAGAAAGAATTCTTTTGGTGGATAAAACAATTTTGTAACAAGATCTGCAATTAACTGCCTGGTCCTTGAAATGTTTTTTTTTTCCTTTGCAACTCTGGCAGTGATGAAGAAGGAGATAGTAGCAACTGCAGATGCTGGAGTCAGAGACCACACAGTGTAGAGCTGGAGGAACACAGCAGGCAGGCAGCATCAGAGGAGCAGGAAAGCTGACGTTTCGGGTCAGGGCCCTTCTTCAGAAAGAAGGCTTACAGAGGAAGGCTTTTATCTGTGTAAATGCTGCAAAATACTATTGACATTGCAATAGCATGTATCCCTCTTCATTTTCATACTCTTGCCAGTTGCCCCAAGCTCAAACACAAACTTACATGCAGATTTCATTCAACTCTCTATTCACTGTCACAAACAAACAGTCTCGTCTTGTCTGAATGTGGCTCAGATTAGAATCAATTTGAGTCATAAACAACTCTTTCCAGCTGAAGGAAGTATTTTTACATCTCTCATCTCACTAATTTACCACTTTAATATTTTTTGATGGACAACATTTCTATACATTCAAACAGTGAAATATGAGATAAATAAAGCCAAGCGCACAGATTGTAAAAAGCTCAAAAGGGAAGTTCACACACCATTTGTACCTGAGTCCTGATGCCATTCACTTCATGTGTGACTGTGTTCTTGTGCAATGTTGATTTGCACAAACATCACAAGCTATTTCTGTTACAGAAGACTATGCACTGGAGCAAGCCAGCTGCACCAAACTGTTTCAGTCAAACTGACAGATGTTCTGGTACTAAAGTGGTTTAATGTTTTTTTTTCTCAGTCCAATATGGAATCAGTGGAAAATGAGCCAAAAATGGAACATAACCCAATCCAGCCAATTTTCAACAACTAATTGTAACTCACAGTCTTTGCAATCAGCTGAAATAGCTTTTGTCTTTTCCTCTTGAATAGGTCTGAGCAATATTGAAGTGCATCGAGCCCACTGAGTCTCTTACATAGCGAGCCATTCTACTATTTGCATCTTTCACATGTTTGAAATCTGGCCAATGGTCAGTAAATGGAACATGATTAGATGCTTTAATTCCTAAGCCAGAAGTTTCATATACAGATTATATGAACCCTACTTAAGACAGCTGTAATGTTACAGATAATTTTGAACAGCTCCAATTATTAATGTAATAAAGAATTCAATTGGAACCAGCTGGTGTGAACAACTAGCTCCACTCCAGCTGGTGTGAACAAGTTGATTCAAGTCAAATTCAGGCAAGGGAGTTGTTGTAATTAGTTTCTTGTGAAAGGCTCTGACTGACATGCACTCACGTTCAACCTACATTAGGACACACTGGGTTACCTCAGACCCCAGCATCGGCAGTTCTTACTATCTCTGGGTTATTGCAGTGTATGGGTTTACATTGAGCGAACAAGTTTGCTGAGTTCTCCAACATATGACCCAGATATCCATTCTCCCCATGTGGTATTCCCATTATGGCAATCTGATGGTTTTCAATCCCCTGGACAATGATAGGGCTTTCACTGTGCCTGCATCTTTGCTGAAGGTAATATTATTGTTTAATCTTGTTGATAAAGCCAAGTTTGGATATCCCAAACTCTGGTTTTGAATCCGTAAACAGGTGTCAGAGTAGGCCATTCAGCCCTTTGAGCCTGCTTCCTCCATTCAAATATGATCATGGCTGATCATCCAACTCAGTCCCCTGTTCCTCCCCCCACACCCTTTTGATCCCTTTAGTCTGAAGAACTATATCAAATTGCTTCTTGAAAACATTCAATGTTTTGGTCTCAACCACTTTCTGTGGCAGAGTCAACCTTTTTATTGGATTCCCTATTCTGTGGTGGGAATGGCTGCCAAATTTGCCTCAAAGTGAAAGGGTGATTTTAACTTTAAATCCCCCTTTCAGACCAGATGAGACTCCCCACTCTCTGGGTGAAGACATTTCTCCCCATCTCAGTCCCAAACAGCCTTCTCCTAATTCTTAAACTGCGATCCAGTCATCAGGAACATCCTTCCTATGTTTACCCGTCTAATCCTGTTAGGATTTAATTGGTTTCTATGAGGTTCCCCAGCCCCCCATTCTTCTAAACTCCAGTAAATATAGTCTTTATTGAAGTGTCTTTTGAAGGGGGAGTAGGAACAGCAAAGAATTTCCGATAGTCACAGGTACGCACTCGATGTGAACATGTATGGGTATGATTGGATAATATAATCATGTGTACTAATTTGAATATGATTGGACAATACAATCGTGAGTACTAAAGTGGCTATAAACAACGTGAGCACTGTTGGATAGAGATATGAGTGAGTAAATGCGAAACCTTTTGACTGAAAGCTTGTTATCTTGCAGAAAGAGTGTAAAGCCATTATTTTTATCGTAAAGTTTGAGTTGTGCACCATCTTTGATGGGTACATCTCCCATGCATGCATGAATAAAAGTTTAAACAAAGAAAACTGAGTCTCGTCTGGTCTGAAAGAGAGATTTAAAGTTAAAATCACCCTTTCACTTTGATTGAGGCAAATTTGGCAGCCATTCCCACCGCAGAATAGGGAATCCAATAAAAAGGTTGACCCTGACAATCCCAAGTTTTGGACTGGTAACTCCAGCTTGGATGAATTTATGCATCCTTGTCATAACAGCAGGGTCAAACAGGGACGTTAGGCCATGCCAGAGAATGAAATCACAGGAAAAGGTGTACTGATGGCTGAAAAATGTTCTCGTCCACCTCCCGTGTGTAAATGCACCGAAGACATTTTCAATGTGGATGAAATCAGGCTGTTTTGTTGCCTTTTACCACGTCGCTGTTGACCGATTAAAGATGAAGTGAGAATGGTGGGAAGCAATGCAGGAAACGTGTCACTGCTGTGGTTTGTGTCAATGTGGGTGGCACCGAAAAGATGCCAATTCTTGTGGTGGGGATGCCCCAGAAACCATGTTGCTTTGCGAACGCCAAGACACCAGCATATGGCATGAGCTTAACAGAACCCTCCTGGTGACTTGCAGCATCTTTGAGGCACACATTGGGAAAGTGGACAAATCACATTGAAGGAGGATAACGAAGATGGTTACCCTGGTGAGCCTAAGAGTTTTGATGAATGCCGTCCTGCTCACCAGCGTGGTCCCCAAACTGAAACAAAAAAGACCAGAACGATGCTCTGCCATTTTGTACTGCAGGACAAAAATACGGGAAACATTGCACTGGCAACATTTGTGATCTCTCTGAAAACATTCGCGCTGAGCAGAAAAAGGTGAATGAGATTTTCCAGAGCTAACTCCCAACGTCTTTCAACACCTTTTTACTGGACAGGAAGAGGCCATTATAAGGTGCAAACAAATTGGAAAATAAATGCATTTTTCACATACTTATTGTGTTTTCATTTCTTTTTGGACATAGAGCCCATTTGTAGGCAAATCGAGTTACATAGAGGCTTCCTCTGTTATTTCAAAACTCCACTCAACATGGACTTGTAGGCAAGCTCCCAGCTATTTGGCTTTTTTTTTGTGATATAACTGCACTTGGACTGAGCAAAGCTATAGCTGATGGGCCAGGAGTTGTTGCCAACTCGGCAGTAAGGTTTACAGGAATCACAGAATTGTTTCGTGCAGGGGGAGGTCATTCAGCCCATCATGCTTGCACCAGTTAGTGGTGTTTGCCTTTGTGTGCAAAGGGGATAGAAGTTCAGATCTGAAGGAGATGTGTGCTTAAATGCCAACATCTTGAAGTTGCTCTTGATGTGAGTTTATCTCCACCAGGGTGTTTTACCTGATGCAATAGTTAATATAAGAAGCTGGGTTTAAATATCCTGGTCTTGAAGAATCCAACAGAAGTTTATTACAGCTTTTATATACGAACATTACATTCCTCCAGCACTGTCTGGGCTAACATTAAGACATTAGATTACAGCTGAGCAGCCAGCTTCCAATAGCATGTATTGTTTCAAATGACTTTTTTCATTTGTGCATGGGATGTGGGCATTGCTAGCCAGGCCAGCATTTATTGCCCATCCTAACTTGCCCGGAGGGCAGTGAAGAATCAACCACGTAGCTGTAGGTCACATGTACACAGAACATAGAACAGTACTGCACAGTACAGGCCCTTCAGCCCACAATGTTGTGTCGACCTATTATCCTACTAAGATCAATCTGCCCTGCATACCCTACATTTTACTATCCTCCGTGTGCCTATCGAAGAGTCGCTTAAAAGTCCCTAAAGTATCCGACTCCACTACCACTGCCGACAGCGCATTCCACACACCCACCACTCTCTGTGTAGGCCAGAATGGGTAAGGATAGATGGCAGATTTCCTTCTCTAAAGGACATTAATGAATGATATGGGTTTTTCCAACAATCGACAATGGTTTCATGGCCATCACTGGACTCTAAAATCCAGATTTTTAGTGAATTCAAATTCCACTATCTGCCATGGTCTGTAGATTAATTGTCTATGAATAATACACTAGGCCATTGCCACCCAGCCAGGGTAGGAGGTTAAGATGGAGTATGAACCCTTATACCTCAGGTCACATGCTGTGAAACAGTGACAATATCACGAGCAAGTTTCTTAAGGGTACATTCACATACTTCCCAGTAGGCATCACACAACACAACATAAAACTGTTCCACAATAAACTACCCCAAAAAATGACAATAACTGCCTATCTCGCCATTGAAAAGTGGTATCTTGCATGGCATGATATATTTCCATGCTGGGTACTACTTGTACTCACCACATAAAGTTAAGTCTAGCCATTTCAAGTGTAACTAACCTTTTAATTATGCAACTAGTTATGACCAGCCAAAGTCTGTCACTGAAAATTAACCATAACAAACTTGGAGGCTCATTCTTTCCCATAATAAATGTTGAAAGTTTTAAAATTGCAAAAGTTTTTATTTTTCCATTCTATCTCTCTTTTCACCTCCCTTAGTCTAAACTTCCCCCGTCTTTATTTCATTTTGTGTGTCTCATTTGACACTGATTTGACCCTTTGCTAATTGACACTTCCTCTTGAGTCCTTGAGCTACATATTTCACAATCCTTCCAAAGGACAGGTTAAAAAGACACATGCATCATCGCTTGTTCCCAGCAGCTACATCCTTCACTGTGATCGCCCAAGCTCACACCTGCAGCAATTTGTCTTGAAAAAAAGTGTTGAAACCTAAAAATGTGTGAGTAAGTCTAACTAAGAACACATGTTCCTGAGATGTCACAGCAAAATCCGGGCTTGGGAAACGCCTAGTTCTAGATGCGCTAGTGGAAGTCTGATGGAACTGAGTTTAGAGAGGATAGTGATAGACTTGAAGAGGGTGCAGGCAGACTAGTGGCATGGATGGTCACATGGCAGATGAAATTTAATCCTAACAAGTTTGGAGTGATACATTTTTTTAGAATCCCTACCGTGTGGAAACAGGCCCTTCAACCCAACAAGTCCACACCAACCCTTGGAGCATCCCACCCAGACCCACCCCCCTACAACCCACCTAACCTACACATTCCTGGACACTAGGGACAATTTTAGCACGGCCAATCCACCTAACCTGCACATGTTTGGACTGTGGGAAGAAACCGGAGCATCCGGAGGAAACCCACGCAGGCGCAGGGAGAATGTGCAAACTCCACACAGTCAGTCGCCCGAGGGTGGAATTGAACCCGGGTCTCTGACGCTGTGAGGCAGCAGTGCTAACCACTGAGCCACTGTGCCATGTAAAGACAGTCTAACATAAAGGGTCCAACTTTAAAAGATGTTCAAGGGTTGAAAGACTGCTATTAGTAAGGGAAGAGACCCAGCAGCAAAGAGGTAATGCTGAACTTTAGACAAAGCTAACTCAGAGGAAGAAATAGCCTAGTGGTATTATCACTAGACTATTAATCCAGAAACCCAGGTAATGTTCTGGGGATACAGGTTCAAATCTGGCCATGGCTTATGGTGAAATTTGAACTCAATTAAAAAAAAAATCTGGAATTAAGAGTTTAAAGACGATCAGGACACCATTGTCATTGTCGGGAAAAACCCATCTGGTTTACTAATGCCCTTCAGGAAAGGAAATGGCCATCCTTATCTGGCCGGGCCTGCATGTGACTACAGACCCACAACAAAGTGGTTGATTCTTAACTGGGCAATTAGAGACGGGCAATAAATGCTGGCCTGGCCAGTGACGCCCTCATCCCGTGAATAAATATGTTATAAAGTGGAGATTGAACCGCTCCCCCAAACAGAGAACTAAAACCAAAACACCCAAAGAGGAGCACCTGGTCCTATAATTTGTAAAAGGAGTGTGAAAAGTGGTGTAACCTGCCTTTCAGCAACTTCTAGTGGCTAAAGAAAATAAATCCCTGACAATGACTTTACAATCAACAAATAACAATTTGTTTATCTAACTCTAACAGTGAACAAAATAACTAAACTGTTAACACACCGAATAAATCCCTTCTAACTACTAACTATTCCCGAATAAAACAAGATTCTCACAGTACGCTGTTCCAATAAATACAAGTCTCACTTACATAAAAAGATACAATTTAGTCTCTCAAAATTACAGCCAGATTACCTGTCTTCCAGAATGTTCTGTGCCTTCTCCATCGATTCTTCTGTCAGGAATATTAACTAGTTGTGCCATTGATACCATTGTTATTTAGATGGTGCTTTCTCTAAGACATAGAGGAGTCTGTGAAAGCCAGTGATTATCTCTTGAGAGCTGAGGGCCGTTAGCTCTGGTGGATGGCAGCTAGCTCTGGGGTCTTTGTCCAACTGCCTCCTTCTTTCTATACCCTTGATGACATATATTTCTTACAATAGGATTGGTCCTATGTTGTCAAAACCATCAGATTTAAATTTAATAGGTTTTTGGTATCTAAATGCCTGGTTCAAATTGATTGGCTAAATTCAAAAGTCTGTTGTCTTGCTTAAAAAAAAGCTGCTATTTGGCCTGCTAACTGTATGGCCTTTCGATACAAACATTTCAATTCAAGTGCTCTCTGTCAGCTTGCAAACTTTCAAGCTGCTGCTCATAGACATCCATTTTAAATCTCTAAGCACAGAAAAAGCACATTATCTTTTAAAGGGACCACACAATGCTTCTTCCCTAGCATTTTGCAAGCACCAAATTCTAACTTCCTGCCTTCCAATCTACAAGTACTTTACCCAACTTCGCAACAAATAAAAAAACTTAGACTACACCAGTTAAACCTCAGGTATTTTTCTTATGCTTGTTCATGAGGTGTAAACATCACTAGAAAGGCCAGCATTTATTGCCCATTCTTAATTGCTTGGAGGGCAGTTAAGAGTGAACGATGTTTTGTGGGTGTGAAGTCACATGTAGGCCAGACCAGGTAAAGATGGCAGATTTCTTTCCCTAAAAGACATTCGTGAGCCAGATGGGATTTTATGGTAAATGATATTAGTTTCCATTGGACTAGCATTTTTTAAATTCCAGATCTTTTAAAATAAATTTATTACTAGGGCACTCTGTACAGTTCTAGGCAGCACAATATAAGAATGCATTAAAGTGAGCTCAGAGATGGTTTATGAGAGTGGTTCTAAGGGATGAGGAACTTCAGTTAGGACGATAGATTGGAGAGTTTGTGGCTGTATACCTGGGAGAGGTGAAAGGTAAGAGATTTGATAGTTTTAAAAATCAAAAGGGGTCTGGACAGAGTAGATGGGGAGAAACTGCTCCTGTTTGTAAAAGAACTGAGGACCACAAGGTACCGATTTTAAATTGATTTGCAAAAGAAGTGAATGTGATGTTAGAAAAAACACAGCAATGGCTTGGATCTGGAATGCACTGTCTGAGACTGCGGTGGAGGTAGAGATAATCAAGATTTTGAAGAGGGCATTGGATAGCTAGTTAAATAAAAATAATATGCATTGTTAGGGAAGAAAGTGGGAGAATGGCAATAAGTCATATCGCTTATGAGTGCAAGCCAAAAGCATTGGCAGCAGAGAGATCAAAAGATCATACAACCTAATTCGTTTGTACAGTTTTGTAGTACTTATTATTATGGTTAGACCCTTGGCATGCGACTCTTATACCTAGCATGTTATTCCTGTCATTTAGTTTGTTCCAGCACCACCTTATTTTTAATTTTTTGTAATTACCTCCCTGCCTCACTTAATCGCATTATAGGTCATCTCTTCAGTTATCCAGCTGTTTGACACTTCAAACACTGTCTAACTCTCTTGGTCACCCACAGAGGCACTCATTCTGACACTACACTCACACCAGTCATATGATCTTTTGATCTCTCTGCCCGTGATCTCTCTGTGTCTGTGTGCTCTTCTCTCTCACTGCACCTGACGAAGGGGCAGCTCTCCGAAAGCTTGTGATTTCAAATAAACCTGTTGGACTGTAACCTGGTGTTGTGTGACTTCTGACCTTGTCCACCCCCGTCCAACACTGGCGCCTCCACACCAGAAAGGGACAAGTAGGTGGAGGAACAGAAGAATTTTGGGATACATGCGAGCAAATGATTGAAGGTTTTGAGGCAGGTTGAAAAAGCATACGGTGTTATAAGCAGAGACATACAGTACAGGACCAAGGAAGTTACAGCAAAACTTTAAAAAGCACTGGCTTGTCCTCAACTAGAGTACTGTATTAAATTCTGGGCACAACGCTGTAGGAAGGATTTGAAAGCATTAGATAGGGTGCGGAAAAGATCTGCAAGAATGGTTCCAGATTTGAGCGATTTCAGTTTAGTAAAGCTTAGAGAGGAAGATTTACAGGAGATTCAGAACAGAGCAGGAGACTCCTCCCCAAAGTCCTCAACTACATTTATTCTTCAATCAACATCACAAGGAAAAGGGGAGATTATCTTGTCATTATTACAGTGCTGTTTAGAGAGCTATGATGCCAAATCTTTTCGTTTCACATTCAATGGGATGGAAAGAAAGTCAAATATCAAACGATTGCCTCATTCTCTTCCAGCATAAACTGTCATCATCGTTTTTGTCTTTGTCCTGATGAGTGCAAGACAAAAGCATTTTACAGGAGTCGGCTGTGCATAGATCAGCTGCTGCAGTTCCTGGACTAAAAGTTCCTGCAAAAGTACTTAATTGGTTGGAATGTCGTGTAGTTGTGACAGATCCCAAGTAAATGCAAGTTTTTCTTTTCTTCCTTATCCTAGTGAAATTGCAAGTTGTCACACAACAGCCGCCAGGATTTGAACATTTGAGATATAAAAATAGACTGGGAATTTTTTCACTGAAGTGTAGGAAGTTAAGGGGTGACCTTACAGAGGTTTATAAAAGCACAAGGGGCATAGATAAGTTGAATGACAAGGTTTCCCTAGGGTGGGGGAGTTCAAAACTAAGGGACATATTTTTAAGGTGAGAGGAGAAAGATTTAAAAGGGACATGAGGGGCAACATTTTTTAAACAGGAAGTGGTCCGTGTGTGGAGCGAACTGCCAGAGAAAGTGGTGGATACACGTATAGTTACAACATTTAAAAAGACATTTGGATAAGTTCTTGAATAGGAAAGGTTTGGAGGGATATGGGCCAAGCGCAGGCAGGTGGGACTAGTTTGGTTTGGGAACATGGTCAGCATGGACTGGTTGGACCGAAGGGTCTGATTCCATGCCGCATGACTCTACGACTCTAAGAAGACAGTTATGGAATGGCAGCATTTGGACAATGACAACTTATAGGATTTAGGACATTACTTGTGCATCAATAAGATCAATCAGGGAGAGAACAAATTTAGGAATAAAATCCCAAATTAAGAACAACTGATGGCAAAATTACATTTTCCCCAGGAGGACTGTGTCTTATCTTCAGCAGTTTTCAAACAAAATATCTAAAGAGGCAACCACCACTGCAGCTGACTGTTCAATGGGCACACGTACCTTTCTTCTCCTGCTACACCATTCTATTGAACAGAAAGACAGTATTTTATTTGTAAAATCCCAGCAACATTCCACAATCATGGCATTTATTTAGAAGCACAGGGTAATCCTCCATCTCCAGCGAAACATTTTCTACAACTATGTTTAAAGTGAAGAACAAAAACAGAAGTTGCTGGGAAAGCTCAGCAGGTTTGGCAGCATCTGTGAGGGAAAAAACAGAGTTAACGTTTCGGGTCCGGTGACCCTTCCTCAGAACTGAAACATTAACTCTGTTTATTCCTTCACAGATGCTGCCAGACCTGCTGAGCTTTTCCAGCAACTTCTGTTTTTGTTCCTGATTCACAGCATCTGCAGTTATTTTGTCTCTTTTTAAGTGTAGAACATTGAGCAAAGCATTATGATCCCAGTGAGAGAACCGTAAACCAAAATAACCAAATTTACCAATGATATCCACCATCTGAAGAAATTATCATTAAATTCCCATTTTAATGTAGTCTGCACTTTAACACGAAACAGGAACAATCCAAAGCATACATCATTTAACTGGCAAATAATGCTTCAAATAAAAAGGTAAATTTCACTTTAAATAGTCAAAACAACAGCCACATTTTATATAACCACTAGCATCCACATCACTCTCCACATACATGCTGCATTACACAGCTACATCATTCCATAATAAATTGTTCTTTATTCTCATACGGCAAGTCTGCCTTCCTATCTGCCATCAGCTCTCACCTTTGGGTTTTGTGGGTATAACTCTCATCAGCAAAGCAGCTTCTACAAACCCTCTGTCCCTCAAGGAGGAGTTCTCTCCCTCAGGTCATGATGGTTCTGATGATTCAGCTTTTTGGAGTTAGCTTCAACTGTCAACCAATTGCACTCCAGTTTTTGGTTTGCCCAATTGCAGGACAATATCCAGCCTTCTTGTAACTCCAACTTAGGGAAACAGCCTTCCAGGTTTTAGACCTTTTTAACCAGCTTGCACAGTACCTTCAAGGGCTCCTGTTTTCTTTTCTGTAAAACTGAAATTCTGACCTCTTACTGGGAGCAATTTCCTTCTTCCCCTCATAGCAATTCCCCTCACAGTATCCTTCTGTCCCTGCCTGCTTTCTCTGAGTCCACATCTGTGTCCTGATTGTCTTCATCCTCCAGTTCCTTTGCTTGTACCTCTGCTTTGTCTGCCAGCCACACAGTTTCCCACTTATCCTCCTTCCTATTGGTACTGCTTCCAGGTCAACAGTTACCAAGTGACATGGGCCAGGATTATTCACTATCCAAGAAAATTACAACTGACCTCTTCATAATTGTTCCAAAGACTTAAAAGTCCTTTTTAAACATTCTTAAAAGCATTTACAAATTCCACCAGCGTTTTAAAGAAATTACAAATTTGCTGCGCTCCCTCCAGGTCATAAAAGAAACTACCGAGCTACCAAACAATCACACCTTAGCAATCCACAGGATATCTCAAAATGCTTCCGAACCATAAGTCCTTTGAGCACAGTCACAATGTTACATAAATAAATGCATTGTTAACTTGCAAAGCTTAGCGATTGCCATAATGGATGAACAACTGGTGCAGCAGTAGAAGATGGTTGGCCCTAGGACAGTTCCCTGAGGAACTCCTGCAGGGATGTCCTGTAGCTGAGATGACTGACCTCCAACAACCACAACCAGATTTCTGTGTGAGAGGTTTGACTTCAAATAGCAAAGAGATTTCCCCCAATTCCCACTGACTCTCTGAGACCAAGAAACTCCCTATCTGACTGTAACTAAGTTGTAAATGGCAAGTATTTCCTACATCCAGATGCAGAATCAATATCTGGCCTGATAGACAGCACCTCCTCCCCATTGGCTCAGTCCTGGACAGAGATGTTATCCTGGATCTTTTTTTTTGCAAATCCCTGAGTGAGACTTGAATATACGATCTGGTTAAGAGTTCTACCAGCTGAGTAAAAAGGAGCTTTTATATGTTTTTTAAAATGTTTTTACTGGTTGAAATTGAACCAAACCAGTGTTAGTTAACAAAGGGTTACTGTGCATTTAACATTTTCGTCTATTCCCAGTTGCTGATTGGACATCCAACAGAACACAAGCAACATTTTCATTCACTATTTTCTTTGGTTAAAATGTTTAAATCTTTGACAAATAGCCAAGCCAATTCCTTTAAATATTTATGTGTGAAAACTGCTAAACCAGTCTCTATTTTTCTTCAGACTAGGTCTTATTTATGCATTGGGAAATCTTTCAGACAACCAATCCTTTCTTTTCTAAATGAATGCATCAAACATTTCAAACTAAAAATTCCAATAGCAATCAAGGCAATAACCTAATGAAATGTGCCTTTCTACAACTCATATTGCCAAAATAAATTCTTACTTTCTTTCTCTTGACAATTGGAATTTCCACATCTGCTATAATGCGAATCAGATGCACCCTGGATCACATCAATTCTAGAATGCCTTCAACCTCTTACATAATTTACTCTTCCAGGCTGAGTATCCCAGTGAACTTCAACAATGTAGGCAACATGTGCTCCAGTGGATTATAAAACTGCTTCTAGCTAAAATTCCAGATTCTTTCAATCACCATTATTCACAAAGTCACCACAGATGTTGCTATATTGGCAGATAAAGTTTACTGCAAGCTCGAGGCAGTCATTAAGGAGAGGAGACAGTGGGGCCCCTGACAGTGGATGCATCTTGTTTATAGAACAGAAATAAATCAATGTAATCCAGCCCGCGCTCAGTGCAGTTTAATAAAACCTGGAGCCAATTGAATCCCAGCAACAGTCCGTCATAATGGCATTCCTCCAGAAACACTAAATTATGCTACATTTCCGGGCAGATTAGAGATACAACAAATAAACTCATTTCCTGCACTCCTCTGAAAGTGAGTGTTTTAGTTCGGGTAAGGCTAGAAAACGGAGACCAGCAGGAAGCCATCTGCTGGCGAATGACAAATGATGTGGAGGATATCTCCACCTGGTCCCAATCTACTCCCATCTTTCGCAGAGAGTACCGCTCGTGCTGATGCTCAGTTCGGGTCCCATTGGGGTCACTCAGCTCCTGACCTCATTACACCGTTTGTCCAATCATGGATAGAAAAGCCGAACTGCAGAGGTTGAGATGAGAATGGCTGCTCCTTGACATCAAGGTAGCATTTCACTGAGCGTGACGTCAAGGAGCCCTAGCAAAACTAAAATCAAAGGGAATCTGGGGGAAAACTATCCGCTGGTTGGAGTCAAACCTGACACATAGGAAGACGGTCGTGGTCGTTGGAGGTCAATTATCACAGCTCCTGGACATTGTTGGTGGTCAGTTATCTCAGCTCCTGGACATTGTTGGTGGTCAGTTATCTCAGCTCCTGGA
>NC_063359.1:37261658-37299296 GCF_021869965.1 Rhincodon typus | reverse complement strand
TCTCAGCTCCTGGACATTGTTGGTGGTCAGTTATCTCAGCTCCTGGATATCTCTGCAGGAGTTTCTCATAGTAGTGTCCTAGGCCCAACCGTAAGACCATAAGGAAAACTGAAGGAACTGTGGATGCTGTAAATTTGAGAGTTATGAGAGAGGGTCACTTGACCGAAACGTTGACTCTGCTGTCTCCTCGCAGAAGCTGCCAGACCTGCTGAGCTTTTCCAGCAATCTCTATTTTTGTTTCATAAGACCATACAAAAAAGCAGCAGAATTAGGCTGTTAAACCCAAGCAGTCTGCTCTGCCATTTGATCATGGCTATAATGTTTCACAAACCCATTCTCCTGCCTTCTCCCAGTAACCTTTAATCCCCTTTCTAATCAAGAACCTATCTATCTGCCTTTAAGACATTCAATGACTTGCCTTCCATGGCAATGAGTTCCATAGTTTCTGGCTGAAGAAATTCCTCCTCATCTCACTTCTAAAAAGTGGTCCCTACACTCTGAGGCTGTGCCCTCAGTTCCTAGTCTCTCCTACTTGTGGAAAGATCTTCTCCATGTCCACTCTATCCATCTACAGCAATGGCCTCCCCTCCAACAAAACGTCAGAAATGGAGATGCTCGCTGATGATTGCACAACGTTCAGCACGATTCATGACTCCTCAGATACTGAAGCAGTCCATGTTCACATGCAGCAAAACCTGGACAATATGTCAATCTTCAGGTTGACAGGTTATCTTCATGCCAGACAGTGCCATGCAGTGACCATCTCAAACAAAGACAGAATCTAACCATCGCCCTTGATATTCAATGACATGGCCACTATTGAATCCACCACTGTGAACATCCTGGGGGTTTACCACTAATCTGAAGGATAAACAGGGACAGGCAACAAAAGCTGTTACAGACAGCAATACGCACATCCCATCGCAGAATAAACTAAAAACATGACATGCCATGAAGTAACAAGATATCAGTCCGTGCTCACAGTTTCCAACAGGATGTACACAAGTTAACTGCATTCATAATGAGAGAAGAAAACGAGCCCCAACCACTTTCATGCAGCTTTACAAAACAGGGCAGGGGGTAACAGTTAGTTTGGACGGCTGGTTTTGTGATGCAGAGTGAAGCCAAAAGCATGAGTTCAATTCCTGCACCAGCTGAGGGGTTACCATGAAGGACTCTCCTCCTCAACCTCTCCTCTCACCTGAAGCATGGTGACACCCAGGTTAAACTATCACCAGATGTCTCTCTCTCTCTATGGTGGCTTTCTCTTCGACTGGTAATGACAGCTGCCTGGTGACCTCCAAAGCTTTTTTTTTAACAGTTTCTCTCTGCGCTGCGACTGAGTTTGGAAATCTATGGCAGTCATGCCAATAAATGATCACATCTATCACTGGAAAATACCAATATCTTACATCAGGCTTGCAGTTTGTGGATGCCTAATCTTGCAAGTTCATAAGTCCGCTCAGACATAAGGGGAGGCCATTCAGTCTACTGAGTCCATGCTGGCCGCCTGTGGTGCAATTCAGTTCGTCCCATTCTCCTGCTCTAACTCCACAGCCTCTGCAAATCAATTTCTCTCAGGTTCTCATTCAATTTCCCTTCGAAATGAATCACCGTCGGCCCATCCACTAAGCAGTAAATTCCAGGACCTTACTACCCAGTACATAAAGAGATTCTCTCTCTTCATCCCTTGTACCTCTTGTCCAAAACTATAAAATGCAGTCAAAACCAGAAAGAGCTGTCAAAACCCAGCGGGTCTGGCAGCATCTGTGGGGAGAGGTGACGTTTCGAGTGCTGTCACAATGTCATCAGAACTCATCAGAAAACCTAATCCTTACAAGATCAGTTAATGGTAACTCGTTTTCTTTGTCTCCCTTATGTCAAAAATTCAGAGATTAGCTGAGATTTCCTGCAGCTCAAGTTGATTGATTTCTATCCAACGTGGCTTCTGATTTCAATTTCATTGGCCAAACATTCCTTCTGCTAGTCTCACTGCCTCCATGTTGCACGAAAATTGTGCACATCCAAGTCGCCTGCTATAAAATATTCTGTCCAATGATCCCTCCATGATTAAGGTACACTAGATCCCTGAGCCTGAGGGCATCAATCTTCTAACACCTCTTCACCATCTCATTCCATGGAACAAATTCATTATCCCACTCCTGACAGACACACAATGGGGGCTTATTGGGGTGGCACGGTGGCTCAGTGGTTAACACTGCTGCCTCACAGCACCAGGGACCCAGGTTCAATTCCACCCTCAGGCAACTGTCTGTGTGGAGTTTGCACATTCTCCCCATGTCTGCATGGGTTTCCTCCGGGTGCTCCAGTTTCCTCCCACAGTCCAAAGATGTGCAGGGTAGGTGGATTGGCCATGCTAAATTGCCCACAGTATTCAGGGATGTTTAGGTTAGGTGGGTTAAACATGGGAAATGCAGGGTTAGGGGAATTGGTCTGGGTGGGATGCTCTTTGGAGGGTTGGTGTGGACTTGTTGGGCCAAATGGCCTGTTTCACACTGTAGGAATTCTATGATTACAGCTCAGCCATCTGTGATTGGATTACTGCTTGCTGCACACTCTAAGCATTGACCTTCAACTGTTTGGCCTCTGCTCCTTAACACTCAGTCCCAAGATGACTTTGACTTTCATTTTTCATTACGGCTAACAAAGTCTTGTCATCCGTGCTGTCTGTCCCTCTGCCTCCCAAATCCCTCGACCTATTGCTTAGTGTCCAACAAGGCCTAATTACGTCCATGAGAAAGTCTCCATTGTAACAGTGGTACTGCTAAAATGTTGCTCAAGGTCAAAATCCTGGAAAAAAAAACCTGAACAAAAATGTAGTCATCTATTGGGTTTGTAAAATCAGAATGGAAAGGTTTTGTAATTGAAAAAATAAACTCTCAATTCATTCCAGTAAAGGACCGATACTGACTTTCCACTTGTACTGGAGTGTAGGGAATGAGGCACCATGAAACCTGGTTTCCATTGCTACATCTCCATTATCGACTCGTGGCAAACTGCAGCAGGTTGGGCCATAATAGTTACTACTGGAGCTTGGATGAGCAAGAGGCTACTTGGCTGATGTATATAAAAACCTGAGGAACTGGGCAGACATGCACATGGGAAGGAAGTTTCATCTCGTGGAACAATCTAGAACTGGGGCCACTGTGTTGAAATGGGGCGTTGCCCATTTGAGACAAAGATGAGGGGAACTTTTCTCTGAGAGAGTAGTGAGTCTTTGGAGGATGGAAGAAACAGAATACTTTTAAGGCGGGGTAGGTAGACTGTTGCTAAGGGAGGGGGTGAAAGGTTTACAGGGTAGGTGGGAACATGAAGGAATCAGATTCGCCATGATCCTACCGAACAGCAGATCAGGCTCGAGGGGCCAAATAGCCTACTCTTCCTCCTAATTTGTTTCTTTTTAGGATTCCATCATAGAGTCATAGAGATTTACAGCATGGAAACAGGCCCGTCGGCCCACTTGCCCATGCCACCCAGTTTTCACAATTAAATTAGTCCCATTTACCTGCATGTGTGCAGCAAGACAGAAAAACATCTGCAAAAGATGTTGTGATGTGTGTCCGGGATTCAAAAATTATTCCCGTCACACACTAAAGAATATAAATTTCTGAACTTATGACTAGCATAAAATAATACCAATCTTAGAAATAAGTAACCAGTTGCTTTTGTTAATAGTTAGTTTCATTATGAAATCCAGTGATTCCGAAGTCATCACACATATACATGGAGTTAAGAACAGAACTGCAGCTAATATTTATATGTGTTTATAAGCTTTTATTAATGGAGGTACAAATTACAAATGTATAACTCCTAACGCAGCCCTTACAGTTTCAGTCCTTTCCTGTTTCTATTTTTTTCATATTACACAGGGTCACTCGACCCGAAACGTTAACTCTGATTTCTCTCCACAGGTGCTGCTGGACCTGCTGAGCTTTTCCAGCAACTTCTGTTTGTGTTTCTGATTTACAGCATCCGCAGTTCTTTCAGTTTCTGAGCCAGAGGCAGGGACACTACCACTGTGGCACAAGCCCCTTGTTCCTTTTTGTAAAAGAATCCCAAGGTAATGACCGACCCCTCTCCATCAATTAAATACAATTAATATGCAATTATTAACACTGCAGTTAGAAAGAAACTAAAATATATCAGCCTTCCGTGAGATGCGCAGAGTACATTCACAAACGTCAACGGTGAGAATGGTTCGGTGGAGATTGGCTTTGGGACAGGGAAAGGATCCAGAAGAGAAAGGTGGAAACTGAAGTCTGTGCTAAACTATAGATTTACAACAATATCCTTGTACATCTCTGAAAGTCTGTCGCTGCCTATGGATATTTGTGTTCAAGTACCCTGTGGAAAACCTAGACAAGTACGCTACCACCGTCATGGGCTTCATTAGCAAACGCATGGAGGACTGTGTACTAAAGAAGTCAATCCGAGCGTTCCCCAACCATAAACCTTGGATGAACCAGGAAATCCTTACTGAAGACCAGACGATCAGTATTCATGTCGGGTGACCCAGACCAACACAGAAAATCCAGATCTGACCTCCGCAAAGCCATCAGGGAGGCCAAGAGGCAGTACCGGGCCGAGTTAGAGGCCCAGACCTACCAAATAGACTCCCACCATCTACGGCAAGGCCTAAACGACATTACGGGATACAAAATGAAACAGTGTAAGGTAGCGGACAATGACACATTCCTCACTGACACACTCAATGCTTTCTGTGCTCGGTTTGAGCAGAATACCATCGGCATGGCAACGCCTACCCCAACAGCCCCAGACACACCTGTTCCCTCTGCTGCCGCTGCAGACGACAGGTCGGCTTTTCCTGGGGGTCAACCCTAGGAAAGCGACGGGCCCAGATGGTGTCCCCGGCCGAGCACTCAGATCCTGTGTGGGCCAACTGGTGGAAGGTGTCACCGACATATTCAACCTCTCTCTCCTACAAGCCAAAGTCCCCACCTGCTTCAAGAAGACCACCATCATCCCTGTACTCAGGAAAACACATGCAGTGTGCCTTAATGACTACCGCCCAATAGCTCTGACTTCAACAATCATGAAGTGCTTCGAGAGGCTGGTCATGGTCCACATCAACTCCAGTCTCCCAACCTGCCTCGATCCCCTACAGTTTGCCTACTGATGTAGTAGGTACGCAGAGAATGCCATATCCCTAGCCCTGCACTCATCCGTGGAATATCTGGATCGACTACAGCTCTAGCCTCAACACCATTATCCCCTCCACACTGACCTCAAAACTCTGTGACCTTGGTCTCGGCTCTGCTCTCTGCGACTGGATCCTCACCTTTCTGACCCACAGGTCTCAATCAGCGAGGATAGGTAACTGCACCTCCTCCACAATAATACTCAACACTGGAGCCCCCCAGGGATGCATCGTCAGACCCCTACTGTACTCCCTGTACACCCACAACTGTGTTGCCAAATTCTGAACAAGCTTCATCTACAAGTTTGCCAACGACACCACTGTAGTGGGACGGATGTCTAACAATGATGAGTCAAAGTACAGAAGGGAGATAGAGGGCTTGGTGATGTGGTGCATTGAGAACAAAAGAACTGATCACTGACTTCAGGAAGAAAGGAGGAGAACACAGCCCTCACCCCATCCCAATCTACATCAACGGAACTGAGGTTGAGAGGGTGGAAAGCTTCAAGTTCCTCAGAGTGATGATAACCGACAACCTGTCCTGGACCTTCCACATAGACGCAATGGTCAAGAAGGCACAAGAATGCCTCTTCTTCCTCAGGCGGCTCAGGAAATTTGGCATGTCTCTAAGGTCCCTCACCAACCTCTACAGACGCACCATTGAAAGCATACTGTCCAGGTGCATAAGGTATGGCTACTGCTCTGCCCAGGACAGTAAGAAACTACAGAAGGTGGTGTGCACAGCCCAGACCTTCACGGAAGCCGACCTTCCACCCATGGACTCCATTTACATGGCTCGCTGCTGCGGAAAGACGGCCAACATCATCAAAGACCCATCGTACCCCGGTAATGCTCTCCTACAACCTCTTCATCAGGCAGAAGATACAGAAGCCTGAACACACGCACCAGCAGGTTCACGAACAGTTTCTTCCCAGCCGTTATTAGACTGATGAATGGACTCTGTAGCCTCAAATAACGCTGATCCTGCTAACATTGATCTAGCTTAGCGCACACCCCATGCAATGTAACCTGTATGCCTCTGTCTAAGTCTTTTTGATCTGTGCATCCTTGCTTACTATGATCTGCCTGTACTGTTTGCAAACAGACCTTTTCATTGTACTTTGGTACACATGACAATAAATCAATCAATCAATATCTGTGTATGACACACTCGCTGCCCCCAAAAATAAACTGTCAAGGCTAGAGGAGTCAATTGGAAGTTTCAATACTGAGACTGATAGATTTTTGTTTGTCAAGGGTAATTATTAATATGTAATAAATATGAAACTAAGGTGTGTTGATGGATGCAATAGAATGATCAGCCATGATCTGGGTGAATGGAGGGACAGACTGAGTGACCTCCTTCTTTTCCAATATTGCTCTGTTCTCTAAAGCTTAAGGGGTCTCCAGATCTGTCTTCTCTCTGGCCTTGTCAAGTCTATATCTAACCTGCAGACCAGCACACAAAGCCATTTTGTCATGCCAGCGTCTGGTGACACATATGCCTGTACAGGCCAGTCATATTTTGTGCCAGGAACAACAGACAAACTCTATGAACAGCCCTAAAATAAAATGTCGTTGCTCTCAATGCTGTGATAATGCAGCTTAAATTAATTAAAAATTACAGACTGATCTCTCCAAGCAAATGTTATGCTACGGAATTCTCAGACTATGGAGGCAGAGACGGTGAGTGAGTTTGAAAGAAAATTGAATGGACCGTTTGGAGTAATTAAGTGGCTGGGATACAGGGATAGGGTGGAGTGGGAAAGAAGGACTGATGGCATGGACTGGTTTGACACGGTGGCTCAGTGGTTAGCACTGCTGCCTCACAGCGCCAGGGACCCAGGTTCAATCCCACTCTTGGGTGACAGTCTGTTTGGAGTGTGCACATTCGCCCTGTGTCTGTGTGAGTTTCCTCCCACAGTCCAAAGATGTGCAGGTTAGGGTGGATTGGCCATGCTAAATTGCGCACAGTGTTCAGGGATGTGCTGGCTGGGTGGGTTAGCTATGGTTAAAAAAAAATAACGTGCAGGATTACATGGTAAGGTGGATCTGGGTGGGATGCTGTTCAGAGGGTCAGTGCAGACTCAATGGGCCAAATGGTCTCTTTCTGCAGTGTAGGGATTCTACGATAGCTTTACATGGTATGGACTTGACAGGCTGAATATCCATGCACACGCGAAGCAGGCTATTCAGCCGTTCAAGCCTGCTCCACCATTCAGGTTGATCCAATTGTTTTTTTGCATTCTTCATTCCCCACTAGTCCTGATACCCTTCGATTCCAGGCTATGTCATATGAGCTTTCTCCTGGGTGACTCTGAGTAACAAGGCTGTTTTGATACAGGGATCCCAAGTTCAACTAGATATGGCACTGGAAAGTGACCCAAACAAGGTACACTCATGGTTTTATAGCTGTATTATTATTGTATGTGGGTCCCAATTTTATTTTTCTTGTACCATAATGGACAATACTGTGGCTTTAAGAGGTGCAATGTGTCCTGTTTTTTTTTTGAAGAGAGGTTTGAAGACAGACGTACCAAACATTTTGTTTATTTGAATTCAATAAAGTAAACAGCTTGTGAGGTCTTGGGAACAATAGAAGCAGCCTGAATGGGTGGGGTCAAACTTCCCAGAAGCAGGAATTTCAGTTTTAGTTTTTCAGTCGCAGTTGCTGGGGTCTTGAAGCTGGATATGGAAGCTGCAGTACATCTCTCCCTGCTACCCTCTGTCTCTGAGTTTTGTCTTTATGTTTTTCCTCCTTCAGAACTGCCTGGGAGACAATCCTTTTTTACTGAATTTTGCCCTTGCCAAGAGTGTGTTTATGGGATGTTACTATATTGGAACAGTTACTGTTTAGTAGTTAAATAATGTATTATCTGTTAAGTTTTCCAATAGAGTTAACTATTCCAATTTCTGCTTTCATTTGCTGCATTGTAACTGAAACGTATGAATAAAGTGCGTTTTGCTTCAAATCTGGTAGTTTGACCAGTCCATTTGCATCCAGAACACAACGCCTTTGAAATAAAAAAATGTTAGGGTCTAGGCTATCTACTAAATATATTTTGAGGGTTTGGTCTGGTCCATAACATGTACCATTCATTGGGCCTCTGTTGCAGTTATTAGATTGGTGGTGTAATAACGAGCTCAAACAGGAAGTTATGTAGCAACTTACAATAGAAACTACTGGTACAGCTTATGGTTTAGTGTTCCTGGCAAATGGAGATGCAATGGTTTTAAAATGAACTTAGAAATTGTGTGGGTTGTGCACTGCTCCCTGAGTCAAACCTCCCACACACTTGCCCCGCAAAGGTCTGCATCGGGAGTACAAACCAGTTTGAACTGCCCCTGGAAACTGACCTCCCCAGAGCAAAAAGGCCCACCCGCTCAGTATCTGGAACTCCAGCAGCTGCCAAAGAGTTCACGTATTTCAACAAAACTAGTGCCTCGCATGATCTAAACGTGACTCTGTGTCACCTTAGTCCAATGTTCCCTCAAGGCAAGCTCCACAAGAGCTCGACACAAACTGTAAAGCCATCGGCTAATTGCACTGCCCCAAAATCAGTGACCCATATTTACAGCAGCTGAACAAACATACAGAGCATTAAGGGAGACAAATGATTCACTGACAGAAAAGCTACTAAAATGAAGGCTCAATACCAGCTCTGCTGTGAAATCGGCATGGGACGAGCTGAAGATCTGACATTTATTTTCAGAATTTAGAACAAAACTGCAGGACATGCTTCAAATGTGACTGACTTCAGAAAGTGGTGTTAATGGTAACAAAGTTGGGGAGGTGATGGACAAGTGGTATTATCGCTAGACTGTTAATCCAGAGACCTGGATAACATTCTGGGGACCCGGGTTCAAATCGCACCACGGCAGATGGTGGAATTTGAATTCAATAAAGATATCTGGAATTAAGGTTCTAATGATGACCATGAATCCATTGCCAATTGTCAGAAAAATCCATCTGGTTCACTAATGTCCTTTAAGGAAGGAAACTGCCATTCTTACATGTGACTCCAGACCCACAGCAATGTGGTTGACCCTGAACTGCCCTCTGGGCAATTAGGGATGGGTAATAAATGCTGCCTGGTCAGCAACACCCTCATCCCATGAATGAATAAAGAAAAAGAATATATAACAGGCCTGCAGCTTTTTAATACTTCTCAATCGGTTAACAAGATTAACAAAGATAGAGTCATAGAGCTCGGAAACAGGCCTTTCGGCCCAACTCGTCCACGCTGACCAGGTTTCCTAAACTGAACTAGTCCCATTTGCCTGCACTTAGCCCATACCCCTCTGAACCTTTCCTGTCCGTGTACCTGTCCAAATGCCTTTTAAATGTTGTAAATTAGCAGGGGATTGAGATGTATATGGAATTAATGATGCAAACTCAATTCAAATCATAATGGGATCATGGTTACCGATTTATTGACACAGTCAGGGGTCCATCTTTGTCTGGTGAATTATTAGTAACCTTTAATGGGATGTGGGTGCCACTGCAAAGGCCAGAATTTGCTGTCCATCCCTAATTGCCCTTGAACTGAGTTTCTTCTCAGGTTGTGTCGGAGGGAGTTAAGAGTCAAATCATAGAATCGTACAATTCAAAAGAGGCCTTTCAGCCAAGTCTATACGACCAACAATAACTATCACCAAGTCAATTAGTATAACTACTACTCATCAACTAGTAGACTGGATCTGGCTAGTACATGAGTACGGTAAAGTTAAGTTTCCTAAAGGACAACAGAGATCCAGATGGGTTTTTTTTACAGCAATTGATGATAGTTTCATTACTAAGAAGAGTTTTCAGTTGTCAGTGACAGGTTTAAATCTCCATACCGTCAGAGTACTAACCTGGACATGGATTGGGCTGGACATGTCTAATGACATTAGGTTGGATTCCTAGTCCCTCATCAGTCATCTAGGATATCACCAAGTATGTGACAGCGGACAGACAGGAACAGGAAGAGGCCGTTCAGGCTCTCCAATCGGTTTCTGCATTCATTGAGAATCTGTGTCCTAGCTCCATTTACTGGCATTTTCCCAATATCCTTTAGATAACCAAAATCTATCCATCTCAGATTCAAAACGACAATTAGTCCCTTGTGAAAGACTTCTATCTCCATTTGTGTTTTAGGATTGTGTCCTAATTTAGTCCTGAAAAGTCAGACCCTCATCTTTTTAGCTGCTGCATAATTTTTTTTCCCTCTTCTAAAGAAAACTCTTTTGAGTTTGAAAAATTGTTCGCTCTCTCTGTCATGTACTCTGCTCACTGGAGTCTCGAAGAATGAGAGCTGACCTCATTGAAACATATCAGATTCTTAAGGGGCTTGACAGGGTACATGCTGAGAGGATGTTTCTCCTCATGGGAGAGTCAAGGACCAGAGGGCACAGTCTCAGAATGAAGAGGCACCAATTTCAAAATGAGATAAGGAGAAATTTCTACTTTCAGAGAGCTGTGCGTCTTTGGAACTCCTTGCCACAGACAGCTGTGGGGGCAAAGTCCTTATGGGGGTTGGGTTGGCATAGCTGGCTGGATGGTTGGTTGGCAAAGCAGTTCAATTCCCATCACTGGCTGAGGTTACCATGAGGGACTGTCCTTCTCAATCTCTCCCCTCGCCTGAGGGTGATGACCCTCAGGTTAAATCACCAGCAGTCATTGCTTTTTCTAATGAGAGAACAGCTCTATCGTCTGGTAAGACTATGGCTACACAATAACAAAAGTATATTTAAGGTAGACAGGGAATCAAGGGTCACGGGTAAATGGCAGGAAAGTGGATGTGAGGAACGTCGCATCAACCGTGATCCTATTGAATGACCGAGCAGGCTCGATGGGCCGAATGGCCTACTCCTGTTCCTATTTCTTACGGTCTTAAGTGTTGTTGTCTGCCAAGGGATGTGGTGGGCTTTTGATGATAATTGATGACAGCTTCATGGGCACCACCTTTCAACGGTAACTGGCTCTCGATGCCAGATTTTATTCGACAAATTTAAATTCCAGCAGCAGCTGCGGTGGGAGTCGAGCCCAAAACATTAGCCCAGGTCCCTGTCTCACTAGCTCACTGATATTGACAGTGCACCGCCATTGTTCATCTAGCTCCACCACACTAAGCCAATGTCTTTCAGGAAGGAACGAGCTCAAAACCTGAAGGAACAAAGTAAAATCGCTGGGTTCTGGGGAAAACTTGGGGGAGTGAAACTGGATGAATAATTCTTGCAGAGAACTACCTTGTACCTGATGCGTTGACTGGGATCCATCTCTCACATAGTCATAGAGATATACATCTTGAAAACAGACCCTTCAGTCCAACTCGTCTATGTCAACCAGGTATCCTAAATTATTCTATTCATATTTGCCAGCATTAGACCCATATCCCTCTAAACCCTTCCTATTCATGTACCCATCCAGATGTCTTTTAAATGTTGTAATTGTACCAGCTCCACCACTTCCTCTGGCAGCTCATTCCACACACACACCACCCTTTGCGTGAAAAAGTTGCCCCTTATATCCCTTTTAAATCTTTCCCCTCTCACCTTAAACCTGCACCCTCTAGTTTTACACTCCCCCACCCTAGGAAAGACCTTGACTATTCACCCTTCCCATGACCCTCATGATTTTAAAAACCTCTATAAGGTCACCCCTCAGCATCTGACGCTCCAGGGAAAATAGTCCCAGCCTATTCAGCCTCTCCCGATAGCTCAAACTCTCCAACCCTGGCAACATCCTTGTAAATTGTTTCTGAAACCCTTACAAGTTTAACACCATCTTTCCTATAGCAGGGAGACCAGAATTGAATGTAGTATTCCAATAGTGGCCTAACCAGTGTCCTGTACAGTGCTGTAAGCATTCTAGAATTCCACAGATAGAGATGAGAAATGAGAAGGTTTATGTACGCAGGTCAGATTGCAGGCCAGTATTTCGCTGGAACCTTGCCTGTGTTCTGATGTCGACTTAGTTTAATATTGTATATGGAGAACTGCCCACTTGTATTTGTTTAAGCTTTATATGTTGCAGTAAAAATGTACATTTTTCCCCAGTTACTTATGATGCTATTTTCGCAATTTTACGTGCACCTCATGATTACATCAGTTTTAAAAAGACATACAGTTCATTTACAAATCACAGAGCCTGCCTTGGCAAGGTACAGTATAAACAAATGAGTTAAGACCACATACAGACACAACTTTGCCTAATCTTGGTTTCAGAGCCAGCATCAAGTTATTTCCTTCCAATGACTGGCAACAGCAAATTGGTTTCTGTGTGAGAAGGTGTGGCCCTGGATGTCCAAATGGGTACAAAGAAAAAGTATTCGTCCAGCCTGGCATTTATTTTCAGAATTCAGCGAAAAAGAATCTGTGTGTTGTATCTTGAAATTACGCGACGCAAAAGGGCCGATTTTTCTCTTTTATGTGCATTCAGATTCTGGGTGCATGAAGCAGCTGTAAAATGGGCAAAGACCTACAGGAATGAATATTGAAGATTGCTGCATCTGTTTCTCTGGCGTTAGAGCAAAGATCCAATTTCAAGGAACGATATTCAGTATCCGAGGATCCACATATTTTTAAGGTTGCGGTCTGAAGCAAGATTGTGGAGAGAGGTGAGGCAGGTTGCAAATGCTAACGAGGGGCCTAGCGAATGTTTTAGGAGCCTGTGGTGAAATTGGGCTGCACTGAAAATAAAAAGCAGGCATTGTACAGATGTAGAAACAGGAGTAGGCCATTCAATCCCTCAGGCCTGTTCTGCCATTCACTATGATCATGGCCAACCTGATTGCACCTTCAACTCCCAGGAGGTTAGATTTTTGACTAACAAGGCAGCCAATCTACTTCGGGCCTACACCAACTTCCCTCCAGTTTTCTTGTATGTGTGGCCCATATCGGCAGCCGTCAGCAAAAAAGAATTAATTTTAACTTTTCTTTTTAAGTTTGTGTGGAACCAGGATGACCTGAAATGGGGATGCTGTTCCCCACCCTCCCCATTCCTGCACCATGGGGCTAAAGCAGCCTGATCTCTGCTACGCAGATGAAGGAACACTCTGAATGCGGAATGAACCAAAGAGCTACAGGTGCCGGAAATCTGAAACAAAACCAGAGGTATTTGAAGAAACTCAGCAGGTCTGGCAGCATCGGTGGAGAGAGAAAGTACAGTCAGCAAGCCACATCCAGTGACCCTTCTTCAGAATTGAACTGGAGGGTCACTGGGGTGAGAAGCGTTAATTCTGCTTTCTCTCTCCACAGATGCTGCCAGACCTGCTGAGTTTCTCCAGCTTTTCTGGCTTTGAGCCTGAAGGTGGAGGATGGCAGAAACCTGAGTTAAAGGAAGCCTGAGGGCCCAGTTCCAACCTTCCTGAATGGGCCCAGACAAACACTTGTACTGCTCTGTCTGGTCTTTGCCCTCTTTATGTTTCTCTGAGGTTCCTGCAGGCAGTCTCGGCGGCAGAGCAAGGAGGGAAAGCAGCAAAAACATCTAGTGTAGAGGGATTGGCCGACCTGCCATGGAAAGGTGGCCCTCAGTAGAATAAAGCCTTACAACTATTTGCATTGAGATTTCTATCCACTCCTTGTGCATCGTAGAGAATTTGAAATCTCGTGTACGGTGATGATATAAATTGTCGAGGCATGTGTGTGTGTGTGTGTGTGTGTCAACCAAGGAGGAACATCAACCATTCTGATAACAGATTACCAATTTCTGTTTGGGTTCAAATGCCTCACCAAAATCTTTTGACTTGTCTTCAAATATGAAGAACAAGTTAGATTCGCCAAGTGATCTCGGATTGCCCCCCGCAAAATGCCTGCAGAGGAAGTCTGCTGCAGGCAGACAATGTCCAGGGATTTTGTTTTTGGGATAGGGGAAGTGGGGACATGAAGCTGTTGTCCTGGATAGTGTTGAGTTTCTATAGTGGTGTGCAGAGCTGCATCCATTCATGCAAGTGGGGAGCATTCCACGCTAACCTATGCCTTGTACATTGTTGGATACACCAGGAGAAAATATGGGCAAATTAAACAGAAAGCAAGGACTGAGAAAGAACTTATGGACGCCATTTGTGAAGTTATCAACGTAACAATTTTAGTCAACTATTTGGTCATATTGTAATACAACTGCTGGGCAGGTGGGATTTGAACCCAGATCTTCTGACTCAGAGGTACAGACACTACTACTTGTGCCTTAATACATGCCTTACTGACACTAGCGTTATCTATTCCCTAGATTTGTCAATTTGATATTTCTTCTTGGAGTATTTTGTTATCATAGAAAGCATAAATGCTTATATTGCATTTGATGAGCTAATTGGCTGTGAATAATACTGTGATCCAGTCAGAAATGACAGTAGCTGATATTGGTTGGGGCACGTATCTTGTTGCACAATGTTACTGTCCCTTCCTCAGAGCCAGGAGAGCTGGGTTCAAATCCCTTTTGCTTCAGAGGTCTGTCAAATATCAAAGAACCGGTTTCTGAAAGGACCTTATGGTGCAGTGGTAATGTCCCTACCTTGCAGCCAGGAGACCCAGATTCATGTCCCACCTCGCTCTAGAGATGTGTAACACCAGCTCTGAATGGGTTGATCAGAAAATACTAAAGAGAAACCAGTTTCTGTAGCCCATAATAAGCTCCACGCATAAGTTGAACAATTGGAAACACAGATGATTTCCTGGTGATGGTTAATGGATGAACAATATAATGGATGATGTGGTGCGCAGAAAAAACACTCAGTTGTTTTTTGTAAAAAAATATGAAGAACAAGCCAGACTGAATATATTGAAAATAAAACTGGTTTCTGGTTTCAAGTCCCACCTGCTTGGGAGGTATGTGATAACATCACTGAACAAGTTGATTAGAAATATTTTTTAAAGAGGAACTGATATTCTCCCTCAATGCCTTTAGAGAGAGGTGGGCATTATTTGGGCTGGAGTGCATTATCTTCCCTTCCAGCTTTAATTTGACTTAATTCCCTCCCTTGTTTTCCTACCCTTTTCTGTTATTCACTTGTAAGACGTGGATGTCACTGGCACTTACTACCCATCCTTTGCTGCCCCTTGAGAAGGTGGTGGTGAGCTGCCTACTTGAACCGCTGCAGTCCACCTGCAGGGTGACCCACAATGCCCTCAGGGAGGGAGTTCCAGGATTGTGACCCAGCGATACTGAAGGAACGGCGATATAGTTCCAAGTCAGGGTGGTGAGTGACCTGGGGAGGGGACAATGCACGGGGTGGTGTTCCCATGTATCTGCTACCCTTGTCCTTCTGAATGGAAATGGATTTGGAAAGTACTGTCTGAGGATCTTTGGTGAATTTCTGCAGGGAATCTTGTAGATAGTACACACTGTTGCTACTGAGCGTCAGTGGTGGAGGGAGTGGATGCTTGAGGATTTGGTGCCAATCAAGCGGCTGCTTTGTCCTGGATGGTGTCAAGCTTCTTGAGTGTTGTTGGGGCTGCCCCCATCCAGGCAAGTGGGGAGTATTCCATCACACTCCTGACTTGTGCCTTGTAGATGGTGGACAGGCTTTGGGGAGTCAGGAGGGGAGTTACTCACTGCAGTATTCCCAGTTTCTGGCCTGCTCTTGTAACCACTGTGTTTATGTGATGAGCCCAGTTGAGTCTCTGGTCAATGGTAACCCCCAGGATGGTGAAAGTGGGGGATTCAGTGATGGTAACACCATTGAATGCTAAGGGGCGGTGGTTAGATTGTCTCTTATTGATGATGGTCATAGCCTGGCATTTCTGTGGCACGAATGTCACTTGTCAGCCCAAGCCTGGATATTATCCAGATCTTGTTGCATGTGAACATGGACTGCTTCAGTATCTGAGGAATCATGATTGGTGCTGAACGTTGTGCAATCATTGGTGAACATCCCATTTCTAACCTTACGACGAAGGGAAGGTCACTGATGAAGCAGCTGAAGATGGTTGGGCCTGGGACACTACCCTGAGGAACTCCTGCAGAGATGTCCTGGAGCTGGGATAACTGACCTCCAACAACCACAACCATCTTCCTCCGTGTGACTCCAACCACTGGAGAGTTTGCCCCCAATTCCCATTGATTCCAGTTTTGCTAGGGCTCCTTGATGCCACACTCGGTTGAATGCAGCCTTGATGTCAAGGGCTGTCACTCTCACCTCACCTCTGGAATTCAGCTCTTTTGTCCATGTTTGAAACAAGGCTGTAATGAGGTCAGGAGCTGAGTGGCCCTGGCAGAGCCCAAACTGGGCGTCACTGAGCAGGTTATTGCTGAGTAGGTGCTGCTTGATAGCGCTGTGACTGACACCTTCCATCATTTTACTGATGAACAAGAGTTGACTGCGGTGGTAATTGGCTGGAAACAAAAACAGAAGTTGCTGGAAAAGCTCAGCAGGTCTGGCAGCATCTGTGAAGAGAAAATCAGAGTTAAACGTTTCGGGCTCGGTCACCTTTCCTCAGAACCGGACCCGAAACTTTAACTCTGATTTCTCTCCACAGACGCTGCCAGACCTGCTGAGCTTTTCCAGCAACTTCCGTTTTTGTTTCTGATTTACAGCATCTGCAATCTAATTATTCGGTAATTGGCCGGGTTGGATTTAGCCTGCTTTTTGTGTACAGGACATACGTGGGCTATTTTCCACATTGTCGGGTAGATCCCAGTGTTGTAACTGTACTGGAACAGCTTGGCTAGGGGAGCGGCAAGTTCTGGAGCACAAGTCTTCAGTACTATTGCTGGAATGTTGTCGGGGCCCATAGCCTTTGCAGTATCCAGCGCTGCCTTATTGTTACTCAGCCTCTGGTGTGCAGCGGTAGTTATTTCATTATCAGATTAATTCAGTGATTCGGTGATTAGGTGGTAGGTTTATAAAATAAAAGAACTGGTTTCTACCCAAAAGGGAGCTGAACTGTGGAAGGGTTGAGCAGTCTGTAATTTGTGAATAAACAGTTATAGAGTCATACAGCTGTCATACAACATGTCAGCACAGAAACGGACCCTTCGGTCCAAATCATCCGTGCTGACCAGATATCCTAAATTAATCTAGTCCCGTTTGCCAGCATTTGGCCCACATCCCTCTAAACCCTTCCTATTCATGTACCCATCCAGATGCCTTTTAAATGTTGTAATTGTACCAGCCTCCACCACTTCCTCTGGCAGCTCATTCCATACACGCACCACCCCCTGCATGAAAAACGTTGGCCCTTAGGTCCGTTTTAAATCTTTCCCCTCTCCCCTTACACCTATGCCTGCTAGTTATGGACTCCCCTATCCTGGGGAAAAGACCTTGGCTCTTCACTCTATCCATGCCCCTCATGATTTTATAAACCTCTATACGGTCGCCCCTCAGCTTCCGATGCTCCAGGGAAAATAGCCCCAGTCTATTCGGCCTCTCCGTATAGCTCAAACCCCCCAGTTGAAGAAGACAAACTAGTTCCTGCTCCTTCCTTAACTGTGTGAATGTTTACCAGGTTAACAGTGAATATGAAGACGAACTCGGAATTAAATAAAGGGTGATGGATGTATTTTAATGAAGTGGCAGTACACAGGCTACTAATCAATACCACTGTTGATGCTAAAGAGCTGTTTCCACTGTTTCAGGCTCTTGGTAGAGGTTAGTGCTCAAGCCAATACATTCAATAAATCAAATTTAAGAACATAACGTTCCAGGCACTTACCCGAGGTCCTCGTTTTCCAGGTGAACCTGGTAACCCTGGAGGGCCTGGGGGACCCTGTAGAGAAACAATTAACATTTATTTGAAGCATGATACAGTCATTATTCTATCTCACAGTTCCGCAATTAGTTCCTCATCCTACTTGAGGTGACACAGTGGGTTATTTGCCAGAATATCGGTTTGATTTTCCACGGAAGAATTACGAATTTTCAGGGAAATGATACAGACTTGACAAGGTCAGCTCTTAATGAGGCCATTACCGTACATGCTCATGTAAAAGTCGAATTTTTTTAGACTTTTTTTAAGGTGAAATTTATGAGGTCGACTGTTACACAGATACTACTTTTGAGGGGCTGAAATTCATGCTATAGTCCAAAATACTGTAACATTTGCAGAAACCCACATTTGCAGAAACCCAACTGGTCTCTAAATGAATAAAGAATAAAAAACACAATGAATTATAGTAATTACTGTAATATCTTCTAGTTCAGCAGGCACCTTTTCTGCAATCTTAGTTCTCTGCTAAAGTACTAAGTCATGCCTTCTCATGAACCTTGTACACCATCCAACACTTGCCTTAAAATCCAAAATTCTATCCTTCTTTGAGTCATTTCATGCATGAATTCAGATGGATTCATGACTAACACATTTTCCATTTTCAAGCACCCACTCAGCAACTTTTTTTTCTCCAAATGTGGCCACTTGCTAGATTTACCTTGGTTGGCACACTTTCGTTTTGGCGCTGTCTGAAATCAGTTCGATACCTTTCTCCGGTCTCTCACCAGTTTCTCCGAGACATAAAATTCTCCTGCCGCTACACAGTTATTTACCTTCTCTGCAACTTCAATAACATTTCTGTTTAAATGCTGCTGTGTATTTTTCTGGTTTTTTTTTCTGGAGTGCACTTTTACGCAAAATGATGACGAGACTTCAAAACATAGAACAGCGCGAGAAAAGAACTAATTTCCTCATTGTAACATTTATGGACAAGATAATACCTCAACTCACAAATGTTGATCTGTTATCTGTGAAGGACTAGGGTCGACTTTTACATGACATATAAGGAAAATTCCAGATTTTATGGCCAAAACTGGTGGGTCAACTTTTACATGAGATCGACTTGTGCTCTAGCATATATGGTAATTGTGACACAGTAATCTCTGCACTGAGGAATGAGATTTAGCAGGCGCAGAGATGATCCAGCTATATTTTTCCTTGCAAGCCACCATCACTGATTGGTTCTGAGCATCTTCACCCGTAGAAAAACCCTTGGCCACTACACTTTGGCAGAAATCAACTGTGAATTTCTCACGGGAAATGTACATGGCAGTAATGCAATTGTAATGTCACTGGACTCCAAATCCAGGAGCTCAGGCTAATGTTCTTAATAACCTTCACTGAAATCTCACCAAGGTGGAATTTAAGTTCAATTAGTGTGTCTATTCTGGCGCAGTCATGATGGGCTGAATGGTTTATTCTGCACTGTATCAACGCTCTGACACCATGATAAACACTATCACAGTCCCGGTCTCATAAACATTCTGATAAATAAGGCTAGACTTTCCCCTGTGATCTCTCATTACACCTAAATGACTATATAGTCCTTCACAACTAGGCACTGGACTTGAAACGTTAACTCTGCTTTTCTCTCTCCACGGATCTGCTGAGTTTCTCCAGCAATTTCTGTTTCTGTTTCAGATCTCCAGCATTTGTAGTTCTTTGTTTTACTTTAATGATCCATCCTGACTTGTGCCTTGTCAATGGTATACAGCCTCCAGGAAATTGGGAAGTGAGTCATTTGCTTGTCAATGTTTGATTTTGACATAGCCCAAGATTGCAAAAGACTCAAGACCATGTAGTCAACTTAAAAAGGATCACTTAAAGGCACAATACAAAGATTTTAGTAGATTAACACTCAAGTAGGTTACAAGTGCAGTTAAAGACACAGGGTAACTGTGACCCTAGGATTAGCTCTTAATGCATTTTGACTTCGCTATACAGGGAACAATGTCAAAATCTGCAAATGACACAAAGCTGAGAACTGTAGTAAGCAATGAGGAGGATAGCAAAAGGTTTTAGGTGGGCACAGACAAACTGGTGAAATGACCAAATGCACAGTAGCTTAAATTTCCACCAGCAAAATGTCAGGACATACATTTTGGAAGGAAGAACAAGGAAAGGAGATGGAAGTGAAACTGTTTAAACAGGATACAGGAACAGAAAAACCTGGGTGTACACGTGCACAGATCTTTGATAAATCCAGTCAATATTGGACGATGCCATGAAATCAATTTTCAAAAGTAGATTTAAAGATATCCTATGGGATTAACTACCGAAGGGCAATCAATATACAATCACAAAAATAGGATTCTGCTTGAACCAGCTTCATGACTTTATGTGGGAAAAACTTCTGACTTGATTTTTGAAAACACATGACAACATTGGGCACAAAATACTGCCAACCTTAAGTCTGGAGTTTTAGGAATCAAGGAAAATCCAGAAATAAATAAGTTGGCCGAACGGTAGGAAACTTTGTGCATTTGTAGCAAAAGTTGTGGCCAGGGATCAGAGCTGGGGCCCTCACTAATTGTACTTTATATTAAAGATTCATATTCAGAAGTTTAATGCAAACAGTTCACAATTGCAGGGGATACCAAACTAAGAAAGGGTCAGTCCAATTTAAGGACAATAATCACAAAATAGACAAGTACGCCAAGAAAATTGTATGACGTAGTTTATACCATAAATGGGTTACATTAGCTCAGGGAAAGAGCCTTCTGCAGGCTTCATTTTCAACAGGGATAGGGCAAGTGATATTATTGAACTAGTAATCCTTAAAGTCAAGTTCATGCATTGGTGACACCAGCTTAAACCTCACTTTGGTAGCTGGTGGAATTTGAATTTAACTAATATGTCTGTAATTTTAAGACAAAACTAGCCTAAAGGTGACCATGTAACCAGTGTCAATCGGTTCACTAATGTCTCTCAGAGGTTGGAAATCTGGGCTGCTCTACATGTAACTCCAGACCCAATGTGGTTGACTCAACTGCCCTCTGACATGGCCTAGCAAACTACTCAGTTCCAGGGCAATTAGGGATGAGGAACGCACCAGGGTCCCTACGCCCCATGAAAGATTAAAGAAGAACAATTTAATACTGAACTTCGAGCCCAAGAGTATAGTCGGAGCAAATTACTGTAGGTACTGGAGTCTGTACTGAAAACAAAAATCACAGCAGGTCAGGCAGCATCCATGGAGAGAAAGCGAGCTAAGTTCTGATGAAGAGTCATCTAGACTCGAAACATGAGCTTGCCAAGAGTATAGTTTACAGGTTAGAGAAGTTTGAATAAAAGTGTTCCTCACGCAGAGAGCCGGCGCTAAAGCAATGGGCTGAATGGCCTCCTTCTGCTCTCTGGTTCTGTGTGAGACGTAAACACATACCCCTTAGTTTGGAATTATTTCCGTGGATTTTTACTGCCTCGCTTAGCTGTTACATGTCTTTTATTGTCTTGTTGTTGCTGCACCTGGATATCATTCCCAGGTTCCCCTGTTTCTTCAGCTTTTCCATATCCAGCTGGTCATTAACCTTGCTGACGAGAGCCCACATTCCTGATGTTACTGTGTAGGCATCCCTTTTCCAAGAGCCCTGAGCTTTCCTTCCCCTCATCTCTACAGAGAGACACGACGAGGACTTGTCTTGTGGTGTGTAGCGTCCCTGCCTTTGAGCTGGAAACTCGAGTCCCTGCTTTGACGGCGAATGGAAGTATGTTGAATACATGGCCAGGCAGGTTATGCATTAACCTCATTAGCAGAGGGAGAGAATCCTGGCCTGGCTTGTGATGGAAGGGAGCCTGCAGTTTTTGCTATCACCGCCTGCTGCTGCACACTGCAACATGCATGTTATCGCAGCAACTCAATCTCAACAGTCTGTAGCTCAGCACCACAAATGGCGATTCCTTTCTCTCTGTAACGCTGCACTTTGGAACCTCCCTCCACCACCTCCCTCCACCACCCTCGCGCGTACAGCGCTCACTGGCACCACTCACTGTGAGAACATCGTTCCCACTGTCGTTTGGAACAACCGCTCGCTCCTTCTGGATTCTCCCTACAGTGGGAACAGTCTCTTCCTAAATCCATTCTGCCTGGACCCGTCATGACTTTGAGAACCACGATAAAAATCTCTTCCCGGCCTTCACTCTTGGAATCCCTCCGGAGCAGGTAGAGGCCATTCAGCCCATCGAGTCTGCACCAGCTCTCCCAAGAATATCCCACCCAGACCCACCTACCGCACCCCCATCCCCGTAACCCTGCATTTCCCACAGTCAACCCATCTAGTCTACACTGAACACTGTGGGCAATTTAGCACGGCCAATTCACCCTAACCTGCACATCTTTGGACTGTGGGAGGAAACCGGAGCATCCGGAGGAAACCCACGCAGACATGGGGAGAATGTGCAAACTCCACACAGGCAGTCGCCCGAGGGTGGAATCGAACCCCAGTCCCTGGCGCTGTGAGGCAGCAGTGCCAACCATGGAGGGACAGAGGACAGGACATCCAAAATCTCCTTTCCATCAGCAAAACTGACAATAAAAATAAAGTTGGAAAGTGAGAGAAGTGACAAAATTTTAGCAGCAAATACTCCACGTGGACGGTGTTTGTGGTACAGAGAGGAGAGAACATTAACATGCAAACATGCATGAGTGTGAACGCAAAGTGGAGGAGTTCTTCAAAGTCCAGGAAAAACAGCAGCATATTTGTGCATGAACTGGTCATCGCTTGCTGTGTGTATTTTGTTCATCAGTGATCAAACAGACCATCACTGGGACAGTCACAGACCCAGGTGGTGCACAATGTAGGCAGAAGCAAAACCAAACCAGAGCCATAAGGTTGGACATAACTCTCTGAGATATGTCAGAATCGCTTGTTCAACCTTCCAGATGAGGGTCAGTAATGCTCCACATTTGCCCTCACCTTTACTGAACATCACTGTGTGGGACCTGAGACACTCTCATTATGTTACATTATTTCAGCTTCTGTGCTTAAGTGGTAAAAGAAAAAAAATACGCAGAAGAGAGATCTGGATAATTGTGAGAAGTTGCTTTTGTGCTACATGATTTGTAAATGGCATGTTTGGGGGAAAAAAAATGAGATGAGATAACAAGGTGTGGAGCTGGATGAACACAGTAGGCCAGGCAGCATCAGAGGAGCAGGAAAGCTGTCGTTTCGGGTCAGGACCCTTCTTCAGGACCCTTCATTTTTTTCTGAGAAAGGGTCCAGACACGAAACGTCAGCTTTCCTGTTCCACTGATGCTGCCTGGCCTGCTGTGTTCATCCAGCCCTACACCTTGTTATCTCAGATTCTCCAGCATCGGCAATTCCTACTATCTCTCAGATTCAATTCATTCTGCCTTGCCATTCCTTCACTAAATTTCTCTCCTTTTCCACCTCTCCCGCTTCCTTTCAGACACTCCTTAAAATCCATTCTTGGACCAAGCTATTGGCCATCTGTCCCTATGTTATGTTGCAGCTGTACAGGACATTGGTTAGACTACTTTTGGATTACTGTGTTCAATTCTGGTCTCCCTGCTTTCAGATGGATGTTGTTAAATTTGAAAGGGCGCAGAAAAGATTTATGTTGCTGCGATTGGAGGGTTTGAGCTTTGGGGAGAGGCTGAATAGACTGGGGCTATTTTCCCTGGAGTGTCAGAGGCTGAGGGGTGACCTTATAGAGGTTTATAAAATCATGAGGGGCATGGCTAGGGTAAATAGGCAAGGTCTTTTCCCCAGGGTAGGGGAGTCCAAAACTAGGAGACATAGGTTTAAGGTGAGAGGGGAAAGATTTAAAAGGGACCTAAGGGGCAACTTTTTCATGATACGGAGGTGCTGGTGTTGGATTGGGTTGGATAAAGTCAGAATTCACACGATACCAGGTTATAGTCCAACAGGTTTATTTGAAATCACAAGTTTTCAGAGTGCCTGATGAAGCAGCAGCGCTCCAAAAGCTTGGGGTTTCAGATAAACCTGTTGGACTATAACCCAATGTTGTGTGACTTGCAACTTCTTCACACAGAGGGTGATGCGTGTGTGGAACGAGCTGCCAGAGGAAGTGATGGAGGCTGGTACAATTACAACACTTAAAAGGCATTTGGATGAGTATATGAATAGGAAGGGTTTACACGGATATGGGCCAAATGCTGGCAAATGGGAATAGAATAATTTAGGATATCTGGTCGACATGGATGGGGTTTGTTTCCATGCTGTACAGCTCTATGTCCCTATACCTCCTAACATGTTTCAGTGTCAAATAATACTCCTGCACAGTGCCCTGGGGTGATTTGCCATTTGACACTTCAAGTAGCTAACGGATGTTGTTGATGATTCTATTGTTGTTGCTGCTACTCTCCTACAGGCTCCTTGTTACTCATTAATACTCCCAAACGTTCACGTTTGGGCATTTGATTCCAAAACAAAACAAATGACTGATTGAGCCGACTGCCCTGAAGTAAAGTGACACATTTAAGCCGGGACTCCTCAGACAGCCTGTTTCCAGATGCCTTTGTAGGATGTAACACTATGTCCCGGATGCAAAGCTTTCAATCATATACATACAATGGGAGCAGCTGCGAGATATCATACATGATACTCACTTGAAGATTAATTTTTTACAATTTTACAATGGGTACAATGAATCACCTTTTCCTTCAAATTTCCTTTCATATTGAACTACATCAAGCTTTGATGTTGTTTCAAAGCGATCAAGTTATGTTCATTTCTACCTTTGCTATGTCTCCCCTGAGGGTGATGATTGTCATCACAGTAATAAAAATGCAAGTGTTTCTTTAGCTCCAACTGCGATCAGGAAGACTAAAGTTAAATTTGTTCCTGTGTTCCGAGTGTCTGTTCCTTGGAGGGAGTTAATGGATTGCAACCAGAGTTACAGCCTGAGCTGGTTTGTTTGACCTCCCATGGGCAAGGGCTAAAGTTAAGTGTGATATAATTAAGGGCTCCTTAACTCAAAGGCCAGTCGTTTCGACACAAACAAAGGATTTGAAGCTGGCATTCTCTTGATAAATGTTGCTTATATGATTGTGTATGCCTTTTCCAAGCCATTCCTGCAGCTCAATCAAGGTCATTTTCAAACGATCGATAATTTACTAGAATGACACCAGAAATGAGGGATGTTAGATACACGGAAAGACGAGAGAAATTGGGCTTATTCTTGCTGCAGCACAGGAGCTTAAGAGGTGACCTTATTGAGGTTTTCAAAATTATGAACAAATTTGACAGGATATTCTGTTGTCACTAGTTACTTGGGGATCACAATTTCAACATTGTCAGCAAGACAGCAAGGAATGAGATGAAGAGAAACTTCTTTACTCAGAGAGTTTTCAGGATTTGGAATGTGCTGCCTGGGAAAGTGGTGGAGGCGGATTCCATAGGAAGCTTCAAAACAGATCCGTATATATATTCAAAAGTGATGAATTTAGAAGACTACAGAGATAGGACTGGAGAGTAGGACTAGCTGGACAGGTCTTTCAGGAACCAGTACAGACACAATGGGGTTGAATGGCCTCCTCCTGTACTGTAAAATTCTATGATTCCAGTAACCTGAATCGATGCAGTTCTGCTCTGTGGATCTGGATGTTTTTGAATTAGATTATTCAGAGCTGTTACTACTCACCACTGGAACAGGTGTGGCTTGAACCCAGGCCTCCTGACCTAGATGTAGGGACACATGCCACTGCATCACAAGAATCCCTCCCTAACAGCACTGTGGCCGCATCTGACTCCTTGCCATGTTTTTAAACAGCAGCGGATCAGAAAGGCAATTCACTACCTATTCTCTTGTCTGGGAGGCCAGCAAACATAGGCCCAGACAGACACTCACATCTCATCAAATAACTTATAGAAATTCTCAGGGACTTGACGTTTTGACAATTGAGAGACCATTTAAGTTAATAAAAAAAGTCAAATGAAGGGCCACTCAAAACATTAACTCTGCCTTCTTTCTCCACAGATGCTGCCAGACCTGCTGAGTTTCTCGAACAGTTTCTGTTTTTATAACTTGTGAAGTTGCCACCCAGAATTTCCTCAAGAGCAGTTGCGTGGACTTGAGAAGGTGACAATTATAAGAAGAAACAGTAAATAAACTCTGTGGTGAAATGAGGAAAAGGCAAAGTCATTGTAGCCCCACTCCTTCATTGGAGAGAGATGACCGGTGGTAGTTTAACCCGAGGGTCACCACAGCTCAGGCGAGGGGAGAGTTTGAGAAGGAGACACCTTCAGATGAATGCCGTTAGAGTCTGCTTTGCAAAGCCAGGCCTCTACCCAACTGAGCTAACTGAGTCCCGGTATGAGGGAAAAACCAACTTGGAAATGCATGGACTGGAACTCTATTTTGACGTACGCGAGATGTGTTGGAGCAATATGCCTCATTCCCAAGTTTAGTTGGTTTTTCTTTCTGGGCAAGCAACTGTTAATCATGAATAGATGCTGAGGAAGCCTTCTCATATTGGAAAGCGTTGCCTACCACTTCTCCGAAAATTACCGCCATAATAATGGGTGGGGAGGTGATGGCCTAGTGGTATTATCGCTGGACTGTTAATCCAGAGACCCAGATAATGTTCTGGGGACCTAGGTTCGAATCTTGCCATGGCAGATGGTGGAATTTGAATTCAATAAATATCTGGATTTAATAGTCTAATGATGACTGTGAGTCTATTGCCAAATGTTGGGGAAACACCCATCTGGTTCACTAATACCCTTTGGGGGAAGGAAACTGCCATCCTTACCTGGTCTGGCCTACATGTGACTCCAGACCCACAGCAACGTGGTTGACTCTTAACTGCCCTCTGGGCAATGAGGGATGGACAATAAATGCTGCCTGGCCAGTGACACCCTCATCCCATGAATGAATAAAAATAAATCCTGATTTCTTTTTCTCAACTGGCATGTTACAGGTGGCACTGTTTTATTTTAAAGCCTCGATTGCTACAAGACAATGGTTCTATCGGAGAAGAGACGGCAAACTAACTAGACCCCTTGGCTCAGCAATGCTTACAGGATGACACAAAACTTTGTGTCAGAATAATTTATGCCGACAGAACCTGCTTTCTGATAAACGCAAAATGGTGTGGATACTGGACAGCTGAAACAAACACAGAGAACGCTGGAGAAACTCAGCATGTCCGACAGCATCTGTAGAGAGAGAAAACAGAGTTAACGTTTCGAGTTTGCTGTTACCCTTCTTCAGAATGTTAACTCTGCTTCTCTCTCTCCGCGAATGCTGCCAGACCTGTTGAGTTTCTCCTGCTTTCTAAAATTTCAAATATGCCAATTTAGAAGCCAAACGTCCACACCAGCCTGTGGAAAGGTCTAATTGAGAAATAAATGTGATTGTGGCTTCTGAAAATCACTGCCTTGAAGCGATGATTCGCCTCTGATGGTTGGTTCTCATCTCTCCCCATACGTTTGTCAGGGGTTTGACATTAGTAAAACGGTGTTTGCCCCATGGCTATAGAGTCAGAAGTTACACGACACCAGGTTACAGTCCAACAGGTTTATTTGAAAACACAAGCTTTCAGAGCCTCACTCCTTCTTCAGGTGTTTTCAAATAAACCTGTTGGACTATAACCTGGTGTCGTGTGATTTCTGACTTTGACTACCCCAGTCCAACACCGGTATCTCCACATCATGGTTCTAGAGATACAGCCAGACAGCATGGAAACAGACCCTTTGGTCCAACACGTCCATGCTGACCATAATCCCAAACTAAACTCGTCTCACCTTCCAGCGCTTGGCCCATATCCCTCTAAAGATGTCTTATGCATGTACTTAACCAAATCTTCCTCGTCTCACCTTAAAAACATGCCCCCTAGTTTTGAAATCCCCCACCCTAGGGAAAAGACACCTGCCATTCACCTTAGCTGTACCCCTTATGGCTTTATAAACCTCTATAAGGTCACCCCTCAACCTTCTACGCTCCAGTGAAAGAAGTCTCAGCCTATCCAGCCTCTCCTTACAACTCAAACCTCTCACACCCAGCAACATCCTGGCGAATCTCCACTAATAAAACTCCATTATCACCTTGGGGATGTGACTGGGAGCTGCACTTATGCAGACAGCTTTCACTTCTCAGTTGCAATCCAGATCAGTGCAGGCAAGGACTCAGAATCTGAATGGATCAGTACTTCAGTTCACAGTCAAACAGCTCTCACCCCGATCAACTACTGCAAATCAAATCCAGCACAAAGACTCCCCAATTCCATGGAAAAGTTCACCCACGTAAATAAAGCACCCAAGGTCTTTCAACCTGGCTGGAGAAAAACAGATGTGTCTTTTTTTTTAATCCCCCGCATCAATGTTTTATATTTAGTTTTTTGCTGTGTAATGATAAAAATATCAAAATCTTCTACATTTCTACAATAGTTCAGGAGTGTACTCGTAAATTTAAAACCGTACTTTTGCATTTCAAGGAACAATTTAAAAGAGCAGACTACAGGTGGGTTAAGAATTGTCAAAGACTTAGAGATGTACAGCACAGAAACAGACCCTTTGGTCCAACCCATCCATGCTAACCAGATACCCTAAATTAATCTAGTCCCATTTGCCAGCATTTGGCCCATATCCCTCATAAACTTTCCTATTCATGTACTCATCCAGGTGCTTTTTAAATCTTGTAATTGTACCAGCTTCCACCACTTCCTCTGGCAGCTCATTCTATACACGCACCACCCTCTGCTTGAAAAAGTTGCCTCATAGGTCCCTTTTAAATCTTTCCCCTCTCACCTTAAACCTATGCCCGATTCTCCCACGCTGGGGAACGGACCTCGGCTTTTCACTCTATCCATGCCCCTCATGATTTAATAAACTTCTATAAGGACGGCCCTCAGCCTCTGAAACTCCAGGGAAAATAGCCCCAGCCTATTCAGCCTCTCCCTATAGCTCAAACCCTCCAACCCCAGCAACATCCTGGTAAATCTGTTCTGAACCCTTTCAAGTTTAACAACCATCTTTCCTATAGCAGGGAGACCAGAATTGAATACAGTATTCCAAAAGTGGTCTACCTTGCATTTAAATAATTACAGAATGCCTACAGTGTGGAAACAGGCCCTTTGGCCCAACAAGTCCACACCGACCCTCACAGCATCCCACCCAGACCCATTCCCCTATAACCCACCTAATCTACACATCCCTGAACACTATGGGCAATTTCCCATGGCCAATCCACCCTAACCTGCACATCTTTGGACTGTGGGAGGAAACCGGAGCAAACTCACACAGACAGGGGGAGAATGTGCAAACTCCACACAGATAGTCACCTGAGGCTGGAATCAAACCTGGGTCCCTGGTGCTGTGAGGCAGCAGTGCTAACCACTGAGCCACCATGTCGCCCCAACGGGGTCTTGTGGTAATGTCCTTACCTCAGGGGGCAGGGCAGATCTGGGTTTAAGTCCCACCTGCCTAGAAACGTGTCACAATGTATGGATTTTAAAGTATGTTTTCTTGAAAACCTTCCTACAGCATTTAAGGACAAAAACAAACAAACACACAGTCAATGGAGAAGGTGTTAGAAGGTGTCTCCACAATCTTGATCAAATAGGTGGGACAGTGGAGCTGGAGGGCAGAATTATAGAATGACTGAATAGTTATCACACAGAGGAGTCCATTCAGCCTGTTGTGTTTACACTGGCTCTACGAAGGAGCAGTGCAATGCAAGCAACTTCCCTGAGTTTCCCCATAGCCATACATTTTAGATAATGAACCAATTCCATCCTGAATGCACCAAATGCACAGACCTCCACCACAATCTGCAGGAGTGCATTCCACACCCTGAACCCTTGCTGAATGACAGAGGTCATTGTTCCTTCTTCTGTTAATTACCTTAAGTCGATGCTCTCTCTCCACCAATGGGAAAACATCTTTTCCCACATCTATTCAGTCCAAACCCCCTAACGACTTCTAATTAAATCTCCTTTCCAAGTCTCAACATCTCCAACCTATCTACGTAACTGAAGCTTCTCATTGCTGGAACCTTTCTCGAAATTTTGTTTGCACCCTCTCTGATACATTTACATCTTCCGAAAGCATGGTGCCCAAAACTGGACACAATACTCTAGTAGGAGCCACGGTGGGGAGGCGCCGGTGTTGGACGGGGGTGGACAAACTCAGAAGTCACACGACACCAGGTTATAATCCAACAGGTTTAGTTAAAATCAAAAGCTTTTGGAGCGCAGGCCCTTCATCAGGTGAAGTGGAGAGATGCACACAGGCACAGAATATACAGGCAGAGAGATAATGACAAGATAATTCCAGGTAATTAAGAGTGCCAACAGATAAGTACAAATAGCGTGAGTAGAGGGTCGACAGGCTGAATAACAAGTCTCCTAGTAGGAGGCAAACCAGTATTTTAAACTGATTTATTTCAAACCAGTATTTTGTACTGATTTAGTTTATACCAATATTGTGTAGTGATTTATTTTATACTAGTATTTTGAAGCGATTTATTTTACATCAGTATCTTATACTGCTTGAACACATCTTCCTTAATTATGTACTCCGTGTCCCTATTGATAAAACTCAGGATGCTGTACGCTTTATTAATGACTCTCTTAACATCTCTGCCACCTTCACTGATTTATAAACATATACATCCAGCTCCCTCTCTTACAGCACGCCCTTTCGAGCCGGACTCTTAATATGGTTTCTGTGTCCTTCCCACCAAAAGTAATGAATTCAAACTTCTCTGCATTAAATTTCCCTTATCCCTTGTCCATTCATTCCATCAACTGGTCTATGTCATTTTGAGTTCCTTCTCACAGCTTACAATGTTTCGTATCATCTACAGATTTTGAAACTGTGCCTGAGGTATAAGTCATGAATATGTATCAGGAACTGCAGGGTTCCAAACACTGATTCCCACCCTCTTGAATTTTGTTTCTGTCCACACAGCCCCTGGTGGCAGTGTTTGTCACTTGTAATTAGCAAACTGGATGATTTGGTGGTCGTAGTTTTGTAAAATTAAATGCAAAGCTGAGTTTTAACCCCAGGCTCCTGGGCCTGGCCAAAGTTGCCATCAACATGTCCGAACAACGGGCCACAGACCCTGACTGTCTGCCCCTCATCCACAGTGACTTCCATGGCCAAGTGTACTTGGAAAGATGTCAACCAATACCTTTGAGACTTTTGGAGAGAGCTGGGTACCACATGGGCCAGTGTGCATCATCTTCCCCTCTGACTCCATTTTGATCTAGTCACCTCCCCTAGAAACACAGGAAGGAGTAGGCCATTCAGCCCCTTGAGCCTGTTCCTTCATTCAATGAGATCATGGCTGATCTGTGGCCTGACTCTGTATATCTACCTTTGGCCTATATCCCTTAATACCTTTGCTTTAGAAAAATCTATCACAGACTTAAAGCTAACAACTGATCTAGCATCAAATGTCATTTGTGGAAGAGAGTTCCAACCATAGTTACCTCCCTTTCAGAGGTTGTTGACTTGCTCGCCCAGCTGCCTTGTTTTTGTTCAGACGTTTCGTCACCATGCTACGTGACATCATCGGTTTAATAACCATAGTAGCCCAAGCCTAACATAGACACGCACAGGAATTCCGAGAGGCATGGTTCTTCACACATACGTCAATCAACAAACATATAGAATTGGACCCCATATATAAACCCGTACAGATCAAAACCGGAAATGACACTACTCACCATAACGGATCAAAGAGTATAAATTCTAAGTGGAGTAGAACAACATCGCTTCATCGGAGGTTCCACTGATGATGTCACCCAGCATGGTGACGAAACGTCTGAACGAGAACAAGCCAGCTCGGCGAGCAAGTCAACAGCCTCACCCACAACCCGAGCTACAGATCTTTGCCAAAACTTCCTCCCTTTCTATTTATTATTGTTACACATTGGCCAACACTTCCAATTTCATCAATTGGGTAACTGGTTAATTTGGTGGGATTTTTTTTTAAATTCTTCCACAGTGGGGAGTTGACTTTTGGACAGGGAAGGGGTCAGGAAGGGAAAGGACGAAACTGATTATTTAAATGGACTATTATTTGAACGGTAAAAAATTGCAGCATGCTGTTGTGCAGAGGGATCTGGGTGTTCTTGTGCATGAATCACAAAAGGTTGGTCTGTAAGTGCAACAGGTAATTAAGATGTCAAATGAAATTTTGTCCTTCATTGCTAGAGAGACAGAGATTAAAAATTGGGATGTTGTAAGGAAGGGTCACCGGACCTGAAATGTTAACTCTGATTTTTTATTCACAGATGCTGAGCTTTTCCAACAACTTCTGTTTTTGTTCCTGATTTACAGCATCCTGATTTACACCATCGGTTTTTAAAAGCAGGGAGGTTATGTTGCAGCTACATAGGGTGAGGCCACACCTGGAGTACTGCGTTCAGTTTTGGTTTCCTTACTTGAGAAAGGATGTACTGTCACTGGAGGGGGTGCAGAGGAGATTCACTAGGTTTATTTTGGAGTTGAGAGGGTTTGCTTATGAGGACAAACTCAGTAGACTGGGATTATATTCATTGAAATTTAGGAGAATGAAGGGGGGATCTTATAGAAACATATAAATTTGGAACAGATAAGATAGAAGCAGGGAGGTTGTTTTCACTAGCAGGTGAATCTAGAACGAGGGGGCATAGCCTCAAAATAAGGAGGACCAGATTTAGGACTGAATTGAGGAGGAACTTCTTCACCCAAAGGGTTGTGAATCTGTGGAATTTCCTGCCCAGTGAAGTAGTTGAGGCCTTGTTGAATGTTTTTAAGGCAATGATAGATAGATTTTTGAACAGCAAAGGAATTAAGGGTTATGGTGAGAGGGCAAGTAAGTGGAGCTGAGTCCACAAAAACATCAGCTATGATCTCAGTGAATGGCCGCGCAGGTTCGATGGGAGCCAGGTGGCCCATTCCTGCTCCTGGTTCTTACGTTCTTATGATGTTTGCAGTAATTTATGGATTTATTGTAAAACCTTTATAAATTGCTGAAAGTCTCTAGCTGCTGAATTCAACAAATGTATTGGTAATGCCCTTTGGGGAAGGGAATGTGTTCATCCTCACCTGGTCTATCTTAAATGTGACTCCAGATTCACAAACACTGTGTGGTTGACTCCTAACAAACTGCCCTCTGAAGGATCCCAGCAACCCATCATTCTTAGCTCATTAGAAATGGGCTGACCTGACTCTTGATGCCCACATCCCATGAACAAAAAGAATTGTAGTTACTCATAACTGCTCCTTTTTTTGTTTAAGTAAACCGTGCAAGTAAAGTGGTACAGGGTGTGAAACAAATTAACAGCAATATGTTTCATATTCTTTGTTTTGAAGATCAGATCAATTTCATTTCACTCAATCCACTTTGTATTTTCTGCAAAGGATAACATTTTCCACAAACTTATTATATTACCACAACATAACTTCTGCAGTTACGTAAAAAAAAATCATTCTAAAGCAGCAACCTAATGTCTTGCAGGCCTGTAACTGCATTTTGTGGTTCTTCTGTGGTTATTTTGAACTCTGTGGATTCGAAATTCCTTGAATACTTTGGTGGAAATTGGGGATTTATGGGAAAAGATGTTGTGCAGAATTAATTACTGATCCAGCCCAGGGAGCTTATGGAGAACAATATCACTTCAGCTGGTCATTGACCCAGGAGTGACAAGATGGGGATTTTTTGTAAAATGTAGGCCTTGTTGACCAAAACAGCATTTGTTGCCCATCTCTAAGTGTTCTTGAGAACAGGACAATTTTGAACTACTGCAATCCATGTAGAGACTCTCACTGTGCTGCAGGAGAGTGTTACAAGACTTTGACCCAGCAATAACAAAGGATTGATGATGTGGTTCCGAGATCGTAAGACACAGGAGCAGAATTAGGCCAATCAGCCCATCAAGACTGCTCTGCCATTCGATCATGGCTGATATGTTCCTCAACCGCATTCTCCCGTCTTCTCCCCTTAAGCCTTGAACCCCTTACTAATCAAGAACCTATCGATCTCTGCCTTAAATACATCCAACGACTTTGAAATAACTCCCCAGAGGCTGGTATCCCATCACCAAGTCACCCTTTATTTACACGTGGAGAGTCCCTGACAGTGATCCAGCTCCCTCAGAGACAGCTCTCAGAGTGAACACAATGTCTGGCACTCCTGTTCTTATCTGTCAGTCAGCGCTCCCGATTGGACCAGGTTAACAGCCCCAATCAGGGAACTCCTATTCTATGAGGTCCACCTGGTTGACCCCATTAGATTCAGGACAGACGTGGCCCCTAAAACCTTCTGCAGAGTTCCACAGACTCACCATCCTCTGGCCGAAGATATTCCTCCTTATCTCAGCTCTAAAGAGTCGTCCGCTCAAAATGAGGGGGTCCTACTCTCTCCCCCAAGTTGCGGAATTCTTAAGGGGCTAGCTTCTTATGTACTTACTGCCCTTGGTCTTCGAGGTGGCATAGGGGGCAGGTTTGGAAGGTGCTGTAGAAGGAGCCTGGGTGAGTTGCACCTTGGCAATGTGCAGGAAGTATATGTTTAAGGTGGTGGGTGAGGTGCCAGTCAGGCTGTCCTGTCCTGGATAGTGTCGCTACGTTTAAGTGTCGTTGGAACTGCACTCATCCAGGCAAGTGGTGAGTATTCCATCACACTGGGCCTTGTAGACAGACAGGTAGAGAAGTTTGAATTCATTCATTTTGGCAGGAAGAACACAGGGAGACCTTATAAAATAGCGGGTACAGCCCTAAAGGGTGTTCTGGAGCTGAGGGAGCTGGGTCTATTTATGTACACCCAATCAATGAGAGCGACAGAAGCAATTAAGACAGTCATTAGACAGTCATGGGTGACACGGTGGCTCAGTGGTTAGCGCTGCTGCCTCACAGTGACAGGGACCCGGGTTCGATTCCACCCTTGGGTGACTGTCTGTGTGGAGTTTGCACATTCTCCCCATGTCTGCGTGGGTTTCCTCCGGGTGCTCCGGTTTCCTTCCACAGTCCAAAGATGCGCAGGTTAGGGTGGATTTGCCATGCTAAATTGCTCCATAGTGTCTAGGAATGTGTAGGTTAGGTAGGGTTAACCATGGGATATAGGGGGATAGGGTGGGGGAGATGGGATGCTCTTCAGAGGGTCAGTGCAGGCTGAATGGCCTCTCCCTGCACTGTAGGGATTCTATGATTAATGAAACAACTGGCACCCTCGGCTTTAGTGAACCAGGTGCACTTTTGCAACAATTGATGATAAATGTCATAGTCACTTTTGCTGAGCCCAACTTGCAATTCCAGATTTTATTAACTGAATTTGAATTCCATGCGCTGCAGTGAGTGGGACTGTGTTTCCAGCCATTGGCTTGTATTACCCTTTCAGTGGCATTACCCATCATGCCACCACCTCCCCAAAACTGACAATGCAAATATGATTGGATAGCACATCTAGTGCTGGTGGGCCGGCGGTCTGATTGAGATTGGCCCTCGGGTACCTTTTGCATTAAACCAGAGAGCTCCCTAATGTCGGCACATCACCAAGTAATTCAGCGACAATTCACTGCTGACTGTAACATCGTTGCCATGGCTTTATGGGTAAGTGCAACTTCCATTTGCACTCAGAATGGTGGCTCCAAAACAGCAGAGAGTTTCTTAGAGAAACGGAATACCAAAGAACCACACTCCTTCTTTTGTTTAAGTGGCAATGTCTACAGTCATTATAGAGTTTGAGCACTATTGAAAGGAGACACATTATGTGGACCATTCACAAGAGTGCCAAATATATGGCACAAGAGGCTTTTGTTTGCTGGCAAGTGTTCTTTTTCCTTTACATCAGCATTTCTCGCGAATTGCCTTGAAGAATACAAGATAAAATACAATAAGCTTTGATCAAATGCAGCTTTGTGCAGAAACACTCAATTGAAGAGGGTTCAGAAAAGATTTACAAGGATGTTGCCAGGGTTGGAGGGTTGGAGCTACAGGGAGAGGCTAAATAGGCTGGGGCTATTTTCCCTGGAGCATCGGAGGCTGAGGGGTGACCTTACAGAGGTTTATAAAATCATGAGGGGCATGGATAGGGTGAATAGCCAAGGTCTTTTCCCCGGGGTGGGGGAGGCAAAAACTAGAGGGGCATAGGTTTAAGGTGAGAGGGGAAAGAATTAAAAAAGACCGAAGGGGTAACTTTTTCACACAGAGGATAGTGCATTAATGGAATGAGCTGCCAGAGGAAGTGGTGGAGGCTGGTACAATTACAACATTTAAAAGGCATCTGAATGGTGACATGATTAGGAAGGGTTTAGAGGGATGGGGGTCAGATTGGGACATCTGGTCAACACAGACAAGTTTAGACTGAAAGGTCTGTTTCCGTGCCATGTGACTCAACGACTCTATAATTACACACTCATCAGCAGATAGTCCCTCTGCTTAGCAGTTCATCTGGCAGATAATACCAGTGTTATATACCTTTGTACTGCCCCAAAGTACTTATCCAGACCAGGCAGCAGTAAGCTTGAAACTAAAACTTTGTTCCTCAGAGACAGGAGTATTGTAACTTGGCCACCCTGAGGCTGGTGGGTTAGAGGTCACTGGGCCAGATAGTGACTAAAATATGACAAACTCAATCTGAGGACAACACTATCAACGGGTTCTGTGCTGAGAAGGCTGCATTTTGGAACATTCAACGAGGATAAATAACCATTCTTTGTGAAAATTATGTTGTGGGAATGTCACAACGCCAAAATAAATAAAAATGTTCTATAATTGAACAACAGGAAAACTAAAAGGCTGAGTAATAGAAAAATGTTTGAAAAGGCTTATTGGATGAAGGGACAGTAAATGTTGGGTACAAGATAATACAGAAGCAGATTTTTTTTTTAGAAAAGAGAGGATGGAATGCCAAGGAAAACTGGAAAGTAATACAAAGAACGCAGAAGTGCCAAAACTTTCTTCCAATACTCTTAACAGCCGAAGAACAGAGTAACATTTAAACCCAAAGTGACACGTGAGGTTAAACTGAGGATATAGTTGATGTACCACAAGTTATTTTAATACAATGTTCATTATAACGTTGAACAATGAAGAACTGGTGTGTGTGTTCTGGCACTTTGACATGAATGTCATACACGGTGTAGCTAGACTGGAAATCTGTGACTCAGTTATAAAAAGAGTCAATGAATACAGAAAGGGTCCCAACAGGAAATAGGTAAAGTCAGTCCCTTTTTAAAAACAAATAGAAACCCTGGGGAAATTAAGCAGGTCTGGCAGCATCTGTGGAGAGGGGAACAGAGTTAACATTTTCAGTTTGATGTCATTGTTCTTCAGAAATGAAAGTGACTGGAATGCGAGCTCAAGAAATAAAATCTTATTTTCTGCTTAGGCACCTTACAGCCTCCAGTAGTCAATACTGTATTCCATAGCTTCAGAATATGACATCTATATTGTCAATTTTTCTTTGTTTCATTTATACACAGACACACACACAAACAAGCAAACACAGACATACACACACGCACACACACAGACACGCACACACACGACACACACACACACACAGACTACACACAGAGACACGCATACACAGACACACATGCACTCACACAGACACGCACACACACGACACACACACACAGACTACACACAGAGACAGCATACACAGACACACATGCACTCACACAGACACGCACACACAGGCACATGCACACACACACACACACACACACAGACTACACACAGAGACACGCATACACAGACACACATGCACTCACACAGACACATGCACACACACACACACACACACGCACATGCACACACAGACACACACACACACACACACAGACACACACAGACACA
>NC_063359.1:37230342-37256658 GCF_021869965.1 Rhincodon typus | reverse complement strand
CAGTGTGGAAACAGGCCCTTCGGCCCAACAAGTCCACACCGACCCTCAGAGCATCCCACCCAGACCCATTCCCCTATAACCCACCTAAGCTACACACTACGGGCAGTTTAGCATGGACAATCCACCTAACCTGCACATCTTTGGACAGTGGGAGGAAACCGGAGAACCCGGAGGAAACCCACGCAGACACGGGGAGAAAGTGCAAACTCCACACAGACAGTCACCCGATGGTGGAATCGAACCCGGGTCCCTGGTGCTGTGAGGCAGCACTGCCAAACACTGAGCCACCGTGCCAACCCTCACTATTTATTGTCTAGATTTTACACCTGCTGGCTGTCATCACTGCTCACTACTTACTGACTGGTATACAGCCTACCTGCAACACTCTGCTGCAACTTGTTACACAAACACAGAGATCGCTGGAGAAACTCAACAGACCTGGTAGCATCTGCGGAGGGACAGAACTAGAGGGGACATACTGAGTCCAGTGTGACTCTTCTTCGGAACGGACAGAACCTCCTCAGAAATGTGAAGAAGTGTCACACTGGATTCGAAACGTTAACCCTATTCACAGACGCTGCTGAGTTTCTCCAGAACTCTTGGTGTTTGCTTCATACTTTCAGTAACTCCAATGTTTTGCTTCGTTTGAATGTTTGTGTTTTAAGATCATTTCGGAAACAAATGTGAACAGATACACTCCGTATCCCATTTGGCTGCTAAGGCGTCAGGCCCTCACTTGACACTCTATGAGTACAACAGAGATAAATGACTCTTACCATTGGTCCTGGGTCCCCTTTTATGCCTTGGAGTCCTTGAAGCATTGGGTCAACAGTAAAGCTTTCCATTCCAAAGGTCTGGTATCCATCTGTGGCAGCAGGTGTAACAACCACCACATTGTAGGTAACTCTGGGGTATGATGGCGTTGTTGCTGGTTTCGGCTCAGTTTCCTTGCCCACTCCTTCCTTCGATGTGGGCCTCTGGGTCTTGGCGGGTTGGTGTTTGGTTTTCTTTACAGCTGGCACGGTCTCTGTGAGACGGGCTGTGGCGTTTCCAGTCGGCGTTTCCCTCCCTTTGGAGTCTTGCTGTGTAGCGGCGCCAGAAGGGGCTTCGCTGATTGGCCCTTGCCGGCTGTCCGACCCTGTGCCGTTCCTCCCCGCAGATCTGACCGGGGTCGGCACCGCGGCACGGCTGGTGGCGTGAGGGGGCAGCCGGCGCCGGGTCGGGAACGCGGTGGGAGGGGCTGCGGTGCCAAAAGCTGGCCGGCTGACGGTCCAGGGGTGGAGATTCGGCGACGTCGGAGCCGGGCCCATCAAAGCCACGCTCTCACCGTAGCTGCCATCAGGTCCGCTCCTCTTCCGCAGCATCAGCTGAGAAGGAGATGGGGTGGAGGAATTGGGAAAACGTGGTAAAATGGGGAGGAGGGGTAGAAGGTTCGGCCTGTAGATATCAGCCTGCCTGCACTGTTTCTTGATGTATTTGCAATAATTATGAGCTGCCTTAGCAGACGGATAAATATCAAATTGACAGACAGCGCCTTCAAACTGCACCGAGTGTTGGTCCAACTTTCCCAGGAGAAAGGAGCCTTCCGGGTCTAAGGAATCCTCTTTCTTGAAATGCAAATTTGCATGAGTGCGATTCTTCCCACAAGAAGTATATAGAGTAACCTTTCGACTCCTGATGCTGATGGCCATGTCGTGCCACTGGCCATCGTGGACATCGTAATCGAAATAGACAGACTGTTTGTGCCCCACGTACACAATGATTTTGCCCGGTATGAACTGCACGCCAAGCTGCAGCTTCTTCTTCTTGTTCCTGACGGTGAATAAAAAAGCATTGTTGACACGATGGGAGCACAGGCTCAGGACCAGGGTGAGGTTGGTGCCATACGAGGTGGGGATAACAGCCGCTACAGGTGCTTTGATGCGAGCTCTCTGTGTGAGAATGACGCCCAGTTTAAAAGGAATGACCCCCTGAGGAACAGAGCGGGACGTCGTGGAAGATGGCGACGCCAGTGTTTGTGATTTTTTCCCGATAAGGCCCAGCCTTTGGAGAATGTCCACATCTGAAAGACAGAACGAAGAAAGAAAGAAATCTTAAGCACTCAGTCCATGGAAAGGTTTTATCTAGGCTTGCATAGAGTTATAGAGTTATACGGCACAGTGCTGATATCATAGAATATATCATAGAATCCATACTGTGTGGAAGCAGGCGATTCCGCCCTTCAAGTCTGTCCTTACCCTTTGAAGAGCATCCCACCCCGTCCGAGGCTACCCAATCCCTGTAACCCTGCATTTCCCATGGCTAACCCACCCAGCCTGCACATCCCTGGACACTATGGGGCAATTTAGCACCACCAATCCACCCTAACCTGCACATCTTTGGACTGTGGGTGGAAACCCACGCAGACACGGGGAGAATGTACAAACTTCACACAGACAGTGGCCAGAAGGTGGAATCAAACCCAGCTCCCTGGCCCTGAGAGGCAGCAGTGCTAACCACTGAGCCACTGACATATCCTAAATTGGTTAGTCCCATTTACCAACATTTGGCCCGTATCCCTGTAAACCCTTCCTATTCATATCACCGTCCAGATTCCTTTTAAATGTTGTAATTGTACCAGCCTCCACCACTTCCTCTGGCAGCTCATTCCCACACGTGTACCATCCTCTGCGTGAAAAGTTTGCCCCTCAGGTCTCTTTGAAATCTTTTCCTCCCCTCACCTTAAACCTATGCCGTCTTGCTTTGGACTCCCCTACCCTGGGGAAAACACCTTGGCCAATCACCCTATCCATGCCGCTCATGATTTTATAAACCTCTATAAGGTCACCCCTCGGCCTCCAATGCTCCAGGGGGAAAAAACTGTCACCTATTCAGCCTCTCCCTGTAGCTCAAAGCCTCCAGTCCCAGCAACATCCTTGTAAATCTGCTGATTTCCTCTCTGGGAGCATTTCAATTGTACAGGTCATTACCCTACAGACTTGTGAAGTCCAGACAAAGTCATGTTTCTCGGCAGCTCAACTCTCCCACAAGCAATTCTTTCACTCGCTTTATCAGATTGGACAGTTTCTGAAGTAGCCAGAACATTGCTATATTAAGCACCAGACCCAAGTAAAGGGCCAATAATAGTTGACAATGCAAATTGGTTTAAATAACAATTTCCTCAAGTAACATTTCTAATTTGTTTCGGTTATGTTGCTCTTCCAGAGCCGCGTATTCACTGCCAGAATTCGCTTTTTGAGACATTGCGAAAGATGTTAGATAAATGCAAGTCTTGTCTCTTTCTTTCTGGTTACTTCATGGACCTCTCGAGTTTAGATAAATGTTGAGATCTCCTGCTCTCAAAACTAAACCTCAGAACCCTCCTTGTTGCTGAAAACTGGTTCATCCCATCATTATTAAGTAACATTAAGGTACTGGTTGTGTTTAGTAGCTTAAAGAAAATCTGCAGGGATTGATGGTGGAAAAACCATTCAATTGTGTGTGATAGCACTTTCAAATATAAAAGGAGAAAATGTATAGGGACTTGTATGCTATGAGTGGAAGGAGCTGTAAGACTGAGTAGTTAATAAACTCAAAGAAAGATCTTGCTCATCCGTTTCACTGGCTGGCTTAGATCCAAATGGCACCTCATGGAGCGGTTTCACCTCATCTCTCTTCTTCTAACACTCTTACTCTCAATCTTGTGCTTATGGAGGTTTTCCTAGATCCTTTGAACAACTATCTGAAGAAGCCAAAGTGAGTTCCCATTATCAAGCCTCATTAAGCCAAGGAAAATCATAACCCCACACTACCTTTTTTTCCCGAAAAGCATATATCAAAATTCTCCTCTTGTCTTACTTCTTCCCTATTTACCTTGCCCAAGGTTTAGGAGCAACTGGAGAATTCATGATTTTCAGAAAACCTTCTGTGTTTGTGTGTGTTGGAGTGATCGAGACAGCTGATCCAGTGCAGTCTCACCGGTTTCAAACACGGCTGAACAGACCATTTTTCACGGTAAGTCGTGTAACAGAGCCATGAGAACAAACTACAGGAGAAAAATAAAACCCTGGTTGTACTGCACATTAAACATTGGATCCATTCCAATTTAGTTTCAATCCAAAGTGCTCCACAATAAAAAATACCCACCAGAATCTTCAGCACTGAATCAGTGCCTAATTAAATCATGGTTCCAGAATCAATTTACACCCGTTTAATAAGTTCACTATTACTATTTTCAATTGTCAATTAGAGCAACTTGTCTCAGAATAATGGAGCTAAAACACTGGATAAAATAAACTTAAATATTGTTGAAAAAGAGAGCAGAGTTGCTGAAGCTACTCCATCTTGAACTCATCAGGACAAATGCAAGATTCCAAATTTCAAATGATCACAGTAAATTATATGACATTAAAATTGATCAGACCCTTGAGCTGAGTCTAATACAAACGAATAGAAAATTGTCACAGCTCCTTCTAAAGCACCTCCCAAACCTATGACCTCTACCATCTGAAAGGACAAAAGCAGCAGATATTTGGGAACAATAGCCCCTGCAAGTTCCCCTCCAAGTCAGTCGCCATCTTGACTGGGAAATATATCACAGGGGTCAAAATCCTGGAACTCCCTCCCTCACAGCGCTCTGGGAGAGCCTGTAGCATATGGACTGCGGTGGTTCAAGGAGGAGGCTGGCCATCACCTTCTCAATGAGGCTTGGATAATAAGCACTGGCCCTGCCAGTGGCACCCAGATGCCAAGATTGAATTAATGTGTAGATACATTATTAGCCCCACAGTGTCACGAAGGAACAGGTTCAAATATTAAATAAGTCTTACTCTGATCTTCTTGGAAAGTTAGATTAATTTGGGCATCAAGAAACAGGAGAATGGGGAGGCAATGGCCTAGTGGTATTATCGCTGGACTGTGAATACAGAGACCCAGGTAACATTCCGGAGACCCGGGTTCAAATCCCGCCATGGCAGATGGTAGAATTTGAATTCAATAAATATCTGGAATGAAGAGTCTAATGATGACCGTGAATCCATTGCCAATTGTTGGGGAAAAACCCATCTTGTTCACTAATGCCGTTTAGGGAAGGAAACTGCCATCCTTACCTGATCTGGCCTACATGTGACTCCAGACCCACAATAATGCGATTGACTCGTAACGGCCCTCTGGGCAATTAAGGATGGGCAATAAATGCTGCCCTAGCCAGCGACGCCCTCGTCCCATGAATGAATAAAGGAAAAAAAAGATGCTAGCACTGAATTTCTTTGAACCCATAAATTTAGATGACCCATTGTAATGAGTTGTGTTCCGAAACGTTGGGGATATTGGGGGTGATCAGTGGCCAGAGCTGAGATCTCAGGGTTGGAGGAGATTTCGGTGCTGGGCTGAGGGGGGAAGAGGGAAGGTGGAATGGAAACAAAGGTCACAGAGTGACGTGAAAACAAAGCTTGTGACCCAACTGGCAGCAAAAACCGGAATGTGATCTCTCGGAGAGTTACTGAGGCTGGAGGCGGTTGCAGGGGTGAAGTCAGGGAGGGTTGTGAAAGCACGGCTAGGAAAATAAAAAAGGTACGGTGTTGGGACGAACTCCAACATCGATGGGAACCGCACGGCTAAGTAACCCGTTCGAAGTCTACATAAGGATACAGACCTCCAAGGTGACAGTTCAGCAAGTGCCAGAGCAGTTTCTGTTTTGAGAATCGCAAACCCCAATTAAGCCATTCATTGCCGCCTGGGCAAGCGAAACACAACACAATGGGCACGTGCACTTTTGTACTTGTAACAAAATCTGCTCACTGGGCAGTTAAATCCTAACGTAAGCTGGAGAGGCAGCTAGCTCCCTGCTAGCAGTGGAAAGATTAAAAATGTAGATGGAAAAGGTCACAGGCAGTTCAACAGCTCTGAATTAAACTGCATGATTTACTTTGATGGAGATGTTGCACAAACTGTACAGCAGAACTGACCCACAGACGCATTTGTAGGCTCCTTTACTATATGCCCCCATACACTGCACGTTTTAGATCTCTATGTGCCAAATGCAGCTAAGACAGTTCAAAAACGTACAGAGACAAAATTGAGCAAACCTTCTATATGACGCATGAGAGACCACATGTAGCTGAACCACCAAACTTGTGTCTCAAGCTATCAACAAATGGCAGATTCAGTCATGTGGGTATTGCTACATATGGGCAGAATTAAGGTCGGCTGGCTCACAGCATTCAGTTAGTCTATGTGTTCCAAACAAAACATTTTAATTACAATTGCACCCTCCCTACAGATCACATCCTTCTTTAATCATAACAGAATCTGTGTTTTAGACAGATATAGTGCAAGAGCATGTCAGAAAATAACGGCACAAATCATTCCAAAGCCGGCCTGAATATTTTTGAGCATGAGGGACTTCATTGCATGAATTTAAATACAATTTACAAATTTAAAAACAAATTTGCTTTCTCATTCGGAATCGAGGGAGAAAGAATTGGATTAAATGAAGCTGTTAATTACTAGAAGGGTTAAATGGTTTGATTCTTTTTCACAATCTGCTTTCCCTCCTTATTTCCCTCTGTTAGGCCCCAGTTCATTCTCCCTCTCTCCACACTTCCGCCTTTTGGCTGGATGGCAATCCAGTCTTGGAAATTGACTTTCTCATAGTACGGTGTCTGCCAAGAACCTGATAATTTTACTAATTCGCTTTTTAGACTGATGCAAAGCCAGAATCTCACAGCGATCCTGAGAGGCCAGCTTAAGAGTCAACCGCGTTGCTACAGGGTCTGGAGTCACACGGAGGCCAAACCAGGCAAGGACGGCAGATTTCTTCTGCCAAAGGCCACTGGTAAACTATGACATGGAGGTGCCAGTATTGGACTGGGGTGAGACAAAGTCAAGAAGTCACGCGACACCAGGTTATAGTGAAGCTGTAGACTTGCTTACTGAGCCAGTGGGTTTGGTTGCAAATGTTTCATCACCCTGCTAGGTAACATCGTCAATGCGCCTCCGGTGAAGCGTCGGTGTTCTGTCCCGCTTGTTACTTATATGCCTCAGTTTGTTGGGGTGGTTCGGTATCACTTCCACTTCTGTAGAGGACTGGTATTCCAATCGGAACTCCCATCGACAAACAGACTGAATTAGACCCAGTGTGCAAACCACTGAAGTGGAAGTGGTACCAAACACCTCATCAAACAGAGGCATATAAATAACAAGCGGGACAGAACACCAACGCTTCACGGCAGGCGCAACCCAATCTACAAACTTTAACCAGGTTATAGTCCAACAGGTTTATTTGAAAACACAAGCTTTCAGAGCGCTGCTCCTCCACCTGACGAAGAAGCAGCGCTGCAGAATTTTTAAATAAACCTATTGGACTACAGCCTGGTGTCGGGTGACTTCTAGATTGGGAAATCAGTGGGTTTTTACATCAATCAGTCATCGCTGAGATTACTTTTAGAGATTTATGACTGAATTTAAATTTCCACCAGCTACCCTGGCACGAGCTGAACCCATGCCCTCCTAGATTACTAACCCACTGTGACGTCACCGTCACCCCTCCATATCCTGTTTGCATTTTCAGTTCCTACTTCATGCAGCAGTTATCACTGATAGATACTGATGGATAGTATGCCCTGATTTTGCATCACTGCAAACACTGTTACTTTAACTGAAAACATATGGCAATGTGATCCAACAGGTGCTGGCCACACACAGGGAACTGCGCCATCAAAGAAAAAAATGGCTGGAATGATTAAAAATGACAATGGAATCCAAGCAATGGGAACAGATTGAACACAACTTCCTGACAAAGCCGAGGAATGGCTGCAATTCTTCCTTTAACATCTGCGTTACCGAATTCACTAAAACCGCAGGACAATAATAAATGCTTCCTAAAACGGCACACAGAATGGAAGAAAAACAAAAACAGAAGTTGCTGGAAAAGCTCAGCAGGTCTGGCAGCGTCTGTGAAGGAAAAATCAGAGTTAATGTTTCAGCTCCGGTGACCCTTGCTCAGAACTGGACCTGAAACGTTAACTCTGTTTTTTCCCTTCACAGATGCTGCCAGAGCTGCTGAGCTTTTCCAGCAACTTCTGTTTTTGTTCCTGATTTACAGCATCCGCAGTTCTTTCGGTTTTTACACAAAATGGAAGCTTTTGCCTTGAGCTCATCAGGGCCAGGATGCAAGAAACCCAACTTCAAAGGGAACAACAATTTATACCGCATGACAACAGGGTGATGATTGGCTGGACCCACGCTGGCACAGAGATGCAGCGTGACTTCAGTATTGTATCGCTTCTTAATAATGCAAACACAAATATAATGCAGGCTGTTGACTTTGCACAAATCCAGACTATAGTGAACTCTAAGCTCATATTTTCAAAATGTTCCTATGAAGCAAGCAACAATGAATGATGGAAATAAGTCTTTTTAGTTTTCCTGAAACCAGTGAGATTGTTACTTATCGCGGTCATGATACGACTTCTGTGATGAGGTCACATTGTTGAACTGGGGATTTCAAGATCAGAACCAAGGAACAACTAAAGGAAGACAGACTGAGGCCCAACTAATTGGCCTTACCAATACTGCAATGGAATTATTGACTAATCACAGTAATTATTCAACAACAGACCTAGTATTTGTTCACACAATACACCAGTGATGGGGAGTTTTAGAATCCACTGGTCCAAACATCCCCAGTTCCTTCCAAGTCTCTGTCAATCACCACATTGCAGAATTCAATTTACTGACCAAGTTCCTGCAGAAAATAACATAATATATCTCATTTGCTTCAGAATGAGTCAGTATTAATTTTTTTCACTGTCATCCTTGGCAAGTGGCTCACAGTGTGATGAGATACTGGAGAGTATCTGAGATATGGGACAGCGCAGTGGCTCAGTGGTTAGCACTGCTGCCTCACAGCACCGGGGACCCGGTTTTGATCCCACCCTCGGGTGACTGTCTGTGTAGAGTCTGCACATTTTTCCCATGGCTGTGTGGGTTTCCTCTGGGTGCTCCAGTATCCTCCCACAGTCCAAAGATGTGCAGGCTAGGTGGATTGGCCATGCTAAATTGCCTGTAGTGCTCAGGGGTGTGTAGATTAGGTGGGTTATAGGGGGGATGGGTCTGAGTGGGATGCTCTGAGGGGCAGTGTGGACTTGTTGGGCCGAAGGGCCTGTTTCCACACTGTAGGGATTCTATGATTCTACTGGGGAGAGTTTTAACTGTCCTCCATAGACATGAGAAGGTTGAGAGGAGATCTCACAGAGATGTTCAAACTCGTGACGGGATTGGACAAGGGGTGAACTGCCCCTGTTGTGGGAAAAGTTGAGGCGCAGAGGGCATAGACTTATGGTGATGGGCAAAAAAAGAACAAGAGATGGCACCTTTTTGCCCAGCGAGTGGTTAGGAACTAGAACACCCAGCCTGAGGAATCCAATGGAGACAGATTTAATCTCAGCTCTCAAAAGGGAATTGGATCCTAATCTGAAGATGAATGATTTGCAGGGGAAATGGTGATGGAGTGGGACTGACAGGGAACAGAGCTGGAACAGACATGACAGGCTGCATGGCATCCTTCCATGATCCTGGGGGTTAGCTCAAACCTGGAGAGCAGTTAAGCTTTAATATAAAATAAAACAAAGAGCTTTAATATAAAATAAAACAAAGAGCCGTGGACGCTGGAGATCCGAAACAGATAAAAACAGAAATAGCCAGAGAAGCTTCCATTCCGAAGAAGCGTCACACTGGACTCAAAACTGTTTTCTCTCCACAAATGCTGTCAGACCTGCTGAGTTTCTCCAGCAATTTCTGGTTTCTTTTGGTTTTTAAACCTTAATATGCTTTGCCATTGGAGAGAGAGAGAGGAGACTCTCGGCTAACTGATGGGAAGATTTAAATGTCACAAAGATGGAGCATGTCATGGCAATATCATTGGTGTGGTAATCCAGAGGCCCAGGTTAATAATCTGGTGAACATGGGTTCAAATCTCACCACGGGAGCTGGTGGAATTAAAGTTCAGTTAATAAATCTGGAATTGAAAAGCTAAGGGATAATGAGAAAACACTGACAAGGTGAATATTTGATCCCCATTTCTAGAAGTCTTATGACTACCATCAGGTTCATGAATGTCCTTTAGTGAAGGGAATCTGCCATCCCTGCCTGGTCTGGTCTACATGTGATCCTATATAATAATGTCATTGACCTGTGACTCTTAGCTGCCCTCTGCAATGACCTAGCACAGCACCAATCCCCATCAGTATCTACCTGCTATCACCGCCCACCCTCTCTATTTATTTCAAAGCTCCCTTCCCCTCCTCCATTTCTGAAGAAGGGTCCCAACCCGAAACGTCAGCTTTCCTGCTCCTCCAATGCTGCCTGGCCTGCTGTGTTCCTCCAGCTCCACACTGTGTTAACTCAGTCCAAAGGGATTGGTGACAAATGTTGGCTTTTCCAGCGATGCCCACATCCCACAAAAGAATAAAAAGTAAGCTACATGGCATACAACACTCACTCGTGTTGACTGATGCCAACAGCCTGTGAAATGCGATCACCTAAATGATGTCCACATAGCACCTTCTCAGTATCCTACATTCCCAATTCATGTCTTTAATCGAATTTGATTCGATTTATCATTGTCACATGCACCGAGGTACAGTGAAAAGTTTTGTTTTGGATGCAGCACAGGCAGATCATACCATACGAAGAACAGAGGGCGAGGAATACAAAGTTACAGCTGCAGCGAAGGTACACAAGAAGCAAATCAACATTAGATTTGAAATTTGAGAGGTCCATTCAGAAGTCCAATAACAGTGGGGAAGAAGCTGTTCTTGAACCTGTGTGTACGTGTGTTTAAGTTTCTGTATCTTCTGCCTGACAGAAGAGGTTGGAAGAGAGTATAACAGGGGTGGGAGGAGTCTTTGATGCTGTTGGCAGCCTTTCTGACACAGCGAGAAGTACAGATGGAGTCAATGGATGGGAGGTTGGCTTGATTAATGGACTGGGCTGTGTTCACAACTCTCTGTAGTTTCTTATGGTCCTGGGCAGAGCAGGTGCCATACCAAGCTGTGATGCATCCAGATAGAATGCTTTCTGTGGTGCACTTGTAAAGGTTGGTGAGCGTAATCTCCCACAGGCTCATTCAGAGACTCACAGAAACAGGAGGAAGACTGCTCAGAGGAGCTCACACAGGCTGAAGGTATGTAACAACACAGGAATGCAATGCAAAGCACATGTCAGCTTAGACTGGAGCAACAGATTGCTCTCCAGAGAATCCCTACAGTGTGGAAAAAGGCCATTCAGTCCATTGAGTCTACACCAACACTCTGAAGAGCATCTCACCCAGACCCAGAACCCTAACCCCCTACCCCATCCCTGTAACCCTGCATTAAGCATGGCTAACCCACCTAGCCTGCACATTATGGGCAGTTTAGCATGGCCAATCCACCCTAACCTGCACATCTTTGGAATGTGGGAGGAAACTGCAGGAAACCCACGCAGGCACACGGAGACAGCACAAACTCCACACGGATAGTTGCCCAAGAACCTGGGAATCGAACCCGGGGCCCTGGTGCTGTGAGGCAGCAGCGCTAACCACTGAGCCACCGTGCCAATCAGTTTCCACTTTATGTCTTTCACAAGTGAATATGAGCAGAATACAAAGACGGGAACTGGATTGGATAGTCCCTGGCAGAGGCCAAATCCCTGTGGGTCATCGATCCCCGGGGATAACGCCAAGAGTATCAGCAAGGAACATGCAAGCTCTACTCCCACAATGGTCTCACTTGGAGCAGGCTGTCTCAGTGTGTGTCCCGATATCCCACCTCTTTGCTTTGATCTCTTCATCCAGACAGAGAGTAACCAACTGCATGGACCATTAAAGCCAGCAGAGTCTAAATGTCATTTTAAACAGAATTGATCAAACCATCATGTAAGCCTGACAGTATCTCACCTCTACTTCCTGAGGAGGCTAAGGAAATTTTATTTTAATTTACTCATAAGATGAGGGCATCACTGGCTAGGCCAGCATTTATTGCCCATCCCTAATTGCCCAGGGGGCAGTTAACAGTCAACCACATTGCTGTGGGTCTGGAGTCACATGTAGGCCAGACCAGGTAAGGATGGCAGTTTCCTTCCCTAAAGGGCATTAGTGACATTCAACATTTTTATTGAATTCAAATTCCACCATCTGCCCTGGCAGGATTTGAACCCAGGTCTCCAGAACATTATCTGGGTCTCTGGATTAATAGTCTAGCATTGATACCGCTAGGTGATTGCCTCCCCACATGGGAAAATGCGACATTTCCGTAAAGACTCTTACCAATTCTTATAGCTAACCACAGAAAGCGTCCTATCCAGATACACCCCATGCTCTGCCCAACACCGCAAAGAAATTACAGAGAGTTGTGAACACATCCCAGTCCATCATGAAAACCAGCCTTCCTTCCACTGACTCCATCTACACTTCCGGCTGCCTCGGGAAAGCAGCCAACATCATCAAAGACTTGGGGTGGCACGGTGGCTCAGTGGTTAGCATGGCTGCCTCACAGCACCAGGGACCCAGGTTCAATTCCACCCTCGGGCGACTGTCTGTGTGGAGTTTGCACATTCTCCCCGTGTCTGCTTGGGTTTCCTCCAGGTGCTCCGGTTTCCTCCCGCAGTCCAAAGATGTGCAGGATAGATGGATTGACCGTGCTAAATTGCCCACAATATTCAGGGATGTGTAGATTAGGTGGGTTATAGGGGAATGGGTGTGGGTGGGATGCTCTGAGTGTTGGTGTGGACTTGTTGAGCCAAAGGGCCTGTTTCCACACTGTAGGGATTCTATGATTCATCCTTCCCACTCAGTTATACTCTCTTCCACCCACTTTCATCAGGCAGAAGACACAAAAGTTTGAAAACACATACCAACAGATGTAAGAACAGCTTCTATCCCCCCATTATCAAACTTATTAACAGACCTCTCACCCAAAACGTCAACTTTGATTTCTCTCTACAGATGCTGCCAGAACTGCTGAGCTTTTCCAGCAATTTCTGTTTGTTTCTTTTGCATTAGAGTTGATCTTTCTCTTCAACTTCCTAGCAGCTGCAACATTATATTCTGCATTCTGTTCTATCACCCTGATTTACTTATGTAAGGTATGATTTGTCTGGTTAGCACGCAAAATAATACTTTTCACTGTATCTCGGCACATGTGACAATAATAAATCAAATCAAATCAATGTGCAAAGTACTTTCCAGCTCATTAATCGTCTTTATTCCTTCCTGAGTAGGCCAGTATTTGTTGTTCATCTCTAACTGCCCTTGAACTGAGGATCAGAGAAGAGACAACCACATTGTTGTGCATCTGGAGTTACACATAGGCCAGACCAGGGAAAGACAGCAGATTCCCCTGCCCCTAGGAGGTAGATAGATTTTTCTGGCAATTGACGACCGTTGTCACAGTCACTGTTTTCAGTTTCAGATTTATTCCTTGAATTTAATTACTACTAAACTACCACCACAGTCCAAAGGTGTGCAGGCTAGATGGATTAGTCATGCTAAATTGCCCGTAGTGTTCAGGGATGTGTAGATTAGGTGGGCTATAGGGGGACGGGTCTGGGTGGGATGTTCTGAGGGTCGGTGTGGACTTGTTGGGCCGAAGGACCTGTTTCCACACTGTAGGGAGTCTATGAACTGCTATGGTGGGGTTTGAACTCACTTTACCAGAACGCTAGCCCAAAATAACAACCCAGTCGCATTACCGCCATGCCAGTGCCTCCCATATACCCATCGCTAGGAGGGAACCATGGCTGAGATGGAGAAAGGGAAGATGGCAGTGGGGTTTCTGGCTAGCGTGTTTCCATGTCCTGCCTTCTACGCCCTATCCTTTCAGTCAGGGTCCCACTTTCTTCCCTGTATCCCAAAGGGCAACACAGAGGGGCTGGGGGGAGAGACTCTGCCAGACTGACTCCATCAGCCATCAGTAGCTCAGCCATTGAGACAGGATGGGAGCAACTCGTTCCAACTCAGGAGAAACCACAGAGTTTGCAGTAGCAGCAAAAGTAAATGCAAAGGTTGGCATCTGGACAAGGATGTACCTGTGGGAACGAGGCACAGTGCGAGACTGTTAAGTTTCTGTTTAATTTTTGAGTCGCCCCTGAACATAATTTGTTTGCACCAGTTACCTGTCGCGGGGAAAATGTGTCGTTTCTGACGAATGGCACGAACAGGGCTTGGAGCTTATTGATGAGGTTCAGTGCTTGATGACTCTGCATAAGGTCAGGAGGCTGGTTTCATTCGGCATGTGGCTGCCAGATGGTACCTAACCCCATGCCCTGCCATTCTGCAGCTGCGGTGTAAGCTCCTGCAGGTGTCCTGGTGAAGTATGGGCTTTGCCTCTTCCTCCAATGAGGCACTACCCGGGGGATCCCGAGGCCCCCTGATACAGTCCGTTTGTACAAAGCACAAGCTCAATCAGTCTCAAGGGGCAGGGCTGGTGCGTCCTGACATGGGGGAACCTTTGGACCTTTCCAAAACATACTTGAGTGACCTGACTGACTGGGGGAATGCCACTTTGTGCCACATGGTTCAATCGGAGCCATCTTTAAGATAGAGATGAGAAGACTTTCTCTCAGAGGGTTGAGAGTCTTTGCAATTCTCTTTCTCGAAAGGCAGCACATGCAGAAGAATGTTTTGAAGTCAGAGGGAGAGAGATTCTTGATTATCAAGGAGGATGAAAGATTATCAGCGGATGTGCAGGAATGTAGCGTTGAGGTTAAAAATCAGATCAGCCGTGATCTTATTGAATGGGGGAGCAGGCTCAAAGGGCCGAATGGCCTGCTCTTGTTCCTTGTTTGTAACTCATTGCTCCGCATGCTCTAAGTGGATTTCTCTTATTACTCATTCACTAGATCAGGGCACTGCTGGCTAGGCCAGCATTTATTGCCCAGAAGGCAGTTAAGAGTCAACCACATTGCTGTAGGTCTGGAGTCACTTGTAGGCTAGACCAGGTAAGGATGGCAGCTTCCTTTCCTATAGGATATTGGTGACACAGATGGGTTTTTCCTTACAATCGATTCAGGGTCATCATTAAACTGTTAATTCCAGATTTTTACTGAATTCAAATTCTACCATCTGTCATGGGAGGCTTCGAACCCGGGTCCCCAGAACGTTACCTGGGTCGCTGGATTAACCATCCACTGATAAAACCACTGGGCCATCGCCTCCCTCTTGATTACCCGCCAATCTGGGGCACAGGGGGCTCAGGGATAGTCGACTGGCTTCTGTCTAACACAAGGCACCAGCTCCCAGGAAATCCTGTACACGCGCGCGTGCCATGTTACCGGTGTGGTCGCAGCCTGGGTGGCGATGGGTGGAGTGTAGGGAAGCATTCACCATTCACACGCGTGAGCCATCATGACCACCACACGTGTACAGGTGAAGCCTGTGCACAGACACAAAGCCAACACAGAGCACGCTGACTATGACTGGCACCAATGTATATATGACTGGCCTATGCTGGTAAATGGAGCATCTGTCGCATGTGCGACACATTAATAAGCAGTTGACTGAAAACAGTGTCTCCTGGAGATCACCAGAAAGAACGCGAGACAAAGGAACAGATCTGTTGTGACCCTGATGACCACTGGAAAAGCGTGACCACCAGGATTTTTGTAACATATTCATTCACAGTGGCTCAGTGGTTAGCACTGCTGCCTCACAGCACCAGGGACCCGGGTTCGATTCCGCCTTCGGGCGACTGTCTGTGTGGAGTTTGCACATTCTCCCCGTGTCTGCGTGGGTTTGCTCCGGTTTCCTCCCACGGTCCAAAGATGGAGAGGCTAGATGGAGCTAAATTGCCCCATAGCATCCAGGGATGTGTAGATTAGGTGGGTCATAGGGGGATGGGTCTGGGTGGGATACTCCGAGGGTTGGTGTAGACTTGTTGGGCAGAAGGGCCTGTTTCCACACTGTAGGGATTCCATGATCTATGATCTATGATTCATTGGAGGTAGACATAGTTGGCGATGCCAGCATTTGGTGCCCACTCCTAGCTGCCCTTGTGAAGGTGGTAGTGAGTTGCCTTCCTGAAACACTCCAATCTCTCTGGTCCTCAGAAAGAGCTTTCCAAACTGTTTCCCGGTGTGACCCCAGTCTCTAAAATTGTTGTGACCCTTTGACAAGAGTTCAGGTTGTGGGGACCTGTGAGGAGCTACAGTGCTACTTTAGAGCTCACAACTCCAAAATTATAGCATGTGGCCCCCGCTTTGCAAAGGCACTGTCTCTCAACGCGGATAGCCAGGGAATTCCAGGATTCTGATCCAGCGACACTGAAGGAATGACAATGTATTCCCAAGTCAGGATGGTGAGTGGCTTGGAGGTGAACTCGTACATAGAACATAGAACAATACAGCACAGTACAGGCCCTTCAGCCCACGATGTTGTGCCTACCTATTATCCTACTAAGATCAATCTACCCTGCATACCCTACATTTTACTATCCTCCATGTGCCTATCCAAGAATCGCTTAAAAGTCTCTGAAGTATCTGGCTCCACTACCGCTACCGGCAGGGTATTCCACACGCCCACCATTCTTTGTGTGAAGAACCTACCTCTGACATCTCCCTTATACCTTCTTCCAATCACCTTAAAATTATGCCCCCTCGTAATAGTCATTTCCACCCTGGGAAAAAGTCTCTGACTGTCCACTCTATCTATGCCTCTCATCATCTTGTACACCTCTATCAAGTCACCTCTCATCCTTCTTCACTCCAATGATAAAAGCCCTCGCTCCCTCAACCTTTCCTCATAAGACGTGCTCTCCAGTCCAGGCAGCATCCTGGTAAATCTGTAGATGATGGTGTTCCCATGTATCTGCTGCCCTTGTCCTTCCAGATGGTGGAAGTGGCGGGTCTGGAAGGTGCTGTATAGGAGCCTTGGTGAGTCAGCTGACTTGGCAGCGGTTTTTCTTCCGGCAGGCCCCAGTTGCCCACAACAGCCTGGCTCGGAATTTCAGGCACATTGAGGGAGGTGATGCTCTGCCAATATAGCCCGTGTTGCAGCCATCTCTGCCTGGTAAGCCCAAACGCTGTGCTCAGTTTGCTCCTCTGTGGCAGTGCTGCAGCTCTAACTGCTGGCAGTGGTACTGAGTCTGCAATGCTGAACCAATACAACACACCAGCTAGAACCTGCAGATCAGATGCATGGACTTACAACATAGTGAAAGTCACGGCCAACATAGCTGCAACCGACTCCAAGGTGTCGAAAGAAAACTGTCAGAAGAAGTGCTGTTCTCAAAATCCTCTCACTTGGGCAAGGAAGCAGGTGTGAAACCTCAGTAACTCATGCAATCTTTTTTTTTCTCACTCGCCAGTCGTTTCTTTGATTGCTGCTTTCACTGGCAAGATCAGAATGCCGTGGGAATGCAGCGCACCCATGTTTCCAGTCGGAAATCCCTGCCCAACATATTCCAAATTGGCAACTTGTCTCTCCAGACGGGATTTTCTGACTCACAGCTGAATGTCTCATAGTTAAAGGGCTCCAGGAAAGTTAGAAATCAGGAACCCATTTAGTCTGGACATTGGCAGAGCCGAGATCCAAGAGAAAATAATCTCTACGTAAACACAATCACTGATAATCAAGGAACACGAGCACACGGTGTTCATCCAATAAAGCAAAAGGTCATTCCAAGTCAATTGTCTTCGCAAAAGCACATTTAGGATAAACTAGACAAATGAGATTGCTCAAGGACCAATTTCCCAATAAGGTTCCCAATCTCTTTGGTTGCAATCCAGATAATAATGCAACAGTTTATATATATGTGCTTTCGTTTTAAGTCAAACAGCACAGCACAGCACGAGATTCAGAATTAATTCTGCTGTACCACTTCTGTTTTCCACCCTGCTCTGTGTAACATTCTGGCTCCAATGAAAAATATAATAAGAAACATTCTTCATTCAGAATCTGTTTCAGATACATCTGTCAGGTGTCAGGATTTGGCAGTGAAGGATACAATATCTGCTGAGGAAATCCCTCATTCACATCATCCAGCTACAAACACAGCTCGAAATAAAGAGGAGGTTCTTAAATTAGATTTGAATTGTTGGTTCATAATTGATGCAATGTTGCATTTGCTGAGTGCAACTGGCATGCAGTCTATCACCAGGTTAAAATGATACCTGCGGTCTGCAACAAAAAAGACTGGTATTTGGAAATCATGTTCTTTGCCATTTCAGACATCTGTGATTTGTTCTCCCTACAATCACTGCAGTTTCCTTCCACATTGGCCGACAAAACAGCAACAGATATCCACTTTACAACACAGAACTTTTCATCTCAAATTATTTCCACATTAGTACTCAGGGAGAAGGTGAGAAAGATGCAGTGGGAATTCATTAAAGCTTCCACTACTATCATTGGTTGCATTTTGGGACGGCATATGGCATTACATAGAGTGTCATCTCCAACTGCAGCCCAATCCCACCAATTGCCTGGAGACAGAGAGCAGGAGTTCAATGCGAGTGGAGTTCTCTGAGTAGTGGGTGAGTATCTGTCAAACTGAAATTTAACTGTGTGCATTGGATTTGTCTTTGACCTTCAAAAACTGCACAAGGAACTGTAAGGTAGTTCACAGAAACAGCCTGTGAGGGCAGTTAATACTCCAAAGATCCTCAGACACCACCTTCTGAACATACCACCACTTCCATCTAGAAGGACAAGGGCAGCAGATACATGGGAACACCACCCCATGAAACTTTTCCTCCAAGCCACCTACCATCCTGACGTGGAAATATATCGCCGTTCCATCACTGTGTCAAAAACCTGGAACTTCTTCCCTAAAGGCATTGTGGGTCATTGGGGCATTATGCACATGGACTGCAGCGGTTCAAGATGGCAGCTCACCCCCGTCTTCTCAAGGGGCAGTTTGGGATGGGCAACAAATTCTGGCCTTGCCAGAGATACCAACATCCATTAACAAAACACTATCCATCAACCATAAGGGTGGCTCAGTGGATAGCACTGCTGCCTCACAGCGCCAGGGACCTGGGTTTGATTCCACCTTCGGGTGACTGTCTGTGTAGAGTTTGCACATTCTCCCAGTGTCTGTGTGGGTTTCCTCTGGGTGCTCTGGTTTCCTCCCACAGTTCAAAGATGTGCAGGTTAGGGTGGATTGGCCATGCTAAATTGCCCATTCTAGGGATGTGCAGGGATAGAGTGGGGGTCTGGGTGGGATGGTCTTTGGAGGGTCAGTGCAGACTCAATGGGTTGAATGGACTCTTTCCACGCTGTAGGGATTCTATAAATGATTGTGAGAATGGGTACTACTGATTGTCAGTACAAAGATGATAGCACTATCACCTTGAGTATAGTTCGAAAATAAAGAAATGAATGAGATTGTAAGATTATTTCAAATCAATGAGGACATCATGGTCACCAGATTGATACTGGATCTGCATATACTCACTGAAAGCTTGGCCAATTATGACTAAGGTCAGCGTTACACAATCAGTACAGTGGTGTCTATTCAGACTGGGAGCCTTTTATTACTTGATTAAAAACAGAAAATGCTGAAAATACACAGCAGATCTGGAAGCATCTTTGAAGAAAAACAAGAGTTAATAATGTTTCAGCTGACAGGCCATAGGTCTGAAGCATTAACTCCGTTTCTCTATTCACACATGCTGCCAGAGCTGCTGAGCACTTGCAGCATTTTCTGTTTTTATTTCAGATCTCCAGCCTCCTCTGCACTTTGAGCTTGGTGCATTTGGGAAACCTGAGCAGCAACCAGCCATGACCATCTCTGCAGTGCGCTGTTTCTGAGGCTGCCCCATTCCTTCCACTGTGCTGAAGTCCATTCCAGTCCAACTGTGAGCAACTCCTTTCCTGTTGTAAAAATTTTGTGCTTGTTGCAAGGGTTACTCAGGACAATTCGGGGGTCACTGAAGGGGCGTTCAAAACTAACAGGCAGTAAGACTGGAAGACTGCGTGTGTGAGAGGCAGAGAAGCAGACTCCATCACCACCTTCCCAAACAGTGACGGGCAATAAATTTTGGACCTGCCAGTGACGCCCACACTCCATTTTTTTTAAAGAGCTGACCATCAAGCAGCTAAATGTGATTGCTAGTACTGCAGTTGGTCTGCTACTGAACTATCCAAGTGCCGTGTACTTGGGGCTCAGGGAAGTCCTAGGAGCCGTGAGGGGCTCGAAAGAAGCTGGTGTGTAATTAACTGTTCGTTACAGCAGATGGTACGGGTTAAAAGCCCACAGGCAGCTTCTGCTTTGTGCGATCGAGCAACATTAGCCACCAGGAAAATCCAAGGGAGCTCAGTGAAGTTCACTATGAAACATCGGTGTTGTCTTTATAAGTCCTAGGGCCCAGGATCTGGGGCAGCATAGTCCTATGTTTGCCTCATGTCAACCTTGGGATGTTAGAACACAAGCCATACCTACCTCCCTATGATCTTTTCAAGCTTGTTTGGGTTTTGTCTTTAAGAAGCTATTTATTCTTTGCTAATGGAAGAAACATGGCTGAATTGTTTCTAATAGCAAACCAGATACAGTCTAAAACCTACAGATCTGGCCAAGTTACCACTCTGGTTAAAGTTAAAATGTTTTATGAACTGTGGAGGAAAAGGACTGGAAGGGATTGGTCACCTCTTCAAGCTCAGTTGTAACACCAACAAACAGAAAACAGGCAACAACACCACACCTTTAAAGCAGACACATCAGCAAAGAAATGAGCACTCAGCCAAGGAGGGTAATTCAATCTCTTTCTTATAAACCATATGCAACAAGATAGGTTAGCTTGGTTGGCTGGATGGCTGGTTTGCGATGCAGAGTTACACCAACAACATGGGTTCAATTCCTGCATCGGCTAAGGTCACCATAAAGCTCCTGCCTTCTTAACCCTTGCCTGAGGTGAGGTGAGGTGAGGTGAGCCTCAGGCTAAACCCCCACCAGAGCAGCAATCTGGGACTACGGCGATTTGACTTATACAGTACTTCAGTAACTATACGGGAGACAGTGAAAGTATCCAAAAGTCCACACTATTGCACCAAGAATATGGGTTCAAATCCAACCACGTTAGTTGTTGAAATTTAAAAATTCAATCAATAAGATCTAGAATTTAAGCAAATCTCGTCCGATAAAACTATCAGCAATTGTCGTAAGACAAAAATCTGGTTCACTAAGGTCCTTTAGGGAAGGAAATTTGCCATCCTTACCTGGTCTGGCCTAGACGTGACTCCAGACCCACAGCAATGTGGTTGACTCTGAACTGCCCAGTAAAGCCACTCAGTTCAGGGGGCAAGAAAGCAACAAAAGTTGGCTTTGCCTGTGACACTCACATCCTGTGAAAGATATGTGCAAGAAAATTCCCAGCTTTTTATTCCCCTGCACCTCAGGATTTCCAATTCGCCTGAAATTCTCCGCTCAAAGATCTTTGCGCCAATGGAGGCTACAGGTACAGAAATGAACCCCCAAAGTTTGCAGAGAATTGCATGATTTTGAACACCAGAGGAAGAGATTATTTGATTTGACTGCTTGAGATGTTAACTACTTACCCCAGCCTTATTGTCCCTAAAACCTTCCGAATCCTCTCACTCTCTCTCCCCACCTTTCTCTCTCTCCCCCTCTCTTTCTCTCTCTCTCTCCCCGTCCCCTAACCTCCCCCCTTCTCTCTCTCTCTCTCAGACATGGCGCAACAACATTGCTGTAAACTGGGTCAATCTTAATATTTGCACCATTACTTTAGCTCCCATCAATGGCTGACAGAGAACGAAGGATTAAACGATCGGGACGGTGCAATGCATGATTCTATGATTCTAGATGAAACGTTACAATTTCGAGTTTAACGGAAACAATGAAGCCACTGACGAGGCTGTGACAAAACCATTCCACAGCAGTCTCATTAACAGGGCTCCGTAAGAAACACGATCACATCTTAGAATACAGGAACAAAGTTGTAAAACTTAAGAGATAAAATAAGTGGAAAACTGAGAAAGATCCCTTTGTACCTCTGCACTTTCCACCATCTTCCTCAAGTGAAGTCAAGCAAATGTAAACTCAACTTGAGAGGAATAAGTGTGTCGTAACCAAAACCAGGCTGAAAATAATTATTACTAAAACCTGTTAAACCATGTGGGAACACAGAAAAAAGAATAGGCCATTCAGTCCATCAAGCCTCCAACCATGGCTGGGCAAACACTTCAACGTCTTTATCCTACATAACCCTGTATGCCATTGGTCATCAGAAGTCTATCAAGGTCGACTCTAAGCATACTCAAAAGACAGAGCTTCTACATCCCCCTGGAGCAAAAAATTCCAAAGATTCACAACCCTCTGAGTAAAAAGAATTTTCCTCATCTCAGTCCTAAATGGCATCCACTTTATTTCTAAATTTCTAAACTCCCCAGTCAGGGGAAACACCTTACCTGCATCTACCCTCTCTATGCCTTTAAGATTCAATGAGATCATCTCTCGTTCTGTGAAACTCTGGCAAATACAGGCCCAGTTTGCCCGATCTCTCTTCACAGGACTGTCCTGCTATCAGGAATGAGTCTGGTGAATCGATGTTGCTGTCTCTCTATGGCAACAGTATCCTTTCTAAGATAAGGAGACCAAAACTGCACACAGTGCTCCAGGTGCAGTCTAACCAAGCTCCTATCCAACTGAAGCAAGACCTCATTGCTCCTGAATTCATATTGTCTTGCAGTAAAGGCTAACATTCCATTAGCCTTCCTAATAGCTTGTTGCACCTGCTACATTAGCCTTCAGTCACTCACTGAGAAAGATCCCTTTGTACCTCTGCACTTTCCACCATCTTAACATTTAAGAAATACTCTTGTTCCTCCTGCCAAAGTGGATAACCTCCCACCTTTCCGCATTATATTCCATCTGCCATGCACTGGCCCATTCACAAAAGCTGTCCAAAACCTCTTGAAGCCACTTTACAGCCTCCTCATAACACACATTCTCACTTCACTTTGTATCCATCTGCGAAGTTGGAAATATTACACTTGGCCTCCATCTCCAACTCACTGATATATAATCTAAACAGCTGGGACTCGCGTATTGATCTTGCAGTACCCCATTCGTCACAGCCTGACAAAGTGAGAATAACCCATTTCATCCCGACTCTCTTGGAAAAAAGGTCTGCAGATGCTGGAAGTCAGAGTCGATAAAATGTGGAGCTCAGCAGGCCAGACAGCATCAGAGGAGCAGTAAAGTTGACATTTCGGATCTGGACCTTTCATCAGGACCTGATGAAGGGTCCAGACCCGAAATGTCAACTTGCCCGCTCCTCTGACACTGTCTGACCTGCTGTGCTCCTCTAGTTCCACATTTTATCGACTTATCCCTACGCTCTGTCTTCTCTCTGTTAGCCAACCCTTAACCCATGCCAATACATTAGCTCCTACCCCATATGCTTCAATTTGGCTAACTAACCTCCTGTGAAAGACTTTATCAAAAGCCTTCTGAAAATTCAAGTATACTAGGTCCATCTGAACTGGTCTAGATGATTGTGAATGACAGACTGAGAACATGCTCCCTCAGGGACATGTCAAATTACAAATGAGACATCCCACCTTCCAGATCATAGAACAGTGAACAAGAAGATGGGCTAGAATATATGTGAAACATCCTTCTGTATGCCTCAAAGTGTTATTTCAGAAGCATTATACACAGAAAGAGGCTCCAAAATTATATCCATGATATTCTCTTGCCTGGATGAGTGCAGTTTCAACAACACTCAAGAAGCTTGATACCATCCAGGACAAAGCAGCCCATTTGATTGGCACCACATCCACAAACATCCACTCCCTCCACCACCGACGCTCAGTAGTAGCAGTATGTACCACCTACAAGATGCACTGCAGAAATTCACCAAAGATTCTTAGGCAGCACCTTCCAAGTCTGCAACCACTTCCAAATAGAAGGACAAGGGGCAGCAGATACATGGGAACACCATCACCTCCAAGTTCCGCTCCAAGCCACTCACCATCCTGACTTGGAAATATATCGCCGTTCCTTCACTGTCGCTGGGTCAAAATCCTGGAATTCCCTCCCTAAGGGCATTGTGGGTCAACATACAGCACATGGACTGCAGCGGTTCAAGAAAGCAGCTCACCCCCACCTTCTCAAGGGGCAACTAGGGACGGGCAATAAGTGAATAAAAATGAGTATAAACCGATATAACAAAAGCAAACAGAGAGTGATGTATCTAATCATGTGACAGTGACATGTGCTGGACTCAGCAAAGAGAGAAAGAACATTCTGTATCCATGAGGGATGGACCACCTCCCCATACAGCATCTCATCCGGGGTACCTTGGAGTAGGTTGGAAGGAACCTACTGGGATCAGACCTACAGTCAGTCCTAGGTGAAGTAAACCTTTCTAATGTATTCCAGGCTACGAGCTACCTGGGAGGCAACCAGGTAGGAAAGTGTGGAACTAAGCAACTATCAATGTTAAACTGAGATCCTGTCTGCTTTCCCAGGTGAATGTATAAAATCCCACAGTACTCTTTCAAAGAGACACAGAGGAAATCTTCTAAGGATGCCTAGCCTGAAGAAGTTACCCTCCTCCCTCCGGACAAACCTCAGGGGATCTCTCTCCCACTGCAGCTTTTCTGATGAAAGGTCTAGGCCCGAAACGTCAACCTTTCTGCTCCTATGATGCTGCTTGGCTTGCTGTGTTCATCCAGCCCTGCACCTTGTTATCTCGGAAACAAACACACGTTTGGCTGGCAGGACCTGAGCGCTGATGAGAAAATCACAGCCTTTTGTAATGCATCAGGACAGATGCAAGAACGCCAAACTTCAAATGATCACAACAATTTCTACAGCTGGAGAAAAGGCTGCTGATTGGTCAGCTAGTCGATTGACTTGTCACAGTGTTGCCATGGAGAAAGCACAAGGGGGCTGCTGTTTCCCCAGGACTTTTGTTTAATTCATAAAAGGTACAATGATTGGGTGTGTTCCCTTTCTCTTGACAAGACAGGCCCCGCGTAGGAATGTTCAGACCCCCTGCAGGAAAAGCAATGTGTCTAGCGATTGCACCGTTCATGAATTCAACTATGTACGGCAACACCAACCAACCAGCACACTCTTCCTGTGCACTATAAAATGTGGCTGCCCTGGAATTTTGACAGTCTTGTGTTTATCCTGATACGGACAAGCTGAGAAGCTTTGAGAACATTTCCCTTGTTTCAAACACACTCAAGAGCAGGGAGTTCTCTGCAGTGCCCTGACTAGGATTTATCCCTCAAAAGCATCATCGCAGCAACAGATTGGTCAGTCATTATCACATGACTGATTGCAGGAGCTCGCTGCGCACACAGGAACAGTGACTGTGCTTCAGAAGTACTTCAAGGGTTGCCAAGCACTTTGCGAGTTTGAGACGGTGAAGGGCACTTTACAAACGCACGTCTTTCTGGACAAAATCCCTTCTGACATCAATGATCTCGTGCCTTCTCAAACGAGTGAGCAAGGATTTCCAAATGGCTGCCAATTTAGGGAACCATCCATCAACCACAACAATGAGCTTCCAACAGCTAGCCCTCTGGGTGTGCTTGTTTAGACTACATTTTCCAACAGGGAATATGTTAGGTGCACGGAGCCTTAAACAGCTAAACATTTCAGCTGGGTTCTAGACTACTTGTCAGCAATGCATTACTACAGTCAGTTGCTCATAAGAAAGGATGAAAATGAAGCTAACTTGTCTTGCAGAAAATAAACACTACTCTGCATTTCAGCTGCAGATCTTATTAACTCAAAATTATATGAATCAGTATTGCCCAGTACAAATATATTTAACATTGCAAACCAACATGAGAAGGCAGATGAGTAGGAGATTTTCTTGACAATGTAATGAAACCTCCAGCAGCAGGGGGCGATGGTGAGTTATGGCACCAGACAGGGGAGCTCGAGCAGTTGGGCTGGGACCTCCAGCAGCAGGGGGCGACGGTGAGGGACAGCACCAAACAGGGGAGCTGGAGCAGTTATGCTGGGACCTCCAGCAGCAGGGGGCGATGGTGAGTTATGGCACCACACAGGGGAGCTTGAGCAGTTGTGCTGGGGACTTCCAGCAGCAGGTGGCGACGGTGAGGGAAGGCACTGAACAGGGGAGCTTGAGCAGTTGTGTTGGGGACTACCAGCAGCAGGGGGCGACAGTGAGGGACGGCACCGAGCTCAAGCAGTTATGCTGGGACCTCCAGCAGCAGGGGGCGAAGGTGAGGGACGGCACCGAGCTTGAGCAGTTATGCTGGGACCTCCAGCAGCAAGGGGCAATGGTGAGGTATAGCACCAAACAGGGGAGCTCGAACAGTTGTGCTGGGACCTCCAGCAGCAGGGGGCGATGGTGAGG